>NC_142649.1:92270000-92895000 GCF_055504915.1 Nelumbo nucifera
ATAATACTATCTGAACGGGAGGGTCTTGTCAAAACAGAGGCGAGCGAGTGGAGCGAGAACATTCTACGTAACAACCTATGCCCTACCATGAGTTGATCACATTTTCTGCTCAGTAATAGGCCTTTGAAATTTTAGTTCCATTAACCATTGAAGACACTCTCCTAATTTCAACTGTAGACACAGCAATACATGGTTCTAATAAAAATGTGAGAAGAACAAAGACCAGCCATATCTGTAAAACTGTTAGCATAGAAAAAGAAAAAGAATGCCAGACCAATCACATCTGTACAACTTCAAGAAGATAACACGTAAGGATAGTTCTTTGTCCATTAGATAGATATCAGTAGAGTAAGTGCAGTAAACCCGACAGGGGACTAGTTAAAACAAGCCAGCAAGAAATTAGCTTATACAAGATTTAACACCAAAGGACTTGGGTATTTTAAATATACTAGGTCATTTCTTGACTGGTTACTGTCCTCCTCCCCAACCCATAAATGGCTGAATCCATGACACTAATTTATTGTTAAAAGCACACACACAATTGATGAGGGGTACACATTATTTAAAATAACTATAATTGTGGTAATCTTTACAGATATAGTCAAATTATCACTGTTACTACAAGATTTTCTTGGTAGAAAAAAAACAGATGAGAGGAGAATTCCCAAATCTAGTCTTAGAACCAAACAATAAATCAAAGAGCATTTCTTTCTCCTAGAAACACATCTATCTATTGCTATAAATGATGCAGTGATGACTCACTAGCAAATTAGCTGACACCTTCATCCACAATTAATAGCAAAACGATTTTTGGGATTAGTTGTTAAACTGTCAGAATCATATAATGTTGCTCTCGGGTTCGTTTGTTAAGACTTGCATGGAGTGCATCCAAGCAAGGTTTTAAAAACCAACTCGGAACCAAAACCGCTCTGTCCACCGATTTCTAGGTTGACAGTTTGATCGTTCGATTCAAACGGATAATCTGTTTCAACGAAATAATATAAGGTTTTTAAAATTAGACTGAACATGGAACCGTTTTGAGGTCCGGTTCTTGGGTCAAACAGTCCGATCATCCGGTCTGAACAGGCAGTCCACTCTGACAAAAAAAATAAAAAATTTAAAAAGCCCAAAAATGGCCAAAAACTGTTCTTGGGTCAAACGGTTCGACGATTTTATCGCCCAGGTCAATAGTTTGCTAACCAAATCAGCAGTTTTTGGCCAAACAACGGCTTTAGGGTAAAATGGAATTAGTCATGTGACTGGTTCCTGATTTTTCTGATCCGACCGTCCAGTCCAATCCGATTTTGAAAACATTGAAAAAATTAAAAAAAAAATGGCCAAAATTATTGAACGGTTCGACCACCTAAGTCAGCGGGTCACTGAGCAATTCAATGGTTTTTGGAGGACTGGATTTGTGGTAAAATGGAACCAATTGCCTAGACAGTTCCCGAGCCAAATAGACCAACCATCTGGGTCAACGGCAGGTCAAAAATATTGATTGTTTTGCTTTGATTTAAATCATTAGTTTTCCCAAAAAAATAAATTAATAAAAACAAAAATTTATAATAATTTCGATTTTGACAAACTCTCAAAAAACAATTTTTGACAAACACTTGAAACTATTCAAATAATCCAACCCTTCTCCATCATATTAGTGATCCTGAAAACCAAGAGCCGGTCACAAGTGAAAAGAGAACCATAGGGTTTAAGGCTTCTTAGCAAAGGACTAAAGAATGGTCGTAGAAGTCAAATTATATTGGTAAGAATGGAAGTCAAATGATCCAAATGGTCAGACCATTTACATGAAAACCAATCAGGAGACCAGTTCACTTCAACCCCAAACCGTTTTTTCTTCCCCAAAAAATACTAAACTGATCAATAACCTGTTGACCTGGACAGTCAAATCATCAACCCATTTGACCAGGAGATACACTTTTTGGGCCATTTTCATTTTTATTTCTTTTTTAATTTTTTTTAGATATATAGAGCTGTCAATGGGTCAGGTCTGACCCAACGGGCACAAACCATTCGCGCCAGTTTTGGTTTCAGGATCTGGTATCAATGAGACAGTTCAGGTTTCTAATATATTATTGATTTGGAACCAGTTCTATCCAGTCCCAAACTGATTGAGACCCAATACGGTCCTTAATTATAATCGGATCCATCAGGTGTCAATTGTTTCAAGAATCAATCAGTTCAGTTTTCGGTCTAAAATTGCATATCCTATCCAGTTTGATTCAGTTCCAATTCCTTTATATTTCTTTTCAACTCGGTTCTGGGTCCGGCCTGACCCAACCCATTGACAGCCCTACCAAGGGTCAAAGTATCGACACATATCGGCCCATATTGACCAATACGTATCATTCCAGTACCCCTCTGATACGCCCCTACAGTGAGTGTATCAGGGGTCTGACCGGTTCAGGAGGTAGAGCCCTAAACCGGCCCCCCTGAACCGGTTGCAAAAAAAATAATATTATAAGCATCAAAAACTGTATCAGTTTGCCCGATACGTCAGTATGGGCGTAACCGGCATATCAAAATTTTGAACCTTTGAGCCCTAATCACATGTCAATCAATTCAGACCAAACAGTCAAACCCCTGACCCAGAAGCCGATGGCCAAATTGGTTCTGGTTCTGGGTCTGATTTTAAAACATTGGGTTTATGCCAGAAAGATAGGCAGTCAAGATGCATGTTACGGGTCCACCGGATCTGCACCCTGCACTAATAAACATTAGTCGAACAAAAGCAAATCAACCGTTTGACTAGGACAAACTCCAAATTGTATTTCAATTGTCCATTCTACATGTCTTTTAAGGCTGCATTTGGCATTATTTTAAGGATGTATGATGTCTCTCCTTTTTGCTGTTAAAAACTGTCATTAGGGAATTTTAACTGCATAAAGGAGGTAAATCGTTAAAATAAGGAATGCCAAATGCAGCCTCAAAGTGTCCCAATACTAATTCTATTTTTAAGGTCAACAAAAGTTCTGTGAAAAGAGAGGAAAAAGGGAACTAGGGGGAATGTTTACATGAGAGAGGGATATCATATTAACGTGGGTCAGTTGTGGCCATACCCAGATAGGGATATCATATTATCCTCACGTTTTTTTATTATTTAGTACATTAATTTGAGCGCATAACAATGTCACAAAACCGTATTACAACATACTGATATTTCCCTTTAGCTGGGCCTCGAGGTTGTAAGCAGTAAATAGGGAGTCATAGAATTCAACGATGTCTCATGCCTCATTCTATGTTCCCTACAAACTACAAAGCCTGGTTATATCATCAAAACAAAGTAATAAACTAACAACAATACAGGAAACAGAAAATCTTATAGTAATACAACTGTCGACATGTAACCAAATTTGAACAGCAAAATACAGGACGCCCATCATAAGAGAAACAAGCACTAATGTTACCTCAAGTTGGCCTCCCTTAAGAATTTCTATTTGTACAGTTAACTGTATAAATGAAAGGATGTCTAAACGATTCTACAAAGCCAGCCAGCCAGTAGACAATCAAAAACCAACCTAATTCAAAGAAATTCCCTAATAAATCGGCATTAGATGCTGCCTCTGAACTTTGCTTCATATTCGTGGGGTGGCTGCAAGAAAGAATATAATATTATAAACACATGTCCAGAAAAGAGATTGCTACAGATCAAATGACAGTATCAATGAATCATAAATGCACAAGAGTGAATTCGCTTGCATTGTCCAGTGAGAGAAATGAGTACTATAATTTTCAACATGGAACAAAACATCAACACTGATTGATGTGAACTTGGGGGTTTTTCCATAAATTAATTCCATCCTCGTGTCTGGCAAGTGCACTCAATAACACATCATACCAATCAAGACAGGTCTTAACAGGAAAGTGGGAGGGTCAGATCTTTTCTCATTTTTTATGGTTGTGAACTATATATAAACCACAGCATCATTTTTTAAAATGTAGGTTTTAGAGATCTCCACAGCTCAATGGGACAACCCCTCGTACGCTTCTCTAGGCCTATTAGAGAAGGCAACATTGATAGCAGAGTTGCATACACTGAAAAAGTCTGAAGCAATGATCTTCAGATGGGAATGGATTGATAGCTGAAGGGGAACTTCGAGGTGGCAAGCCCTTAGCTTCTCATATTTGTCAATAGAGAAGCAAGACCCTTAGTAGCTGCATTCTTGAATAGTTCGGCTAAAGGAGGGGTTACAATATCAAAACAACTATGGGGTTCCAAATCCACAAATTAGAATAAGCCTTTTCAAACATCAAATTATGAATTCAGTGCCATTAGACATTCAGGTTCTGAGAAGAGGTTCTCATGAACCTAGTGGCATTTTATTGTGATTATTTTCAAAGAATAAGTAATTTGAACATGGATAAATTACTTAAGAAAAAAAAAACAAAAAAAAAACTTGAAGGAAACAAAGAAAATGAACAAGCAAAATTAGCAAGCACGGACTTAAGCACATTACCATAAAAACAGCCGAGATTAACCTACGCGCAAACCATCGCATATGCATTGCCCGTTGAGTACTAGCTGCAGCTGCAACAGTTTCAAACCGCAAGTAGACATAACCAGCACTATTCCTGCAAAATAAAACAACTTGAATAATGAGAGACGATTCAGCACACAATAGGAAGGCATCAATGTGATGTATGCTCACATGCAGATAAGGTTTAAAGTATCAATATGATATTCTGATACGAGGTGTATATCCTATCCGTATCCATGGCCATGGATACAGGTTACACCATGACTGGATATGTATCCCACGAGTCATGCACATAGGCACAATATGCCTCTGCATCAGGCTTTATTGCACCATATTGGGGGATGCGATCCAATATGCACCGATATTGATTATGGAAGAATATCAGTGCCTAGTTTGATGAAATTGTATATTGACCGCTTTTGGAGTGCTTTTGAATTTCAATAAAAATCGAATATTATAATTATAAAAAAAAAATTATTTTATCTATTGAAATGATTTGCATGTTTTATTTTACATATTAATTATATGTTAGAAATAAATACATATTTATTATTTGAAAAAAAATGGAGTTATTATTTATATAAAAATGCTAAATTAATAATTTTTTTTCTAAAAATTTAATAAAAATTTGAAGTAGAGTGAGAATTATTGCATGATGTATACAGTATACATGTTCTAGAGTCTTGGTAGTGTTGATTGTAATGTTTCTCTTCATATAACATATTAAAGTATGCATTTCTCATGTGTTTATACTTTATTCATAGAGAATTCAGCTTTAGATTTAGTGTTATTAATGTATTTATGTAATTTGCATGCATTTCCCTAGCATTACCATATCCATATCTGAGCAGTCCGATAAGATACTAGATACCAATACTTTAATCCTTAGTCTAAATGTTTTATAGAGGGCTTCTAAAATTGGGCTCTAACTCTAGGGCTGTCTTTATCAAATAAGCAAAAAGATAGTAGAGGCCAAAGAAGGGGGAAGGATTCCCTAGTGTTAATTGTTTTTATTTTTTTTTTATGAATCCCTAGTGTTAATTGTTTCTCTTTCCCTAGTTCTAATTGTGGACTATTTTTCTAATAAAATTTTCATTTATATCTATTTACTTAGAATAATAAAATATTTAGGATTTTTAATAATTAAAAAAAAAAACAGTAGACATATGAGTCTAAACAAAAAAAAGCAAAAAATCCACAGGTTTCCTTTTGTGATTTCCAAAAGGTGCTGCTTTTTTGAGAAGAGGTCAGGTATAATGAATTGTTTTTAAAAATAAAAAACAAAGGGCCATCAGAACAGGCCCAGAACCAGGAGACCCACAAACAGCAAAGGTTGGGTTGTATTCAAAACAAGCCCACATATCAGAGACACCAACCATCAGGACCCAATAGACCAAGCAAAACACAGTATCACAAAACAATGAAAGTACATCAGCATATCACTACAGGAACTAATCCGCAACCTTCTTCACTGCCATGTCTCTTTCCTCTAGTACTGCTACAGCTATAACCTCTGCCATGAGATTTCACCACCATGCCTTTGTAAAGTCGGATCCTTACCTTTTCTACAACCCAGCCAACATTCCAGGTTGTCAATAGACCAATCTGAATCCAAAGTCCAAACTAACCTCAGCTGCCCGATCTAACCTACTTGAATTCATTGTGCACATTTCATGGTCCTTTAACACCCTAGACTTGTACAGCTCATGCCATTATCTTCACCATTGAGAATGAAATGCCAAGAAATTTCCCAACCCCATGCCTATGTCTATACTTAGCTTGATAGAATTGAGATCAAAAGGGCCTCATGAGTTGTAGGGATAGAAGTATGATAATAGTTAAAAGGTAATATAAAGCAATCAATTGTTTTGGGCTCAGTTCTAATATGAACATACAAGGGATAGGAGTACAATAACATACTCTGAAAGGGTGAATGAAAAGTTGTACACATCCTTTACTGTTAATATTTAATAGAAATTCAGTCTTAATTATCAAATAAAAACTATTTTAATCCATATTCATAAAAATAATTGCACATAGATAATGAAGTAAACACCAGATCAAGATGTAAATGAATGGTTAACACTTACTTGTCAACATAGATATGCTTGACAGGGCCAAGTTTAGAACATTCTTCTTGAACTTCCTCTTTAATGTCCAAATCAAAGTCAGGATCCGTCTGCACAGTAAATATGAAGTTCAATATTTCCACAAATAGAACAAACAAATAAAACAAGTAAATTACAAACCTCAGTGGCTGGATCAAACATGTTCTTCAACAATAAGCACTCGCTAGGATTCCCAATGGGTTCAGTAACTGGAGATGTGACAACTAATGCTGGAAGAGATGAAGCAAGACCTGCAGTTTGTCCATTCATGGGTACACCAGAAGATTGTAGATTTGGGGTTGCACCATTAAGTAAAGGCACTCCAAGTGACCCTGCAATGCTGCTGCATCTCTGCAAGCTTAGTTCGTGTATGAAGACACTTAACTTCTAGAAAAGAAAAAGCTAGAAATGAGAAAAAAATACAAACCTTGTGGCAATGCCTGTTCGATCCAATTTCTGCATAAGCATTGCTCTAGATTGAGCATTTAAAGCCTGCATTGAAATGATCAACCAACATCATTACTTGGAATTACATCTACTCAATGTTGAAATATGTGTGAATGATTGATAAGTGGCTTTTTCCTGTTCCTCGCTCTTTTTCATGATTGATTGTTATTGGTAGTAATATGAAGATTTAATGAACATATTTTTCAATTCAGCACATCACTGGAGCATAAAGATATTGGAACACAAAAGAAATGGAAACCCTGACAATGCAGTTCTGGGATCCACTGAAACAAGGATCTAACTATTGGAACATCACATTTCCAATTTTAAGCCAATGGTTGGTGAATCCTTATAATGGAGTTAAGTTTAAAATTTAAATATATTCCTTGGTCATAATAATACAAATTAAATTATATGCTCCTGCAGCATTTAAGTCCTTGTAACCTACTTTTTTTAAAAGTAAATAGGAAATATATATTAACAGCAAAATAAAGAGTTTACAACCTGTTCAATACATTTAGGAGGCAAATCCCACCAATAACAACTATTATAAAAAGATTTAGCCCCGTGAAAAGCTGAAGTATACTTCCTAGAGATATATACAATCCTAATGGAATCTAAATTTTTAACAATCTGTTCAGAACCCAGTTCCTCTCCACTTCCGAGAATATGATCAAACAACTCTTTTTGGTAAAACTAGTTGAACCAGGTTGAACCACAAAATTTTTTATTTATTACTTTTATACTTAAACTTAATTTATGATGTGCTGCCAAATCAGTTGAACCATGACCCACTCAATGACCATTCCAGAAGAAAAGATACGGAGGATACATCAAAAATCCATCAGAAGGAATGTAGAAACCATCCATTAATGAACAAGGCTAAAAACTCTATAGGTCAGAATGTAGAAACCTCAGTGCAACCTATTCCTTACTACCTCAGTCCCCTGCTGCCAAAAATCTAGTTTCTGTTATGCAATGGTGATACATCAATGGACACTCTCCTCTATCTCTTGTACAGCCTTATATAATATGAGAGTCCCCCTATTTCTTAAGCTCATACCACCCAAAATCCTATCAAGAATGGCAGTAGCTCAATCCATATAAACACCATCATCATCCAAACCTTATCCCAACCATATGAGATGGTCTGCTATGTCACTACTTCCACCCAAGTCCTTTTTGGTCTACCCCCAGCCCTTCTAGCCACTTCAAATTGCAACAGATTACTTCTTCCAACGGGTACCGTTGGTGGTTTTCTATGCACCTGACCAAACCATCTTAGTCTATTTTCTCTCATTTTATGAATCTAAGTAGTATCCATCTATCGCACAAGACTCCAGATGGACCCCCTCCATTTTGTCCATCCTGCTCTAATTCTATGGGCAACATCCTCCTTAATCTCCCTTTTTTGTTATCAGAAAAGAAAATCATTAAGCATTAGAATAAATAAATAAATTCTATTGATAAAAAAGCATTAAAATAAATTCAATTTGTTACAATAAGTTGGAATATCCCAACAAATCCCTACTACATTGTTCTATATCTCCCTTAAAGCATGCCCGTAAATCCAATGAGCTGAATTGATTTTGCTTGTCCAAGATATAACCAGTTTTGAATCCTCTTCCACTTCCAGCTCTCAGAGTCCAAGTTGTATTGATAATCTTAATCCTTGCAGCAGTGCCTTCAGTTCAGCTCTTACCCAATGTTCTGAAAACCGTAATTGTAGAAAAGTTGAATTGAATCGAATCGAATCACGAATCGTATCATAGATCGTAAGATTATTTCTACTTTTTACAAACTTGTCAAAAATTAAATATAGTATGCTAAAAGACTAAATATATATAGAAAAATGTTATTTTAAGTCATATCTACCATGTATGGACTTGAAACAATAGAACTTACAATACAACAGAAGTCTAAGATGATATAATTGAGTTTCGCTTAAAAGTCAAATAATCCACATATAATGGCTCTTTATCTAACACATGACAGAAAATAAACTCAATATATAGTCTTAAATAATGTAAATAAACCAATTTCTAGTAATATCTTTAAGACAAGTCACCCTCGACAAAACTAAATATAAACAAAACAAAACACAAAGTAGAGACCTAATTCTTAATTGAATTGATTTGAATCACACAAATCATCTAAATCGTAATATTTATGAACAAATCGTAGGATTCAAACAAAAATCTTTAGATTTTTTGCAGAAAAGGATTCAGACATAAGATTCGAACCAAAACCCATGGGATTCATGATCGTGAATCATATTTTAAATCATAAGATTTTAGTGACTGAGTCATTGCTTTTCTTTTTATAATTGAATGAATTTTATTGATCACCAAAGATAAGAAAGTACAAGCTTCCCAAGGAGAGGCATGAGATGTGAAGTCCTCCAGAAGGTGTCTAGTATAGTCATTGTCTTAAAACTTCTTATTTCTAAGGTAGACCATAAACTTAATTTTGCATTTACTCCTTCATTAGTTCCGACAATTGAGACAATGTCATCAGCAAAACATACACCATGGACCTCTTGAATATGTCTCATCAATTGTTTTATGATCAATGCAAATAAATAGGGCTTGGGGTTGAACCTTGGTGAAGACTCATCGTAACTACAAAATCTGATGTCTCTCCCAAAATCTGACAATAGTTATTGCACCCTCATATATATCCTTAATTAGGTCTATATACCAATGTTTTAAAACATGGAGGCATGAGGCGAAGCATTCCACTACCTAGAGGTGTGACACGAGGCGTCCCACTATCTAGAGGCATGAATCCATGTTGTGGACGCATATTGGGAGCAGCAGCAGCAATGATCCGGTGTTCTCATCCTATCCAATTCGGCAGCAACAGTCTTATCCATTCAGCAGATTAGATTAGACTATCTTGTTATTCTTATCTTATTAAGTTAGTAGATTAGATTATCTTATCTTATTAGATTAGGATTAAGAGAGACTTATCTTATGAGATTAGGATTAAGAGAGACTTATCTTATCAGTCTTACCCTATCAAGATAGAGTTGGAGGTCTCCCTATTCAGCAAGGAGTCTCCCTAAGAGCAGGACTCTTGTAATCTCCTATTTAAGGAGCCACTATTATTGAATAAAATCATCCAAGAACTTCAGTTAAGAAAAGAGTTGAGGAGAGTTAGGTGATCTCTTGGACAAATAACCCCTTAGGTTGCCACGATAGGGTCAGAACACAAAGGGAGGGGCAAGGGGAAACTAGAGGTTCTCCCCGTGGACCGACCCGTGACGAGATCCTACGCCCGGGCCCATAACATTTTTGTATCAGAATCGAACGTCATGGGCGATATGGAGCAGCTGTCATCCAGGGTCCACGAACTGGAGCACCAGCTCGTGGAGAACCGCGCAAAAATACGAGAAGTCAAGGATGATGTCTGGGAGCTTCGTCGCTTGCTAGAGTCGTATTTCTCCAACAGAGAGAGGAGCCCCGAAGGGACGACTACCACCAACAGTCACCGACCAGATTTGGCGGAATCATCCGACGAACGACAGATCGTCGCCCTAGCAGCAGCAGTCATTCCCAAGTATAGTAGGCTGGAGTTCCCTTCGTACAACGGCAGCGGAGACCCACTGGGATGGCTATACCGTTGTGAACAATTCTTTCGCAATCAGCGTACAGAGGAAAGAGATAAGGTTAGTCTGGTCGCGTTCCATCTAACGGAGGAAGCACAACTCTGGTTCTACCGAGTGGAGCAGGAGGAACCAGAACTCAGCTGGGACCAATTCAAGTCCTACTGCCTCCTCAGGTTCAGGCCCCCATTGACGAGCAACCCACTAGGTGAGTTAATCAACCTCAAACAAACAAGCACTGTGGCTGAATACCAGCGCCAATTTCAGACCCTTCTCGCCAAAGTCACCTCGGTACGCCCAGATCAACAGGTGGATATGTTCACCGCGGGATTGGTTGAGCCCCTGAGGGTAGATGTGGAGATGCAGCATCCTCCCAACCTGGTCACCGCCATGAACCTAGCTCGTGCTTTCGAACGTAAGCTACAGATCAGCCGAGGGCCTCCATCAGCATGGGCATCCTGGGACCACTCGGAATGGCTCCATATTCAGCAGCCAACCAAGAACAGAAGCCACAGATGAGCAACAATTCCAGATCAGCATCCGATGTGGGGAGCAGCGTCGTTGCACCCCCTATTAAGCACTTGTCCAGGGCTGAGATGGCAGAACGCAGGGCAAGGGGATAATGTTTTAATTGCGATGAACTCTACTCAGCAGAGCACAAGTGCAAGAGACTTTTTTGCCTCCTGGTGAAACAAGAGGAAGATGAGGATGAACCCTCTTCATTGGAACCCGATCCAGGAGGGCAAAGCCATTCCACCTATCCGAGATTCCTTTAACTGTGTTTCCAGACACCCATCCTGAATTCGAGCTTGAGGACAAGCTCGTAGTCCAAGAGGGGAGTAATGTTGTGGACGCATATTGGGAGCAACAACAGCAATGATCTGGTGTTCTCATCCTATCCAATTCGGCAGCAACAGTCATCCATTCAGCATATTAGATTAGACTATCTTGTTATTCTTATCTTATTAAGTTAGTAGATTAGATTATCTTATCTTATTAGATTAGGATTAAGAGAGACTTATCTTATCAGTCTTACCCTATCAAGATAGAGTTGGAGGTCTCCCTATTCAGCAAGGAGTCTCCCTAAGAGTAGGACTCTTGTAATCTCCTAATTAAGGAGCCACTATTATTGAATAAAATCATCCAAGAATTTCAGTTAAGAAAAGAGTTGAGGAGAGTTAGGTGATCTCTTGGACAAATCACCCCTTAGGTCGCCACAATAGGGTCAGCACGCAAAGGGAGGGGCAAGGGGAAACTAGAGGTTCTCCCCGTGAACCAACCCGTGACGAGATCCTACGCCCGGGCCCATAACAGTCCACCCTCATATATATCCTTAATTAGATCTATATACTAATGTTTTAAAACGTGGAGGCGTGAAATGAGGCATTCCACTACCTAGAGGCATGACACGAGGCCTAGTTCAAAACGTAAGAGACGTATGCCTCCCAAACACAAAGAGGTGTAAGCCTACTTAAGAGGAGGGGGGATGAGGAGAAAGGAGGAGGGAAAAGAGGAAGGAGGATCTCATTTTTCTTTATTTTTAATAAAAATCTTTTATATTAAGAAGAATGAAGATGCGTATCACTAGTTTGGGTAGTGCTGTAATGTTTGATGTTTATTGGATCAACCTTTTCTAATAAGGGTTGAATTCTGTATTTCAGGTTAATTTATCTCTAATGAAAGTTATCATTTCTGATAAAAAAAAAAAAGATGCATATCACTAGTTAAAAGGGGGGATCTTTCCCACTATCTTTTCTTTCCTGCCCTTTCCTTTTCTTTCCCTTCCATTTCCTTCCTTTCCTTTTTTTTTCTTTTTTCTTTGTTTTTTCTATCTTTTTACATGGGGTGTGCATGTGGCGCATGAGTATGCCTCTAGCACGCCTCATGAAAAAACTGTATGAGGCGTACGCCTCAGAGGTGGCAACACCTCTGCCATATGCCTCCCACACCTTTTAAAACACTGCTATATAGAAAACATAGATCCTAGGGTAGTTCCCTAAGTACCATAGCCATATTTCCTTAATAATTATTCATAATTTTCATAAGAAGAGTAGAGTTCATTTTAAGTATAGAAAATCAACATATTCATGAAAAGAAAAAAAAAAGAACGAAAAGAAAATTCAAAAAAATATAGGGGCTGAACCCTTACTTTTGTTATATGAAAAGAAGAAAAGAAAAAGTAGTAGTAGTAGTAGTAAATGTGTTGATTAGAAAAAATTTTAAGTTCTTACTTATTGGTTCAGGTTTTGAAGTCTTTGAGATTCAACACAGCATTTAGCAATGTTAGTATTGATTAAATCCTAACAAATAAGAAAATAATTAAAAGAAATTAGTATATAAACACACAAAATGAATATTTTAGTTCAATAGTGCCTATTTTATAATTATAATGTCAAAAAAAATAAATAATAAAAAAGTATTTTACAATACATAGTACAAAACTGCTTGGCAATTAGGCGAGGCGAGCCTCAAAGGGTGCCTACACACCTGCCTAGGCGTCGCCTTGACAACTATGCTATATACCTATTCTGACTCCTTTCTTTTCCAAGACCCAAAACATTATTTATCTGGGGACTTATAATATGCCTTTTCTAGGTCGATGAACATCACATGGAGATCTCTCATCTTCTCTCCACACTTTTCTATCAATTGTCTCAAAAGTATAGCTTCCATAGTTGATCTCCCTGATTAACATAATTAATGCTTATGCACCTCAAGTGGAGAAGACTATTTTAGGAAAACTTACAAGGATAAATCTAAGAATACCAAATGAAGAGAAGATTTTTACAAGTGGAGGCCTAAATGGACATGTGGGGAAGAGAAGTGCAGAATATTATATGGTGCATGGTGGATTTGGGCTTGCATAGAGGAATGAAACATGAGATACAATCTTATAATTTGCGATAGGCCAATAACTAATGATATGGTAATTGTAAACACATTTTTCCAAAAGAAGGATGAAAACTTAGTAACATTTAAAAGTGAATCAAACATAAGTGAAATAGATTTTTTTTTGTAACTAGGAGAACAAAATGAATGATGCGTAAGCATTGCAAAGTTTCCCAAGGGAAAGCTTAACCACATAAGAGAGATTAGCTCAGCCACTATGAACTAATATTTTTTTCTATGTTTTTGATTGATTATATGTTTTATCGATTTTAATGAGCTACACCAAGCATATGATTCATATACAACATGAACATGACAACTAAAACAAAAGGAAAAAATTCCAGGAAGAAGCATGAATCCCAAGTTATTTGAAGTGATTTATAACATAGTTACAAAAAATTCCACATATCATATAAAAACATGGATTTTCCTACGTCAATCCAAGCAATTTGATGAAAACCATGCCCAGATTCTGCCCTACCTTCAACAAAAAAGTAGCAATTCTAAAAAGTAATATGTCTTCTGCAACTGCAAGCTTATTAACACTATTATCATTTGCTGAAAATAATAAAACATAGCTTTCTATTGACAATTTATTTGATTTAAGCACCACAATTATAAAATTTGCATCAGATATTATTTGTTTCACTAACTGAGAATCATCCTGATTTAGACAAGGATAATCAAGTTTAAATCTTAAGAGTCTACCATAACATTAACCGCTTCCAATATACAAAATTTAAAACACTGACAGATTTGACTTACCAAACCACCCCCATCATCATCATCAAAATCAGCAGCATTTGCACCAACATCCTGCACTGCAACATGTTCTGTGACAGATGAAACCTGTAGACATGGACACATGAGATCCCAGACCAGATACAATCCTAGACAGCACCATATATGCCACTCATAGAATTCAAATTAAGATAGACAAGAATTACTGAATACTAGCATATCCATAAAGGTTAAACCCATACTTCCAAACAACTATACACCAACCTTGATTGTTCGACCAGCAATCTCCAATTTCCCATTCAAACTTTGAGCTGCCTTTGAATGTTCAATCTGAGCAAACTGGAAAAATAAATAAATAAATAAGTAAATAAATTCATAAATAAGTTGGGATGAAAAATTTTTAATCATAAAAACATCAACTTGAAATCAAAACTTACTTGAACAAACCCGAAACCTTTACAATGTCCTGTCTCGGGATCCAGGGGTAGTTGCACAAGCTCAACAGGACCAAATGGTTCAAAAACCTGAGGAAATGCATCATCAAAAAATGTACGACACACTGAAGAAATTAGCACCACATACATTTATCAAAAAAAAATTAGCAACAGATAATATTATGAAGAGAAAAGTGAAAAGAAAATAAATTCCAACATTAAACTTGCACAAAGGATTGTGCATGAACATAGAAATGTGACAAGGTCCTTCCTCTATGACACCAATACAACTAGTATAAAGGAGGGGGAAGTTAAAGGCCTGCTTCCAATGTCCAAATGATGCTATTGATCTATTTACTTGGCAATGCCCTGAACCTAGACCAAGATAATCTTTCAACTTCAAGTGATGGGTCATTCTATATAGCTCTCCTTTGAATGTGTTATTGATTAAAAAAATGCTCATGAGCAATGAACATGGCATATGAATGGAATGGGCTTAATCTTGGTACTCAGGTACTTCAGCAGAATTGCAGGCTCTCTGTACATCTCTTACTTATGTACTAAAACTTGGGGCCACAAGGTCCTTAACTCTCACTATTTCTCAGCAAGTTTCAGCACGGAAGCTCTCCCTCTTCATGTTTTTTTTTTTTGATTGAAGAAAGCTTTCACTCGTATTAATAGAATTTACTCCACCTTTCAAAAAAAAAGTCAGGCTTTCAGCCTGGAAGCCCCTTGCAGATGACCATAGTAATCCCCATTTTGGGAATCTCTGAGATTTATTGGGAGAAGCTCCAGTAAATGGAGAGCTATAAAGCTGATTATGGAGTTTGGTAAATGGTCATCCCAAAGGGTCACACAAATGGATGGCCTTGATTGGCCTCATCATCCATCCATACAGTAGAAATGGGTGTTGCTGAGAGAAACTTAATGGCCCATATAGAAAAGCTTTTTTGTGGAGATCCACATGCATGCTTCCTACCAAAGAGAAACATTGGGACATAGTAATTGACATGTTTTGGAAGTGACAGGAAGAACAAAAGGATACATCAATCCAACTAGAACTTAGCCATGGTTCATAAAGAAGGTAAGATGCAAACAACAAACCATTTTAACAGAAGTATCACATCTATGTTATCAATTCAAACATCTGATTGGGAATTGTCAATTGATACTGTGCAGCTCGTTCTTCACCAACAGCCATAAGTAAGCCATTTCCACAGCATTACTGGTTGGTTACTTCTGGATATTTGCTTCCTATCAAAATTTCTTTTATTCCCCTCATCCCAAATTATCCAACAAATTCATACACTAGCCAGCTATGCACAGTCTCATGTAATGTTTGGGGAAACACCATATGATGTTAAGCCCTTTAAAATTTTCCACACCTTTACACTAAAAGGGCTTTATATGAATAGATGGTCCACCCACTCTGCCTCCTTGTAACATTACACAGTTACACGAGGTTAAATCAATACCTCTTGTTAAAAGTGAATCTCTGGTTAGGCATATGTACAGCATTGTTGAGTGACGCCACAACACAAAGGCTCCTTTCGATGGTAAAGGCACCTTCCACACTTTTCTTGCATGATAATGATACAGATACAGGATAAAGTGCAAGTAGAGAAATTCCAAACATATGTTTTCCAACATATCCTCACGAACCATCTTTAGATTGTCTTCTCATTTTTCAAGTAAAAGGAAGTTATGAAAAATCAAAGAATGCAATTTTACCAGTATCAAAAACAAATTAACAAAATTGAATGATCCAATCAGTGTACCTGTCGAAGCTGATCTTCTGTCATATTGAAGTGCAGGTTTCCAACATAAAGTTTTCTTGCACCTGCTCCACCAGCAAGACCCCCTGCTCCTCCAGCAGTTGACTGAACAAGATTCTTTTCAGCTTCAGAAGGTTTAACCATAACGGGTTGACCAAGAAGCAACTGACCAGAAAGAGCAATTGCCATTGGCACGGACATTGCATCATAAAATTCAATGTAACTGCAACATCAACATGTGACAACAATAAAATTATGAGGAAAATATAGGAAAAGGAAAGCACCAAAAGGAATGCAAAGAAAACAATCTTCTAAGAACCAAAAAAATAACGTTGATATTTTATTTTTTCAGAGGCATCAAAAACTTCACATGAATAAGTAGCTTATAAGATCTTTCTGGAGGAGCCAGTGGTAGGTAATGACAATTATGATAATATCAATATTAAAGTAGCAAGAAATGGTTAAGACAAAAACTCCTTAACGGCTTGAACATGACAATCAACATCAACAAATCTTAAAAGGTCTAAAGTAGAGTTCACATAAGGATCTTGGGAGAATGTATAGACCCAAGAGATATTTATAAATCCTATTAGTGTGGTCACTCATCTGAACTAGTCCAAAAACTAAATCAAATTGGTGATCCGGAATGGAAGGACATTCAATGCGAAGAGCTGATCCGGAATGGAAGTCTTGAACACTAAAAATAAAAGTTGTGCACTGGGTTAAGACTCTGAAAGACTTTCTAGTCTTCTCACTGAGTGGCATTTTGAGAACTTAGAAGGAAGTGGCACTTTCAGCTCAAGAAAAGGTAAGAATAATCATGGAGTGGAGACCTCCAGCATCCAACTTTATAATTCTTAACTTTGATGGAAGCTTTATAGGCAACCAAGGTGTGGCTCGGTTGGGAGGGGTCTTCCATGATTCAGGGGGCAAGGTAATAATAGCTTTCAGGACCTCTTGAGCACGGTGATTCACTGACAGCAGAATTGGTGGCCTTACTCCATGGTGTAAAGCATGCAAAGCAGGTTGGGTCGCATCAGTTGGAGGTGGAAGGGGACTCCCAGGTGATCATTTCCTGGACAAGATGTAATACCCAAATCCCTTGGGTCTATAGACACGCCTTTTGGGAGATCAAAAGTATAACAAGGGAGCCAACTGTCAATTTTAAATGGATGAGAACAGCTAATGGGATGGCGGATACCCTAGCTAAACAAGTGGGTTTTAGACATCAAATGTTTTGGGCAAATTTGTAAGCTTCTGTTTGTTTAGGGTGGAGAATTTTTCCACCATAATGTATCTTTAAAATTTCCTTAAATAAAATTCCTTTTGCCGATTAAAATATATGAGAAAAGTGTAGAACTAGCTAGGTGATTAGTTTGCACTAAAACATGAAAACTGAAAATATATAAAGCATTGAGTATAATTTAATCCAATACAGCATCTAAATCCAATGACGTCAAAAGCCTCTCCCCTAAATCTTCGCTTCACACATCTTTGAAATCTTGATGCACAAGAACCCATTCAGCAACCATTGGCAAGAAATCAAGTAATCAACCACCAGTTTGAATAAGAAAGGAATTTTCACTAATTATGCAGTCCGAATAATGAAATTATGCATGAGTTGAACCCCACCAAATAGGAGATTAAATTGTCTCAGCTGATGCTCCATGTACAAGTAATATTTACTCAAAGCAATGGAGAGAATCGAAATTTCCTCTTAAGATTTAGAAAACCAGTTAATTGCAACACTGATATTTAGCATCCATAACCATCTGATGGATCAATATGGCAAGATCAAAATGCAAACATCCAAACAATTGACAGTCCTAGTAGAAGTTAGCTGGTTGATAAATGCCAAGGATTTGGAAGGAGGATATTATTGCAGTTCCCTGTAAGACCAGTGACCATAAGTCTAGAGACAAAAATTTTTATAGTGCTGGAAGCCTGGAAATCTTCTTAATGTTGGCATTTTCTCAACTAAGCCTTGCCCCAACCATATGGATTATCTAATGTGAATCTTGTTCCACTATTCCATCATGTTTGGTGTCATGGCAATTGTTAAATTATAGGAACATCTTTTCGTCTCTTTTCTTTGCTAACTACCTGCATTTATTCTCTTGAAAAAGAGGTTTAGGCCTGTATGTTGTAACATAATGGGAGAACAATAAGATGGTACTTAAGTCCACTATAAATAGATCCTCAGGGAAATTGTGGGCTTAATGGGAAAAATAAGTAATTTAAGTTCCATGTTCTTCTACCTTGAACATGCTTCATGAATTGACTAAACAAGAGTGCAAGGCATTTCACATGCCCCATCATAGATTCCTTATCACAGTACTATTACATCTAAGGTAAATGTAATCATCAAAGGAAGAAAAAATAGATCCAGCAACAGATAGTTCCCTACAAACTACAAAGCATGCATGTACAGATATAATAAGGAAACAAGAAAGTAACATACCCAACCCCCTTTGAACGCCTTGAATTCCGGTCCATTATCAACCGGACATCCCTCACCTGAAAACAAGCATGGCAGGAAGCAATTATCAAACTCCAGTAGACAGCATACATAATGACAACACAGACCATAATGGAAATATTAAGTACCATTCAGTGATCATATAAGAATGCCATAAGAATAATGCAATAAAATCATATATAGGAAAACAAAATGAACCAACATCATGGTCCAACAGAACGTAGGAGGGGAAAAAGTATCAACCAACTAACCTTGCCTGCTTTTGAGAAAAATTCATAAACATCTCTCTCAGTAGCCTTCAGAGGCATCTGCAATATTTTCCATACAATTAATGAGAGTTTGCAAAAGAAATGCAATGAAAACAGAAGAAAAAACAGAGAACAAGGCTAAGAAACAAAAAAAGAGTATGCTTACACCCACCTGGTAAGCAAAAACAGTCCTCTGATCCCTTTCTGGATCAGCTTCAGGCTCCACAACTTCCTTCTTTTCTTTAAACCTCCTGCATGAATTACGGCTCAGAACTAAATGAACAGATATTCAAGAAAGGAAAATCTCATAAAATTGATTAAAACCTTTTAATTGGAACAACTAATTATAAATAACAAGAAATATGTTTTGTTGTTAGATGAAAGTTCAATTTTATCTCTTATAAGTTATTTATATAATTTTTCAATGCTAGTTACTTTTTCTGTTTTCTATCACTGCTTTATTTCAATACCATAAGAAAAAAACAATAACATAGGGAAGACCTTTTTGTAGGAAATTGTTAAATAAACATATGCATGTCTCCATCATTGCTTAGACGTATATATGTGGCAATGTGCATATGGCACATAATCATCCAAATTCTTTTGCTTCCAAATATTTATGTGTAATTGTTTGCTCCCTTTCTTCTGTGGGATGGTTTTCTGTGAGTGTGGGTGGGTAGGGATTGGGGATCGGGAATAAGATAAAGATATATATACATTTATATAAAAGCAATGGGATAAGAGAAGCCCCTCAGTAATAAAAAAGTGCCAATAACATTCCAACACAACAAAAAGCTCCCTGTATGATATATACAATGGATATGTCTAAATTGCCATGTTAGACACCAAGAAGGCTTGCTAGTCCCCCCTCTCACTAAGCTGTCAGAAATCAAAACAAAGGATCTCAGAACCAAAGTGAACAAACAGTTAAGCTAGTACAATTAATTGCAAGATTGAGAAGTGGGATACCACCAACTCAGTAGTGCATCATGCATGCAGGTGTAAAAATCAACTAGACCTGGTTTATCAAACGAGGTTTTATAGGTCAGACTTCGCAACATTTTCCCCTTCCTATTATAATTGTAGGCTGCACCCTATCATTAACTAAGACAAGGAAATACAAGGAAAGTCTGTTGCGTTAACATTTTCTAGTACCAATATCTTTTATCAACCTTTTTCAAGCGCAGTTCTAAGAATTAACCAGGGCAATGACTATTTGAGTCATTTGACTATAATTCATAATATAACCCTAAATTACATGACCTAACTACCTTTTTTTCAAATGAAACATGCTCGATTATCACAAGCATCAGAGCAAGCCTGCTAGCCCCATCTGAAAACTACAGAGGGGAAAACAACAACCTAAAACCTAGCCCAAATGGATCATACTCAAGTATTCCCCAAACCAGTTTTTAAAAGTGCAAGGCACAAGCGAGGCGCACGCCTTTTTAAGCAAGGCACAAAATTACAAAAAAAAAATCTGAAAAATCAAAAAAAGTCAGAAAATTCAAAAACAAATGCAAAAAATATTAAACATAATGTTAATAAAAAATAAAAACTTAAATTTTAAAATAAATGTTTTAAAAACCTATTATCTAAAATTAAAATACATAAGCATAACACATAAAGTGTATTCAAATGAAAATTTAAAAATAAAAGCAAACATATAAAGCGTTTTCAAGCATGTAAAACCCACAATCTCTTTTTCTCCTTAATTACATTGCTTCAAGTAGCTAATGTGATGTAAAACATATTGCATTCTTGATCCTATAAGTCGTCTTTCTACCACACCCCTTGAGGCAAGCCCGAAGAAGTCTATGTTAGGGTGTGAAATTCTTATTTCTCACATAAATAAACAATGATTTTATAAATTTCATTGCCTTTTAAGAAGATATTTTATTGCAATGAATGAATGAACAACATTAGCAAATAGGGGGTTCTTGGCCGTTAGACTCAAAAAAAAAAGCAAAAAATACAATTTTAAAAAGGTGCACGCCTGGGCTGAGGCGCAAGGTGCATCAGGCGCACACCTAGGTGCACCAAGCGTGTGCCTTTTGAAAGGGGTGTGCCTAGGACCTGGGCAAGGTGCAAACCCCAAAATGCGCCTCGCCTGTGCACCTAGGCGCATCTTTTAAATCACTGCCCCAAACAGAGAAGCAATCTAAGAAACCTCCTAATGTCATTAAAATAAAAGAACCCAATACCAAAAGGATCCATGAACAGTAACTAAAAGAACTGGTGAACTCTATGCAATTTAGTAGTAAGTACAGACAACTAATGAGTTTCTTTTAATTCCAATTAGTTGTTCTAACATTCAAACTTAAAGTGGACCTAACACATTGCATTTTCTATTTAAAATATTAATGGAAGTCTTCATGTGTCTCCAACAATTTTCATGCATTTCTCAATTGATACGCAGTCTACGAAATATGAGGAAAGTAAGTCCCCTGCATACCATGTTGGACCCTACAATTAAGAAAAAAGTATGGTTTAGAATTGTAGCAGTTGACGTTGAACCATTAAAAAGAAAACAAGTGCAGATTCAAGTTTACGGTGTAACTTTAACAAAAATCAGTAAATAGAAGCAACTGAATAAAGCATCTACACATGAACAAACAATCAATAATACTTATCCAATTATTTGGAGTTGGTTACAGATCCCATCTGCCATGCCACTCTATTCTGGGGCTGTGACCTCCAGAAATGAAAAATAGTAGCAGCATACAAAATAACAATGGCAATGGACAGTAGTTAGAAGAAATAAATCTTAGAAGCACGACTCAGATGAGGAGCAAGATTTGAAATGGGAATAGCACTCCAATCAAAATTTTCCAGTAAGAAAAGAACTAAATCTTGATTTGTCAACTTTCATTTTGCACAATAAAAAATTATAGAAGATCACCAACATCCAAAAGAAACCAAGTTATAAGTTCTCATGAATAACCCCACAGTAGACATTATCAAGGGAATCATCATATCATCATATATAACTGAACTGGCTTACTCAAGAAGTCCAATGCTACTTGGTTGACTTCAAAGCGATTGCTTTAACAAAGGGGAAAATGCTTTATGAACTCCTGCTAGTTGTCATTGCTATTAAATTTCAGCCTTCAAAATTACCAGAAAGTGACTAGAATTTTCTTTTCTGTTGTTGGGTAATGCACTCCAAAATCTCACTAGTTCACATGTTTCATGCCACTCACATTTCTGTACTCAAGATTCCTATAACAATGCCAAGAAACTCAAAAATGTTTAAAAAGAAAGGTTTTCTTAGGGATTGGTAAAGTGGAAGAAAGTTTTTGTGCCAGCATAGGAAGGTGAGTATAACAAAGGTTTTCTTAAGAAAGTTTTGCATCATTCCTTGCTTCTATTCCAACTCAGCTCCTAGAAGCAGGATGCCCCTGAGATAAGGGAGTTTTGCAAATGAGATGGTACCTCCACCCACAAACTTTACCTGGAAATATTATGCAGCAGAATCCAACCTTTCTACCTATTAACAATCAGACTACAGTTTTGTGCAAGCTCTAAAAGGAACCAAGGGTCCAACTGGTATGAGTTGCATCTTCCTCAAATCGGACATGAGTATATTGTGTGCTTATATGGACCTATAGGGAATACAAGCTGCAAAAAAACTGAGGTAGCCCTTCATCTGGAAGTCTGCATATTGTAAAAAAGAATAGAGCAACACATTTTATAATTGAAGTGTGCTTGAATGAGTGTTACCATAAAGAGTGGCACATGGCAGCACACCTACTCAATGAAATAAGGGAATTTAGAAGACATGCATGTCCAAATCAAATGGATTGGGAGGCTTGACGACACCAAGACTTTAGATGCATTCACATTGTGGCATAAGCCTCAAGGTGATGCTCATGAGTTACCATTTTTCTAAGAAACAAAAGAAACTAAAATGAAAAAAAAATGCATAAATATGCAAAAAAGGAGCACATTTTACAAATGAAGGTCAAAATAAATAGCTGATCACATAATAAAACTTCAAAAAGCCATTGCATTCTTATAAACCATTTAATAACTATTTTTTATTCAGAAACATCAAATGGCTTGTTAGGAGGATGGAAACTGCTCCATAAACATAGATTGCAGTGTCCAAAATCTACAGAGATAGCCCATTCCAGGTGAGTTTCTTTGATATATTTTCATTTGACTAATGGCTTTTTTTTGTAGATTTCTCTTGAAAAAGTTTTCACAGAAATGTACAGTCCCTACCTCATAGTGGTGCTGAGCGTTTCACTTGTTTAAATGTTTGAGGCATCTTTATTGAAATTACCTTACCTCTAGAAAAATAAAAAGGAGCAACATCAAATGTAAAGATTTTATTAATGTAAATAGAAATAAAATCCTTTGTTCCAATAAATAAGAAATTTGGGATGAAGGCCGGTACAGTCGTACAAAACAGCCAAAGGTTAACAAGCACTTGCATCATACAGTCCTATACAAGTGAAATGTTCTATTCCAGGCACAGTGCCCCACAAACCAATTCTTGGCTATTCACCCCTGCTTTTGATAGAGAATCTGCAGTTGTATTGGAAGTTCTATGGGTCCAATTAAATAAGCAGTAAGTGTTGGTTGCTAAAGCCTTGCTTCCCATATCAAATACCTAAGGAGACATGGTCCCTAAAATCTTGAAGATAGACATCCTTACCCTAGCAATCTCCTTCAACAATCAAATCTGTCCATCCCTTCAAATAGGCCTAGCTTTAAGCCCTACAGGAGAGTAATCATTTCAGATCTCAATGAAATTCCTTAACTTCCTGGACTCAAGTGGCTAAGTATGAATTTTCCAGTGTGGTTTCTAAACACCTCCAACTGTGCCCCCGTTACCAAGATAGCATTCATCAAAATCAAGTATTATAGCCTGCTGTAAGGGCATAGCCAGCCACCTTAGGCCATTCTCTCAAGAAAAAAAAACATTGAAACCTGTTAGAATTCTTTCCTAGACAGCACAATATATGCCACTCTGTCCTCTTAAGGGCATAGTTCTATGAAGATGTTAATATCTTTCTTCTTCTTAAAAATCCTATTGTTCCTTTTACACCAAATGCTCCAAAGAAAGGCTGCTACGGTACAGTGCCACAAGATCTTCCTTCAGAGGGAAAAAGCAGTTCCACACCTTATATGTCAAGAAGCAAGAAAGAAATATAGTTATTTGCATTCTCACCAACTTTAAGGCAAAAGACTCACATAAGGGGAAAGGCACCAAGTTGGTTGTCTTTGTTGAAGCATCTCATCAGTGAGAATAATCTCCTTTGAAGCTTCCGAACAAAATGCTTTGAATTAGGAATGGGGACTTTCCCAAATGGCTATGATCGAAAAAGGATGAAGGATGGCAAGGATTCATCAAGGACTTTAAATTCCATTCTCTGCCATCTTTTTTATTTTCATCATCTTATTAAATAGTTCAGTCAGATATAATAAGCATACCTCTCTCACACTTTACCAAACTTCTATTGGGATACTATCTAATCCTAATGTTTTTCCGTTCATCTTAATTAACTCCACTTCCACTTTGAAAACTCTAAATTTATGAAGGCACATATTATTTTTAGTAAATTAGAGTTACCGATCCCTCCCCCACTAAGATCCTCTATACTAAACACACTAAAACAAAAAAAAAACAAGTAAAAAGCATATCAAGACATGAGAAGTATACTTTAATATGTTCAAGCATGAACCCCAAGGAGAAGGGTTGTAACTCACAACCCTTGTCTTAAGGTATAAGCCCTGTATGCTTTTTTCTGACACTGCACGCTACCAAACAAGTTATTTCTAATGCACCAAAGAAGAATGCATGCCCACCTTTATGCATCATTTTACATTTTGCTGCTTTCAATGCAATACAATTGTCATCCTTCTTAAAAAATGACTTTGCTTAATAATTAGCAAATGTCATAGAGATCCATTGTTTGGTCTCACAAATTTCACCACTCCAATCCACATATGGGTCTTGACCCAATGGTTCAATTCCAACTTTGCACCTCAAATCGACTTTTTAAATCATTCACCTCAAATTGGCTTCAACTATTCATGGAAACCCTTTAAATAGCCTCCAATCCATTATTTATTTCAGCAGACTCCACATGTTTCCAGCAATAGATTTAGGGGCGATCCAAAACAGGAAGCTAATAATGAAATAGGTTGTTCTGACAATACATACTACATATATCCAGAACACATTCATTTATGACTCTTAAGCATCTTGATGGTTAGTAGTTCTTGAATTTTTAACTTCCCTTGAGAACACTTCACAAATAGATGAACACAGAAAGTCTTTCCCCTTCTAGGTCTCCAAAAGGATTTCTTCATATTTCCCCATTAGTCCAGCTCCAGCAATTGAATTTGTTTTTCAAGTCATATTGGCTCCCTTCCCCAAATAATTTCTCTCCAAAGGATTTTCCTTGCAAGTTACAAGATCTTGGTTCCATGATTTCAGTTCAATTATGGAGTGCCACCCACTCTTTAACAATGTTTGGCTCTTGATAATGGGAAGCTTTTTGGCAAATAGGCTTCATTAAAAAATATCACATGGTTAGGTAGGGGAAATGGTTGTGGAGGGTACCCTCCCTCTCTCCCTCTCTCTGAATTCATTGTTAAATCAGCTTCTGTTAAAGCCTCAAAGATTTTGATTGGTACTTTTGGGTTTAGAAGGAATCTTAGGGAGCCAGAAACATCCAGTGACTAAACTTCTTAATATCCTTGATGAGGTCTTCCATGATCCTATGAATGAGGACAGCCGTGATATCCTCCAACCAAGAAGACATGATTGGTATATTTCCTCTCACCGGTGTTCATTATGCGGGTGAAATGGTGAGTCTTGCTTTCACTTAATAATCTCCTGCCCAATTTGTTCTAAACATTTGGGGTAGGTTTTTTACTTGTCCTTCATCCTTGACCAGTTTGTTTGATTCAACTACTTTTAGATGACCTAGAAAAAGGAAGTAAATAATGTGGAGATGCACAAGGGCTACATTGATACGGACAAATTGGAAGGGGAGGAAATCTAGAGTGTTTGAAGACAAGGAGGGAAGTAAAGAAACCATTATAGAGAGAGTACTTTGTTCAAGGTGGCACATTAGGTAAAGACTATGGAGTTATTTTCACCATTCTATTTTGATGATGTTTAAGAAATGGGCTAAACCGCTAAAGTGGTAGGGTCTAGTTCAAAGAAGGCAAAGGTGATGAGAAATTGGATTGCACCGGAAAGGGAATTTATAAAATTTGACATTGATGGCAGTAGTTTCAGGAATCCAGGGCCTTCGGGGATAAGAGGGGCTCTAGACTTTTAGGGATGAAGATTGTAATATTATAGCTATGTATTTAGATCCAGTTGGAGTAGGTGGTGACTCAATAAGAACCAGTGTTTTAAAAGCACAAGGCAAGGCATGCACGCTTTTTGGGCCTGCCTTGAGTGGCTTGGTTGGGGCCGGGGTGAAATTTGCACCCAGCCGCTAGGTTGATAAAAATGCAAAAACAACACAAAAATAAAAAAGGGCACATGCCTGGGCTGAAAGTACTGTGCCTAGGGCCTAGATGAGGCACATAGCTTAAAATGTGCCTCATCTAAGCACCTAGGCACACCTGAGGCGTGCACCTTTTAAATCACTGATAAGTTACTGACGGTGATCCAAAGGTGGTGATAAATTGGTTGCTGAATAAAGAGAGAGCTTTGTGGATTTTTAAGAATGAGATCAAATGGTTTAAGTGGCTATCAACAAATATTTAAATGAAAATTAGATGAGTAGAGAGATCAGCAAATTCCTTGGCTGATATGTTGGCCAAGAAAGGGGTTAACAGAGATCATGATGTTTGGGCCCAACTGTAATGCAATGTTTCTATAATGTACAGGGTAAAAAAGTTATAGATTAACAATGGAGAAATTAGATACTGAAGGTGATCCAGAGGTGGTGATAAGTTGGTTGCTGAATAAGGAGAGAGCTGTGGATTTTTAAGAACGAGATCAAACAGTTTAAGTGGCTGTCAACAAATATGCAATTGAAAATTTGATGGGTAGAGAGATCTGCAAATTCCTTGGCTGATATGTTGGCCAAGAAAGGGGTCAACAGAGATCATGATGTTTGGCCCAATTGTAATGCAATGTTTCTACAATGTAATTGGGGAGTGATAGAAGGGGCTATGCTCTCAGTCTGTTATGTATTTGTAATTGTAAAGGGTTTTGTACATTACTGCTTTCTTTTTAATAAAATTTCCTTTCATAAAAAAAAAGATGCCTCTTTGTGCTTGATTACTTGGTTGACCTCCTCTACTAGGGTCAACTTTGTGATTGTACAGCTTCTAGACTGTAGAAAATACCATATAGAAAATTATCCATTTTATATACCATGTGATTTCTCTTGTATGTAATAAATCTTCCCAAACCTTTCTTTACTCTCATATATTTTCTTTTTCTTCTTTTTAAATAAAAAGAACACTGCAAAGCCTTCAGTGAGACAGGCATATCGTGTGCACTGAAACTAAACTGAAGAAAAAAAGTTGCATAATATGGATAAACACAATATCCTTCACAGGCACATCTACAAAATATCATCCAAATCATAATTCATTGTGAGTTTATGATATTGTTTAGGGTAATAAAACTATAACAGACCTTATCATAATTCAATTTGTGGAAAAGCCGATATCTTCTTCGAAGCTTTGGAGAAGTTTCCGCTTGTTAATCCCATTAGCAATGTGGGGGTAATCGATCTACGTTTTCAACCCAAGTTAGAGTTCGTATAATTGTGTAATGTACATCTATCTCTTTTCTTGACTCTTTTCAACAGAGTAAGTCTTCATTTGTACAAGTTTCAATCATAAAATAAGCATACCGCTTAATTCAAATAGCCCAAAAATTCTTCTATAAATAGATAAAAACAGAACAGGTGCTTACATCATATTTAAGGATCAATACATTCTATAAGACAATGAGCAAATAAAAGACATAGATATTACCTGCTCTCCCTATCTCTTATGTCATTCTCGTATTCTCTTTCTCTTTCCCTGTCTCTACTCCTTCCCCTGAAAAATTCTTTGTCGTCGTCCCTATCGTAATGCCTTCTTGAGCGGCTACTGCTTCTTCGCGACCTCTCCTTCTCCTTCTCCTTCTCCTTCTCCTTCTCCTTCTCCTTCTCCTTCTCCTTCTCCTTCTCTCTTTCTTTCTCCCTATCCCTCTCCCTCTCTCGTTCCCTCTCCCTCTCTTTAGCCCTTTCTCTCTCCCTTTCCCTCTCCCTCTCCCTCTCTTTTTCCCTCTCCTTCTCCCTATCTTTATCCCTCCTCTCGCGGTCCCTCTCTCGGTCACGATCCCTATCCCTCTCATACTCTCTATCCCCGTCTCGGCTACTTCTGTGCCTATCTCTATCGCGCCTTTCCAAACGAGAAGACCTCTCCCGTTCATCCCGTTCCCTTCTTTCCCCATTCTGATCATCCCCTTTCGACTTTTTACTCCTACTCTCCTCAATTCGATCTACGTCCTCGTCGTCTTCCCTCCGACGAGAACTTCTCTGGACCTTCTCACCTGAGCCCTTCTTCCCCGAATCATTACGGCTTCCGGGGTCTTCCACTGCTTTCTCCAGATAATCGTACTCGTCGAAATCCATTGACCGGCTGAACTCGATAGAACACAGTTAAAATTAACTCAAATTCGAAAATACATCCAAAACCCTAGAGCTGCAGATAAGATAGATACTGTATCGAGTTGAAACTGGCCCTGGAGGGAACTGCAATAAACCCTTATTATCCCTTATCCCGCTGGAACTCGAATCCTCGCTTCTTTGAACAGCAGTGAAAGCTATATATACGAGGGGTTCCAAACTAGGAATTAGGATTTAGGGAAGAGTCGTCTCGAACGCATATACACGGGACTGAGGTGGTGACAATACACGCGCGTACACCGTTCTGGCCTCGTCTTTGGCCCAGGCCCGCATCTAACATTTTTATTTTAGGGGGTGATCATTTCTAACCCGGCCAGGCCCAGGCCCAGGCCCGTATCTGCCCAGAAATTTTCAAGTCAGGCCTGGCCCAATGCATGTTACTGGTAGAAATGGTAATTTGACTCGTTCCAATGGAGCCCTGCCTCACAGGACAGGTTTTGTAACCACTGATCGAGGTTTAAGGTGGGTTTCAAGGAAACTTGAAACGCTAGGGATCAAGACAGGGCGGGGATGGTATTTCATATCTGTCCACCCTGCCCTAAACCCACCGACTCTATGTTACATTAGATACTATATATAAAAGTATAAAACTATTAATATAATATATTATATTATATTATATTATACTATATAATACAATATATTTAGAGGTAGTTTTCAAAAAAATATATATATAATCACAAATATGCAAGTAAGAATGACTAGGGATGGGGTTGGACAAATTTGAGATCCCTATTTGTGGCGGGACAAGGTTGGGGTTGAGATTTCTAACCCCCGTGGGGTTTGGAATAAGGACGGACAGCACGGGGCATCTGAATTCAGGTTAGGGACGAGGCATGCAAAACCTAGTCCCACCCTGCACCATTGCCATTCATGGTTACTGGGGATGTCAATGGGTTAGATTCAATACAAATTTGACCCAACCTTAACCTTAACCTCTAGTATCCCAGTTTGGATCAATCCATAATATGTAATTTCCTCACCCTACCTGACGCTATAGGGTTCAACCAAATATCAAACCAACCCAAATTTTACCAATTATACCTTTTATAATACATTTTGAAAATCTAAAAGCCATTAATTTGACTTGAAAATTGGTTTATAAGTTCTAAGATATCGTTTTCTCCATTATTGAAAGAAGGAAAACTGGAAAACAAAATAAGCATCAAAAGAAATCCTAAACTCTGAGGTTATGGAGTTAGAAGTCAACAAATTACAATAACACTCTACACGTGTATGGGCATCATAACCCAATGAAACAGGTCAGCCAAAAACCCAAACCTGACTTGGGTCAAATAATCAAAACACTAAACCAATTCTAGAGTCAGGTTAAACCAACTTTACCTTTTATCCCAACCCATTTACATCCCTTCATATTTTTTTAGAAGTCAGGTTTATATGTGTGTGTATTATTATGCAATGACCATACTTGCCTTAAAAGTAAAAAAGTTAATATAAAATATTTTAATATATGATGATTAAAAATAGTAGTTGTCAAATTATTTTAAGGGTAAATTTCTTAAATTACCCTTATGATTTATCTAATTGACTAAGTGTACCCTTATTGTTTGAAAATTAACTAACTCTACCTTTACTGTTTCTAACAATTGATTAACTCTACCCTTACCATTAACATCTGTTAATATTCCGTCAAAACCCATACACATGTGACATCACGTGACGTTTAAATTTTTTTAAAACCCAATGCTGCCCTTAGCCTTATCCCCTTCCTCCTGACTTGGCTCTTTCCTTTATTTTCCTCTTACAGTCATCAGAGAGAACTGCACTGTATAACAGAACAAAAAAAAACAAAAAAAAGCTATCAATCTTTTCACAGTCAATAACCTAAAAGAAAATACAGTTCTATCTTTCTCTCTGCAAAATCCAGAGAGGATGAAGGGAAACAGAATAGAGAGGATGAAAGGAATTATCCAGAAAAAAGAGGAGACGGGCAAAGATTTTTAACGTTTACTTGCGGGTCTTGATGAAAGGGAAACAAAACGAAGAAGTTCGATTTCTCTCTCTCTCCTTCCTTTGGGCTGCAGCAGCGACAACCAAACTCCCATATCTCTTTCTCCCTCTCTCTCTCTTCTTCCTTTGGGTGATGGGCGGCAATCCCTCTAAAGTCCAATCTCTTTCTCTCTCTCTTCTTCCTCTGGGCGGCGGCGGTGGCAACCCCCTCTGATGAAGTTCGATCTTTCTTCCCCTATCTCTCTTCTTCCTCTGAGCGATGGCAACGGCAACCCCCTCTGGTGAAGTCCGATCTTTCTCTCTCTTTTTCCTCTGGTCGACGGTGGTGGCAACCCCTCTAAACTCTCATCTCTCTTTCTTCTTCCTTTGGGTGAAGATGCGGTAATCCCCTTTGAACTTTCGACGGCTGTATTCTTCTTTCTCACGAACAGGGGGCTGGCTTGGGACCTTCCTCGGCTTCTATTCCCTCTGTGGCTTCTTAGAAACCTCGTTAATGGAGGTGGGAACTTATCCATTCAACATGGGCTGGAAATGGGTTTGGAAGAAAGACGCATTTAATGTTAATCAGAGAAAGACACAAAGGAAGAGATACCCGAATAGCTAGATTTCGAAGAAAGTTCTTCATTTCTTTTGCTCTGCGAATTTTGCATTTTTTAAGCCACAGGCTCTTGGACCATTGCAAAATCGAATATTTTGGATTATAAAATGGTAGTTTAGGCATTTTGCACGAGTTTTGACGGAAGTTAACGGTAAAGTTAGAGTTAGACAATTGTCAAAAACAGTAGGAGTAGAGTTAATCAATTTTCAAACAGTAAAGGTACACTTAGTCAATTAGCTAAACCATAAGGGTAGTTTAAAAAATTTACCCTTATTTTAATCTTTAATATTTAAACTTAACCACTTGGATAAAATATTTAAAAACTTACAATGAACAAATTTTGAAAATCTAAATCACTAAGACATTGGTTTCAAAAAAATCGTATAGGTTTTAAATGCCTTTTTCATATATTTTTATCCTTTTCAAATTTAAATTGCATGTGTTTAAAATCTAAATACATGTATTTAAATCTAAAACTAGACTAGTAGTTGTTGGTCTTCGATTGGATCATGCTTCTGTGTGGAGAAGAAGAGTCGTCAATAGTAAGCGTTGCCTTCTCCCCTTCCCCTTGGAATCTTAGAATCACATCTACCTACTCATATATCTTTGTTTACCGATTTTCTTTTGTAGCTTTTTAACTCTTCAGGAGATTTGAGTAAAAGTTGACCATTTTTTGATTGGACGTGCAGTTATGGTGTACTTTATTTGGCAGGTTTGGAATGACTTAATCTTTAAAAACACTTAGATGGTTAAATTGATTTTGGATTCAACCAATAGAGTTTTAGGCGGTATTTGACAGGTTTGAAATGACTTGATTTTCCAAAAAAAACTGTAGATGGTTAAATTGGTTTTGGATTCAATCAATAGAGTTTTAGGCGGTGTTCGTTACCGTGGTTATTTCGTGGATGGCCAGTTTCATACCACACCATGAATGGCCACGGCATTTGGTTTGTCGTGGATGGTACAGCTCCATAGTATATCTTGGACTGGCCCCGTCCACAACCCAAAATCTCATCCATCCATTTGTCTCATTGTTGAGTTCAGTCCCCATTGTTTTGATAATTTATCTTTCCCACTCTTTGATAAGATACATCACACATTTGTCATCCACTCATTTATGGTTGACTGTATAGATTATTTCATAAACTGTATATGAGATGCATAATATCAATAAATGTAGTGTGGTCCATACTAGACCTGTTCATGGGCCGGGCTCGGGCCGGGCTTTGACTCTTTATTAACAGAAAACTGTTAGGCCCGAGCCCGAGCCTGGCCCGACCAACGGGCCTACAACTTGGGCCCGAGCCCGGCCCTGATGAAAAGCCCGAAGCCCGACCTAATAAAAGAAATTCAAAATTTTCTGACATTTTCTATTTTAATTTAAATGTTTTTTCCCCTATTTAAATGAACAATGGGTCTACAAGTGAATCAATGACCTCAAATTAAAACATTTATTCAAATAGACATCACATAGGGTTTTTACTTAGGTTTAACTATAGGTCGGGCCGGGCTATTTTGGCAAAGCCCGAGCCCAGCTCGAATTTTATGTGGGCCGGGCTTTTTGGCCCGAGGTTAAGCCCGCGGGCCAAAAATTCTGTTCAAGCCCGTCCGGGGGTCGGGCCGGGCCGGGCCGGCCCGTCGGGCCACCCGGCCCATGAACAGGTCTAGTCCACACCACACCTATAGAACACCACTATATGTGTGGATTAGACTAGTCCACACAACTTGATCGCAGTTTAAAATACTTGTGGACTATCGTGTGGTGTGAATTGGTCCCTTTGGTTTAATTTCAATTTGGTGTTTTATTAAACCCGTTGGAACTAGTTCAATTTTTTATTAACCTAAAAGAAAAAAGTGACATTTAACTGAACCGATCATATATATATATATATATATATATATATATATATATATATATATATTAACTGTTTATTTATAATGTATTAAATATTATATATATAGTATTTAATATATATGAAAACATAAAAAACTAAAAAAATGAAGAACCGAACCAATAAAAAATTGAACCAACCTATTATTTGATTGGTTTCAATTCAATTTTAGTTCATTTTTTCTTCAAAAATCAATGAGACTAGTTTGGTTTCAAAAAAAAAAAAAAAGCTCATGCATGGTTCGATTAACCGAACCGTAAGCACCCTAGGTGCCACCCCTGGCTCAGCCCCTGGTGACAAGGGTGTTGGTCAAGATAGGATGATAAGGATGCAAGCAGATCAGATTGGATTTGAATCAAGGTATATTTGAATCTAATATGACACTATTCATGGTAGATCCGAAGATCCAATCGGATCTAATAGGCCTCAATCTGAATTCAAATCTAATCGGTAAGTTGGATCTTTGGATTTGATCCGATCTGACTTGTTTTCTTTAAAAATTAATAAATTATAAAAATAAAAATAAAATATACCAATTTAAATAAAGAAAAAACAAAAAATACAAGTATTTTTTATTTATTTTCATAACATATATACATGTTTTTTATAAAAAATAAATAACATAACAAATTTATAAAAATGCAATATAAATAATATATTTATAAAAAAATAAATAACATATATATATATATATATATATATATATTTGGATCTTCTCAAACCGGATAAGGGTGATCTGAATTTGACCAAATAGGATCAGATTGGATCATTATCTGATCCATTTACATCCCTATAGGATGATTTTCTATGTTTTTTTTTGTGTTTACAGTTCATTTAAATCATTTATTGTTGCTGCAATAGGAAGGAGGGAATTTTTTGCCAATGCAGTAGTAGCAAATCAACTTGCTATTAAATTTGCTTTAGAGCTTGCCAAGGAGAAGAATTGGTGCACAATTTTGATTTTGTCCGATGTTGGCGATTATGAATTTCATGAATTTGGGGACTCCCTCTCTCTCTCTCTCTCTCTCTCTCTCTTGTATTGTTGGTGATTGGATATACTCTATTAGGACTCTACGATTATTTTTTTTTATTGTGTACATAACTTTTATTTTCCTATAAAGCTAAATATGGTTGTTCATACTTTGGCACAAGTGGCAAAAGACCTAAGCTCGAATTCCTTGTGGTGAAAGAATCCATCTATTTGTATTGAACTTATTATTTTTTTTATGAATGAATAAGATCTTATTAAATAGAGATCAAAATGATATGTGATGGAGGGTGATTTAACCCAACCTCCTGATTAGGCGACACGTGGACATGACTCAATGTAAGTGACAGCTCAGCATGACAGCCTGGCTACAATTCGGCGTAATGAGCTTGCTAAAACCTAGCCTAACAGCTCGCCACCAAGCAGCTCGCTACAAGGCAGCTCACCACCGGGCAGCTCGCTACAAGGCAGCTCACTATAGAGTAGCTCGCTATTGAGCAATCCGAGGGTTTCAGGAAGCTTCTTATCTGACAAGACTGTGCTCGTCAGACTGCTCCCACGTCCCTTGTCTGACGGCGCAGCACCTGCCAATCCAGAGGACTACGCCCACGTCTCTCATCAGGCAGCGTCGTGCCTGCCAGCTCCAAAAATGTCTCTCGACTGACAGGGTCGTACCCTATGACAATTACCTATGCCCACCTGCTCAGCCCTGGCAAAAAACGGTTGCGGCAGAGAATCAGAGGCGGTTACACCCGATTTGACAGAGCATTAATATATAAGGGCTCCAACTCCCAAGAAAAAAGGTAATCGAAAATTGCGCATCTTCACTCTTACCCTTTATTTCTTCGCAACTCTCTCAGTTCTCTGCCGAGTTCTAACTTAAGCCTCAGAGTGTTCCCGTCGGGCGAGCTCCCCGGGAATCCTTCACCTTCTTCTTTGCAGATACCTCGTCCAACGCTAGCTAGGAGTGACCAGATCGTGCACCATCATTTGGCGCCGTCTGTGGAAAACGCTTCGAAAAGCCTTCTTCCACCAAGTTTTGCAACCTCAGTACCCATGGCTTCCTCCAGCAACGCCGGACACAACTCGGGCACGAACACTTCCCCTGAACCCCAACTCCCTACAATGTGCCTCAGATCGCGGCACTGGTGAGTGCTTCGCTCCCCTCCACAGTAGGCACCACTTTCACTGAGCCTTCTCTTCCCCCACTAGCTGGACCAAACCAGCTTGAAGATCTGATGCATTGCATGCGAGCCATGCAAGCTCAAGTGTAGCAAGTCCACAACTTCAGTTGTACCAGCAGCAAGCTCTACACCATGTATACCAGCAACAGTATCAGCAGCAGTTCCCCCTGTTACCTCTGAACCAGCCGCCAATTCCACCATGACACCCAGCCTCGCAGCAGACTAAGCCTCGCCACCGGGATGAACGCCCCTCTCGCTGGGGAGAGACCTCCCAGGGGCCAAGTCTCATCCTTTGGCCGGAGGGAGAATCCAGTCACACCCATCTCTCCATGCGCGGTCAGGTCGGGGAACTCTCAGCCTCCTAGACCCGCATCACCTCAGCTTTCCGAGTTCGTGGCCCCACTCCTTGAGAACCGATTCGAAGTCCTGGCCGCGGACTCCAGGCAAGGACTGATCCACAGTCATCATCAGTAGTCCAAACCACTCCCTGCAAGAACCGTTCCTGACAACACAAAAACAAGCAACACCAATGCAGAGCCCGCGAAGAAGCAGAGGAGACGTCGCCGAGCTCGTCGAACTGCGACACACCACTTGCCCGAACTCAAAGAAAAAGAAGAGGTAAGCTCGGACGAAGTGAAAACCACTCCGCTCCTCTCTGTACCATCCCCTCTGTCTCCTGAACTCTTGCCTGTCCTGATGCCCAAGGACTTCAAATTACCTCCCCTGGACAAGTATGACGGATCGTTTGACCCGAATGATCACGTGGACGCCTTCCAGTCGCAGATGCACCTGGCAAGGGCAAGCGAGTCCTGCATGTGCGTGGCCTTCTCTACCACTTTCAAAGGAGTAGCCCACACATGGTACAGGAACCTCGCGCCCGGGACAATAAAAAGTTGGGCGCAGTTCGTGCAGGTCTTCACCTCCCACTTCGTCACTAGCAAAAGATGCCCGAGAACCCAAGAAAGTCTCCTCGGCATAGTCCAGAGGGAAGGGAAGTCTATCCGTAGCTACATCAAGCGGTTTAATGACGCTTGTCTACAGATACCCGATTTGGACCCCGTAGTGCGCCTCACAGTAGCCAAGAGAGGCATAACACACAAGGAGTTTAAGTGGCATGTAGTTGTTAACCGGCCTAAGACTGTAACCGAGTTCCTCAAGCTCGCGGACCAGTTCATAGGAATGGAAGAGGAGATTAACCAGAAGAATGAAAGTTTGCATGAAAAGAGGAATAGAGAAGCTGAGTCCTCAATTCATGGGGACAGCAAGAAGAAGAAAGACCCAGCTCGGGGAGGAAGGCTAGGTCAGCCTTTCTGAGCTCCTCCAACAGAATGGACTGACTATACACCTCTGAATGCAAAGCGGGCTGAGATCCTCATGGCGATTAAGGACGCTCCGTACGTAAAGTGGCCACCTCGGCTAAGAGGGGACCCAAGTGTTAAAAATAAAAATTTGTATTGTAATTTTCATAAAGATCACGGTCATAGTACCGAAAGTTGTAAGAACCTCCCTGATGAGATAGAAGAGCTCACCCGTCACGGATATTTAAGAAATTTTGTACAGAATGATAATAAGACAGGACGGTAGCGGGAGCAAGGTAGAGATGCTCCCGAGTCTAGTAGCAGACAAGGTGAGCAGCCGCAGAAGCAGCCCCCCAAAGAAAGGCCAGTTCGGGGGACCATACACATGATCACCGGAGGATTCATTGTTGCGGGCTGCACTTCGGCCGCAGCTCGGACCTCAGCTTGTGAGATCGGAAGGGAAGAGCAGAACCCCCTGAAGCGGCCAAGGACAGAGGAACCGATCTTCTTCACCGAGGACGACGCGCGTAGAGTCCACTACCCTCATGATGATGCGCTTGTCATGAAGATAAGGATCAAGATTTTGAGGTGAGGCGCGTCCTCGTTGACTCCGGCAGCTCGGCAGACATCCTCTTCAAAGCCGCGTTCGACAAGCTTCAGCTCCAAGAGAGCGACCTCAAGCCCGCATGTACTCCCTTGGTGGGCTTCAGCGGAGAGGAAGTCAGGCCCTTGGGGAGAATCACTGTACCTGTGGAGGTCGGCACTTGGCCTAGCATAGTGAGACTCAGCCACGACTTTTTGTTGGTCGCAACTCCCTCCCCGTACAATGCCATAATAGGTCGGCCCATAACCCATGCTCTACGTGTGGTGGTTTCCACCTATTATTTGGTGATGAAGTTCCCCACGGACTTCGGAGTTGGGGTAGCGCGAGGCGATCAGCTCGAGTCTCACAAGTGCTACGTCGTCGCTCTCAAAGGAAAAGCCAAGGTGGCAAACAACCTCGAGCTGGAGCGACCTGCGGAGCATTGCGAAGAGCGAACTGCACCTACGGAAGAGACTGTTTCCGTGCCAACTTCAACAGAGGACCCAACTCGGACACTCCAGATCGGTGCTGGTAAGTTTCTTACTTGGAAATTTATATGTTTTTGCATGGTCCGCGGCAGAGATGCCCGACATAGACCCTAACATCATCACTCACAAACTGAACACTGATCCTGTAGTTAGGCCCGTTAGACAAAAAAAACGCAACCTAGCCTCGGAGCGTTGGAGAGCAGTTGACGAGGAGGTCGAGAAGCTCCTCGCAGTCGATTTTATCAGGGAATTCCATTACCCGAGCTAGGTGGCCAATCTTGTTATGGTAAAAAAGGCTAATGGTAAATGACGCATGTGCGTCGACTATACTGACCTGAATCGGGCATGCCCGAAGGACTACTTCCCACTCCCCAGGATCGACCGTTTGGTGGACGCGACCTCAGGGCATGAGTCGCTGAGCTTCTTGGATGCCTATTCGGGCTACAACCAGATCAGAATGGACATTGTCGATGAAGAAAAAATAGCTTTTATAACCGAGCTCGGCCTGTACTGTTACAAGGTCATGCCCTTCGGACTGAAAAACGCCGGGGCAACATTCCAAAGACTTGTAAACAAATTGTTTGAGCCATTGATCGGCAAGAAAATAGAATGCTATGTAGACGACATGGTCGTCAAAACTCAGTTTTCAAGTAATTTAATAAAGGACTTACATTCTGTCTTTAAAATCTTGCGTAAATTTAACATGAAATTAAACCCAAACGAGTGCGTTTTCGGTGTCACATTGGGTAAATTCATAGGTTACATTGTCAACCAACGTGGCAATGAGGCTAACCTTGAAAAAATTAGGGCAATCTTAGATATGAGACCACCCCGGAAGTTGAAGGAGGTTCAGAGGTTGAACGGCTGCATAGCCGCTCTGAGCCGCTTCATGTCCAGATCGGTAGATCACTACTTGCCTTTCTTCAAGGCAATTAAAAGCAAAGGCTTCGAATGGACCGAAGATTGTCAGCTCGCTTTCGACGAGCTCAAAAAGTACCTCGCCCACATCCCAACCTTGACCCGACCCGAGGTTAGAGATACTTTGGAGCTATACCTCTTCGCGAGTGACGAGGTAGTCAGCTCGGTACTAATAAGAAAGGTAGATCGGATCCAACGGCCTACCTACTATGTTAGCAAAGTGTTGCAGGGGGCAGAAACGAGGTACCCAGAGATCGAAAAGTTGGCGTATGCTCTAGTTGTTGCAGCTCGGAAGCTTTGTCCGTACTTCCAAGCTCATACTATCGTTGTTCTCACCAATAAGCCTCTGAGGCAAGTCTTGCTCAAGCCCGAGGTGTTTGGTAGGTTGATGAAGTGGGCCATCGAGCTCAGCGAGTACGACATCCAGTACAAGCCGCGAACTGTTATCAAGGCCCAAGCCTTAGCTAACTTTGTCGTAGAATGTAGTTTCGGCACCAAAGTCCCCAAGCCGAACTAGCCCGAGCACCACAAGGGAACAACCAGCGCGGCTTCTCTCCTAGTTAGATTAAACCCGAATTGGGATGAGGAGCCCTGGATCCTTCACGTGGATGGCTCGTCAAATCGGTAGGGCAGCGAAGCTGGAATCATTCTGTACGGGCCAAGCGGTGCGAAATTGGAGTACGCGCTACGCTTTGAGTTCGCTGCATCCAACAATGAAGCGGAGTACGAGGCGTTAATAGCCAGGCTGACTCTAGCAAATGAAGTGAAAGCCAAGCACATCGTCATCTGCAGTGACTCCCAACTCGTGGTCAACCAAGTCACAGGTGAATATGAAGCTCGCAAGCCAACCATGGTCGCCTACTTAGCCAAAGTAAGAGAGGCTCTGCTCAACTTTCAGTCCCACTTCATCAAGAAAATCCCGAGATCTGAGAACGTTGAGTCCAATGCCCTGTTCTGACTAGCCAGCACAAGTGATAATACCATGAGAACTTGCCTCGGCCTAGCATTTTCGGGGGGGGGGGGGGGGCAGAGGAGGTCGGTCTTGTCGTACAAGCAGAGCCGAGCTGGATCGATCCGCTTGCGAGCTTCCTGCTACACGGGACCCTCCCTGCAGACCGTAATGCTGCTAGAAGGGTAGAGCGTCAGGCAGCCAAATACGTCATGATAGACGAACGACTGTACCGAAGATCTTACACTTTCCCCTATCTATGCTGCTTGCGACCTTCCGAGGCTGAGCTCGTGCTCCGTGACACTCATGAGGGCCTGTGCGGTGGACACTTGGGGGGCAGGGCTCTCGCCCAGAAAGCGCTACGACAGGGATACTACTGGCCAACGATGAAGGCAGATGCAATCGTCAGAAAGTGCGACAAATGTTAGAAGCACGCCAACATCCATCACTAGCCCACTGCCGACCTAAAATACCTACCAGCCCGTGGCCTTTCGCACAATGGGGGATCGATATACTCGGACCATTTCCACCAGCGACAGGATAGAGGATGTTCTTAGTGGTAGTAGTTGATTATTTCACTAAGTGGGTGGAGGCCGAACCCCTTGCAACAATCATAACGCGGAATGTGCAGAACTTCTTCTGGAAGAATATAGTTTACCATTTCAAACTACCCAGAATACTCATCTCTGACAACGGCAAGCAGTTCAAGGACATTAAATTACAGAACTGGTGCAAAGATATGGGAATACAATAGAATTTTACCTCGGTGGCGCATCCTTAAGCAAATGGTCAAGCGGAGGTCACAAACAGAGCCATTCTCCGCGGACTGAAGGCGCGCCTAGACCGAGCTAAGGGACTGTGGGTAGACAAGCTACCTAGTGTACTATGGGCTTATCAAACCACGGTGAAGACCGCAACAGGCGAGACCTCCTTCAACCTCACATATGACACCGAAGCAGTCATCCCAGCCGAGATCGAGGTCCCCACGCTACGTCTGGAAGCATATGAGGACGAGACAAACGGAGATGAGCTACGCACCAACCTCAACCTACTTGATGAAGTACGGGACCTCGCATACAATAGGACCGCGACCTACCAGTAGAGAGTAGCTCGGTACTATAACGCCAGGGTCAAGAGGCGGAACCTCCACGTCGGAGACCTGATCCTTCGTAAAGTCATGGTACCTAAGCCTAGTGTTGGTAAGCTCGGGCCAAATTGGGAAGGACCCTACCGAGTAAAGCGGGTTCTCGGGGAAAGAACGTATGAGCTCGAAACCCTAGAAGGGAAGCAGGTACCTCGAGCATGGAATATTGTCAACCTAAGACAATATTACCTGTAATTACCGAACTCTAGTGGAGTGGACTATAAGTTGCTCCTCTAGCCTAAGGGCCAAAAAGCCAAGCTAAGGACCTCGACACCCAGTCGCCTCTTCAGTATGAGCGAACTTTAGGAGAATGGACTATAAGTCGCTCCCCCATCCTAAGGGCTAAAACGCCGAGCTAACGAAAGACCTCGGCGCTCTAAGTAGCTCGCGTAATTTGAGACAATTCTTCAGTTACCCTTGCTTGTTACCAGCTCGGCAGCTCGACAGCTTGGGTAAGCTATCTACGTGAATTAGATATAAAAAGGAGCCATTCTAAGCAAAAATAAATATTTCATACCAATGTTCTTATATAAAAAATCAGGCCTAACGACCCGGGAGAGTACTTCAAGAGAGAGAAAAAAGAAGAGAAAACCGGGCTCAGCCACCCGGGAATATGCACTCCAAAGTTTAGAAGGAAAGAGAACAACCCCAGCCACAAGGGTCCACCACCTCCACATCCTCGTCAGTCTCCTCCAGGGAGTCAGACTCCTCATCCTCCGCTACGTCCGCCATCTCCAGGGCCAGGTCATTCGTTGTAATGCCGTCAAGACTAAGACCGGAAAACTTTTTCTGGACCAGGTACCGGCAAAGCTTGAACCCCGAGCGGTAGGACTTCGTGTCATAGTCGACTTGGAGGTCCTGGAACTTCGGGGACTCTTTGAAGAGGTCCCCCATCTTGATCCACTCTTCCTCTACAGCAGCATCGAAGGTTCGAGTTTGTTCATGGAGCGTGGCCTCCAAAGTTTGAACCTGCTGACAAAGCCGCTCCCTTTTCTCGGCCACCCTCGAGGACTCCTCCCTATAACGGGCGCTCTCCTCGATCAACCGAGAGATCCGAGCTTCCTGGTCCTGGACAAGCATCCCCTGGGCCTCGCTTCCCTTCTGAGTCTGGAGGACCTCACCCCGGGCCTGGTCGAGCTCGCGTTGAAGCCTCCGCACCTCCTTCCTCAGGTGGTAGGCGTCCTGTGAGTGAATGGTCATCTAACAGGCCATGGCGTGGAGGGCGGAGTTCACCTGCCAATAGAAAATCGGGGTAAGTAAAAAAAAAAGAAACAAAACAACAAAAAGAGAAGGGGAAAAAGCAAGCACTTACCACCATACAGTGGGACGAGACCAGCCCCAAGAGCCGCCTAGGGTGAATCATGGACCATGCCGCGATCTCCTCGTGGAGATCGACTCCCGGGTCTTCTACGAGGCCAGTAGGAAGTTGGTGATGCTCTCATCCAGCCCCTCGGTAGGGAACGCTGGAAAGGCGGAGGGATCGGATGACGCGGCCGGAGGGTACTGCCCCGGAGGTGGGACCTCTTCTTCTTCACCGCCTTCCACGGCTACTCCCTTGTATGACGTGGGTGGAACCTCCGATGATGGAACAAAAGACGGATCCACGGCCTCGAACTTGATGACCCTAGAAGTAGACGCACGGTTCAGGCGGGACCTCTTTGTCCTACGCTTTTGGGAGCTCGACAAGAGTTGACGCGTATCCACACCTGACATTTTGGCTGCAAGAAATGAAAGGCATTAGCCCAGCGAAAAAAAAGAGAGAAAGGGGGAGAAAGACCTAAAGGTGACCTACTTGGGCTCAGGCCGGCCTGCACGAGCTTTTCCTCAGCCAAGTAATTCGAACAAAGGAAGCCGACCTCTGCCCAGGACTATAGCGTTTCCCGAACCTTCAGGTCCAAGCTAATGCCCGAATCCTGAATGGCGTCCCTCCAGTGGGTCGGAAAGGGCCACCCCTCGGGGTTACGAACTATAAAATAATCCCGCTTCCAGGCCGGAATCCTGTTAGGCAACTCATGGAGAAGCTAAAAGCTAGGACGGGGGGAGAAGTAATAAGAGCGCCTATCTGGAGGGGCTCCGGGGGAGGCATTCTTGATCGACAGAATGGAAGCAAAAGTATCGAGGGATAGAGGAAGACAATACTCAAAAAACAAAGAAATAGTCCCCACCAAGTTCCAAACGGAGTTCGGGTGCAATTGGTCTATGGTGACGTTGAAGTGGGTAAGAACCTCCACTATTAAAGGATGCTGAGGAAGTCGAAGACCAGCCACGAGCTGCTCCTCAAAGATCACGATCTCGTCATGATCGTGCTCCCAGGGATAGTTGCCAGTTGGGGGAGGCTATAAGTGAGCTCCCTAGGGAGATCGTATTGGAAGACCAGGGCCCGAAGTCTCTCCATTGACATGGAGGAAGGGCCGAAGCTATCTAGCTCCCGACTCCGGGAAGTGGAAGCCAAGTTACCGGAGGCTTTCGGAACCTCTGGAGCTTGCCCCTCGAGGAACCCCCAAGCTCCCCCCGAGCTCGAGGGGGCCTCGTCCTGATTACCATCCCGGGAAAAGACACAGTCGTACGGATACCCAGACATTGTTTGGCAAGGAAGAGGACTCACCGGAAAGAGTAAACTGAAAGAAGTGACGGGGAGAGCTCGAGCAATCAAGGTGAAGGCGCGACCTTAAAATTGAAAGTAAGGAAAGTTGGCGTAAAAACAAATGAGGCCTAGGGCCTATTTATAGCCACTATGCCAGAAAACCAACGATCTCGATTAAGGCGAATCTAACAGCTCATAATAAAACCGGCTGCACGTCCTTTGAGACCGAAGGCAGTTTAGCGCATTTTTTGGCGCCTACAGAATCTATAAGTCGCATGACATCCGCGCGTATACCTCACGCGGTTAGTCAAGGTAGTTTGGATTACGGGTCAAATCCACCCGTCGCTTCGTAAACTCCTCGCGCTAGAACAAGACCCTTAGCCCGAGGAGTGGGGGGCAATTGATGGAGGGTGATTTAACCCGACCTCCTGACTAGGCGACACGTGGACATGACTCAACGTAAGTGACAATTCAGCATGACAGCCTGGCTACAACTCAGCGTAATGAGCTCGCTAAAACCCAGCCTAACAGCTCGCCACCAAGCAGCTCGCTACAAGGCAGCTCACCACCGGGCAGCTCGCTACAAGGCAGTTTGCTACAAGGCAGCTCGCTATTGAGCAATCCGAGGGTTTCGGGAAGCTTCTTATCTAACAAGACCGTGCCCGTTAGACGGCTCCCACGTCCCTTGTCTGATGGCGCAACACCTGCCAATCCAGAGGACTGCGCCCACGTCTCTCATCAGGCGGCGTCGTGTCTACCAGCTCCAAAAATGTCTCTCGACTGATAGGGCCGTACCCTGTGACGGTTACCTGCGCCCACCTGCTCAGTCCTGGCAAATAACGGTTGCGGCAGAGAATCAGAGGCGGTTACACCCAATTTGACAAAGCATTAATATATAAGGGCTCCAATTCTCAAGGAAAAAGGTAATTGAAAATTGTGCATCTTCACTCTTAGCCTTTATTTCTTTGCAACTCTCTCAGTTCTCTGCCGAGTTCTAACTTAAGCATCGGAGTGTTCCCATTGGGCGAGCTCCCCGGGAATCCTTCACCTTCTTCTTTGCAGGTACCCCGTCCAGCGCCAGTTAGAAGCATAGCCCCTGCCAGTTAGGACTGACTAGATCGCGCACCATCAATAAGTCAATACAGGCTATCCGTGGAGAGGCACAAGTTGGTATCTCTCCTAACAACAAAATAGTATTACGTCAAACTAAAAAGCAAAAATTACAAAGTTGCCCAAAATAATTGTTCCCTAGAGGCCCCTTGCTTAGCTAACCCATCTGCTATCGTACTAGCTATCTTGACCACCCATTGTAAGGTAAAAGTCATGTTCCTTGAAAACCAATTAACTTTCCTCAAAAGGTCCTTGTAGACAAGGATTAAAGTATTGGTATCGGGTATCGGGTATCGTATTAGACAACTTGGATACGGATACGGATATGGATACACTTGGGAAACGCATGGATAAAGACGAAAAATATGAAAAATGTTGGATACGCTAAGGAAATGCATATAAATTCAATAATTATATTAATAACTTCAAGTTTAATCTCAAAATAACTATAAATAATGTATAAATACATAGGAATTGTATATTTTAATGGTATATCTGAAGAAATATATTATTATTGATATAACAGGATGCATAGATATTATAAAATTTTATTGATAATGCATCAATTTTTATTTTTATTTAAATCCAAGGCACAAAAAATATGCAACCATTATATTTGAATTATTATATCAAATTTTTTTATTTTACTATTTCAGTTTTTAACATCAACAAAAAATCAACTAAAAATTAATTTTAAAATGTAAATGAAAAATTGAAGATTCATATCATATGAAAATTCATAAATTTTAATTACAAAAATAATTATTCATTATAAACATTTTTATTTTTATGAATATTTTAAAATAAAAAATAATTTTTATTTAAATGTAGATTAGCGGATTTGATAGATTCAATTTATATTATATTCTCAAATATTTTGTAAACAATATTTTATCTTTGTAATAATAAACACATTGTTATTTAATGCAAATTGAAATATTAATTAATAATTTATAAAATAATTATTATAATTTATTAAGTCTACATAAATAATTTTAAGTATTAACATAATTATTCTATTAATAATATTTTTATTTGTATAAATATATTGAAATTAAAAATCATTTATATATATGTGGATTTGATAAATTATTTATTTTATTGGTTTATAAAATAATAATTTTTAATACTATTCTTGTTAATTTGTACTTGGAGTTATTGAATATACTATTTGTTTTGATTATATGTAATAAATAATTTTAATAAAGGATAATTTATTTCATTTGTTATCATGAAATGGAAGGTGGCTTGATGGTTAATATCCTTGTGCTATTGGATGTTGTACTACTTTGGTTTCAAGGATCGAATCACGTAAAAACCATTTTTTCTAGTGAAGGGCACTTTTCTATGTGATACGCGTTCCTAAGAACAAGGAAGAATAGATCTTCCTAGTAGAGTTGTTAGCCACAACTATCTAGTTCCTCCAAATATCATCAAAAGAGAAGGTGTGAAAGGAGTCCAAAGATCTTAACTGGATTGCCCTAATCAAAATACATTCTCCTTTATAGCCTATTTTTCTCATTCTCTTAGAATAGCCTCACATTTCTTTCTTCCCAAATTGTCCACAAAGTAGTATTTGTGATGCATCTCTACATTATTCTACCCTTTTTTGTGGGTCACACAAATAAGGAGGTTGACCTACAATTGTGTTCAAATTCCACCTGCACCCAAACAAGTCTAGACCATATCTCTTTGGTTGGAAAACCCATTTGTCTCGGGGAGGAGCAAAGGAACTTAAAAAAAGAGGCATACATTAAGTAACCTTTTGGATGAAGGGACCATAATCTCACATCAAATCCGAGGGGATCCATAAAAAACACTTCCAAGTAGTGACAGAAGGCTTGAAATACAAGAGAGTTCATGATCCTTCAAGCCCCTATGGAACCCAAAGTCCCAATTCAAAGAGGATGGTGAAACATGTATTGGAAGAAAGTGAGAGATAGCTTTTTCCTTATAGAGAGATGGAAATATTGCTTTCCAAGGAATTGCCTATGTAGCTTGACACGATACACTAGCATCCCATCAATTTTCCAATCTGCCATGTATACTAGCTATCACCTAATGCCACAACCTCTCCCTTTCTGTAGGCCACCTCCACAACCCACCCACCCTCCTCTTTCCTCCTATAAGCTATTCCTCAATTTATTAAATAATACCTTTTTCCTCCCCTAGCTCCCAAAGAAAGTTTCTACTGTTTGTATTGAAATATTTGTTGATTCTTTTTATTAGTTAATATAGTACGTGTTTGGTTTTATTGGCATTTACCGATGGGTGTTTTTGAAATAAACACTTTATTTGAAAAATGCCATTTTAAATGTTTTTTTAATTTTGGCTATTTGGCGAGGCATTTCTAGTAACACCCTATAAAGGCATTTGCCACCAAAGCAACAATAAACGTTTTTCCCTTTTTGGATGTTTGGTGGGGTGTTTCAAGAAACAACACCATAAAACAATCTAGTATGCCATGCTTGTTTTATATTGGAGTGCCACCAAGTTGATCTAGTGGTCCTAATTAATCGTACATGTTTATAATGGCTGACATTGATATCCAACGGTCAATCTTACGTGCAAATCACATCTAATGGCTCATATCATTTGATGAGCACATCTATCCTATATAAAATCTAGAACTACTCAAGCACTAGTATGAATGATATAAATTCTCAATCTTTCCGGTCATTGCTAAGGCTTAACTGTTGATTCAAGTCATTAAGAAAGGGGAATCCCTCTTACTTGACATACATCCTGCATGAAAATAGAAAATAATCAAATATATGCTTTATTTGAAAATAATCAATCTGATGACTTCTTAAGAACAACTCAAGTAATCTACATTAATTTTTGGGTCCAATGGTTGAACTTTATGGTTTTCTTTCAATTTGTTTTATATGAAGTGAGGAGCTTTTGGTATCCCCAAAAGCTGCAGGTTTCTCCAAAGGTAAACAACAAAGAAGGGAGAGGTTTGACTATAAATTGAGGCTTCAAGTAGTTTCACTAAATTCTCCAAATATAAAGAAATAACATATGGCATTGAACACATTTAAAAACAACCCATTCCTTCTGAGGATCACTCACTACTTGCACTTCAAATTCAATAGTGTTGCATTGAAGGAAGCTAAGAGGAAGAAAGATAAATGATTTCATAGCTCCTCTTTGCCCAACTAGAGTTATTGGACTTTGTTATTTGAGTGTCTCCTATTCAACGATGAGCACTCTACATTTTTTGTATTTGTACTCCTTCCAAACTTAAAAACATAAGAGCAATTATCACAAAGTGATTGTGGTCAATTCATAGGTGGAAGTATAACTATGGTCACACATGTAGATTTGATTCTAAAAATTGCTTCTGTATTGCAACAAACAGCTGATTGCCATTCTTGCCCCTTGCCATCATGCACTATCACCTTGACAAAGATTTACATGCACAAGATATATATGCTTCAACACGATGACATGCTCTTGCCAAATAAACAGATTGAACCACACCACCAAGAATCAAGCAACGCCATTTTATCCTACCTAGCAAACATTTGGGAATCGAATCATTCCCCGTTGGTAATCTTTCTTCACCTTTTAAAGTTTGTGCTTTAGGATTGATTCCCAAATTTCTGTGCTCATTTTAAAGAAGACATGTTATGGGAATTTGGTGCTTTAGGATGAGACACCAAAAATCTGGCTTTCCCATCTTTTCCAGATGAAAAATGATGACTTTAATTTGGTGACAATTTGATTAATCAAGCAATATAGTGGGTGCCTATTAATCATTCCTTGTTCACTAAACATTTTTCTAGGTAACTGGTTTACAACTCACTAGACAACTAATTGGATCAAACAACCTACACTATGATGGGTTTCATCTATTTGGCAATGCTATTGACTTTGTTTTTATTTCTTGGTTTCTGCTTATTAAAGAGCTTTTCTTTCATTTGTGTGTGTTGTTTATTTTAGTTGTCCTTACAACCCTTTTGTAGGAGGTAGGCTCCTTCTTGAGTCACTGGGGTAGCAACAATTTTAGGTTGGAGGTGGGAATTGGATGGTTCTAAGGCCCCATTTGCTTTTCGGTAATTTATTTACCCGGGTAAATGCAATTAATTATTTGGGTAAGTTTTTCCTAAGAAACACCTACCCGGGTAAGTGCATTTACCCATATTCTTTTATTTCTCATGTAAATAAGGTAATGACCATTTTAGTCATAAAAATCCATTATTAAAAATGGTATTTTTGTCACATTCAAGTGTTAACAACTTTCTTCCTAGGCGAGAAAGTTATTTACCCACCTAGGAGATGGGTACAAGAAAATAAACTTTCCCCTTTCCCCACATTAATCTAAAAAATGAACATGGGATTCTTGGTCAATGGGAACCAAAATCCCATTGACCAACTTTCCCTCCTCTCAAAATCCAAAAGAAAGAACGCCTCCTAAATAACAATCTCTGGATTGGACATCAGGGGCAGAGATAAGGTCACCTCCAAATTCCAATTTAAAGAAATAAAACCAACATTAGTTAGGTACCAATGTTTTTTTATCATGTCACTTTGATGGTATATATTGTTTGGTTGGATTCTCAATCACATATTTTTCTCTTTTTTGTTTTTTACGGTTGATGATTTATCACTAAACTATTTATAGTCCTGTTTGTTTTGTTTTCATATGTTCATTTTCTTTTCTAACTCCAACAAAAGAAAATATTATATCTAGCTAGTGGATGGTAACTCAAGCATGATTTTCCAAAACCCAATCTAGAAGCTAGCAATTGACTCTAGATGGCGTTATGAATGGAAATCTCTATTAAATTGGATTAGAGATAATTTAGAAGAGAAATATCTATTAAATTAGAGATAATTTAGGAGAAAGTGAGCGATAGTGGAGGAGGTAGTTTAGGAGAAATTTTAGGAGATGATATTATTTAGGTTATTGGGAATGTGTGGGAGCAAGAGAGAGAGAGAGAGAGATTTTAGGAGTAAATCTCATTGGTTGTTCAGAAAATGACATGGAATAAAAAATAGAAAATTCAGAAAAATGAGAAAATTTCTTCACTGCTGTGTTTTAGGAGTCCGGATTCACAGAACATGTAAACCCACCAATGAAAAGCTTCCATGTCGGTCAGGTGCCATACAATGTAATGCAAATGAGCCTTTTGCCATTAACTGAAGTGGCCGATTGAACCAGATACAAAATGACAAAAATCTATCTATCCTCTCAGTTCTCTCCTTCTGAAGTAACAATCAGGGGAAAAAATTATTAATAACTAGGGGTTTGGGTAACTCACCTTCGTTGGGATGAAAACTAACCGTAGGTGTGAGTTGCGGTTCTTCGATTTGTTGAAAATGGAAAACCACAAAAAACATTAGGTTTGTAAGAAGAAGAAAAAGGAGAGGAAGAAGAAGAAGAATGGCCAAAGAATGTACCGCCGGTGGCTTCTGCATTGACGGACGTTGGTGTGGATTGAGCTCTCTAGTGCTTGTGGGGTAGGATTCGATGTAGAAGAAACAAAAATGGGAGGAGGGAGAGTTCTAACTGAAGATAGATTTTTTGTCATTTTGTATTCAGTTGAACTGGATATATATATATATATATATATAGATAAATAGATAGATTGTTTACCCCGCTCAATCCTAACAGACATTGTACATTGTTCTAAATCATCCTGGAAGTGGCATCAAAATGTGATCCGATTCCTTGTAAGTTGCAACGTTTCAAGAAGGAAAGTATTTCAACAAGACTAAAAAATTTCCAGAGCTTGTGCCACTCATCACCCAAGAGCTTTGATCTGGTTGTTAGTTTCCAGGTTGCCTAAGAAGCTATAAACTGAGGTCACGATTGATTGGTTCATCTAACAGGTGAATGGTGATAAGCCTGAACCAATGTTTTAAAACGGTCGTTGCTCAGACGGTCAGAACATTTGGCCTGGAAATTGGTCAGGGTATCAGTTCCATTCCAGCCCCAAACTGTTATTTCCCCCAAAATTGTTGGCCAGAAACCAGCTGATCCAGACAGCCAAATCGTCAACCCACTTGTTGGGGTGCCAATGCCATCCAAACCAAAATCAATTTGGACAGACTGGATGGACCAACAAGACATTGAATTGGACCAGTCCAGACTTAATGGTCCAAACTCCAAAGTATTTATTGGATTGGATTGGACCTGGTCCATCCATAATGAATATTTATATTGGATTGGGTTGGATTGAGCCCAATATCTGGTTCGTTGATATAAAATAAGAATATAAGTGTCAATGGGCCAAGTTTGGGTTAGAATTAATCTAAATTAAAACAAATTTGAACAGATCGGACGGTCCAAACATTGAATTGGACCAGTCCAAATGGTCTAAAATATTCATTGGATTGGATTAGACCTGGTTCATTTATAATGGACTCATATTGAACTGAACCGGATTGGACCAAATCCAGTCTAATACACCCTTACCCACTCGAGCCAAACAATAGTTTTAGGCCAAATTTTGATTTTTTAATTTTTAAAGTGCCATTGGGTGATCCGTAAGGACCAAACCGTCAAACCATTGACACAGAAACTGATGGCCAAAGCAGTTTCAGTTCCGGGTTGGTTTTTCATATATTAGCCTAAACCTTTTTTTTTATAAATGAAAATAATTTATTAATCCAAAAATTAAGGCAATACAGGAAACCCATGAAGAGGCACAAGCTGTTACCTTTTATTACATCAAGTAAAAACAAGAATAAACAGAAAAAACAGAAATAAAATTACATAGCAGCCCAAAACAAATGATCCCTTAAAACCCCTTGCTTAGCTAGTCCATCCGCTAAGGAATTTGCTTATCTTTCCGCCCAAAGAGAGGTATGTCATATTTCTTGTGAGCCAATTGACTTTCCTCAATAAATCTCTATATCGCCACATTGCAGGCTTAGGCCTAGTTGCAATGTCATCCAGCCTTTACTTACCGGAGCAAGAATAGAGGACTTTACTCGCCATGATTATATTATCTGAGATATTTCTGCCTGGAAATCTGGAGCAAGACTAATTAAACTGGGAGATGATTATCAGTAAAGGTTTTGACACAATTAGCCAAGTCCATTACAAAGTCTATTGGTTTTGACATTGGTCCCAGGATTGAGGGTTGCAGGAATTAATACCACTGATTTTCTGTCTTAACCCTAAACAAGTACAGAATTTCCATGTTGAGGTGCAGTCCCAAAGGTTGAACACTCATTTCAAAACAACTGTATGGTCGCACAGCAAAAAGGTGGAGAAAAGATGATTTTTTCCTGGGTTTCTTGTAGGATTCATGAAAGCTGAACCAAATAAGAGAAGACTCTTGAGGCCATATAACTGCATATGTGGATTGCTTTGCTTAAAACTGCAGTGGCCAGCACATAAGCACTATTGTCAAATATGGAATTGTGAGATCCTAAATGATTACAAACCTTGAGAGACATAGGAATCCATAATTCAATAATAAAATTTCGTTTTTCTCCTTCCGGGAAAGATGGTGGGGTACCACCGGACCGGGGGTGACAGGTGAGACAGGTTCAAATATTACTATATAAACACTTAAAACAATGGGGATGCAACACCAAAGTAAGAACCAGATCTCCAACATATATTGCACATCTTCACTAGTACAAGATACAGCATCCAGCAGATGCAGAAAGTGCACAAGAAAAGAAAAGAAAAGAAAAAGATAGAAGCCCTAGAATGGGGAAATCCCATCAATTACAAATGTGAATGACTGGATAATAATATAACAGGCTAACCCTGTAAACCTGCCACAAAGAAACTAACAGAGCATCAGTATGATATAGTGAGCTTGATGTGTACAATGATTCAAAACATGGTTGCCGCAGAGTTACCAGATATGTAATCCAAGCTATTATATTATTCTGTTCAGAGGGATCCGATCTCCCTGACGAGGAATCCTTTCATGAGGAGAGATTAGTTGTGGCATTGTCATACCTCCAGAAACTATGATCTCTGAGTAATTAACAAGGGCATCCAGATTAGGTTACATATGCCTATAATGGTAGAGATATGGGCTGCTATTGGATTAAATGAGAAATTAAGAGATCTAGAACTAAGAAATACAAATTATAAGTGTGGAATAGGTCAATAGGGCAGTAGCAGTAATATCTGAATGTCATTAAGCATATCTCAATAGATCAATTAAACTTATTCAGTATTCTATTGGAGGTTAAAATAAATTTACAAACTTGCCACCAGAAAGCATAAGTGCAGAATAACCAACAGGACTATCAAAATTGGCATATTGAAATTCTGCAACAAGTGGATGATCATTCATGATCAAGTTAACACCTCAAGTTTTATTATCAATACTTCTCCATATATATATATATATATATATATATATATATATTCTGGAAAATGCAAATCATGATTCTTTATATGAGTATGCTTTCCTTTCTCAAAATTTTTTTTAATGCTGGTCATTAACATTACATTTCATTGTTTATTCTCTTTCTCAGTAGAATACTGATATTCCAAGGGGAGGAGGGCTGGCTGATATGTCATCCTTCTCGCAGTCAACCAATGGATTAATCAAAGTAATTACTCAGGTATTACATATGGCGGGGGCACGTTTGGATTTGCATGTCATGATCCAGTAAGTATCAGTTATCAGAATAATTCCATATTGACATTAATCAGGTTTGATGTATGCGAATGGATGTGCATTGGACCTGGACCCCTTCAAAATTTAAGAAATGATCAACCCAAGCTAGGTACCAAATCAGGTATCACCTCTATGTGCAAAAGATCTGAGATTAGCTTTGCATTGATCCCTATCTGATCGCAGCCTAACTCAATAATAGACCTTTCAGAAAATTTCAGGGAAAAAAGGGCAATCATGTGACACTTGTAACAAGGAAGCCATTGGTGTACACCTATTGTTTCCATATTTTTCCTTAGTTAAACATGAGTCAGGAGCTACACAACACAAACTGGAAACTGGAAACTAGCAACTATGAAAATAACCATGGCAGCAAAACAATATTGGACAAATAAAACAAGAAAACACACCTATTCCTTCTCGAACAGAGAGATTTGGTCTTATGATCTCTTTAGAGTTAACCAGAAAAATGTCACCAATATATAGATGATTTGTAGGGACATAAACGCTACAGAGCTCTTCATCACCATTATCTCTCTGCAACCAGAAACAAACAAGCAAGCAAGCAAACAAACAAAAAAGAAACTGAGCCAATGAGATGCACAATGATAAAACCTCATATTTCATCAAGCTCTATGTTTACTGCAAGACAACAGAGCATTCCCAGTTTCAGGCCATTTAATGTGTGTGCAAATTGGTATACTAATGAACAATGGGCTTCATGAAATGCAGGACTAATTTGTAATATACATCATCAGACATTAAAAGCACTTCTTACTTCTATTCCATTGTTTGCCTAGTTGATTTCTAGTCTATTATGTCACTTGTATTTTATTTGGTATATTTCAAATGGCTTCTATGGCACATATCAACATTTAGCTGAATTAAATGCTGTTTTTGGTAGAAGATGAATTGAATGTTGACAAATTTAAACCAACACGTGTAAATCCTATCTCCCCTTATGAATCTTCTTCATGGTTTGCAACACGGTTTTAGTAAGGCAATTTATTTGGAAGTTTATTTATCAAAAAAATATTTGGACGTTTCTTCCTCTCACTATTTGTTGGAAACAAATTTTATTTGGAAGTTCCTTTCTGTTGGAATGTTACGATGGGAAACAAACTGGCACACTTTTTCTATGGTTCATGCCTCCAACACTAACAGAGTTCAAGAGGATGTGATTATTTCTTATTGTATGCATTCCTGAACTGAGCCTAAACAAGTAGTTCCTTTTGCAGGTTAACATACCAACAGAAACAAGGAAGATCATCTTCTTTGTTTTCTTTTCCTCAGTAGCAGAAATAATATTAATATTGAGAAGAACCATAGATTAAAAAATTGGAAGCATGACAGTACATATACAAACAACTCAAAGCCGACAACACCTTACAATACTTTAAGGCCCTGCTCATTTTCTGTTAAGCCCTTTATCTGGGTAAATGCACTTATCTGGTTAAGTACATTTATCTGTGTTCTTTTGTTTCCCAGGTAAGTGTTCTTTTGACCATTTTTACCCACAATATGTGATTATTGTAAGGGGCAATTTTGTCCCATGGTGTCTTGTCAACTTTTTACCCAGGTAGGTAGGTTATTTGCCCACCTGGGAGCAGTGATTTAAAAAAGCGCACCTAGGCACACAAGCGAGGTGCATTTTAGGGTATGCACCTTGCCTAGGTCCCAGGCAGAATATTTTCGAAAGGCACAAGCCTGGCATGCATTGCGTTTCAGCCCAGGCATGCACGTTTTAAAAATCTGTGCGTTTTTTTTCCCTTTTTTTGTGTTTTGCAGCCATATCTGCTGCTAATGATGCTCATTCATTCATCCTAATAAAAGGTATTTTTTAAAAACACAAAGTTATAAAACCTTTCTTTTTTATAGGGATTAAGAATTTAAGACCTTAATATGGACTTGTTTGGGTTTGCTCCGAGGGGCTTGGTACAAAGGCGACTCCTAGAATCAAGAATGAATAATGCTTAACATCATATTAGCTATTTGAAGTAATGCAATTGGGAAAAAAATGAAGAGATTAAGAGTTTACATGCTTGAATATGTTTTATATGTTATGCTTGATTTTATTTTAAAATTTTCATTTTAAATATGTTTTACATGTTATGTTTATGTGTTTTAGTTTGAGATAATAGGCTTTTCTCAAGCATTTATTTTAAAATTTAAGTTTACATTTTTAATTAATAATTTGTTTAATATTTTAATAATTTGCATTTTTTTAATTTTTTGGTGCGGGGCCCCGCCTTGTGCCTTGGGCACAAAATGGCCCTTGTGCTTTTTTTGCACCTTTCGCTTTTAAAACACTGCCTGGAAGGTGGGGGTAAGTGATACCCAGGGAAAAGTTATCAGGGCCCACAACTAACTGAAAAGTGAACACTGGAAAGTTGGTCAACAGCAACCACTTTCCTGCCAACCAACTTTTCCCCTCCCCATTTACTGAAAAACAAACAGAGCCTAAGTGATATTTTGGTACAAGTCCCTCCCAGGACTAGGCATACCCCAGTCCAGCAAAGTTTTGTTAATTCCCTCCATGGCTAGGAAACCTGCTAAACTCTTTGCTGATCTGGGGATCCATTTGAATAAGTGGTTCATAGTGGATACCAGTAGCCTGATTTCTCTTATGAGGTGCCTTAAGTTCCATGGGCCTTGGTCTTCAGCTGCTAGTCAATTGATCACTACATGGCAGTCCCCTTCTATGTATACATCATTCCAGCCCACTATATTACTCAATTTAAGATGGAGAAGTGCTAACATTTCATCCATCAGAGAGTTTCCTTCTTCAGCTGGTCTACAATAGCTGACTAAGAGTTCACCTTCATGATTTCTGACCACTCCTCCAATTAAGGAAGATCATCTTTATTTACTGAAATACATGTATGCATTGCCTTTTGCTTAGAGAGAGGCAACTCCATTTCAATCCTACACAGATGATAAATTACTAAACTTGTTCACTAAGCTACCAGATCAACATAGACAGTACTGTGTTGATCATCCTTGATAGAAGAACAATGTACAAAACCAGATATAGAACTTGTTTCTAACTCAAATTGTTCTAAATGGACGTCTGACTTAAAGTCCACCAGTGCAAACTTCTTACACTGCTGGTCCCAAGTGCAGATAAAGGAGGAGGGTTGCATCAAGTTGGCAGCCAGAAACTAAAACTTTTGCCAAACTCTTATGGTCATGGATCCTGAATCGTCTAACTGAATGGCAAAACAGGATTCATGTAGCTGACCCCATACAGTTGGGATAAGGCTTATATGATGATGACGAGGAGGAGGAAGCATATTGTTTTCAATATTACTGCGATAGAACAATAAGTGACCTGATAAATTCAGAAAACAAATTATTCCACAACAGCATACTTAAATGAAAAAATAATTGGACCAAAGAGAAGCTAAAGTGGTAGATAGGATATGATAATATGTCATGGATTAATCAACAAAAAAATTCTGAAAGCATTGTAGGTGACTCAAGTATCATCTTAACATGAATTTTGATCATGCATCTAGCAATTACCTGAAGAACAACTGACGATGTGATAAAACCAAATGCATATTCACCTACACGTGGATGACGTATAATTGCAACCTCTTTAAAAGCAGTGGTATTTTGATCTGAAAGGAAAGAAAATGTTATCTTCTTATTCTTTTAGTCAATAACAATATCAGAAATATTTATTAATATACACTAGGACAACATTTGGTACCATTGGTATTTCAGCCAAGGTAGAGGCAGGAACAATGAGAGAGACATTTTGGCATGAAACTTGGGGTACAATATTTAATTAGGAGTTTCAAACATGTAGGCACTGCTGTTTAGATGTATGTAAGGGAATAATTGGGTAATTTATGTTTACTTGTACATGTCCAGTCATAACTTTATTGTAAAGGGTTAGAAGTGTCTTCTCCAATATATTTGATCTATTAAAATAAATGGGCAATCATACATTCTATTCAACCTGCCCATTTTTCCTATTCTCTTTCTTGTCTTTTTCTCTCTTATTTATCCTCTTGTCTTCAACTCCAACACTATAATAACTCAGAAATCATCTCTACATAATCCAAAAAGTGCATCAGTACTTTCTCCTTCACAATTCACACTCAGGGAACCGATCAAAAAGAATAAAAAACATTCAGATTAAGCTTTCATTGTTCTTAGGCTGTTTTTGGTTTGATATAAAATTAGAGAAACAGATAGTTGAGGAAAAGTTCTTAATAAAATTTGTGAAATGCCTTAAGAGCTTCCCCGTAACTTTCAGTTTCTCTCTCATTTTCTATCAAACCAAAACAGCCTTAATGAATCCAACTCTAGGTTCCAGGATAGCCTAGGCATCATATTTGATCTACTAAAGTTTACACTCCAGTTTCTCTCAAGTAGTTTTTTCATTCATTTGAGTCCTACAGTTTATATAATCACAACACTATAGTAACTTGTGCCTTGAAGATTGAAGAGGTGAAATCTGTGTGACTACATAAACAAGCAGGTATGAATTGATTGTTGGAATACATGGGAGACACCATTTCATGCTAGTGAGGCATCAAGAACATCAATGAGATACTAACAATTGGCAGGTCATGCCATAGTAAAAAATGGCAGTGATATCTTGCAGTCCTCAAAGCATCCAAGACTGATATGAAATAACTTCAATAGTTGGCAAAAGTTATAAAGATGAATATGTGAAAATCAGTAAAATAGGGAAATTAGGATAATATGGTACCTGGAGAAATAGCTGCACTGATTTGCTTTGAGGCTGAATATATATGTCTTACAAAGGGCATCCGCTTTATAAACCATTCTCCCAGCCAAAAGACAGTGGCACCCATCCATGATGAAACAAATATGCCAACGAAAAATACAAAAACTAGAGATGTGACAAATCCAAGCCCTGCAGATTTAAGATTTTAACCCCTGAACTAGATGTTATAATTTAAACAATAAAGATGAGCATTTATATAACTATAAAGGGCCACTAAGGCATTAACCAATGTTGCCCCTAGCCATCCAGGATCTTGGGAGGGGTGGACACTTCGGCATTTTCTTGCACAAAGTGGCCACTCTCATACTCAAATCCACATTCTCACACTTTTTGCCCCAAGATATTACTGTTACACCATACAATGGCCCCTATGCATTTATCTAAAGATAGCAGAACGATTTTGCTCTAAAGAAAATAATAAATAAAGGACAAGCCACAGAACAATAACAAGGCCTATGGGATCTGATATTGGTGAAAGGGTGATGTAGGAGCTGAAGAGTCAAAATTGGAATTTATGAAATTTTATGTATTTTTGGACAGTAGGGGTGTTTTTGTCATTTTGCAATTTTCTATGGGGTCCAATGATGGGGTTTAATTTGTCTAGTTATAGTTTATTTATGTTTAAATTCAGGGTTATTGCATAGGTAGGATTAGAGTTATTGAGTCTTCTTTGAATTGAAATAGGATAATGACAACTTAGTTTGAGTTCTACTAGAGTTAATGAGTCTAACGGTTTGACTCCTAGGACTATTATGAGTCTAACAGTTTGATCCCTAGGTTTATTATGAGTTTAGAGTCTATAAATATGTATGGACGTTCTACACAAAGAGGAATGAAGTTTATGAATTTTCTTCAGCTTATGCTAACTATGGTGAGTGATTCCCATGCCCAAGAGTGATTCTAGGCACCATGTGAGTGATTCCAGGTATTTTCTTTCTTCTTTCTATCCCTATTTTCTCTCTTATTCCTTCAAGAAGCCATTACAGCCATTACAGCCATCAACAGTCATAAAATTCTGATCAAAGAAGATCATTCAACATTATAAGGACTAGAACTGAATTGGTCCTACATCAAAGGGACAAGGTGATATGTTAAGAGGATAACTAGGGGTGATATTTTAGATTATATATATAATATTTATTATATAATATTATGTTTCTAATATAATATATAATAAATGTTTTATATAAATATTTTAATAGATATTACATATATTCATGAGTTACACATGTCAATTAGTCAACACTTGTAAGAGTTGATGGGTTATTCTCTCTGGGTAGCACACTACCACTCCTTATACAGATGAAGGCAAAGATTTAATTAAGCACTGTGGGACAATGACCAAGCAAGTACTGAGTGTTGAATGAACAAGCACTATGGGAATGAAGGCTTTGCCCTCACCTATAAGAAGAGACATCCATGAGCATTGGGTGGTCACATTTTCAATGTCATAGGCCCAAACTCAAGCTTGGCTCGGCCCAGGCCCATGCAATAGTTCTTTCATGTACTACTTACTGTAATTCCTATCATAGGTGCTAAGCCCATCTTGGGCCCATCCCATTCCATGATCACCCCCAAGGACAACTGGTGGAGGAACCCCCACTTAGGTTTCGGCTTTCACAGGAGCCTATGAGGCTGCAAATAGCATCCCTCCTTCATCTCACAGAGAAGTTTTTGTATATCCTAAATTCCTAATAATTCTTACAATAAAGTTTGGTTTCTTGAAGCTCTATAAAAATACTCATCTATTGTTTCATCAGGGAAGCAAGGCCTGTTCTTCACCATTGCAGAACATCAGAGGGGTAAAAGATCATACGTACCAAATATGTCAATGCCAAGCCTAGCATATATTGGACTGAAGAAACTGTCAACAAACTGGATAAACCACCATGTAACAAAAAATGTAACTGCAACAGGGAAAAGAACTACACTGCAATTTCATATAAAATCTTAAAGTTAGGCTTGGAAAGTGAAATTATAAGAAATCAAAGCCACCAGTAACAATAAAGCTTGTTACCATCCAGTCATGAACTTTTTTGAGACCCAACTTTGGAGAACAGCATAGCAAGCCTGATCAAAAGAGAAAATAACATAAAATTTAATGCAGGTTAGTCTGTATTTGATATCAACATGACAAGTACCCCCCAAGAAAAAAAAAAGATATCAAAACAACAAATAAGGTGTTCAAGAAGAAGAATAACTTATGTCAAATAAAGTTGCACAAATACATTTTTCTTAGCCATCTGCATGAATTACTTCTCTTATCAGTAGCTGCAAGTATTGCTAAGTGCTAATGCTTTCCCTCTTTCTTCTGAAAACCATTAAGATTTTACTTGCAAACACTCAAATAGAAAATTATCCTTCTCTTTTTGAAGTCCTTGAAACAAAAAAAAAGGAAAAAAGAACTTGGATCCCCGAACACCAATGCTATAAAGCTTAACAATCAACATGTGGTTTTTTTTCATACACTGGAAATTGGAACCTCAGTTAAAGCTGAGCTCTAGCCTTGTTGCAGGATGCTTGGTTGATATTCTTGGATTCGAAAGGTGATGCTAATGAGAATCAGCTTTCATCATGGTTTTGTTTTTCAACCAATCTCAATCCTTAGAGAATGTATTAGTTTAGAAATTTTTAAATAAGAGTTCTAGAAGTACTAACAGTCCTTTAGTAATTTCTATTGCTTAAGGTTGGTACTTTTGCTTTATTCTGAATCCTACTTTAATTAGGAACATTTTCCAAATTTATTTAGGGTGTGGTCAATTGCTTAGTTACTTTATTTATAAGTTTGAACGCAAGTTGGTGGCCAAAGTAAAATTCAATTTTCTGTGCAAGGATGATTTAGTTTAGGATTGTAGCAGAGTCTTGGTTTTACCCTAATAGAAGTGGGATAAGGAGTTGAGTGTATCAATAGGATCAATAGGATCTTACATGGATCTTATGTATGTGCTTTAGGTTTGGTTTATTGAGTTACTGAAGTGCTTTTTCTCTGGAAATAATAAATAGAAGAATTTCTAGAACAATTTGATCTCTAAATTTTGTCTTAACTTATTGCCCTGCCTTGCTATTTATACTGTTGCTATAGTGGTGTGAACAGTACTATGGATAAATACCTATTGTTCTGGAAGGTTTCTTTCAGGTTCTCTTCACTTCAACACTGTAAACCACAACAGCTCCTACAATCAAGCTACATTACAACCTGCCTAAAAGGAGGGGCTACAAGGTAGGTAAAGGTAACCTATTGCATGAAAGAGAATTTCCATATCTCTTCTTCATCTGTTTAGTTACTTTGCATCAATTTGTTGTCTACTTTCGTCAAGAGTTATGAAATTTTCCTGCATATTTCTAATTGCTGTTTGACATGTGAACCTAAGGAGAAAGGAGGTAGGCAGCTGAAAACCATGAATAAGGCTCTCCTTAGCAAATGTCTATGGGGATTTCACTAGGAGAGGAGTCAGCTATGGAGGCGGGTGGTTGGATGCAAATATGGTAGAGCTCCCATGGATTGGGAGACTTGCACTCTCACAATCCTATGGTCCATGGGAAGGAATCCTGAAGCTAAACGGATTTTGTCAGTAATATTAGACTACAGCCTGGCAATGGAAAGAAAATTTTCTTTCGGAGAGATGTATGGTGTGCTGACCAACCCCTCAGAGATGCCTTTCCAGCCTTATTCTACAAGGCTTGTGCTGATTGGTTAGGTTCTCAACCGGTGCAGGCACATAGGTTCAGATGCAATCTGAACAATTGGGAGGTGAACTTCCTTGATGAGTCTTCAATGTGTGTGGCTCTTTTCCACCAAACCCTGCTACAAAGCCTTCATTGGTGACTGTCAGCTGGTGATGTAGAGCTGGATCTGGACTCTGGAGAGTTCAGGCACCTTCAAAGTATACTTTTTTCTTGTGGATTGCAATCTGCAATAAGATCCTAACCATTGACCACTTGCTGCATAAAGGTCTGACCATCATGAATGTGTGCAGTTTATGCAGGGTGAGTCAGAAGTCTGTTAATTATCTTCTTATACATTGTCCACTCACTCACCAGATACAGGCCCATTTTCTACAGATATTTCATCTGCAGTGGGTTGCTCCACCCAATCTAGCAGTGCCCCTCTCCACTTGGAGGGTTGGTGGTTTTTCTGAGAAGGGGAAGATCCTTTGAAATTCATTACTTTGCACTGTCAGTTGGACAGTGTGGAAGGAAAGAAATAGTTGAATTTTTCTAGGAAAAGGCCTCATCCTTGGAGGAGCTTCCAGGAAAGCTGAATGGACTCTTGCACTGTGCTGGAGCATGTAGACATCTATCAGGTATCCCAGATGACAGTGTTAGGGATCACTGGACCAACATCATTTTTTGATGCCACTTAAGTGTCACAGCTTATATTGTACATGTGTTTTTTTGGTTCTTACAGGCATATATGTAGAGTTGTCAATGGATTCCAAAAGTTGGAAACCTGATCCAACATCTGATCAATTATCTCAGATTTGGATGATTCATTTACATACTCGGATCGGATTTGGATTTACTCCCATCCGATGTGTGTGTGTGATGGTGGGTGGGGGTGTGTGTCCCAACTATCTGGGTTTTTTTAAATTCATATTTATATAACTTTATTACTATATATAAGTTAAAAAGTAATTAACTTTTTTTTTAGTTTCTTTCTTTATTTTAAAGAAAGTGGTCCATGGTTAAGTGCTGGGAATCGACTTTGAAGGGGCCTGGACCCTCAAGATCCAGCTCCATGTCACCAGCTGAAGTCACCAATGAAGATAGTAGCAAGACTTGGTAGAAAAGAACCAGCTTTCTCTCTCAGACACATTCTTGAATCCTACTAATCTGGATCCAAACACACTGAAGAGGATCTTCCCAACCTATCTCCAGGGAGGTCCACCTCCAATTGTTCAGATTGCATCTGAACCTAGGTGCCCACACCAGCTGAGAACCTAACCAATTGGCACAAGCCTTTATGGATTGGATTTAGATTTTGCTCAATTTAATCCAAATTCAACGAATTGGCGGAGTGTTTAGGGATAATTGTGATGCTACTCTCACCATATCCATAATCTATAGCCACGTATTATTTTTTTTTCCGGATTTGATCGCATATCATTCTGCCTCTTTTTTTTTTTTTTTTGGGTGCAAACGCACAAAAGCTTTCATTCATATCGGTTCAAAAGTGCAATTAGATACAATGTTAAGTTGTTAACAACGAAATTCCGGACATATGGACCAAGTACAACCTGCAGTTCTTAAACTGATGTTGTAAGTACGATGCATGCCGTGAATCTGTTGGTTTAAATTACCAAGATCTTCTGAACACAGTAGTAAGGAAACCTTTCGTTCCCACGAATTCACCTTCTGCCTCTCGAAAACAACAATACTAAAACAGCATTATCCAACCCCAGCAAAGATGTGCCATGACTAATCGAATTGTGCATAAAAAAATATAAGATACCTTTAAGATTTATAAATTTTTTCAATTCGAAAATCCGAATGTCATGAAAATCCATGGGCTTTTGAAACGAATTAAACAAACAAACGTAAAGAAAGACGAAATTTGGAGAACTTTTTTTTATTTTGCAGTTGACAAACAAGAGAATAAATATAAATGATGAGAGTAGGCTGACCTTACGAGTGGACGAGTTGGGAGAATTTGGAGGAGACTTTGCAGGATCTTCGGGATCTTCGCAACCATCACCTTGACTTAGTGGAATCGACGTAGACTCCTTTTCTTCGGCCATTATTTCGTTGGTGGAAACCAGTTTACAGATTCTACACTCTAATTCAAACTCCCTCGACGGAAAATTTACTGGGAGAGATAGAGGTGTTGTTTGTACATCTATGTTCGATAAAAAGTTTCAAAGAAAAGAGATTGTTGTGGTTAGCCCGCTGCAAATAATCGTGGAAGTAAACTGGTTCAATTTGGGGGTTGTGAGGAGAAGGAGAGGGTGCCGTCTGGTTCAAGTCTGGGTCACGTTCTCACTCCGTAACTCCGTTCGGTCGGTCACTCCGTGTTCTGGAGTCTAGTCTCCTTGGGTATTCAACCTTCAACCTTCAACCTATGTGCGTGTGAGGCGCCCTGCGTGAGGAGCAGATCCGGTATCGCTACAGCGGGACCAATCACTGTGGGAACGGTGATACCGAGTTTACTTATATTGGTGAAGGGTGATACAAGCGAAAGGTGAGGTGACATACCACCTCTGCTAAGTACTCACTGTGGGACCAATCAGGTTTGACCACCGGATTTTTTATTTTGGAAAAATAATACCTTTGATTAAGTATCAGGTTCGATCAGAATTCAGAATTGCAATCATTCGATACATCCTGGTTCCACGTTTCGAAGGTAAACTGTGATGTCCGCTCGCGTGGCTGACCGAGTCTCTTTTGCAAGGCGTCTTAAAAATCTGCTGCACTCATGTCACAAGTGACTCTTTTGTCGCGCCATCAAGTACCTACCGTGAGCTTTCAGAGTGCCAATCGTGTGCCTTCATAGTGTCAGCATGTGTGTCATGGGTGGGCTATATATGTATTTTGTAAGGGGGGACCGCCAATGGCATTATTGTAATTACCTAGTATGATTTTTTATCATTTTGATGTTTCTTATTGTCACTCCCCCAAAAGTTTAACTACTCTTTGAGGGGAGGTAGATAGTCGAGTGAGCTCATAAGCGTGTAAAGGTTAAGCACGAGATCCCCTCGACACTGTACTGTGCGCTTGTGCTTATCACTGATTAATGCAATACAAGTTGCCTTTTGTCTAATTTGTGTGCCTTTTTGTTGCCTTTTGTGTGTTGTTGCTTGCATTTGTAGGCTTTCTCGACTCCATCGAGCGCCGCACGGGGCCTCGTCGATTAGCCCCGTGACAGTTGGTATCAAAGCAGGTTGCTCCTCAACGCCCGTGACCCTTGCATAGCAACACTAGTGGTGGCGCAATGAAGCACAACAAGGAAATCACTGACGATATTAGGCATGGCCTTGCCCATGCTAGAGAGACCGATGAGGCTCTAGGCGATGAAGCCGCTGCAAAGAAGGCCCCGAGGGGTCGCACATCCAAGACAAGCAAGTTCGACAAGTCAGTTGACACGCTTGCTGCCTTCGATACACGCATCCTTCGCTGTGAAGTGACTGTTGGGGAGATGTGTGACTGAGTAGAAGAAATCCACTTGAATGTGGAAACAATTGAGTGCTCTGTGGTGGAGCTAGAAGCCCGTTTAAATGGCATTATGAACGAGGTCCAAGACGTCCTGAAAAGAACCCTCAAGGAAGTCCTTGGAACAACATCCCGACAAGAAGGGAGCTCATCTCGATCCGACATCCAAGACCGGGAGGATGAGATGAGAGCTTAATGGATGGCCATGAAAGTAGCCATGGCCTCTCCTTCTAACCTCCAGACTCAATTAGATGAACTAAGAGGAGACATGACGCTCCTCGAGAGATTAGTGGCCAGCACTCCAAGCCCCTCCACAACACTGGCCCCTACTCGTGTGAAGGTTTGGGAGCCCACACCTTATGCCGGCTCCCGAGATGCTAGAGAACTTGACAACTTTTTGTGGCAAATGGAACAATATTTCCGTGCCGCTGGCATTGATGATGACCTAATGCAAATTCGTACAGTATCATGTATTTGATTGACATTTCTATGCTATGGTGGCGCAGGTGATGCCAAGACATTGAACGGGGTACGTGCACCATTAAGACATGGGCTGATTTCAAGCGAGAACTAAAGCAACAATTCTACCCAGAGAACGTGGAGTACTTGGCGCGGAAGAAGTTGAAAGCACTCAAGCATGGGGACTCACTCCACGATTATGTCAAAGAGTTTTCAGCCCTTACCTTGGAGATCATGGACATGTCCGACAATGATCTACTGTTCAACTTCATGGACGGACTGAAGCCATGGGCCGAACTAGAGCTCCAAAGCCACAATGTACATAACCTCGCCACAGCAATGGCAGTGGCAGAGCAACTCGATGAGACTAGCTTGTCAAATGAAGAAGCCCCTAAGCCAGAAAGCCCGCGTTCCCATAATTTGAGTGGGGGAGCAAGTCGCCCACATCCTTCGTACGACAACTCCAGCTTCAACAAGCCAACAAGACAAGACTATGGGAAGAAGCCACAAGGAGAGCAAGGCCCTCAGCACCATTACAAGCCTAGAACCGCTGGGTCCCCAATTTCTTGCTTCCGTTGTGGGGGAAATCACTTGGTTCACAACTGCCCAACCAAGAAGAAGATCAATGCCCTTGTCGCCAAGCTCAGTGATGACGAGCAAAGTGATGAGGAAAAGTCTGTGCAGGCGCCAAGAGTGGGCGCCCTTCAACTCTTCAACGCCATGGTGAAGAAAAAGGCCAATCATGGAAGGCCAAAGAAAGCCCAAAGGGGGCTGAAGTATGTAGACATCCTCCTCGGCAGGAAGCCGACTCAAGCCCTTGTTGATACAGGGGCCTCCCACAACTTCATTTCAGTTGCTGAGGCCAAGCGACTCAATCTGAACACTATGAAAGAGACAGGTTGGCTCAAGGCCGTGAACTCCGGGGCCAAGGCGATTGAAGGCATGGCTCGTGGGGTTGACCTCCAAGTTGGGCCGTGGACAAGAAAGATTAATCTTTCAGTGGTACCCCTGGATGACTTCCAAGTTGTCTTGGGAATGGACTTCATGACAAAAGTAGAAGCAACACTCTTGCCTCATATCAACTCTCTATGCATCTTGGACGAGCGTTCCCCTTGCATGGTACCAGTTATGACTTCTACTGGGGTTCATGGGAAGCAAGTTTTTGCACTACAACTTTTTCATGAAGAAGCCTTGTTCAACACCAACATAAAGGAAGCAGAGAAGTTCCCCACTCCACTAGCTGAAGAAGCTGCCCCTCAAGCCAACAACTTCAATAGCAACAGGAAGCAGCAGGCCATCCAGCCATCTACACCTCTCCAGCAACAGAGTTCGTGCGCGTCGACAACCGTCAAGCAAAGCAGAAAACCCAAGGCCGTGTCCAAGTTCACCCTCACCTACTACCACAACCACAGGGGAAAGCGAGTGCCACCCAAGCCGCTTAGGGACCACTTTCACACCATCCCTCGGACGGAATCACGTAGTAGCCCTGTGAGTCACCCTTGGGGAAAAATTCATGGGAACCAACATCCCAACAATCCAAAACATCATTTTGACCCTTACCTGGCCCAAACCTACCCTATAACCAAGTTGAATTAGCCATTAACATACCTTGAGGTCGCCAGGAAAGGACTTAGCCATAGGAAACCCCAACAGAACAGGCCAACCCAACCATGCCACCAAACTATACACCTCGGCCTTGGACGACAGCCGGTTCGGGGAGCAGCAGAAGAACCTTCCTTCCGCAACAGTGACTCTAAAGGACCAGTCGAAGCCGATCTTCGAGGGCGTAGATCGAATTGAGTGGGGGAGAATGTCACAAGTGACTCCTTCGCCGCGCCATCAAGCACCTACCGTGAGCCATCAGAGTGCCAACCGCGTGCCTTCATGGTGTTAGCATGTGTGTCATAGGTCGGCTATACATGTATTTTGTAAGGGACGACCGCCAATGACGTTATTGTAATTACCTAGTATGATTTTTCATCCTTTTGATGTTTCCTATTATCACTCCCCCAAAAGCTTAACGTACTCTTTGAGGGGAGGTAGGTAGTCGAGTGAGTTCATAAGCGTGTAAAGGTTAAGCACGAGATCCCCTCGACATTGTACTGTGTGCTTGTGCTTACCACTGACTAATGCAATACAAGTTGCCTTTTGTCTAATTTGTGTGCCTTCTTGTTGCCTTTTGTGTGCTGTTGCTTGCATTTGTAGGCTTTCTTGACCCCATCGAGCACCGCACGGGGCCTCATCGATTAGTCCCGTGACACTCAGCTATATACACCATGTGACTATCATTATTGCATCGCCTACTAGATGGACCGGGTGATACCAAGCTCCACAGCAAATTGGAAATTTCTTAGGTCTCGTTTGATGATTAAGTGATTGATAAAATAAGTAATTGTTGCATAAGTATTTTTTAGAAGTACTTATTTTAATATCTACTTAAAGTTGTTTAGTGACCCACTTATCAAATCATTTATTATGTTTTTAAGCGTTTATTGAGGTGGAAATGTTTGATAAGCTACTTTCTCATAAATGCTTATATTGACACAAATGACAAATTTAACCCTTACTTCACTCATACATATATACAATTCCTTTCATATCTAATAATAACAATAATAATAGGAAATTCAGATTAAAATATGATAATTTTAACTATACATATAAATCAATAATAGGAAATTCAAATTATTCAAGAAAATAAAAAAAAAAACACCACCAATATCAAATTAAAAAAATGATAATTTTTATACACCAATAACTATACATTTGCATGGTAGACTCAACAGCAGGGGCCTTGATGCCTACCGACCTCATAGCACTGGTAGTTGCGGATTTAGCAGTTTGGGCAATGGTTGAGGTAGCAAATTTGACGGCTTTTTTTGCAAAGCTAGCTTTTTCTACAACTTGTGGAGCTGGTTTGGCCAGAGAATCCTACAAGAAGGAGAATGTGAAGAAGAAGAAGGAATAGCTAGCTAAGATGAAAATACAAGAAAGAAAATCAAAAGTAGACATACCAATTCTTCTTCTTGCTGCTTGTTCTTACCAGTTGTCGTGACAATGCTCGTGGACTGTCTTCGCATTTGGAGCATTGCATAATTATCGACAAGAAGTTGGTGCTCAGAGCACTGTTTTGTAGAGTGAAAATAGGTGGAGCAGAGATTGTAGGTATCACGACATTTATCTCGGAAGCACTCGACGCAAGTAAAATACAACCCCTCCACAAATGATCCGCACTCATGACAAAATATTGCCCTCCATTTAATGATGTAATAGAAGACAATTGCTTCTTCGAAATCAATAAGGTCATGACCGTTGTTGTCTAGTTTAGTGAATAAGCTTGGTTTAAAATTATAATTGCGACATTTTGTGCTCCTCTGCAGGAAATCCTCGAACTCCTTCATGCTGACTTTCCCATCTCTGTCGGAGTCTATGGCTTCGAAGAATTTCTTAGCCAGCTGCTTCATCTCATCTGAACCACCTTCGTAATATGTTAGGGCAGCCTCACGGCAGGTCTGCCAGCTATTTTTTGCTCACCGTCGAATGTCGCCAATGGACCTGCACCCAAACGCCACTACTACCTATTGTTGTAGTGTTTCGAATGGAAGAAGAAGATGATAAACTCAAGGGGGGTAGTTTTGTCATTAAGGAAAAAATAGGGACAAGTTTGTCCCATTCGAATGAAGAAGCACTTCTTCAAAAAGTGCTGAAAAAAAGTCACATCCATGTCACTTTTTTAAGAAGTATTTTTTTTATCAATAAGTACTTACCCCCTTTTTTTACCAAACACCCATAAGTACTTAAAAATCACTTAATGCGTGGTCCCTTGTCTTAAAAGAAGTACTTGTTGAAATAAGTACTTCTTAAAAGTGAAATCAAACAGGGGCTTTTTTCTGAAACACATTTACTTGGGTAAGTGCACTTGTCCATGTTCTTTTTTGTTTAATTTATTCAGATAAATAACATTACTTACTTTCCCATATTCTTTTGCAACACCCACTTTCCTAGGTAAGTTGTTATTTTTTTCACCTCTTGCCAATTTTACCCTTTCACCATTAGCTTTTCTAAAAGGGGAAAGAACATTTCTGGTATATGTGAACCACTCAAATATTTTTTAGATGAGGACCACTCAAAATTTATGACGTATAGGTATGGCACATCTAGATAAAGATCTACATTTTTTGCAAATTTTCACCACTATCTTGCTGCTAGCTATAATTGAAACTATTGGTTAGAATCTGATTGAACAACATCTTTTGAGTTTGGAATAATGGCATTCACATCATCCTCACAAATATTAAAGCAATCTCTGCATTCAACAATTATAATCTAACTGAACAATAGGCTCTAGTTGGATATGGTTATTGCACATCATCTCTCTTGCACAACAGTTCTGCAAATCTGCTCCAAAATGGCTATTGGATATGATTACTGCACATCTCTCCTACCTTATGCACATCTGTGGCAAATTAAACAAGAATCAAATGAAATATGAGAATCTAAACCATATATTTGCATATAGATAGAACACTCATGCATACAGTATCTGACAAGGAAATCAAACATGACTAGCATGGTCAAATGGAAAACATAAACAAGCATTATGACATTATGATATAATGTAATGGCTTATTTGTTCATGTTGGCATTAGCTTCTTTTTTTCTCTTTTTTAGGTTGTATTTTATTTATCTTTTTATCTTTTTATCTTTTTATTTCTAATCTTTTTCTAGGGGGCATTGCTTGGTTTAATAGTAAAATCTCAGGCTAGCAACCATGAAAATGAAGCTTCGGTTCTAAGAGCAACCTCTTCATGCAATAAATAAATAAAAGTAATGCCAAAAATTATTTGGGACCAACATTGTGTAATGGCCTTTCATTCCACTTCTCTTATCTTTATTGCTAACAAAGTGTTTTTTCCTAATGAGAAAATACTACCAAACTTAGTCGCCCCTTGCATGCCCTCTATCTAGACTATTCTACAAAATGTCAAATCTTCATGTTTTTCTTAATTTTCTTTATTTTTCTGTCCTGAGAAATTTTGTTTAAACTTCAAACCTATCTATCTCAAATCCATCTTCACCTCTCTAGACCCCATTGTTGACCCTACAAACATTTATTAACTAATTTTCTAAACCTGGACCATACCTATTTTGTCAACAACTTTAAATCCCAAAATAAATTGATGAAAACTAATACCGAGGAGAATTTTGGGATTGACCAACAATGATTTTTTCCCCTTTATTTTATGTTGTTTACGACCTTAGCAACTGCTAAACTATGAGAATTTGTGGCCCCTTTGCCTTTAATCCTCCATCAAACATAAAAAGGTATTCTCATGGATAAGGTGAAATGGTGAGTTCAAGTACCATCTAAAGGACTAAAATAATAATATTAGCTCCCATCCCCCCAACCACCTAAAAAAATTATGGTGGTTTAATGAAGCAACATATTGTGGAGATCAACCATTGCAGCTCAGTATAGAACAAGAAATTTTGAGTGGGAGTGGATACATAGTAAATGATTGGATTGATCAATCCCATACCTCTTTCATAATTGGGCTTCGATATAAAGTGGGAGATGTCTCCAAGTTGTCTTTATGAAGAGATCCATGGTGTGTTGAAAAACCTCCTATTGAGCTCTATCCATCTCTTTTCATTGTTGCAAAGAATAGAGATACATTAGCATGGAAGTACAATGAAGAGTGAACAAGTATAGTAGTTTGGAATCCAATATTCCTAGGAAACCTCAAGGATTGCTGTTACTTATCTTACTTAAGCTATTCCTCATTATGTCATGAATATCCATATCTTTTCCTTAGTTATTCCATCTATTTTCCCTCTATTTGCTTGCTTGACATGCCTTTGTTCTATGCCTATTTGTTTCTTCATAGTTTTTTATTTTCCCCCTGAACTTATGTTCTATTTTTTGAAAGAAATTGCACATCACTTTAGAAAGTAGGGTGTGTGTGCACATCAACCATGAGAAAATCCTAGTTCTCAGCTTTTTGCCCTTAATTCGACTAATATTGTTGCATTATATCTTATGGTGGTCTTTATTTACTCAATACACTCCAACAAGCTTGCTACTTGTGATATATAGTTTATTTATATCATCTATAAGTAACAAGAGATGAGAAACTTCCAATGCCATAACCTGACAAAATGTTCAGCACCTTCATATCGACTAGTATGCTAATCCCACTCTTTTAGGATCAATGAGTAAATATTTTCTTAGCGGCCTCTTTTCTATTGTTGTTTTTTCTTCAAACTAGAGCAAGATAAAGAAAATAGAAAACATGAAAATCAAATATGCCTCAAACCTGAAATTGTAGAAATGATGACAAAACCAAAAATTGGACAAATATTATAAATTGCAATAAATGACACATTTCTATAGAAGACTTTGGTGATGCAGTAAATAGTCAAGCCTCATTTTAGATTGTGCTCTATAAAAGAGGGCCAATAAGCTGAACCAAATACATTGTGTTGTTTAAGGTTAAATGGCTAATGTTTCACTTTGATTTTTGTGCTACGAATAATCTATTAATTGTTTCAATGTTTATTTGATATCATGTGCTTTTACATATTATACCTTTTCTAGAACTCCAGTGTGCCAAATTACTTGAGTTCTTTTACCATCCAATCAAGCTATCTGAACAAAGAGTCAACTTCATGCACTTTCAAGTACTCAAACAAGCTATTAAACAATGATTCATGAATATTAAGAAATTGTTCAAATTTCCAATATTCCTCCCCACCCCACCAAAAAAGAGCATTAGCTTCATTTGAAAAACCCAAGAAATAGCATGAAATTATATCTCTATAATGGAAATGGATATTCAACAATCATTTACAAAAGAAACAAACAAAATTGTTTATATCCCTCAAGTTAACGATCTAGATCACACAAAAGACATATATAACCAAAAAACAAAACAAAATAATAATAATATCAGTTCAAGTGAACACAAGAAGTAGTGGGAAAAGCTAGAGGTCTAACCATCAAGCACTACAAAAAATAAGGCTTTTGGTGACGATAAACAAACGTCACTAAAACCGTTATAACCGTCGTGAAAGGATTTTCGTGACGTTTGCGCAAGCGTCACGCCTACACAAGTCTAGAAAACTTTCAGTGACGTTTACAAGACTTTTCAGTGACATTTGCAAATGTCAATGTAATTGGTTCAACTCCCTTCGGGCGCTCCTATGGCGATGTTTAAGTATCAACTTTTGGCGACGTTTGTAAACATCACCAAATAATGGCAATTTTTTGTGATGTTTACAAGCATCGCCAAAGGTGGATAAGGGAAAAAAATCTATCAACCTTTGGTGACATTTGTAAACATCTCTGAAAAGTGCCATTATTTAGTGACGTTTACAAACGTCACTAAAAGTTGGCAAAATTTTTTTCTCCTCTGCCTTTGGTGACATTTACAAACATCGCCAAAAGTTGACTATTTTTTTTTCTATTTTTCCCGTTTTGCAGCTATCAAAATGAATTTACATCACTTGCTTTACACCTAATTAATCACATTTATCCATATAACCTTCTAATTGACAATATAAACATATATTAAAATATTATAAAAAAAACTTTAATACTTACAATTAAACATTTGTTTAAACAAAATATAAAAAAATACAAGATAAAATATCATCCAAAATGAAGGGATTTCCCCCTTTGCATTCACATTCTCCTTCTCCCTACTTGTTACATATACACGAGAGGACCCTGTGCCAAGTACTTGTTCGATGTCCTACAAAAGACAAAACAATTATATTATATTTTCACTAAAAGATATAAAAGTAAAAACATAATTTTTCTTGGTTGATATAAAAATAAAATTAAATTGGGCTTATCTTACTGGGTTTGATGATGGACTTGCATGATGGGAATCAAAATCTCTAAGTGGAATAGAAATGTTTTTTGATCCATGGCTCTGAACAAAAAATATAGTGTACTCAAATATTCTTATCAAAATTGAATAAGAGAAATGGATTAATTATTATAAACATAATATTCAATACAGCTGACATATACAAAGCCACTGAATTTTAAAACGTACTTTTTGTTGGCTATTTTGATTTTTGCGTCATAATATTTAACAAAATTATAAAGTGCAGTTAAAGTTTCTTCTAGTGACACAAAACAATTGAAAATGATCAAATACGAAATAAACCTAACTTGAAATTACCATTTACCTCCACTTAAGCCAAGTTAATATAATTGCTAAGACTTAATTGAAAATGATCACATTTACCTCCACTATTGAGTGAAGGGAATCAAATGATGGTATATGACTTAAATAAAAACTGCAGATTCAAGCTTTGAATCTCTACTACAAGTAGCTAGAGTCTTCACCAACAAACTAGTTGGCAAGGGAGTGCTACAACCATGGTCTCAGCAAATGTGATCTCAGTGTTGATCTCTCCAAGGCCGGTTTTTGGGTCAATTTTTAAAACAATGATAGAAATAATTTTAGAGAAGCAAGTTGTGCAAGGTTGATCCAAGATTCAAAACAATTTCTTGGGAACCCATGATTAAACGAGCACTCTATACTGTCATCGAGGCCCAGCCCAATCTATGCTGAATTTACACCATGGTTGTAGATTTGTGCCTATACAGCTCTACCCACTAGTTTAAGCCGACACCAACTTTGGCCAACAAATGGCTTGTCTTTATTTGGTGACCACTCATCAATAATTCTTTAGTGGCCTCTGACTCAAACAAAATGTCAGAGTTAGCAATGTCCTAAAACCAAAGGTCAAGTCTGCTTTGTACTACAATGCAATAGGGGCCCCTACGTTACTTACCCATAGATTCATGTGAAAGTGGAACAACCAAACCAGATCTAACTACAACCATAATAATGAAGTTGGGAGCAGAATCATGTGAAACCCTTCTTAGTATGTCTCTTATCATGGTCCATGCATATTGTTGTGCCATCCCATATATCCTATAGTACACTTCCCGAGGTTCCATAAACATATAAAGCAAGAGATGGTTGAAGCTACTACTGCTTTATTGTAGACTTCGACTTCTGATACCTTGCTGCACCTTGGAATTGCATAATTCAGATTAGCTAAATGTGATGGCTACGTAGAAGGCTTTGGGAGCTAACGATAACTCCTCACACCAATTATAACTTATGATAACTCTACAATTGATTAAGATTTCCCCAAAAGAATGTTAGCATCCAAATGAGACCCAATAATTTAGTTGTGGATCAAGCCCAACCTTTCATATCATTGTTTTCACATCTTTCAAGTATGCATCTTTCAACCACAGAAAATAAAAAAACTAGAATAAAGGCCAATGCTTGCTTGTACATCCATCAGCTTGTTAGCTTCTCTGAAAATGTGATTGAACCAAATGGAGGAAGAAAAAATTTCTATCAAATTCCAAATTTACGTCTAATATGAACTTTTCCCATACAAAGAAACCAATGGAACATTTTGATTTCTGGTTGGAGAAGAGACATTCTTGTCCAACCAAGCAGCCTAGTTAATTGTAAATTCATACACCAGTTGATGTAAGTTCGGAGTTGAAGTGTTACAGATCTTATTATTAACCAAATTAGGAAAGAGAAAATGTTGGAGTATATCCCTATAATAAGAAAGTTCATAGGAGTGTTATTAACCAAATTGTAAATTCATACACCCCTTGGTTCTTAGAAAGGTTGATTTTGTAAATGTTACCGAAGCACTTGTACTAGGAGTGTTATTACCTATAATATATATGATAGATAGATGGATAGATAGATAGGTAAAACCAACATTAACTATTTATTTCTTGTTTCTTTTCTTTTTACACTTTTTTTTATTTAATTAAGCAAGTTCAGAGGTCAAACTGGATGGTTCATCAAAATGGTTTAAAATTCAGTCCTATTCTGATATATAGCACTATATGATCATTTTATACCTTGATGAAAATCGACTACAAACAAAACCAATATGCATAAGGTAGAGACAAGAAGAGCTATTAACAACCATCTAGCTAGACTTGGGCCGGACTAAAACCAGACAAACTTATGGTTAAGCATTTGAAACCACAAGTAAGCCCTTGAATTAGTATATATAATGCTTCAATTAATCTCTTGATAGCTAGTTAGTGACGCAAATTAAGATGGACTCGTGGAGTTAAGAGTTAAAAAACATAATGAAAATTCTGAAATAAAAACATTTCAGCAAGAGTCAAAAGAAGAGGATAAATGCATTAAAAATGGCCTTGTTTGACAACTTTACAAAATATAATTAATTCAGTTGTTTGCTTGTTTGACTACTTTCCAATTATAAATGGCCTTCATAAGGTTGGAAGAATAAGAAGGTAAGTCAAGGAGAGGATGGAAGAAGGAAGAGAAGAGAAGAGAAGAGAAGAGAAGAGAAAAAAAGGAATCAATGGAGGGCACCCAGATATTTGTGAGTCTGGTTCTTCTGTGTTTCAGTGGTTTCTGTGCTTTTATCTATGAGGTTCTTTGGTTGAGAGCTGAAAGGCTCAGAAAGAAGCCAAGGCAGCAAGGTATCAGAGGTCCACCACCTTCTTTTCCTTATGGGAACTTTTTGGACATGAAGAGAATCAAGTATGCTATGGTAGGACAAGAGACGTAGCAACACTTTCCTCAACTATTGTGAGCACAATTCTAAGGCCTAAGAGGCCTTTTGATAACTGTTGTAATAGGTGCTAGAAATGAAATGCTGAAAATTTTCCAAGTTGTGGTTTATCTAAAACTGAACCACAAGACTTATGTAGCTGTCAAAAAACAATGGGATTTGTGATAGCCATACCTAAACTGTGTTGAGAGTGGGGAATGGATTAGGCATAGGCATGCCATATTGTTGTTCCATCCACTCCATGAATGATTGGAAATGAAGCACATGTGAATTTAGGTTCACTACATTTGATTGAAGATTGTCCACCTTTTTCCGAAGTGGTTGGTTTTCTTGCTCCAATTGTATTGTGTATGTGGTGGCAGTTGTACTTTGAGAGGTGCTTTCAGACCTTGTAGTACCAAAAGCACACTTTGGGGTCGGCCCAAAGCTCAAACAGCAAACCCATAAGGGATGCCCATCTCCCAAAACTGCTGCCACTGCATCCTGGTGACTGATGATCTTAACCTGTGTGCCAGCTTCTGCTTGCTCTGCCACATATTTTGTCATTTTGGCCTAGAACAATTAAAAAAAGTCATTACATAAAATGGTCCAAATTAAATCATACTAAAATTATTGAATGAAAAAATATAAAAAAAATACTTGCAAAAAGTTCTCTCGCCTCAAGATCATAGAACTTCCTCTGGGCATTTGTATGGGCCCTTTTGAATAGGTCCTCTCGCCTGGGGGGGGGCGTTGTTTTGTCTGCTCTCCTCCTCCTAAAACAAACTAACTAATTTGAGTCATTATACAAATTAACAAAGAAATGAAAAAATATAAATTATGTTAGTCATCCCACCATTTGATGGAGAAGAGCTGCATAAGAAGTTCGGCCTAAGTGGTGACTCACCTTGTTACGAACCCTCACCCTGGCCATTATCTAACACTTTTGTTACAACAATGAAAATTTAGTGATATTAATCTACTATGAATTTACCATGTATAAAAAGAAATTACTAAATTACTTTGCTCTTTGGAGTATCCCAATGTGCAAATAAACGAAGCAAATCACTACGATCAACGTTTCTCCCGTCGAATTGCCTCTGTTATTGCTCTCCCATGATCTATTGCATATTTCTCATCATAGGCCTTCTTTATATGATTTCGAAAGCCATAGAGCTTTTTCCTAGTCAAACGGAGAAGGTCTTCTTCAGACAACTCATTTTCTATTATGAACTTCTCCTACAAACAATGTCAAATATTAGCAATTAGTATGTGGCAATAATTTACTAAAAACACAATGTCACTTACCCGAATTGCATTGTGAACTCTATCCCTCACATCATGGGGTGACATCCACCAATTGGTGATATTGGCTAGGACCTTAGAACATTCCCTCACCAACACACCAATGTAAGATACCAACTCCGGCCTATGTGCCCCTGCAGGTCGGCCTAATTTATCCATCTTAACAATTGGAGCTTGCTCTTTGCTCTACACTATACATGGGGCAAGATGGTGCAGCCATGCCTCCCTGGTCCCTATCGTCTACGGGAGGAATTAGGGGCTTAGGAGGATGAACTGCCTATATCATCCCTAGAATGCTCATTTCTAGGGATGTTCACCTCTTGGTTTTGTTCATTAGTCATTGCAACAATAAAAATTGAAAAGACCATTAATGATTGTGCGATATGTAGTTAATGAAAGAATGGTAAGATCTATCATATGGACGCCAAAAAGGTTGCAGAATGGGTGGGCAAATTTCAAAAATTTCTTGCCATTCTTCCAATTGGGAATCATATTCCTTGATTTTTTCAGGATTTATCTTGAATCAAAACCGAACCAGTTCTGAACCAAAAAAGAAGGGAAGGGATATACCTAATCCGGAGAAACAGTATCTCCCAACGTTGGTGTTCACGCCCAAAGAAAATCCCAAGAACTGCTCCCACTGAAGATGACTTAGTGATGATGGAACAAAACCAGCAGTGTTCGTCCCACGAACCAGGTTCTTCTGAAGAACTCGATGGAAGCAGTGATCACCACACACATTCAAGAACTTTTCTTGATCTTCTCTCACAGAGAACTCGAACTGGCAGTAGATGGCGGCAACTGCGGGAGGAGAAAGCTAGAGAAGAAGATGGCGAACTGCTTTTTTTTATTCTCTAGGGTTTCTGAGATCCTATCTCAGGAGTGTAGTCTAATCTGCGAAATCCTTAGGGTTGAAATTCTTGTAATTTGAATTAGGTTTTCTCCTCATTTTCTTAGTGATTAAGAAATTTCCTAATCTCATTAGGAGTTATCCTAATCCAAATCTATATTTGGATAAGGAGTCTTCTTAATCCTATTTGCAGATTAGATCATCCTACTCCTGATCTTATCAGGAGGTTACCATATTCAAATCCTAATTTGAATTTGGTCTCTATGAGTGGATAGGGTTAAGACCCAATCCTTTTAGCTTGACCTAATCTCAGATCCACCCCTTTAAGTGACTGATCAAATCAGCCCAGTTCAAAATGGACTTTAGGCCCAATATGTATCAAGTGCTCAATAGGCTTCCAAACTACTGCCCAGTTGGGCTTCTTTGTATGGCATGGGACCCAAACATTAATCTACACATCAGCCACATGGGTTCGGCCCCACCTTTGTTACAAGGCCTAGCCGAATTCACTGGAAAACCCAATGAACCCCTTGATCCCATCACTCGGACTCTATGGGCCCAACACTTACACTAACTGGTCCCTGGGCCACGCCATCTTAGAAAAACCCAGGGACTGTGGGTAGATGCAATATTAGCCCATCAGGTATAACCCTATATGGCCTTACACTTAACCTGTCAGCGATGTCAAGGCGAGTGCACAACATGGCAATGTAAGCAGCCTGACATACATGATGCAAGATTACCACACTCACTGCCTGAGCGATGTCAGGGCGAGTGCACAACATGGCATACATGATGCTCCCTACGGCTGAGGCATAGGGAACATCTTTCATGCCCTCAATCTCCTCAGAAGTATTGGGAGACATCTTGGAGAGAGTGACTCCGTGCCTCAAAGGAACGTTTCCTTTTTTGGAGTTCTCCATGCTGTACCGTTTGACAATTTTGTCAATGTAAGCAGCCTGTGATAATCCAATTATCCGCTTCGATCTATCTCTATAGAGTCGAAGACCCAGTATATAGGAGGCATCTCCAATATCTTTCATGGAGAATTGCTGCGAAAGCCACACCTTGATCGAAGTAAACATTCCTACATCATTCCCAATGAGTAGGATATCGTCCACATACAACACCAAGAAGGTGACCTTATCCCCACTGGACTTCCTGTAAACACAGGGCTCATCCGGATTTTGCTCAAAGTCAAACGATTTGACGACAGAGTCAAAACGGATGTTCCAACTCCTACAAGCTTGCTTAAGTCCATATATGGATCTATTAAGTTTACATACCATGTGTTCCTGACCAGCAGCAATGAAGCCTTGCGGCTACTGCATGTAGATATGTTCACTAAGATCTCCATTCAGGAACGCGGTTTTGACATCAATCTGACAAATCTCGTATTCATGGTATGCTGCTACAGCTTGCAGGATCCTAATAGATTTAAACACCATTAATTTGGTTAGTGAACCGCTGACCCGAGTGGTCGAATCGATGACCCAAACAACAGTTTTTTGCTGTTTTTTTTAATTAATTATTTTTATTTTTTTTGTTAGAACAAGTCAAAAACCGATGGTTAAACCATTCGACCTAGGGACCAAACCCCATAATGTTTCCTTGTCCGGTCCTATTTTAAAAACCTTGGTTTTGTCTTTACTCTTTACTCTTTACTCTTTTTATTTATTTTTAAACAATTACTTTTATTACATATTTATATATTTGTAATTTAAATTCTAAAATATTCGATATATATACAGTAATTTACATTTGGGTTTAGTTTATAAAATATAATAAACCAAATCGAAACCATAAACCGTACTTTTCAAAATTATGAAACCGAACCAAACCATTTTTATTATAGGTCGATCCAAGCTGCCAATATAGAAAACCGATTAATCGCCGGTTTCGACTAACCAATATAGAAAACTGGTTAAACCAGTTAATCGCTGGTTTCAGCTAACCAATATAGATAACTAACGATTAACCAAACCAACCGGTACACATATATTTCTATATACTTTGTATACATTATGTATATTATATATATTATATATTTTATATATTATAAATTCATAAATATGCATTATATATAAATATATATTTATAATATATGATATATTAGTTATAATTTAGAATATAATATTTATATATATATATTTATGATTTTTTATTATATATTTATATATTCTTTTACAATATATATTGTAAAATTAAAAAACTGATGAACTGGACCGATGGTAAACCTAACCATTCAATCAGTTAATCGGTTAGTTTCAATTCAGTTTCGATTACCTATTTTCCAAAAACCGGTAGTACCAGTTTGGTTACAAAATTGGGTACTCAGTTGGGATGGGGAAATTGTCATCCCTACCCTCAAGTTGCGTAGGCTCATAGATTAATAGGTTTTATGCCCAATAAGCCATCACATTTTTCCTGTACATCAAGTGTGTGTGTGTGAGAGAGAGAGAGAGAGCTAGAGAGAGATTGGATTTTGAAATTTGTATGTTACTAAGTCGGCTCAAATTGTATTTACATGGGAACATTTTGGAATAGGGTTAAGTAAAACCCATGCTGAACCCAGTTTCACACCACCAAATACAAGTAATCCTCTGAGGTTTATTATCTAGTTAATTAATTAACTAGTCATCTAATTAATTATTAATAATAAAATAAAATTAAAAGGATAAAACATTGTCGATTAATTATTACATGAATGAATATTTAATTAAAATTAATTTTAATATTTAATAAGTTTATAATGCCATTAACACTAATTTATACATACTATATATCTTCCCTTTTGCAAACAAACAATGGATAGGGGTGAGCAAAAAATAGAAAAACCGAACTGACTGAAAAAACTGACCGAAACCAAACCAAAAAATCAGTTAACAGAATCAATCGCTTCGGTTTCAATTCAGTGTTTTTATAAAAATGAAGGTACTGGTTCGGTTTCTGTTAACCAATATAAAAACCGGCGGTTAATCAAACCGACCGGTATACATATATTCTATATATTTTTTATAGTTTTTTATATATTATAAATTAATAAATTTGCATTATATATAAATATATATTTATTGAAGGGAAGGGAGATCCATCATATGGATGGCCGAACCATGTAGGGTGCCTGGGTGAAATTTCAAAAAATTTCTTTCTCTCTTTCGGGAATCCTATTCCCTGTTTTAGAAAAACTGCATTTTTCATTGTTCATTTTTGAAACAAATCGGACCAAATCTGAAACCAAGATTGAGGGAGGGATATACCTGATACGGAATCAACAATAGTTCCCAACATATGTGTTCACGCCCAAAGAGTTCACCAAATCCTTCCTCCACTGAAGATGACACAACTTTGGGTGAGGCAAGATCAACAAAGAGATTCTTCAGCAAGAATCACACAGGGATGTGAGCACATTTTCAAAATTGTTTCACCCAGCGAGAAAACAATATCAAGATCCAATTTGATCACTCCAAGAACTGGAGATCGAACAAGGTAGGGCGGTAAGAGCAAAGGGAGAAAGCATATTGTAGAAAATAATAATCTCTCTGTAGCATTAGCCCTCTTAATTCATATCCTTTCAAGATCAACTTCCTAATCAAATTAGGAAAGGGTTCTTTGATCCAAATCTTTATTTGGATTTGGACTCTTATGTGGATAAGATTTATCTTATCCTCTTTCTAATCCCTATCTAGATATAAACTCAAATTCGCCCCTTTTAATTAATCTCAATAAACCTAGTTCGAATTGGGCTTTAGGCCCATTAAGCTTTCAGACTCACTTCTTTTTAATTATTGGATAGCTTAGCTATCTTTGTATGGTGTGGGACCCTAGCATTGATCTCTACAAAAGCCATATGGGTTCAGCCTAGCCTTTGTTACAAGGCTTGGCCGAATTCACTACTGAAGATAGTGAACCCTTGAGCCCATCAGTATAGGCTCTTACCAGACCCAACATTTACACTAAATGGTTCCTAGGTCCAAACACCTTATGAAGGCTCAGGGACTGTGGACTTAAGTGAGATTAGCCCATTAGGTAAAAGCCCTAAATGGTCTTACACTTAACCTCTTAGACCATAATGATCAAACACTAGGACATCTCCCTCGGGTACAAGGTACAGTGTTGCACTCTCTGCTCACATGGATCCCGAAATTAAAACATTTTTGCAAATATTTTGTGAAACCATAATATATGTATATCTCTATATAAATATATTTTGCAAAAACAAATCTCAACAAGTTTGAAATCAACTGCTGGCAGTTTAGGTTTCCATCAGAGAGAGTGCATTCCCTGGTTATTCACTTTGTCCGACAAAGAGGCTAATTCTGTCACTTTGATCACCCACTCAGGTGAATTCTCAGACGACCCCAACATACCCAGGTTTTGACCCCCGCTAAGGATTTCACTAATTGGCATATTAAAGACAACCCAATCCAACACCTAATACAGTGCCATAATCGAGTCTAGGGGTTAGGTGTAACTTTCAATTTTGCCCATCTGTCTCCAAGTTCCAGGGAAAAACTGGAAAATGGTCAGGTTCAGGGTTTCAAGAAAACCTACACTACATGTGCTTCAGGTCTCACCCTAGCACCTGAGACAAGCCATCCCAACCGACTTGGAAGCACAATAGTGTCAGCCTTGGCAGGATAAGCCTCCCTAGGTCTATCCATCGGTTGTGAAGATTCTAAACTAACACGAGTCTCATAAGTATCCAGTTTAAGGGTATTACACAGAAACACACCAGATATAACATGAATCAATCATGTGGTATTAGTCATTTACATTAAATGCAACAATACATCAATCTGATTGGAGCTAAGGGCATACACTGTTTTACAGCTCCCACTTGCACTTAGGTCCAATTGGGTATAAGCCTTAGTCCCAAACTGTCTACGTGTTTCTCAAACACTTTCTGTGTTCGTGGCTTAGTCAATGGGTTTGCAATATTCTCCGCTAATGCTACTTTCTAACAACAATCTCCCATAGATCCAGTGTTGTCACACAACAGTGGAATGAGTGATGTGCTGAATTTCTAATTCCATAATGAACATTTCATTCATTAGGCAGCATCATTTACGACAATGGGCTTGGTTTGGGTCATGGATTATTTTTCTTATTACTCGGGACCCCATCATAAAGATGTAACCAGATGTAGACTTTTTATCATCTGGGTCTGATTGGAAATCGACATCGGTTTACCCTAGGATCTGTAGTGAATTACCATCAAATACTAGACAAAAAATCTTTTGTCCTTCGAATGTATGAATATGTTTTTCACAACTGTCTAGTGCTCTTATCCTGGGTTTGACTAGTATATACTTACCACACTCGCTGCCTGAGCAATGTTTGCCAAATGCACAACATTGCATACATGATGCTCCCTACGGCTGAGGCATAGGGAACCTGTCTCATGCCTTCAATCTCCTCGGAAGTCATGGGAGATATACCCTTTGAGAGAGTGAATCCATGCCTGAAAGGAACATTTCCTTTTTTGAAGTTCTCCATGTTGTATCTCTTTACAATTTTGTCGACATAAGTGGACTGGGATAATCCTATTATCCTCTTCGATCTATTTCTATAGAGTCGAAGTCCCAAGATGTAGGAGGCTTCTCCAAGATTTTTCATGGAGAATTGTTGTGAAAGCCACACTTTCACCGTAGTCAACATTCCTACATCATTCCCAATGAATAGGATGTCATCTACATACATAACCAATAACGTAACCTTATCTCCCACTGTCTTCCTATAAACACATGGCTCATCCGGATTCAACTCAAAGTCAAACTATTTGACGGTAGAGTCAAACCAGATGTTCCAGCTCCTATAAACTTGCTTAAGTCCATATATGGATAAGTTAAGTTTACACACCTTGTGTTCCTGACCTGCAGTAACGAATCCTTGCAGTTGCTGCATGTAGATATCTTTAGTAAGATCTCCATTCAGGAATGCGGTTTTGGCATCTATTGCCAAATCTCGTCATGGTGTGTTGCTATAGTTAGCAGGATCCTAATGGATTTAAGCATGCCACTGGTGAAAAGGTTTTCTCATAGTCAATTCCATCTTTTTAAGTGTATATTTTCACCACAAGATGAGCCTTGTAGGTCTCGACTTTCCCATTGGGGCCTGTTTTCATCTTGTAAATCCAATTGCAACCAATTGCTTTTACCTTAGGGGGCGGATCTACGAGAATACAGACTCCATTGGTTTTCATTGAGTCCATCTCAGCTCTCATGACATCTACCCACTTCAAGGAATCTATGCCCAACATAGCTTCCATATAAGTCACGGGATTTTCCTCACTGTTGATGGATTTCATTAAGTAATTTTCTTGGTCATAATCGTAACAAACTAGAGACCTAGATACCCGGGTAAACCTTCTAAGTTGGTTATTTTCTAGAGCCTGTGGGACATTTCACACTACCCATGGGCTTTCCTCATAAAGAACAACTTCCTGATAATGATTGTCTAGGATATAGTCTTTTTCTAAGAAATAGGCATTTCGATTGCAAAACACCTTTTGCTATTTTGGGTCATAGAATAAATAACCTACAGAGCTTTTGGGGTAACCTACAAATAGGCAACGACTGATTTTGGATTCCAATTTGTCAGCACTTGTTCTTTTAACATGTGTCGAACAACCCCAAATCTTTAAGTGTCTTAACTTGGTTTCTTACTGGTCCATAGCTCATATGGAATGGATTTGGTTGGAACCTGATTCAACACATATATCGCAGTCTCTAATGCGTAATCCCAAAGAGTATAGGTAATTCTGAGTGGATGATAAGTGAATGAACTATATCCAATAGAGTCTGGTTTGTCCTCTCCAATACATCGTTTAATTGTGGTGTAGCAAGATGAGCTAATTGTGATACAACCCCATTTTCAAGTAGTCCCTTAATTCGTCGGAGAGATATTCACCTCATCAATGTGATCGAAGGGCCTTAATTTGTCTCCCCAACTGTTTCTCGACCTGTTGTTTGAACTCCTTGAACTTTTCAAAGAATTCAGACTTGTGTCTCATTAGGTACACGTAACCATATCGAGAGTAATGACCGGTGAATGTTATAAAGTAAATGTGCTGGTTACGGGTCCTAACATTCATGGGACCACATACATCAGTATGTATCAGGTCAAGTGTGCCTGTAGATCTTTCAGGTTTACCTGTAAATGGTCGTTTCGTCATCTTACTCTAAAGGCAAGGTTCACAGGTTGTAAGATTATTTATAGTTACAAAATCTAAAGGACCATCTTTTACCAACCTAGTGATACGATCTATATTAATGTGGCCAAGTCGGTAATGCCACAGGCACGTGGGATTAACTATATCACATGTTATTTTTTTGGGGATTACATCCAACACAGTTTCGGTTAAGTTTGTTTACAGAAAAGGATGGAGAACATAGAGACCATTCTCAAATTCTCCATAAGTGAGGAATTTGTTATTATGTTTAATAATAATCACATTACTGAATAAAATATAATAACCATCTATATACAATTTTGAAACAGAAATCAAATTTTTCTCAAATTAGGTACATAAAGGCAATCATTAAGTAAAATAACTCATTCGTCGAAATACAATTCTACATTTCCTATGGCTATAGCTGCAACAGTTGCAAAAGTCCCCAAGTAATGAGTCACTTCTCTGTCACTCAGCCTTCTGATTGTCTTGAACCCCTACAATGTGTTACATGCATGAATAGAAGCCCTAGAGTCAATATACAAAGATGTAGAAGCAACCAACAAATTGGTTTCTATGACAAATGATTCAAAATTACCTTATTTTTTGGCCTCCAAATACTAATGACAATTCCTCTTCTAGTGGCTGGCCTATTGTAGAAGTGGCAGGCATCAGATGTCTTATCCCTCTTCTACTTTTTGGTCTTGTCAACTTTCTTCTGAGGCTTTTTCTTTGCCTTCCTCTTCTTCTTGCCCGATTTTCTAGCTTTAACAAGCATGGCAATCGGCCTATCATTCTTAATCAATTTTTCAATCCTCTACAACATATTGTTGAGTTTTGAAAACTAACATTAAGCTTATTCATGTTATTTATGATAAACTGATTGAAAGAGGGTGGCAAAGAGTTTAGAACAACATCAATTTTAGTGTCATCGTCAAGCCTTGAATCGAGAGCCTCCAGTTCATTGATATAACCCATCATCTTTAGACAATGGTCATGACCTGTTGGTTCTTAGTCATTTCAGTGGTCATAAACAACTTTAGGACCTTCTGTCGAATAGAACGATTCTGCTCTTCATACATAGTCCTCAGACTATCCGTGATATCCTTGGATAGTTCGGTCTTATCAAACTATTGATGTATCAGATTGTTTATGGAGGCTATGATATAACACCGGGCAAGAGAATTTTTCTCCTTCCATTATTGATACTTTTTCTTCTGGGCCTCGGAAGCCCTGTCATCCGGATGTTTCGATGCAAGGTTTTTGGCTTCTTTGTCCAATTTCTCGGATGTTAGCACCAGCATAATGTTACGAAACTAGTCAGCATAATTTGGGCCCTTAAGCTTATTATTGTCCAACAGTTTAGTGAATTGTCTATTTGCCATTTTTTATAAAAGGCAATGCAAATTATTAGTCCACAAACATAAATTGATTCATGTTATTTACATAGAAAAGGCTTTTAATCTATGTTCAATTTCCTTTTCTTCATCAATGAGATTTCCCTCCCATCTCAATGATAGAGACGCGATTATGTCTCTGGAAATGTGGGAAATCACATATGGTGCATGGAGCCAACTGTTTCAGCTGCAAAGCCTTACCACTTTCTGTGAATGATCATATCCACTTATCTTATGAGCTATCCCTTTGGCCTCTGTCAGACAAGGTTCATTGCCATTTTAGGTTAAACTTTTATGTCCAGTAAGTGCAGATCCGCCATATTCGTGAATGCCAAGGTACCGTGAAAGAGTCTTCCATTTTAGGATAGGCCCCTCCCACATCGGTCTATGACGCTCGTATCATCTTATGAAGCAATCAAACAAACTCACCAGCAAATGGATAACCCAATTTTATGGTGCATCTCCTCATTACTGATAAACCCATCCTCATGCTAATGACGGAAGGCCTTTTAAAGAGTTCATCATATGAATCTCTCTATCATACACACTTATATAAATCTAGAGGGAACAAGTTGTTACATCCCTAGATCTGAGTTAGGTCAAACCGAAGTGGCTCCCACCGATTTTCTTAAAGCTTTGGGATTTGGTCTGCAAGATTTTCCCTACTTTGTTTAGTCTCTCATAACTCTCAAATTCATTTTTTTTCATTTTAATTAAAAAAATTATTGTTAAATATAACAGGCCATTTAATTTTCCAACATATGTGAGCTAGAGTGCCAATATAAAGTATGATGTGTTCTTATCTGATTCAAAGTATAACAAGGATTTAAATTTACACACATACGGGATATATCGTATTGGTATTTGTCCATGGTCATAGCATACGGTTTGTAAAATGGATGTATCAAACCGACATGGATGCGTATTGGCCTATATCACACTGTATCAACTGATACGCATCAATACAGACCAATATATAGTTTTTTCTCTCAATGTTTTCAAAATTGGATCGAAGAAAAACTAATCACTTGATTGGTTTTGTTTCACCCAAAACCGCCTTTTGGCAAAAAAAAAAAAAAAATTGTTGAATTGGTCTACGAATAATTGACCCGAGCAATCGAACCATCGACCTAGACAACGATTATCTGGTTGTTTTATTTTTTATTTTTTATTTTTATATTTTTGTTAGAACAGGCCCGTTGGTTCCGAGCCTGAAACATAAGCCCTAGCCTAGGTCTACACGGGCCAGGTGGGGCCGAAATTGATTATAGGCCAATGTCTTTCATATATAAAACATTACATATCTATAATATTTTATATTAAATGACATAACATGCATATAAACTTTTATTTTATATTATATAATATAAAATATTACATATAATATAAATTATACATGTCATATTATAATATTTATATATAAAGTGTATAATATAATGTAAAATAACATGTATATACATTATACACAAAATGTATAAATTTAAATATATGTGGGTTGTACCGGGCCCAGATTGGGCTTGAAATATTAAGCCCAAACCTGATTCTAAAATTTGTGGGCCTGATGTAGCCCAAGCCTAATCCGAACTTGAACATAAAACCCAGGCCCAAGCCCAGAATTTTTAGGCCGAACTTGTGCGGGCTGTGCCGGGCCGGGCTGAAATGATCACCCCTAAGCCAAGGCCCATATCCACACGGACCCGGGCTGGCTCTGGCCTCTGAGATCTACAGCCTACAGACTGGAGTCAAGGCCCCCCACCACAATTGTTATTCCATCAAGATGGGACGAAAAAGACAAGCGTGGATCCCGGTGCGGAATCATTACTTTTTGATTTTCATTTTTCCTTTTTGATTGTAGAATAATAAAGTACGCTAAAATCAAATCTATACGTAGAACCACAAAGGATTCTAATCCAACGCTAAAAGCGTGATTTCCGTAACAAATATGTAGATTTTGCCTACATAGCATCATGGCCCAAAACCGCGCCATCCCCGTCATTATCATCATCATAAAAACGAATTTATTATTATTTTTCACTAGAAAAATCAATCAAAACCGTAGATGAATGTGGTCCTAACGGCTTTATAAAGTCAGGTAGCGGGAACCCGTTTATACGCCACTGACCACAGTCCACAGACTTCTTCTTCTTCTTCATAAGTTGGCGGGAAACTTGAAAAACCAAAGAAGAGGGAAAGCCTGAGATGAGAAATTAATTAAAAATTTTTCTTATTTAAGCACCAATTCCTAGGGTTTTCTTCTCTTGTACACTATTGCCTCCCTATAAATCCCTTTCCTTGTCTATTCTGTTTCCCTGCAATTCTCCCTGCAATTTAGTTGTTCGACGAAATTCCCCACACAGGGGATCTTTTCCTTTGATCGAAGATGTACGTCATCAAGAGAGATGGTCGGCAGGAAGCTGTTCATTTTGACAAGATCACCGCTCGTTTGAAGAAGCTCAGTTATGGGTTGAGCATTGATCACTGTGATCCAGTGCTTGTGGCTCAGAAGGTCTGCGCTGGGGTCTACAAGGGTGTCACCACAAGCCAGCTTGATGAACTGGCTGCCGAGACTGCCGCTGCAATGACTGCAAATCACCCGGATTATGCATCCGTAAGTATTTCATTTCTCGTAATAGTGGGTTTGCGTTTGTGTTTTGGTTTTCGTCATCGGACTAAGATTTGTAGGTCTATTGCTTCTTCGTTGACGATGTTGATTAATGAAGATAGGAGGCATTTGGCTTGATTGTTGATTTATTATTGATTCTGTTTCTCTTTTTGTTTGTGTGAATGTAGCTGGCTGCTAGAATTGCTGTTTCGAATCTGCATAAGAATACCAAAAAATCATTTTCAGAGACGTAAGTTTATTCTGTATTTGAATTTCTTTTATTTTTGTAACTTTTTTTGGTCTTGGTCTAATTTTTTCTTGGTATACTCGGAAGAGTTGATCAGATTTGCGTTGTTGGTGCAGGATCAAGATCATGTACAACCATTTCAATGAACGATCTGGGCAGAAGGCTCCTCTAATTGCTGATGATATTTACGGAATAATCATGAAGGTACTCTTAGCCTGCATGCTTTATATTAATTCATATGGCGGTAAATGTTTGTAAGAGTTCCTTTTAGTTGTAGATCATAGCATGGATTTTTTCTCTTGGTGGAATTCATCCATTGACATTGCTAGAATCTACTGTGCTGAATACTAAAAACACTATGAAATGAAATGGTTGCAACACTCAAATACAGTGCTGAGTACTAAAAACGCTTAGAGAGACCAGTATCCAATTTGATGAGGACCTATTGCCAATTAGGCCCATCTACAAGTGTTGAGGAGTTGTCTGCTATGAGAATATGATTCTTCTTTTGTGTGTTATTTGTTTAGATGTTCATGAATATTGTGATTCTAGGATTTTAAATATGTTAACATGGTTCCTATCTCTTTCAGAATGCAGCACGCTTGGACAGTGAGATCATATATGACAGAGACTTTGACTATGATTTCTTCGGTTTTAAAACCCTTGAGAGATCCTACCTGTTGAAGGTTCAGGGGAAGGTTGTAGAAAGGCCACAGCACATGTTGATGAGGGTTGCTGTTGGAATCCACAAGGATGACATTGATTCTGCTATCAAAACATACCATTTGATGTCACAGCGTTGGTTCACTCATGCCTCTCCAACTCTCTTCAATGCTGGGACTCCGAGGCCTCAAGTATGTTTTACATATATTTTTTGTATGTTGTAATTTCTGTTGCTCATTATCCTTTGGCTCAAATTTGTTTTGTTTGTTTTGGCAGCTCAGCAGTTGCTTCCTTGTGTGCATGAAAGATGATAGTATCGAGGGAATATATGATACCTTGAAGGAGTGTGCTGTGATCAGCAAATCTGCTGGTGGAATTGGTGTTTCTGTTCATAATATTCGAGCCACTAGCAGTTACATTTGTGGTACAAATGGGACATCCAATGGTATTGTTCCAATGCTGCGTGTCTTCAATGACACTGCTCGCTATGTTGATCAGGGAGGAGGCAAGAGGAAGGGTAAGATGGTCAATAGTCAATTTCTCAATCATCTCTTACTGTTGTTATCATATATTTAAGCATGTCTCTACTAATGCTCTTTGTCTTTCTAAAAAGGAAACAAAGGAAAAGAAAAAAAAATATTAGTTTACTTCATGCATGCACATACAGAATTTGTTCTATGCATGTTTTGCTTGTATTAATCTGATGTTGTGGCTTACTTGGTATCCTGTTTTCATACTTTTCCCATGCTTGGTCTAGGTGCATTTGCTGTGTATTTGGAGCCATGGCATGCTGACGCATTTGAGTTTTTAGATCTCAGAAAGAACCATGGAAAGGTATGTACTTGTGTGTAGCTGATCTCGATGGTTTCACTGCAAAATGGTTGTTAATTCTGTTGCTAGTTCAGTTCTTTTGCATTTTTTTGCTCTTTGAGCCACAGTTTCTATGTCCATCAGCTTTATTATTTAGCATTCATCTTTAAGTTTTGGTGCTATCACAGGAAGAGCACCGGGCAAGGGATCTATTTTATGCTCTTTGGGTTCCTGATCTTTTTATGGAAAGAGTCCAAAGTGATGGACAATGGTCCTTGTTTTGCCCCAATGAGGCTCCTGGTCTGGCTGACTGTTGGGGTGAGGAATTTGAGAAACTGTACACAAAATATGAGAGAGAGGTAAATGTCATTGCTGCTTTCTAGGTTGGGTCTTTGTTTGAGCTTTCAATTGGCAGGTTCTAATAAGCTCCTATATTTCTGTATATAGGGTAAAGCAAAGAAGGTTGTCTCTGCACACAGTCTCTGGTTTGAGATTCTGAAAGCGCAAATTGAAACCGGAACTCCTTATATGCTTTTCAAGGTATGAATGCAAATGTAACTTCTCTCAACTGTAAAGATTCCTTGGCTTCTGTTCTTGATCCTGATCTATTTCTGCAGGATACTTGCAATAGAAAAAGTAACCAGCAAAATTTGGGGACCATCAAATCTTCAAATTTGTGCACTGAGATTATTGAGTATACAAGTCCAACAGAAACTGCTGTTTGCAATTTAGCATCCATTGCTTTACCTCGATATGTAAGGGAGAAGGTGGGTGATATATTTGCATTTAAGTATTCTAAAATGCTTTACTTATGTTTTTCTGTATCCTGGATGCTCCTGTATACTCATTCTTTTTTTATTGTACCAGGGGGTGCCTATTGAGTCACACCCATCGAAGTTGGTTGGAAGTAGAGGACACACGAACCGATACTTTGACTTTGATAAACTAGCAGAGGTTTGTGTACAATATGCAGATACTTTCCTACTTTGTATCCTCATTACAAGTATTAGAATGTGAGCTTAAGACAGTGCTTTTAAACTTTGTCACCTGTGGGGCTGAGACAGGTTACTGCAGTAGTTACATCAAATCTCAACAAAATAATTGATGTAAACTACTACCCTGTTGAAACTGCAAGGAGGTCAAACCTGCGGCACAGACCAATTGGGATTGGAGTTCAGGGCCTTGCTGATACATTCATCCTACTTGGCATGCCATTTGATTCGCAAGAGGTAAAAAGAATTTTAACGAATTTGTTTTGGTATCTTTCTAAACTAGTTTATATAGGTTAGTTAATATTTGTTTATATCTGCAGGCACAACAGCTTAATAAAGACATCTTTGAGACCATATACTATCATGCCCTTAAAACTTCTGCAGAGTTGGCTGCAAAAGAAGGTTCTTATGAGACATATAGTGGGAGTCCTCTGAGCAAGGTTTGTGACTATGAAGAACTTCTTATCCTATCTTGTGTTCTTAGTTCCGTTCTTACCTTGTTTACTTGTGCCCATGTTTAGGGTGCAAGTTGGGTACCTGATTTATGGGACATACACAGCAATGGCTCTACTGTATTTTTGGCACTTCAATTGCAACCACCTAATATATGCACTACTTAGATTTTCAGATAGAATATATCAAGTTGTTAGCTATAAAAGGAGCAGCAGGTTTGTTGTTATCTCTTGATTGGGTTGAATTTAAATGTGAAGATCCCCTTCATATGTGTTTTGTTGAATTGTGTGCATTTAAAATGTGTAGAAAGAGTGGGGGGGGGGATGCCTTGCCCCCCAACCAAGCTAATAATTTTCATTTAAGGATCTTTTGTAATCATTCTGTTGTCATCTAATGCATGTAAAATGGCAAAAATATGGTAGAGCCATACACTACCTACACGTACAGGAGCTTATATAATGGTGATGTGCAGGGAATTCTTCAACCGGATATGTGGGGTGTAACACCATCTGATAGGTGGGATTGGTCTTCGCTAAGGGAATTGATATCCAAGAATGGAGTGAGAAATTCCCTTCTTGTAGCACCCATGCCCACAGCTTCAACTAGTCAGATTCTTGGCAACAATGAGTGCTTTGAGCCATACACCTCTAATATCTATAGTCGCAGAGTGTTGAGGTTTGTTAATAATTCTCTCTAGTTAACTTTGTGTTTTCAATTAAGACTTGGAGTATTGTTCAAAATAATGGTATGATATATGTATCCTTTTTTGGCTGAGGTCCATGGTACACCCATTTTTTTTTTATCAATAACAGAAACTTTATTAAGATTTATGAAGCTTTAGGTACAAAAAGGGGGAGATGAAGAGTCTTATCTCCCCATTAGTAAGAACGTTAAAAATTAGCCCAAAAAATAGCCTCCCTATTCACCCCTTGCTTGGCCAACCCATCTGCAAAAGAATTAGCAATCCTTTTCACCCAACTGTATTGTATCTCAATGCCCCTACATAGCCATAAGATTTTTTTCTTTTCATTATTGTAACTCCACAAGCCATTGTCCTCTTTCTTCAACCAGCTAATCACCACCTTTGAATCACCTTCCAAAATCAGTCGACTAATATTTAGTTCCCTTGCTCTTTGAACCCCTTCCAAAGTTGCAAGGATCTTAGCCTTAATAGAGTCCTTCTCCAATAGGGCCTAAGAACAGAGCAATAACAATCCCTTCCTCATTCCTGAAAACTCCCCCAATCCCAGAGGGCCCTGGATTCCTTATGCTACTGCCACCAAAATTCACTTTTATAAATCCGGAGGGAGGAGGGGACCACAAGGGACTAAGAGTCCTCTTACACAGAGTAGAGGTTGCTAACTCTTTTCAGTTTCTTAACAGGTCAACTATTGGAGAGTCTGAGAACAGTTCCATAGTTTTTAGCCAGTGGGCAACCCTTAAAAGTATTAGGTCTAATAGTTCTTCCAAGGATCTCTCCTTTTTTGAAAATATTCGAGAGTTTCTTTCCTCTCATAGTGACCAACGCACGGCTGCCCTAATACTCCACATCATCTTCCCTCCCTTAGGCCATCTGAAAAACGAAGGGGAGAACAAACCTTGGACACTCTCAGGAGGGTTCCAAGTACACCCAAAGCGAGAGAGTACCCACTCCCAAATAGTTTTAGTAACCTTACAAGAGACCAAAAGGTGGTAACCGGATTCCCTATCATCTTTAAAGAGAGAGCATCTATTAGGAAGTAAACAAGAATTGAGTATCTTTTTCTGAAGTAGATCATTTGTATTTATTATTTCCAGGAAAATTTCCCAACAAAAAAACCCAACCCGAGGAGGAATGGGCTTGCTCTAAATTTCCTTAATCGGAAAGGACACACCAGAAGGGTTAGATAACTGAGTTAAGGTTTCAAAAAATGAAGCACAAGAGAAGGTTCCTGAAGTAGAAGGGATCCAAATTCTGGTGTCTTCCCTATTAGGATCAAGGAAGATATTCTCAAGGATGGCTAATAAAGGTAAGAGGCTGTCCAAGTCTGTATCCCTAATTGCCCTTCGCAGGTTGATGTTCCACCCAAAACTAGAAGTGGAGTCTGAAGGAACTAAAAAAGAAGAGATAAGTTCATTTTTCAAATCTGACAGAGCATACAAGGAAGGGAACTGGTCTTTTAGAGGTGAAACCCCAACCCAAAGATGTTTCCAAAATTTTATTCGATTGTCAGAGTTAACACCGTACCTGATCCAAGGGGAGAAAATTGGAAGCAGATCATGGATGGATTTCCATAGAGAAGCAACTGTAGCCCTTGCCACAATTCTAGAATCCTAGCCATTGTCTTCCAGCCCTTGTATGCTAGCCACAATCTTTGTCCACAATTTTTCCTTTTCCACTGTGAACCTCCACAACCATTTTCCCAACAACGCCATATTCCTTTTCTTGATGTTTCCAATCCCAAGACGGTCCATGGTACACCCATTGACTGATATGGACTGATTTAGTCAATGCATTATCTAAAGCTTTCTATTAAGCTTATGCGTTTTCAACTTAATTAAAATATAATACTGAATTGTATGTTAATACTAGTAAGAATGTCTAAGAAATCTAACTTGCATATTAAATTAACTTGCTTTGTGGATTTCCAGTCCCCATTATGAATTACAAATTTGTAATGCATTACATGCATATTATTTTGTAGCAGGTTGACCATTTGTGTATATAATTTATTATCTAATTTTGGATGCACTATGCCTATAACTATATAATAGTGGGTTCATTTGAAAATTTTTATATAAATTATCTTAAATGGAGTATACATTTATGTAACTATAGAATTTATAGTGGATTCATTTGTATTTTGCATACAAATGTAACTTCAATTGGTTGTTGTTTTCTATGTTGATTGAAATGCATTATTTCCTACGAGCTGTTACAGTATGTGCAACTTTATGTCTACCTTACCTCCAATTGAGCTGTAGAATTTGTGTTATTGATATATTTATAAGACTTGTGGGCGTCCACTGTATTCTAGTTTTTCCCAAGTGTCTGTCTCTTAAAATTACCATTTTGAAACTCTCGGCAAATGCTGATACTTCAATCTTTGACTTGGAGCAACAATCTATGGTTTGCAGATCTGATTATTTTGTTTTTTAATTTTTGTTTCAGTGGTGAATTTGTTGTGGTGAACAAGCACCTCCTTCATGACTTAACTGAGATGGGCCTTTGGTCTCCTGCTCTTAAGAACAAGATAATTTATGAGAATGGTTCTGTTCTCAAAATCCCAGAGATTCCTGATGATCTCAAGTCTATCTACAAGTATGGATGTTCCATTTCCTTGTTTGTTTTATATGTTTGCTAAATATCCTTTGTATTTGCATGCCCATAGAATATTGCTAATTTGTTATATAACACCAGAACTGTCTGGGAGATTAAGCAAAGGACATTAGTGGACATGGCTGTTGATCGTGGGTGTTACATAGATCAGAGTCAGAGCCTAAATATCCATATGGACCAACCTAATTTTGGGAAGCTTACTTCCTTGCATTTCTATGCTTGGTCAAAGGTATTTTCCTCTATACAATGCTTAGTTCTCTAAATTGTGATGAATTTTAGGGAAATCTGATGCATTTTTGTGATGAATTGTCATCTCTAGCATATGTTTCTGTTGAACATGTTTTGGAGGTGGAGGGAGTTGGGGTTAGAGCAACATTGTGAATTCATCTCTTATCTTGGTTTAGATATTCTTTATCTGATTGGTTAAACTATGATAATTGATCTTCTGCAATTTCTTTATAGTTGGGACACAAGGGTCCATCAATTAGATGGTTATTATTTTGTTAGGTTTGATTCATGCTGTTTATAATCAAAAGCTTTGATGGTCTCAAAGATGATCAAATAAACATCCTGGTGCACTTGTAATGTTTAGTTATGTTTTTGTTCTTGTTCACTTTTTAATATCTTTACTAAACTTCCTCTGCTCCCTGGATATGCCAAGGGTTTAAAAACTGGGATGTATTACCTACGAACACGTGCTGCAGCAGATGCCATCAAGTTCACTGTTGATACCTCAATTTTCAAGGTAATAATAGTTGGTCTTATTTACTTGTATCTTCATCTTCACTACCATTATATTTTTTTCCTGTTTTTTAATCAAGCTCAAGTTCCTTGTGGTAATACAGGAAGAGAAGGTGAAGCCAGTGCATGATGTTAGTGCAAGCATGGCACAAATGGTTTGCTCTCTGGAGAACAGAGAAGAGTGTTTGGCATGTGGAAGTTAGTTTCTTTATATGGAATATGAGAACTGTTGATTCGGGTGCAAGTACACAACGTCCAAATGCTGAAACAGGATAATGGGAAAATGCTGCAAGGGTTGAGAAGATGGTTCTATCGGGTCAAGTTTCTAGCCAATTACACTGGTTAACTTTCTCTGTACAGCTGCTCTATGTAAGCCCCTCAGATAGGGTAATGGTGATATGTATATGTTTATTCTGTATTGGGTTTTGGATTTGGAGAGTAGCTGGTACCCCGACCACAATATCTCCACTCCACGTGATAGAAGTATTGATGATAGCTGGTCTCTTGGGTTCATTGCTAGCATCTGCTTTATTTAGTGACGGTTATCTCATCCTACTCCCAATGACTATGTACATGCTTTCATAGTTTAATATTGAGCCTAAATCTTGTGTTTTCTGCTTAGCGATTCATTGTGCTAAAATTAAGTTGGATAATGGTTCTAGTCAAGGGTCAAAGTATCGATATGTCCGATACTCGGTATCAAGCTGTATTGATACTTTTTTTTTATTTTTTTATTTTTAGTTTTTTTTTTTTTCAAATCCAAGGGTTGGTTTAAGGTCCTGTTCACCCCCTGAACTGGTTGAAATCCCAAAATACCCCATGGAAGAGCATATTGGGAAGCCCCTCATACGATACGGCTAATACGGCCTGATATGTATCTGCCAATATGGTCTGATACATATTGAAATTTCGAACCTTGGTTCTAGTTGCCCATTCTAATGCATTCTTTTTTGTGAGCAAGTATTAATGTCTTCGGTATCTCTTGGCTGTCAGGCTATGGTGGTTATAGAAAATTTTGTATTCCTAGGCATTATACCTGACCTGGACCTTCTCCATTTAATGGCCAGATGCTGAAACTTGAGTAGAAATGATTCTAGTTTCTAAAATTTTTGCCATGAATAGATTTGTAAATCTGGGCCCAAACCCAACTTAACCCTCGATCTGATATGACCCAAGTCCAAGACTAATAGGGAGGATCCAAATGGGCCCGAGATTTGTAAAAGAAGAAACTCTGAAGATGCGTTTATGCAACCATTAAGATGTGAAAATTTATTGAAGCCAACCAAAAACTAGGGGTGTTCATGGGTTGGGTTGGGTTGGTTTATTGGGGTTTTCCCAACTGATCCGATTTGGTCGGGTTACCTGAGGTGAAATTGAAATTGACCCATTGATAGGCCAAACCGACTTGGTCGGTTTGAGTCGGGTTGGGTCGGTTTGGGTTGGTTTCAGTTTTACTCTTGTACAAAAGGACACTGATAGCTATAAATATATAATCATAGCAAGTGCACTAGTTATCAAGTAGTATAAAATATCGTTCCCACGAGGATTTAACAAAATAAGTATTAGAACCACAGTCTTCCCTAATTATTTGGGCAACCGAAATTCAGAATTGAGCAAGGACTATTGAGAATAAAAATTAGCATAAGAAAATAAAAGCGAAGTTGATCACTAATCGAATCTGCAAAGGATGGAATCGCTAGGGCTTTTGGTTCACTTAACCAATGCAATGAATATTTATGGGTTCGATTTATCAAGATTAGTTGTCATTCTCATAAGTTGAAGTCTTTCCAATTTTATTTAATATTCTCTCTCGAGATATACTAAACCTACGGCCATCAGGTAGCCCTTCGATCTCTCGAGTAGAACTCTCAAGATGGGAGTGCATTAAGTCCAAGAAAACCATGAAATTTAGATGAATCATGTATATATATCTCTATATACCATTCAATTCACACTATGAATTATTCAATCGATTATGTGAATTCCTCTCTCGATTCATTCACATAATTCAAATCAATTAAGAGGTGGCCAAGTTCTTAATTGCATTAAGTACAATAATTCATAGACTATATGAAAATCACAATCTTGGATAAATCATAAAGATAAAAATATATTCATTAACATACTTAGGCTTTCATAAGCCCTAGCAAGAAATAAATCAGTTCATGATAAGAGAATTAAAGCAAACAAAGGGAAATAAAGAACTCTTGAATTCGTCCATGGTGCTGAGATCTCTTCTTGTCGCCACCTTCTTCTTGAGATTTCTTGAATTTTTGATCTCCTTTCCTCTCTTTCTTGACTTCTTTTCTCCTCTCTTGATTGATAGCTCAATGCAATTCGTGATCCCCTCCAGAGATTGAGTGATGCCTAAAGCTGGTCCTTCCCCTCCTTTATATAGCTTAAGGGGAGGGGGTGGTCTTCTACTTCCTCTTGAAGTTTATCTTACAAGTCTTATTCTAATTATACTCTTATCTCTTTATCTAATGAACTCAATCCTTTTATCTTTCTAAGATTACATCAAGAATTTAGATCTGGAAGGACTCTTCTCAGTTTCTTGTTCTTGGATTCGTATTAGACCTCCTCTGCGAATTGGGCTGCTGCCAGGCTTTTCTACAAGTTGGGCTTCAGCTGCGGATTGGGCCTTCCTGTGAATTTTTCGCGACCTCGGGCCCGGATTTGACTTCGATACAGGCCGAATCTGCGAAAGCCCAAAACATGAAAGTTGTGTCTTTTTCTCTTATATTTCCAGTGGATCTTGAATCAGCCCATTCAGAGTTCGGAGACGTGAGTTACGCCCAGATCACTGAACGATGTCGAAATTGTGAAAAATCATCCGATTTGGCTTTCTTTGCTCTTGATGCCTTTTTTCATACCCTGGACCAAAATACAAGAGATATGAGTCCAATTAGATGCTAATTTAGTATAAAAGACAGAATAATTGGGGATAAAAATATGATAAATTCTACTCTCATCAGACACCTAATTGAATTCTAATTGTAATTGCCTAATGAGTTGCTTATTTGGTGTAAAAGATTATAGAAAGTTAGAAACTAGGATAAATTGCCTATTCTAATTGTAATTGCCTAATGGGTCTTCTAGTTCTAGTAGAAGACTAGTTATAGTTAAGTAGGAACTACTACTAGTTCGGTTTGGGTCGGGTTGGTTTCGGTTTTCACACAAGAAAACCGAAACCGACCTGATATATCAATTTATATATTTGCCCAACCCGAAACCGACCGGTACTGATAAAAACCCGGTCGACTCGGATTGGGTCGGTCCAGGTTGGTCGGTTTGGGCATTCTTATGAACAGCCCTACCAAAAACCAGTGTTTCAAAATCTGGACGGCTTTTTAACCTGGCAAACTGGCTTGGGGGTTTGATCTGGTGGCTAACCTGTTAACCTGGTGAAAAGTGAAAACCATATAAAACTGAGGCCTAATAAGCTGTTCGGATCTACTCCTCACAGAGTGCTTTTCACACCGACTTCACAACATGTCCTAACCACACATCTAGAACATTTCCTGTGCATGTACATGTATTTATGATGTTTCCAATATACTATGAGATGTGGCTGTGAGGAGCAGATCCCAATTCCTTAACGCTAGCCATTAATAGGCTTGTTAGCACTATGGTTATATAAGGCGAATGCTGGAATAAGTGAATCAGAGGCCTAAATATGATTCTTTCAGTTTGGAAGGGCTGATAGCAAGGCCTCATGTTGGTGTAAGAGGCGACTTGTTTCTACCGATCTGATTTGATTCTGGTTAGCGACCTGTTTAACGTATCAAGTGACTTCCCCCTTTAGTAGGATATTGCTTCCGACTTCCTCGGGATCATGACATTACGTCAGAAGAGCTGGCTATCACCCCATTTGCTTCGAGCGGGATTGGATAAATGTTACCCACTTACGTGGAGTCCACCTCTAGGCGTGAAATCACCTCCGAACTAGATGGGTTGGGGGATCCTGGACGCGTTTTGTGAGGCTCACGGTATCTCGCCTATATAAGGGCCTCACCTCCAACCTCACAAGGTATGCATGATTTAGCTCTCTAAGCACTCTAGCTCTCTTGCTTTCTTGTAAACAATTACCAGCTTGCTGACTTAAGCATCAAAGTGCCCACCTCAGGTCAAGCAATTCAGACACTCTGATCTGTTTTTTTTGTAGCTCAACCAAGCAACCTCACCATCTTGGCAACTGAGCTGTTTGCCAGCAGGGAGCACCAAATCACGCATCATCAATTGGCGCCGTCTGTGGGAATGCTACACACAAGCCATATTCTCACACCCCCTTTCTAACTAGGGGTGTAAACGGTATTCAAAAATCTGATTTCAATGATATTCAATATAATCGAATTGAATTCGGGTATCCTATTCATATCGAATAGTTAATCGGTTTCGAATTCAGATATGACCTTATTCAATTCGATAAATATCCGAATTCGACCGATTATTTAATTCTTATATATAATATATAAAATATTTTATACAATTTATATATTATAATAATTAATTTATATAAAATATTTATATATTTTATATCAATAAAATATTTATTTTATATATTTATTAATTATCTAAAATAATTAATTAATTGAATTGAATCAAATATTCGAATATTTAATCGGATTCGAATTCGGATATTATTTCAATATCCATTGGATATTGAATTGGACTCGGATATTCATTGTGTCCCTGACTAGTATGCATACCGATGTCCTCTCTGTTACTATTGGACAGTTCACTGTGTCCCTGACCTTACTAGGCGTCCTTGTCATGCACAACCCTAACCACCCCCTACCCACTGTAGATGTGCCTCTTCCATGATTGAACCCTCTGTGGTTCCTGTTGGACTTGATGGTCATCAATTCAACGAGCTGGTGTAGTTCGTCTACGGGATTAACCTAGAGATGAGAATGTGGGAAGGTGGTTTTGCCGCATTACCAGGGATGCAATAGTAGCAGCAACAACACCAACATCAGGTCGCAGGGCAGAACTCCAACTAGAACTAACAACCTGACGACCCACCTCGCTGTCACGACAACCAAAACCAGGTTCCCGTTGTGGAATCAACCTGAGATGTGATGTCCGAGGCTACCAGTTCCACTGAAGGGTCTCAAAGAAGGCATCACAGATGTGCACGCCACAACACAGAAAGGAGCCGCCTTGCTTCGAATGACAACAAGGAAGTGGAAAAGAAAGAGGAAGAAAAGAAGGAGGTGTGCCAGATCGACACCTTGTTTGCGTAGCCAATGACCCGAACCTCGCAACTAGTTGTGGAAATCCTCATGGCCCCATGGCCTAAGGATTTCAAGGCCCCTAGCCTAGAGTCTTATGACATAACCATTGACCCGGTTGACCACCTTGATAGCTTCTAGGCCTTGATAAAGCTAAACAAGGCCAACGGTGTGAGCCTTTGCATGGCCTTCTCGACCACCTTTAGGGGCACAACTTGGATGTGGTACTCGGGGTTGGCCACGGGCTCCATTAAGAGTTGGATTCAGTTCATCGACCATTTTACCATACACTTTGCGACAAGCAAGCAGTTCCCGAAGTCGATGACCTATTTACTGAATGTTGTCCAGCAACCCGATGAGAAGCTTCAGACTACATCAAGCGGTTCAACTTGGAGTGGCTTCAGATCCCAAACCTTGACCTGGTTGTATACCTCACCTTGACAGTCAATGGCGTCTGACATCCTAACTTGCGTTAGGAGGTTGAGTTGAACCCTACGGATTTTATGGAGGAGTTCCTTAACCAGGTCGTCAAGTTCACAAAGGCCGAAGAAACGCTTGGGTCTCGGTTAGAGTTGATCGTCAAGTAAAATAGATCGGAGGATGAGTTCGGAAGTAGCAAGAAATGACGGAAGATCAAATTTCCAAGACGAAGTAGGTCCCTACATAGTCGGCATAGCATGTCGCCACAGAAAAGAAGCAGGTCCTCAAGTCGACGATCTCACACCCCTCCCATCTAGAACCGCAACTAGACTGCCCTAAATGCAAAGAGGAGAGAAATCTTGATGCAAATAAAGACAGTCGAGTATGTTAGGTGGCCACCCAGGATGAGAGGAGACCCAACCAATAGGAACCCAAATAAGTATTACCACTTCCATTGGGACTTCGGCCATGATACAAAGAATTGTCGTAATCTCAAGGATGAGATTGAGGAGCTGATCTGCCAAGGTTACATGAAGTAGTTCATCAAGCATGGAGACTGCCATCGACTTAATGGTTAATATTATGGATTTAAAATGGACTTCAAATGGGCTTTACAGATGGTTAATTGATTGGATCAATTTATCCCTGCATGTGATGTATGGATGTGTGATGTGCTACGTACATGGGCCATAAGTACTTGGCTCATGCTCAATCGACAGTGGCTCTTGCGCACACCATGGCTGAATGCACATCATTGCCATGGTATCCCTTTTGGTCATTGGATGACCTCCCTCAATGGTGGGCCCCACACCTCATCAAGAGGTTACGTGCGGAACCCTAGTCGTTTTAGGTCCATCGAAATCTGGCTTTATGAAAGTCAGTGGGAGCCACTTTGGTTTGACCTAAAATAAGAACTAGGGCGTAATTAACTGTTCCCTCCAGCTAATATGAGTGCATGTGATAGGGAGATTCATATGATGAACTCTCTAAAGGCCTTCCATCATTAGCATGAGGATGGGTCATTTAGTAATGAGGAAACGCACTAGAAAATGGGCTATCCATTTGCTGTTGGGCTTGTCTGAGTGTTTCATAAGATGATAGGGGCGTCATAGACCGATGTGGGAGAAGCTACACCAGAAAATGGGAACTCTCTCACGGTACCTTGGCGTTCACGAATATGATGGGTAAGCACTCACTGGACAAAAAGGTTTACCTGAAAACGGCTCTGAACCTTGTCTGACAGAGGCCAAAGGGAAAACTCATATGATGAGTGGATATGATCCTTCACAGAAAGGTGGTGGGGTTATGCAGCTGAAACAGTTGGCTTCATGCACCCTATGTGATTTCCCACATTTCCAGAGACAACCCGTAGTCTTCGTCACTGAGAAAGGAGGGAAATCTCAGAGATGAATAAATGGAAATGGAACGTATATTAAAATCCATATCTATGAAATGAACATGAATCAAATTGGGTTGTGGACTGATGTTTGCTCTTTTATCAGAAAATGGCAAACGGATCATTTGCAAAATTGCTTGATGACAATAAGTTGAAGGGCCCAAACTATGCCGACTGGTACATGAACCTTATGCTGGTCCTAACTTCTGAAAAGCCAGACAAAGTGGCAAAGAATCCTGCCCCGGAGCGTCCGGGAGATAGGGCTTCTGAGGCCCGAAGGAGAGACTATCAGGAGTGGGAGGAGAAAAACTCCCTTGCCCGGTGTTACATCATTGCCTCCTTGGACAACCCAATACAGAGGCAGTTCGATCAGATCGAACTTGCCAAGGACATATTGGACAGTCTCAGGACGATGTATGAAGAGCAGAATCGTTCTACTCAACAAAAGGTCTTGAAATAGTTCATGACCGCACAAATGACCAAGGGCCAACAAGTTCACGATCATTGTCTTCAGATGATTGGATATATCAACGAACTGGAGGTTCTTGGATCCGGGCTGGACCTTGCGACCCAGATAGATGCTATCCTTAATTCTTTGCCTCTTTCCTTCAATCCGTTCATCATGAACTATAACATGAACAAGCTGAATGTCATCTTGCAAGAGCTCAACAATATGTTGCAAAGAGCTGAAGAACTGATTAGAAAGGATGAGCCCGTAGCTATGCTTGTTGAAGCTGTCAAGATAGGCAAGAGAAAGAGGAAGGAAAAGAAGCCTCAGAAGAAAGCCACTAAGGGCAAGAAGCAGAAGAAAGACAAAGCATCGGGATGCCTGTCACTTCTGCAAGACCGACCACTGGAAAAGGAATTGTCCTGCCTACCTGGAATCCAAGAAAGGTAATTTTGAAACTTGTGTTATAGAAACCAATTTATTGGTAGCTTTTGCATCCTGGTGTATTGACTCTAGGGTTTCAACTCATGCGTGTAACTCACTGCAGGGGTTCAAGGTAAGCAGAAGGCTGAGTGAAGGAGAAGTCACACTCTACTTGGGGACTACTGCAACTGTTGCAACCGCGGCCATAGGAACCGTGGAGTTACTTTTTAGAGAAGGAATAATTGTACTGAAAGATTGTCTTTATGTACAAAATTTAAGGAGAAATTTGGTTTCTGTCTCAAAACTGTGTGCAGATGGTTATTCTGTCTTCTTTAGTAATACGATTACTATTAAAAGAAACAACAGATTCATCGCATACGGGAAACTGGAGAACGGTCTCTATGTTCTACATCCTTCTCTAGAAACTAACATAACCGAAACTACGTCGGCTGAAATCCCCAAGAAGAGAGCCCGTGATACAGTTAATCCCACGTGTCTGTGGCATTACCGACTTGGCCACATCGGTGTTGACCGAATCACAAGGTTGGTAAAGGGTGGTCCTTTGGATTTTCTAACTGTAGAAGATCTTCCCACTTTTGAGCCTTGCCTACAAGGCAAGTTGATGAAACGACCATTTAACGGTAAGCCTGAAAGATGTACAGGCACACTTGACCTAATACATACTGATGTATGTGGTCCCCTGAGTGTTAGGACACGAAATCAACACGTGTATTTCATCACCTTCACAGATGATTTTTCACGATATGGTTACGTGTACATAATGAGACACAAGTCTGAATCCTTTGAAAAGTTCAAAGAGTTTAGACAAGAGATCGAGAAACAGTTAGGGAGAGAAATTAAAGCCCTTCGATTAGATCGAGGTGGCGAGTATCTCTCTAACGAATTCAGAGACTACTTAAAGGACAATGGGATAGTATCACAATTAGCTAATCCTGTTACACCACAACTTAACGGTGTTTCAGAGAGGAGGAATAGGACCTTATTGGATATGGTCCGGTCGCTTCTCATACATTTAGAGTTACCCACATCCTTTTGGGGTCACGCATTAGAGACTACAATTTACGTGCTGAATCGGGTTCCAACCAAATTGGTTCCGAATACTCCATATGAACTTTGGACCGGAAAGAAACCAAGTGTCAGACACTTGAAGATTTGGGGTTGTCCAGCACACGTTAAAAGAACGAGCGCAGACAAGTTGGAATCCAAGATCAGCCGTTGCCTATTTGTAGGCTACCCAAAAGGCTCTGTAGGTTATCTATTCTGTGACCCAAGTGAGCAGAAAGTGTTCTACAGTCGAAATGCGCAATTTTTGGAAACCAATTACATTCTGGACACCCATCGTCAGGAAATTGTTCTTGATGAGGAGAGCTCAGGAGCAGTGGGAGATGTCCCACAAGTTCCAGGTAGTGACCAACCTAGAAGATCCACTCGGGTATCCAGGCCACCAGTCCGTTATGGTTATGACCAGGATAGTTACCTGGTGGAAACCTTGACTAGTGAGGAGGATCCCGTGACTTACGCGGAAGCTATGTTGGACATAGATTCCCAGAAGTGGGTGGAGGCCATGAGGTCAGAGATGGACTGAATGGAGACCAATGGAGTCTGGATTCTAGTAGATATGCCCTCCGGGGTAAAGGCAATTGGTTGCAAATGAATTTACAAGAGAAAGAAGGACCCCGATGGTAGGGTTGAGACCTTCAAAGCTCGTCTGGTGGCGAAAGGGTACACTCAGAAAGAGGGCATCGATTATGAGGAAACCTTTTCGCCTGTGGCCATGCTTAAATCCATTAGGATCCTGCTAGCTGTAGCAGCATACCATGATTATGAGATTTGGCAGATGGATGTCAAAACTGCATTCCTGAATGGAGATCTTACTGAAGATATCTATATGCAGCAGCCGCAAGACTTCATTGCCGCCGGTCAGGAAAACATGGTATGTAAACTTAATAGATCCATTTATGGACTTAAGCAAGTTTCTAGAAGTTGGAACATCCGTTTTGACTCTGCTGTCAAATCGTTTGACTTCGAGCAGAATCCGGATGAACCCTGTGTCTACAGGAAGTACAGTGGAGATAAGGTTACCTTATTGGTTCTGTATGTAGATGACATTCTACTCATTGGGAATGATGTAGGAATGTTAACTATGGTGAAAGTATGGCTATCACAGCAATTCTCGATGAAAGATCTTGGAGAAGCCTCCTATATACTGGGTCTTCGACTCTATAGAGAAAGATCGAAGCGGATAATAGGATTATCCCAATCTGTTTGCATTGACAAAATTGTCAAGAGATACAGCATGAAAAACTCCAAGAAAGGTAATGTTCCTTTTAGGCACGGAGCCACTCTCTCCAAGAAGTTGTCTCCCAAGACTTCTGAGGAGATTGAAGGCATGAAAGACGTTCCCTATGCCTCTGCCGTAGGAAGCATCATGTATGCCATGCTGTGCACTCGTCCTGACATAGCTCAGGTAGTGAGTGTAGTAAGCAAATTTCAGGCCAACCCAGGGCAGGAGCATTGGAGTACTGTGAAAAACATAATTAAGTACCTTCGAAGGACAAAAGAGTTTTGTCTAGTATTCGACGGTAACTCACTACAGATCCAAGGGTATACAAATGCCAATTTTCAGACGGACCCAGATGATAGAAAGTCTACATCTGGATATGTTTTCACAATAGGATCGTGTGCTGTTTGCTGGAAAAGCAACAAATAGGGGTCCACTGCAGAGTCAACGACCGAGGCTGAGTACATTGCCGCTAGTGAGGCTGCCAAAGAAGCCGTGTGGGAGAAGTCAAGATTGGATCTTGACATCAGTTCTTTGAGAAATGATTGAAAGGAAGCTGTGCTCACGTACCATCCTACTGATTCTTGCGAAGGACAGAGTTCTTGGAGAAGAACACTGCTGATTCTGCTCCATCCTGCACTGCGCCATCTTCAGTGGGAGCAGTTTTTGGATCCTTCCTTGGGCGTGAACACCTTTGTTGGGAGATACTATTTCTCCGAATCAGGTACAATCCTCTCCTACTCCTTTTGGTTCAGATCTGGTTCGGTTTATGGTTCAAGAATGATCATTGAAAATATGATTTTCTAAATAGGGAATGCGATTCCCAGTTGAAGGGAGAGAAAAATTTTTGAAATTCGCCCCCTTATTCCACAATCTTTGGGCGTCCATGGGATGGATCTCTCATCCCTTCACGTATTAGGCTTCCTCTGCGAATTGGGCTGCTGCAAGGCTTTTCTACAAGTTGGGTTTCAGCTGCGAATTGGGCCTTCTTGCGAATTTTCCCCGACTTCGGGCCCGGATTTGACTTATATTCAGGCCGAATCTGCAAAATCCCAAAACATGAATGTTGTAGATTTCTCTCTTATCTTTCCAGTGAGTCTTGAATCAGCCCAATCGGATCTCGGATATGAGAGTTAGACCTAGATTACTGAACGGTGCCGGAACTGTGAAAAATCATCCGATTTGCCTTGCTTTTCTCCTAATGCCTTCTTTCATGCTTTGAACCATCAATCAAGAAATATGAGTCCAAATAAGTACTAATTCAGTATAAAAGACTGGATATTTGGGGATAAAAATATGATAAATTTTATTCGCATCAGTGCTCTTCACCAAACTAAGTGAACTTCGACCGCAACTTCCTAGTGGTCGCCACTCCTTCGCCCTACGACACCATCTTAGGCCGACCAATCCTAGACGCCCTCAGACCCATGGTGTCAACTTATCATCTATTGATGAAATTTTTGATGAAATTCCCAATGGACTATGGAGTAGGAGTGGTGCGAAGAGATCAACTTGAGTCACGAAAGTGCTATATATCCGTTCTCAAAGGCAAAGGAAAGCAGGCTACCGACGTCGACTTGGAGTCGCCACCAAAGAATAGCGACGAGAGAGCTCGTCCCATGGAGGACACCATCCTAGTACCGGTCTCTGATACCAACCCTGTGAAGACGGTGTAGATCAGAGTCAGTCTAATGGAACCTTTGTGTTCTAAACTAGTAAGTTTTTTAATTAATAATTTAGATGTTTTTGCTTGGCCGACAACAGAAATGCCCGTCATAGACCCCTCTATCATAACTCATAGGCTGAATGTTGACCCTTTAATCAGATCAGTCCAGTAGAGGAAAAGGAACCTCACCCAGGAGCGGTGGAGGTAGATGATTTTGTTGGAGAGGTCTAATACCTGAGTTGGATTGCAAACCTCGTGCTCATGAAGAAGGCCAATGGCAAGTGGCGCATGTGCGTCAACTACAATGACCTCAATAGAGCCTATCCAAAGGATAACTTTCCACTCCCTAGGATAGGCCGTCTGGTAGATGCAACATTGGGGTTTGAGCTGTTGAGATTCATTGATGCTTACTCTGGCTACAACCAAGTCTAGATAGATCTAGCTGACCAGGAGAAAACTATCTTTGTAATTGAAATGGGCTTGTACTATCATAAAGTTATGCCCTTTAGTTTAAAAAATGCTGAAGCGACCTACCATCACCTTATAAACAGTGTTTTCTAATTTAATGGAAATAAAACAGAAGCATATGTTGATGACATGGTTGTGAAAACCCAATTTTCAAATTCTTTGATATCAGATCTAAATAGTGCTTTTGATATTTTACGAAAATATAACATGAAACTCAACCTGAACAAGTGTATCTTCGGGGTCACGTTGGGCACGTTTCTCGAGTACATAGTGAAGAGATATGGCATCAAGGCCAACCTAGAGAAAATCTAATCCGTCCTAGATATGAGACTCCCTTGGTTGATTAAAGCGGTCCAAAGGCTAATAGGCTAGATAGCCGAGCCACTTTGAATTGGTTTATGTCTAAATTGGCTGGGCATTGCCTTCTGTTCTTGAAAGCCATAAAAAAGAACCAAGACTTCGAATGGACTGAAGAGTGTTAGCTCGCATTTGACGAGCTAAAAAGGTATCTAAGTTCACTGCCCTTGTTGACCAAGCCAGAACTTGGAAACGAGCTAAAACTCTACCTCTCAGCGAATGACGAGGTAGTTAGCTCGGTTTTAATTCATGAGGTGGATAGCAAGTTCTGAGATCAGACCTCAGAACGGTTCTTAATTAGTGGTAAACCAAGTGAATGGTCAATATAAGGCTTGGGAGCCTGCCATGTTGGCTTACCTAGCCAAGGTTAGAGAGGTCCTGCCTGATTTACACTCTTGGTACATCCAACAAGTTTTGAGGTCTGAGAACGTCAAGTCTGACATGCTCACGAAGTTAGCTAGTGCAACGGATATCAAGAAGAGAATGGTCTACATTGAAGACTTGCCACGACCTAGCATAGAAAGGGTGGCAAAAGAGGTCTCTCCTATTTTGGTTACAGAATCGAGTTGACCGACCCGCTCATTGACTATCTGTGCCACGAGACCCTACCAGCGGAACACAATGTAGCTTAGAGGGTAGAGCGACAACCAGTTGTCTATGTTTCATTGGCGAGCAACTGTATCGCAGGTCGTTCATGCTCCCATACCTGTGCTTTTTTCAACCAATAGAAGCGAACCAGGTGCTATGTGAGATCCATGAAGGTCTTTGCGGAGGACACTTAGGGGGTAGTGCACTGGCCTAGAAAGCTCTAAGACAAGGCTACTAATGGCCTACAATGAAGGATGACATAGTGGAGTTAGTTTGGAAGTGTGATAAGTGTTAGCGACACCGTCCCACTTGCTTGTGGCCATTCGCATAATGGGGGATAGATATCTTCAGTCCCTTCCCACCTGCGATCGGGTAGAAGAGGTTCTTAGTGGTCACGGTGGACTAGTTTACCAAGTGGGTAGAAGCCAAATAGTTGGTGTCCATCACAACTTGCAATGACCAGAGTTTCTTTTGGAGGAACATCATCTACAAATTCAGACTCCCCAAGGTATTGATATTGGACAACGGGAAGTAGTTCAAAGACATCAAGTTCTAGAACTGGTGTGCCGAGATGGGAATCCAGTAGAACTTCACCTCAGTGTCCCACCTCCAAGAAAATAGTTTGGACGAAGTGACGAATCGAGCAATCCTTCATAGACTAAAATCTCGGCTTTTCCGATCTAAGGGTTTATGGATGGATGAGTTGCCAAGTGTTCTCTAGGTCAGTAGACTCCTTTCAATGTGACTTATGGAACGGAGGCTGTCATCCTGACCAAGATCGAAGTGCCAACCTTGTGGTTTGAGACGTATGACGAGGAGGCTAACGTGAACGAGCTGTGGACTAACCTCGACTTAGTGGAAGAGGTTTGTGACTTAGCCTAAATTTGGACTGCAACATACCAACAATAGGTAGCTTGGTACTACAACGCCTGGGTTAAGAGAAACCAATTTTGAGTTGGCAACCAGGTACTCAGGAAGGTTATGGTACCTAAGCCAAGTTTGAGAAAGCTCGATATGAACTAGGAAGGCCCCTACAAAGTACTCAAGGTGATCAACGAAGGCATGTACGAGCTCAAAATGTTGGAAGGGAGGTAGGTACCTCAATTAAGGAATGTTGATAACTTGGGGAGATACTACTTATGAGGAGTTTGAATGTTTTGAGTTGCGTCCACGAGAACAAAAGTATAGAGCACCCACTACAATGACCTGGTCAAGCGAACAAGGGGAAACCAAACAATTTTCAGCTCTAAGGCCCCCATGCCGACCTAAAAGATGTCAACAGTTTGATACATTGACAATGTTTTGACTTAGCCAAAATCATAAGCCTAGTCACTTTGAGATCTAGGCATAGACACTTAGCCTATTTTCTAGTGATTGAAAATAGAAAACAAGAAAGAGGGGCACAATATATGCAAAAAGTCAATTTCATTGAGTAATGTAAAAGTACATCATACATAGGTTAAAAAAAGAGAGGAAAAAGAAGCTGATCTTTTTGAGAGATCGTAGAGATTAGAGGCTTGGCATATAACATATATATAGGGGGGTCCAAGAAAGGAGGCAAGAAGTTCAAATGTCCATGGGATCCTTGATGCCCACATCATTGGTTCCATTGCTGCCAGTACCAGCTTTGCCATTTACGCTACCCTCAATGCCGTTGCCGACTTGTCTTCATCCTCGGAGTCAAGCTCCTGATCAACCTGGGTCATCATCTCGTCGGTGAATGCCGGGTTGTTTAGCTTGGTAGGTCGAAGTTGGGGCACACCTAGGCCACTAGCATCCGACACAGCTTGAAGCCCTGGTGGAAGGCACTTGTCTTGAACTCCTCTCTCTCCTTCAGAAATTCGGGTGAAGTCTTGAAGTCCTCAACAACTCGGACCTCAAAAGCATGAGCATCGTCAAGAAGTTTCCCTTGAAGCTTGGAAATCTCGTTCTCCTTTTCGCGTAACTCGCGGCCTTTGGCTTTTAGCTCATCGGTTAACTTCTCAATGGTGCTCGCTAGGTTAGCACTGTGAGTTCGCTCTTTGACAATCTCAGCCTTTACGTCATGGATGAGACGGCTAGTGAAGGGAAGGGATATTCATCATATGGATGGCCGAACCATGCAGGGTGGCTGGGCAAAAATTTAAAAATTTATCTCCCTTCCGGGAATCCTATCCCCTGATTTAGAAAAACTGTATTTTTCAAGGTTCGTTCTTAAAACAAACCGGACCAAATCTGTAGCAAGATTAAGGGAGGGATATACTTGATACGAAATCAAAAGTAGTTCCCAATGTAGGTGTTCATGCCCAAAGAGTTCACCAAATCTGTCCTCCACTGAAGATGACACAACTTAGGGTGAGGCAGGATCAACAAAGAAATTCTTTAGTAAGAACCCCAATTCTTCAACAAGAATCATGCATGGATGTGAGTACAACTTCAAGATTGTTTCTTCTAGTAAGAAACAATATCAAGATCCAATCTTGATCACTTCCAAGAATTGGAGATCGAAAAGAGCAGAGAGAAGATCTGGAATTTTCGTAAGTGTTTAACAGAAGGATTTCTCCCTTTATTTATAATCCTTCTTGGATTAGCTTCCTAATCTTATTAGGAGAGGTTCTTTGATCCAAATCTTTATTTGGATCTAAACTCCTAAGTGGATAAGACATATCTTATCCTCTTGCTGATCTAGAAGCATATTTAATATCAATTTCGCCCCTTTTTAATTAATCTTATTAAACCCAGTTCAAATTGGGCTTTAGGCCCATTAAGCTTTTAGGCTCACTTCCTTTTAATTGCTGGCTAGCTTGGCTCTCTTTGTATGGTGTGGGATCCTAACATTGATCTCCACAAATGCCATATGGGTTAAGCCTAGCCTCTGTTATAGGGCCTGGTTAAATTCACTCCTAAAGACAGTGAACCCCTGAGCTCATCAGTATGGGCACTTAGCAGGCCCAACATTTACACTAAATGGTCACTGGGTCCAACCACCTTATGAAGGCCCAAGTACTATGGACTTAAGTGAGATTAGTCCATCAGGTAAAAGCCCTAAGTGGTCTTACACTTAACCTCTCAACCCATAATGATCAAACACTACTCGACAAGAGGACATCTCCTTCAGCTGCAAGGTACAATGTTGCACTCTTTGCTCACATGGATCCTGGGAATTAAAGCATTTTTGCAAACATTTTGTGAAACCATAATATATATGTATATATATATGTAAATATATTTTGCAAAACAAATCTCAACAAGTTTGAAATCAACTACCGGTAGTTTAGGTTTCCATCAGAGAGAGTGCATTCCCCGATCATTCACTTTGTCCGACAAAGGGGCTGATTCTGTCACTATGATCACCCACTCAGGTGAATTCTCAGACTACCCCAACATACCCAAGTTTTGACCCCTACTAAGGATCTCACTGATTGGCATATCATAGACAGCCCAATCCAATACCTTGTGTAGTCCATAATCGAGTCAAAGGGTTAGGTGTAACTTTTCAGTTTTGCCCATCTGTCTCTAAGGTTCAGAGCATAACTGAAAAATGGTCCGGTTCAGAGTTTCAAGCAAACCCACACTACATGTGTTTCAGGTCTCACCCCGGCAGCTGAGACAAGCCACCCCAACTGACTTGGCAACACATTAGTGTCAGCCTTGGTAGGATAAACCTCCCCAGGTTTATCCAATGGCTGTGAGGATTCTAAACTAACACGAGTCTTATAAGTGTCCAGTTTAAGGGTAATTGCACAGAAACACACCAAGTATAACATCAATCAATTATGTATTTTCACTCATTTACAATAAATGTGTCTGTACATCAATCTGATTGGAGCTAAGGGCATACACCATCTAACAGCTAGCTCATTCCAGGCGAGACTGGTACTGCTTCAACTCCTCCTCAAGAACTTGGGTTCTAGCAACTCCCCTCTCGATATGACCTAGTAGTGCATGGGCCATGTTGTTCACCTAAAAAAATAGTGTATCAACAGTAAGCTAAAACTTGGCTAAGTATTAAAGAAGAGGTCATGTACATATCACAAGGAGGCAACGCATAAGCTTCCCGCCTAGTTTGTTAGGACGTGACTCATTGAGCTCTATAACCTCCTCTAGAAAGATGGTCTCCTTGCTCTTTAACAAGGCTGCTGAAAGTCCATGATGGTGCGCTTCTGAAGTGGCCCCGACGTCCAAAGTAGTGGTCGCTATTGTGTGATTTATGCACAGTTAATTCAGGAAAGTGTACCTTAGTCAAATGTGCGTATAATGACGAGAAAAGTGTCGATCCCACAGAGACTAAATCAAGGTTTAATGCAATTGGGGTTTAGATTTCATTAAATCAAGGTTATAAAATTATCTATTTAATCCAACTCAAGACCAAAATTACCCTAAGGTATATTAAAGTTACTTGCATGTGATGGAGGAAATAAGCTTTCTCAAGTCATATTAATCATTTATTAATCCAATTCTACCATCAAATTTCTAAGTGGTTGTCAAAAGAAAAAATAAGCATTAATTTCTTTGGAAACCTCTAATCGTAGAAGGGGATTTGACTCATTAAGCTTCCTTGGTTCCCACACATGAGCTAATCATCTTTCGATATCATAGTCTATCATGCGATTTTTATTGCCTAGGGATCTAATTCATAACAATCCTTTGGTCAGTCATGCATGAATCATCAAATCATTAAAAGATTGGCCAATTCTTTTAAAGCATTAAGCATAGGAATAAAAATTTATCATGCAAATAATAAAGGTCTTGAATTGAATTAAACAAATAACTCTATAATCTTAAGATCAAAATCCATCTAAACCCTAGCTAAGAGAATTTAGCTAGACATCATTAAATTCAACATACTCAAGAAAATTAAAAGGGAAACACAGCAAGAACACATCAAATAATGAATAGAATAACAAGAAAATTTTAGCCTTTGGAGGTCGAAGACAAGTGCAGCAACTAAGCCTTCCTCCTTCTTGGATTCGGATTGTTCCTCTCCTTCTCTAGCGTGCTGAAACTGCTTCCTCTCTTCTTCTGATGTGTTGAGACTACTTCCTCTTTTTCTCTCTGCTGAATTCTCTCTAAGGATGTGCCCCTTTGCCTTGAGTCTATGGTCCTTTTTATAGTCAGCCTCCCCTCAATTGCTTCTCAATGCAGACTCCGAATTCAACACAAATTAGGTCTCTTAGTCTTTTTCTCAGTTGAATTCCTATCTCTTTTGAACTGCCAATTGCCAAACCCAAAACTTGTAGCTCGAATTTCACCTAGTTGGTGGCGGAATTAGGTTGAATGATAGACACAAGAGTTGTAGACCTATCTCTTAGATTTAATTATCCATTTGAATCACCTCAATCTGAGTTGTAGGCATAAAGTTATGCCCAAAATACGGGAACTATATCAAAATAGGAAATTTCCCGTTTTTTGTGCATACATATCAAATCCGATTTCAATGGATTCTCTCCTTCATGGCTACATCATGGAGCATCATTGCTGCATGGTCCTTCCTCTATGATTATCTTGATCAATTCAATCAAACTCCTCCTTAAAATCGCACAATTGAGCTCCAAATCATCTTGCAAAACAATTTCATCATAATTAGTGCAATACCATGCTAATTCCAAAAACATTATTACCCAAAATCATCAAGTTAGAGGTATGAAAATATATACAAATACAGGCTTATCAGTCGCCTCGGCCCCGAGCTGTAGAAGGGGCTCTTCTGAAGTCTGGGCGGCCTCGAGTTCCTCCTTGATGAGGTCAACTACTAGCACGACTTCAGTTGCACTTTGTCCAGCGGGCTTAGAAGTTACGACCTGAGGAGCTTCCTGGGGAGTCACCTTCCTCTTCTTTCACCTCATAGTCTGGAATAGCTCAGAAATTGGTACATCCGACATGTTTTCTATATGAGAAGTTCAAAGATAAGTCAAGACAAAAGAGAGAAAGAAATATGCTAGAGCTTTAAATGACGACCTACCCGGAGGACTCAGCCCTGTCTGGATCAAGCTAATCTCGACTAATATTGTAGTAGTTTAGCACCTTGTGAATAAGGGGGTAAAGGGGGAATCAAAGACCCACTTTCAAGGCCTCCTCTAAGATAGAGACCTCGTCATCCTCATGCTCCCACGGGAATTGCCCAAGGTGAAGGGAATATCTAAACTGGTTTGGAATCCTATACCGGTCTACAAGCTCATAAACATCCTTGGTAGCCAGTTCAGTGGGACTGAACTCGGATTTATTTCTGGGTTGACGATGGGAGGATGAGGCTCCCTTATTGGAACCTTATCGTTCTTGGGCCGAGGACCCCTTCTTAACCTGGCAGGATGGACCCCTCTCTTCCCCAGACTTGACACCCAACATGATAAAAGCAAAGAATGAATCAAGGGGGAGATGGCTCACCTAGAATGAAAAGACCAAGCTTGCCGACTACACTGATGACTTCAACAACGCCGAGCATCGCGACCTTACTATGCACCAAAACTCCAAGGTTAGGGACGAGTGAAATGGACTCCTGAGGGTCCTATTTATAGATAATTGAACCAAATTATGGACGTTTTGAGATCGGTTGGATCCAACGGTTTGCAAGGACGTGATGGTTTGTATTTCGAGGTGAAATCAATTTAGCACATTTTTGACATCCGTGTGACCTAATGGTTGCATGGCATTTGTGCGTCCCCGATATGCTACCTTGTGCTTAGGACGGACAAATCGAACCAACCCAATCCTCGACCGTTAGTCAAACCACGATCGAGGATTGGACTCAGACCAAATCACTTCGGAATAAGACTACTCCCTTATTGGATTGATCACGCCGGACTCGGGAGTGGGGGGAAATTGATGAGGGGTAATTTGGTCCTCCAATGATATCACGACATGTGCCATTGTAGAATAGTGGAGTGACACCTCACCATCATGATAAGCCTATATTTGTACATATTTTCATACCTCTCTAACTTGATGATTTTGGGTAATAATGTTTTTGGAATTAGCATGGTATTGCACTAATTATGATGAAATTGTCTTGTAAAATGATTTGGAGCTTAATTGTGCAATTTTAAGGAGGAGTTGGATTAAATAGATAATTATATAACCTTGATTTAATGAAATCTAAACCCTAGTTGCATTCATCCGTCAATTCAGTTTTTATTAAGTTATTGGATTTTCATTAATTCTTTTAGTTTTTTCCTTCAATTGATTCATGAGTTCAACTTAGGTTAGTTTAAAATTGATTTAGTTCTGTGATTTAGTCTCTGTGGGATCGACACTTTTCTCATTATTATACGCACATTTCACTAAGGTACACTTGCTTGAATCAATTGTGCATAAATTACACAACACATCACGTAAACATACCCCAGGATAGACCTGTTCATGGGCCGGGCCGGGCCGGTCTCGGGCCGGGCTTTTACTCTTCAGTAACAGAAATATGTTAGGCCCGAGCCCGAGCCTGGCCCAACCAACGGGCCTACAACTTGGGCCCAAGCCCGGCCCTAATAAAAAGCCAGAAGCCCGAGCCCGAGCCCAAAGCCCGACTTAATAAAAAATTAGAAATTTTCCCTATTCAATAATCAATATAAATCAGAATTTATTTACATTAAAAAAAATATATAAATTCAAAATTTATTTATATTAAAAAATATATATATAAAGAAGGGAAAGAGGATGTGGAGAAGAAGAATTCGGTTGGAAAAAGAAGGGAAAGAGGTGAAAAAAAGAGGGGTATTCAATTAGGGTTTTTAGGTTTATTTATAGGTCGGGCTCGGGCCGGGCTATTTTGGAAAATACCGAGCCCAGCTCAAATTTATTGCGGGCTGGGCTTTTTGGCCCGAGGTTAAGACCGCGGGCCTATATACCTGTTCAACCCGTCCGGGGGCCGGGCCGGGCCGGCCTGTCGGGCCACCTGGCCCATGAACAGGTCTACCCCAGGAGCACTTTAGACATTTCACGACTGCCTTAACGACCTCGACACCACTCTGGTAGACTAAACTGTGAACAACCAAGCAAGACCTCAAGTTGGCATAAGAGGTGACCTGCTTCCATCGATCTGACCTGACTTTTGTTAGTGACCTGCTCGACGTGTCAAGTGACCTCCTCCTTTATTAGGCTATGTCGCCTCTGAATTCCCTCGGATCATGACGTCATGTTGAAAGAGCCAGTTATCAACCCACTTACTTCAGGCGAGATTGGATAAACATTACCTGGTTACACGATGTCCACCTCTAGGCATGAAACCATCTCCGAACCAGACGTGCCGGGGATCCTGGACGCATTTCGTGAGGCTCACAGTATCTCGCCAATATAAGGGCCTCACCTCCAGCCTCACAAGGTACACATGACTTAACTCTCTAAGCACTCTAACTCTCTTGCTTTCTTGCAAACAATTACCAACTCGTTGACTTAAGCATTGAAGTGCCCACGTCGGGCCAGGCAACCCAGACAGTCTGACTTGTTTTTTTTTTTTTTTTTTGTAGCTCGACTAGGCGACCTCACCAACCCAACAACTAAGCTATCTGCTAGCAGGGAGCACTGGATCGTGCATCATCAGCATCCAAAATTTTCTATGAATTTCATGTATTTTTTATATTTTTGTTTTTCATTATTAATCGGGTGCAAATTGCAAAATCCAAATCCAATTACTTAAACACCTCATATTGGGCTGCAGAGTTTTGGGTATCATTGACAGGCCTACCTGTGCTTGACTCTTTTTTTGTAACATTTTATTTTCTTAGTATATATATTTTTTGTTCATTTATAAAAAAAATGTAAAACCTAAAGAGAGGGAATTGAATAAGGTGAAAAGTAGTAGTTCAAAATACGTTTTAAACTTCACAATTAAATACGGTTAAATTATTTTAGTCAAAATAAAGTTCCACGATTTTATTCTTATTTTTAATAATAATGTAAATATAGAATTATAGATGTGTTTAATTTTTCCTATATTTTTTTTATTTTTATGTGTGTAAAAATAATTTTGTTATGTACACTTATTTTTTGTTTGATATGATAAATATATGATATTATACATGTGCCCAAATGATTTATTTTGTAAAATTTATGTATTTTTTGTGTTTTTATATTTTATTAATTTTTATTATTTAATTATGACATTAAAGGTTGACACATTTGACCTTGCAAGTTGAACTATTGATCTTTGCCAAGTAGGAAAATAATTTTATTTTTGGTTAGTTTTAGATTATATATTTCATTTAATAAAAAAATCATAAATGTGTCTAATTTTTCTACATCTTTATAATTTTCTATATTTATTTCTATTTAAAAATTTTATTATCTAACTATGACTTCATGGGTTGACTAATTTGATATGAATGATTGAATTGCTTTGTCATCACTTAGACAAAGAATGTTTTTGTTTTTTAGTAAATTTTAAAATATATGGGTTTTATATTGTTAAACTTATTAAACATAAAATTTAATTTGTAGCATATTTATTAGTGAAAGAATAACTTAAATATATGATTTTATAAGAGAGAATGAGAATTAATACCTTAAATATAAGACTTAATGAGAGAGAATGAAATGAGGTGAAAAACATTAATTGAAATTATATTATTAATCCTCATAATTAGAGATGTACTAAATTAATAAACAATTATAAGTATTTTAGTCAAAAAAAATTCCACACTTTCATTCGTAATTTTTATAATAATATAGGTTATAACATTTCAAAGCAGTCAGAGTAGCTTAGAGCTGAATTTTCAGCTCAGCCCTCCCAAATGGGCCCTAAGGCACAGGATAAATCGTTAAGCCCCTGCAACACTATCTATTTCAAAAGGCTATTATTTACAGTTTCTCCCCTTTTGGTTGCTCTCTTATATTAAAACTTGAAAAACTTGTACGTTCGTTGGTGATTTGATTATGGCCAAATGGAAGTCGAGTTAGGGGTGCCAAAGACCTTGATCCTTGGGCCACAAGGCCCACGGGAAATCTGAGCTCAGTTTTGAATGGAGGTTTTAAGGCCCAATGACCTAGTGCCGCATTTGAACGGCTATTCATGTGCAGAGGAATCACGGGTGGAGAACAGCAAGGTGCATGTGAAGTCCACTGGCAATTTCACCGAAAGTCTGACTATTCATTTGATTTCATACCTCCTGGAGGGGTACCATGACACCAACTCAACTATTAGTATAAGGGCATTGGACTGGATTTGGTCCAACCCGATTCAGTCGAATGTGAGTCTACTTGCAAATGGATTGGCCAGTCCAGTCCAAATCCAAGATGGATCCAATCCAAAATGAATTAAAATATAAAAAATTATATAAAAGTAATTTTAGCATTTTGATAAAAATATTTTCATAAAATTGCTTTCACAAAAGCATTTTGTTGAAAGTACTTCACAAAAGTGCTTTTATAAAAGCTCTTTTAGAAAAGTATTTCTATAGACTTACAAAAATACTTCCATAAAAGTACTTTCGTAAAAGTGCTTTTGTAAAAATGCTTTCATAAAAGTACTTTCATAGAAGTGTTTTTATAAAAGTGTTTTCATAAAAGTTCTTTCATAAAAGTGCTTTCGTAAGTGTTTTCATAAAAGTGCTTTTACAAAAGTGTTTTCACAAAAGTGCTTTTATAAAAGTGCTTCCATAAAAGTGCTTTCATAAAAGTGCTTTTATAAAAGTACTTCTACAAAAGTGCTTTCGTTATAGTACTTTTATAAAAGTACTTCCGTAAAAGTTCTGTAAAAGTGATTTCATAAAAGTGCTTCCACAAAAGTAGTTTTGTAAAAGTGCTTTTATAAAATTACTTCTGTAAAAGTGCTTTCATAAAAGTACTTCTGTAAAAATGCTTTCATAAAAGTATTTTTATAAAAGTGCTTTCGTAAAAATACTTTTTATAAAATTACTTTTATAAAAGTGCTTTTGTAAAAGTGTTTTCATAAAAGTACTTTTATAAAAGTACTTTAAAAAAGTGATTTTATGTCGGTTTCAGTTTCGATTGATTTCAAATTGGACAAGGGTTTGGCCTCATGATCAAATTATTGGAAATTTGGTTTAAGTCCAATTCAAACCAATAAGAATATGAACCGATTTATTTTGGATTGACCCAATTCAATAATTATAATGGACTGTCCAAATCCGATTTCATAAGGTTTGGATCGGATTGGATCCAAACCAAAACCGGTCGATTGACACCCCTATGTACATGTCCAAATAAAGATAAAAAGATAAAGAGATGAAAAACCATTTAAGGTCTATTTGGTTTACAGTTGGAATCGGAATGAAAATATTTTGAAATTAGAATGGGAATGATCTATTCCTATAGTGACTTTTAAGGGTGTCAATGGACCGGTTTTGGATTGGACCCCATCCAGTCCAAAATCAATTTGGATGAATTGGATGGACCAATAAGACATATTGGATTGGACCAATCCGGTCCAAAATATTTATTAGATTGGATTGGACCTGGTCCGTAACAAATTTATATTGGGTTGGGTAGGATTAAGCCAATATCTGGTCTATTGGTACAAGATAAGAATATGTGTTAATGGACAAGGTTTGTGTTGAAACCAATCTAAATCAAAATGAATTTGAACAGATTGGATGGTCCTCACATTGAACTGGACCGGTCCAAATTAGTCCAAAACATTCATTGGATTGGATTGGACCTGGTCCATTTATAATGGACTCACATTGGACTGGTCTGATTGACACCCCTTACTCACTTTGGTTTATACAGTAATCGGAATAAGATTTGAAATCAGTTGGAACGGGATTTCATTTCTAAGGGAAGGAAAGGGGGAATGCAATTCCACTAAGGCCCTGTTCACTTTTTGGTAAGTTACTTACCCGGGTAAATGCAATTACCTAGGTAAGTTTTTTCTGGGAAATACTTACCCGAGTAAGTGCATTTACCCATGTTCTTTTAGTTCTCATGTAAATAAGACAATGATCATTTTAACCATAAAAATTCATTATTAAAAAGGGCATTTTTGTCCCATTCAAGTGTTGGCAACTTTCCCCCTAGGTGGGAAAGTTATTTACCCACCTAGGAGATGGGTATCATTTACCCGGGCAAGCGATACATAGGAAAATAAACTTTCCCTTATCACCACATGAATCTGAAAGAAAAGAAAACATAGGATTCTTGGTCAATAGGACCCAAAATCCCATTGACCAACTTTGCCCCCTCTCAAAATCCGAAAAACAAATGCCCCCTAAGAATGAGAATGGGTTCTAATTCCACCCAATCCAATTAAATAATCATGATTGAATCTGAATCCAAAACATGTCTAGATAAAATCATATATATATATATTGTATTTTCGTTATTGTCTCATAAATTTAATTTCAATGAAAGTTATTGTTAATATATCTATTAATAGTTGATAATATCTAAAACTAACTATCTATTTCATTTTTTCAAGAAAATATAATATTTTGAACATTTTCCTTAGTTTAATTTATTAAAGGTACATAATATCTGAATCTGACTCAATATTGATCAAACTCCAATGAATAAAGATTTGATTCGGATTGTAATTCAAACATTAGAGGATTGAATTCAAATCTGATCGAATCAGAATCCCACCCGTTTACAGGAAATTCATGAAAAATAGCTATGGTGCGAAATGTGATGTTGATTTAACCCGAGACTGATTCTGTAGTTTGTCTCCATCAAGTTGGCTTGAATTGACTGAGTAATTGAATCAGTTTGTGCTGTTCAAGTGACGTTTAAGGTATTCGAGGTTTGTGGGGATTTGGATGTCCACTCAATGACTAGCTTCCTTCCTAAGAAGATGGGGCCATGTAGTCTATAAATATAGTTTGAGGAGAATCGGGTTTTGAAATTCCACGATTGTAATAATAATAATTCAAGCACGAAAAGTTGATGGTTTTGATAGGACAATCAACAATGCATACAAGAAGACTGACGTATTGTGTAGATGAAGCTGAAATTCTTGGTAAAAGTCAATCAATAAAATAGTATTAAATTTGACATCTTCCTTTCAACTCTAGCTAGCAATAGTTTTGTATTGATTTCTAAAGATGGTAGTGGGTCCATCAGCAACTTCCTGATGAGTTCCAGCCTAAAAACTTTGAAAGATTTTCAACTCAAATTGTGCAAATGGCGGAAGGGTGACGATGGGAAGAAGGTTCGACAATTGAATGGGCTACGGCTTGTTCACTTGATATTCGATGGACCTAAGAAATCCTCTTCATTGACCAACTGAGAGGTGCTTCAATTGATATGTTAACTGGTTTATTTCAGCAGAGATGTGAATTCATGTCTTATTACCACCGATTTTGGAGAAGTGGGGTTATTAGTGTCGTATTGCGCTATACAACGGCCCCTATGAGGGAATCTGGCGTATCACCGAAATCTATTTCATTGCATTAACTGGGTTATAATGTCAATCCATTAATAGGGTTTTCAAACAGGTAAACTTGATTTTTCACTTCTAATCTGACTGGGACTCAAGGCAAATACTTTCAACCCAGTGTTAATCCTAGATGTTAGGGGTTGATTACACAAATTATGCCCGTTATTGTGCTTTATCAAGAGCCATGTTTTCCACCAGACTGCAAGCCTTCACATCATTTTTCATAATCCAACTTAGTGGTAGGGTTAAGTGATAAACCTGCATTGACCTGACCTTAGTTGGGTTTGGGTCAGATCAGCCTTAATTGAGTTTGGGTTAGATTCAGGTTGAGGTGAAACCACGTTAAACCTGACCTATTGACATTGTCGCATTAAAATATTTATTTATATAAGTTCAATTAAGGATAGGTGCACTATACATGGATCATGGATATCAGTTTGAGTTCAATATTCTCCCTTTACTTAGTTGGATCGGGTTTGGGTTGATTTAAACATGTGCCGAACCCGAGTCGCTGACATTCCTAAGCGGCTAAGCGACTATTTACACCAAGAATTGCTTTGCTAATAATAGCCATGTTTTCTGACAGATTGTAAATGCTAAGATCATTTATCGCTAATCCAGCATACACTTTCTTTGGTATTTTCTTTTCTCTTTTAGAGCCTATTACTTACCACCAAGCCTGTCTTTCTCATTGCTGCAGTCATTGATTGTTTTGTCACTTCTGTCTATGCACATATGAGAAATCATTTCAGTTTGTGCCATACAGTCATCGGTTAGAGTTACTCTCAAGGGTCTGTTTTGATTTACAGATTGGAATTGAGAACTGGAATTAAAATCCTTTGAAATTGAAATTTGAATTTGACTTTATAGGAATCGAAATAGAAATTGGAATTATATAGAATGAGATTTTATTCTCAAAAGAGGGGAAGAGAATGACTATTTCCTCAAATGAAGAAATGTAATTCCACCAGAAATAGAAATAGGATTTTGATTCCGCCAAACTAAATCTGATTGCAATTCCAAACCCTTATTCCTGAGAACCAAACGGGCCCTAATTTGTCTCTAATGTCTCCATTACTAGTTTGTCTTTTTTCTACTCTTGCTACTCATTCACCTCAGCTAATGCTCATGTCTTCTGATTATCTAACATTTCTCTATCTATACACAATTTGGTTCTATGACTGTCATACAAAAGTTTCCTTTTTGTTCCCTTTGGTAATATGCACATCAGACGCACCTATATATTCACTTTAACCACCTTAATATAAATTCTATGATCAACATTTTTTAATTTCTCCCCTTATTGTAGATGATTAATCTAGTGGTTACTTTGGGTGTCTTCTAATAACAAATCTTGATTCTACAAGACTAAACCATTGTTACTACTATTTTCACTAAAACTGTAATACATCTATTCTGTCTTTTCAATCTAATCTTGAAATCATAGCTGGGAGTTCAAAATATTGCAGCTTATTGATGTTTATCATACGATATATATTGCCTTTCAGGCTCACCGATACGTGCTTTATTAAGAGTTTAGACTTTTTAAAAGTTTTAATCATTAATAGGTGGCCATGGCTAGGTGCCGTCCATCCAGGCGTACATCCAGTATCCACTGTCAACTTGTTAAAAATAAAAAAATATGAAACAAGTATTTTCATCATTCTATGGTTCAAATCAAAACTCTTCGCTGCTGATACGCAAAAATTGCCATATTGATACTAATTTCTAACCTGAGCGTCATTCAAAACCTGTTATGTCTCGATCAAGTTGGCTTGAATTGACTGAATTATTAAACAAGTTTTTGCTGTTGACATTAAGATTATGGTCTCTGTGGTCCAAGGAGGATATTATATTATATAACCGGTCAAGTATTCAATGATTTCTTTCCCCAAGAGCATGTGTCCAAATTAAAAATGATTGTCAATTGAGAAAAAAATGGTTGAGAGAAGAATTTGGTTTTGGAATCCCATGATTGGGACAGTAATTCAATTGCACAAAACGTTAGTTAAAAGATATTAATACATTTTGAAGGAAATTTAGGGGGCGTTCCGTTTTTGGATTTTGAGAGGGAGAAAATTGGTGAATGAGATTCGATTTTTATTGACTAAGAATCTTATGTTTATTTTTAGATTAATGTGGGGATCAGGGAAAATTTATTTTTCTGGGTAAGTGACACCCATCTCTTAGGTGGGTAAATAGTTTTTCCATTTGGGAAAAAGTTTTCAACACTTGAATAAGATAAAAATGTCCCTTTTAATAATGATTTTTTATGGTTAAAATGGCCATTTCCTTTTTTACTTAGGAAATAAATGACCATAGATAAATACACTTGATTGGGTAAGTATTTCCTAAGAAAAACTTGCCGATAATTTGCATTTACCCAAGTAAGTAACTTATCAAAAAACGAACGGGCCTTAAAGCACTTGTCCAGATGACTATAGACGTCGCTATCATATTATAGTCCTGTTACACATGTTTGGAGCTAGAGGTGGGTATGGGGCAATTCCATGGATCCCACCTTTTATCTTTGTTTTTCTCCTCATTCTTTTTTTTTTTCTTTTTCTACCCTGATTGGTTAAATAGTAACCATTGATTCTGCTTATTCTGTAGTCAGAGCAAGGTTGCCAATCAGATGGTCATATTTGCCAGGGTTTATTAGTAACACACTTGTTTACTGGGGTTGATTTTTGGTGGAGTGGCACAGATGTCCTGTTCCTAGGAAAACAAGAGTATGGCCTGTTAGAGTTAACTTTTTTTGTATGGAGTGTCAAAAAGATTTCTGATTTTGGGTTAAAGAGCAGAATATATATAGGCAGAAAACCTCTTTTCTGGACAATAGGAAGGAGATGCTACAAAGGGTTGAGAGAAGATGGGCTATTAAGTTACAGTGATCAGATTCTGTAACGATAAGAGAAAAGAGACAAAACAAGTGCTTTGGAGTGAATGATATAGTTGCCCTCATTCAATGAATTGGGTTTACTGTTGAGCTTACAGGCAGATTTATTCTCACAATACAATAAAACTTTTGATGAAGAATGATAACCAACCAAGTTAAGGTTAGCATCAATAGTGGCTAAGAAAACAGAACAAGAGATAAAATTGATGATGAAAACATCCCTTTCCTGCCACTGTTTATAAATTACTGAAAAGATTAATTGGCAATGACGGTGTTTATTTGAAAACTACTTCGAAAAAACATATAACTTAGGCTGTGTTTGTTTGCAATGCAAATAAATTTGCACTGATGCAAAACTATGCCAGTGCAAATGATTTGAGTGTAAATTTTGATTGCAGTGCAAATGAAGTAAAATAAATTAGAACATGAAGCAGAATAAAGTAAAACCCAAAACAAAATTATACGAGAATTTACACTTTTTTCATTTGCACTCCTATGGATTTGTATTAATACAAATTAAATTGCACTGGAACCAAACACAGCCTTAATTGCATACAATCAACCAACAACTCTTTAATGGTTTGAGAATTCAAAATAAATGACATATACTTGACAAATAATGACCTGCCACCCTTCCATACGTGGACTTGCAAGAATGCAATGCACTCGCATTTTGCATTGGATTGTATTTAGAAGAAAGCTAAGGTTTTGATTGAAATTTTAGAAGAAGTAGCATTTGGAAAACAAGAGAAATAAGATAAGACAGAAGATAAAAAAGTATAATGATGTAGGGGTATATATATATATAAATTGGTATATATTGTTTCAAGTATTGAAACCATCAAAATGATGGTTTTGAAAACAAACAAAAAAAAAATGATGGAATACAAATATTGTATGATTTGTGAAAGATGATCATCAAATATATTATATAGTTTAAACATAAAAATGTAATTCAAACCAGAAATTTAAGAGCATATTTTTTTTTTTGTTTCAGTTTTAGAAATAAAATCCACATATACAACCAAGAACATGCTTTCCATGCAGGTTTTTGTTTTAAAACCATTGGTATTAGCGACGACATGAGTTGTTGTTAATGGTTTTGAATTAATAGCGACAAGAACATGTTTTCCATGCAGGTTTTTGTTTTAAAACCATTGGTAACAATCGTATTAACGACAACGTGAGTTGTTATTAATGGTTTTGAATTAATAGTGATAAAAACATGAATTATTGTTAATGGTTTTGAATTAATAGCGGCGATTTTTTTTCGTCGATATTGTAGATCTTTTAACGACAGGTTGCACCTTCGTCATTAATAAATTTTAGCGACCAAAATTTTAAATTCGTCACCAAGACTTTTAACGGCAAAACCTTACATATATTCTTGTCGTTAAATTCTTTTAACGACCAAATTTGGACTTTCAACGATGGTTTTTCTAGTCGTTAAAAAGCTTATTTCTTGTAGTGAGTTGTATCTTCTTTTTTGTTTTTTTCTTTAAGTGCATGTGGAACAAGGCGTTTGAATTGGGATATAGATTTGCAACCCATCACTATTGTCTGTTGTATTACATTGGATCTGACTGGGTTAGGGGTTCATACTTCACTTCATATCTAAATGGATGACTGTGAATTAAAAGTAGGTTGTGTTGATCCTTTGTGTTTTGTACTAATAGTGTACCTAATTCAAATTTCTATGAGCTATAATCTTGTTAAACATATCGTTGCTGCCAAATCTAGAGATGAGGGCAGATTCGTCACTTCCAAGGCGATGAGGTTGAGGGTTCCATATGCAAATAGTCAAAAGACATCAGAGTCCTTAGGATATGGTCCTAGGGGTGAATCACATTTTTCAGAAATACCAAATCGATTGGTTTAGGTAACTGTATTTTTTGTGAGCTTGGTGACTTCCAAGGCGATCAGTTCAGTTTGATTTTTTTTTTTTTTTGTGAGCATCCTAACTCTCTTTGTCTCCCTGCTTTCTTGCTTTCTTTGTCGACCATTCTCCTCTGCTTGGCTTGGTGACTCATTACCTACTTACTGACTTAAACATTAGAGAATTCACCCTTAGGACACCCAAAATCGAAAAAAATTTAGTAAAAGTTAAAAAAAAGGACCGATATCAGTATCGATACTTTAAACCTTGGTTGCAATATATTGTGATATATATTTACTCACTGTAGTTATTTATATTTAATTGTTTATTTGTTGAGTCTTCTTGTTCAACTATAATTTAATTTCATTTTTCAAAGAAGGCTTTGATCTGATTTTTGAAAAGTTTTTAAGATATACTCAATTTACCCCTCTTGGGTTTACCCCTTTTGGGTAAGGCGAAGGGGTCTAACAGTTTGAACCATGTATGATCCAATATTCTATAGTATTTCCCTTTAAATGAGTCAAATAAGCCACTTTGAATTATTTGATCCAAATATGACTATGATCCTAATATGCAATACAAAAAGAAAAAGAAAGACTCAGAATGGGTCATTAATTGCATCTGGTCTACTCCATTCAAGATCTGATGCTTGGCTAAGAAATGGAAACGAAAGTAAAATTTTAGCCTGGCTGGATTTCTGTTTTTGATAGGACACAAGCTTGTGCAGAAAGTCCAAGCCGCAAACCCACTCCAAATCCAACTCAACCACTGAGATGTTAAGATGCAAATTCCTTAATTACGAGATGGTTCATATCATAAGGTAGGAGAGATCGGGTTTGGCTTTACATACAATGTCATATCAGAAGAAGAACCAACTGTGGGACTGGTAAACTTGAGCTCTCAATTTTTTAAGACAATTCTCAACATTTGCCACAGAAGTATAAGTTCTAAACTTGTGAAAACTTAATTGAAAACATTTAAATTGGTCATTGGTGCCTATTCTCGAGTTGCAGACGCCAAGGCTTTAGTCTAAATTAGTGATCTAAAGATGAAGTTAGTCTCTGAGTGATGTGGATCAGTCCAACCTAAGGTGTAGCACTAATTAAAATTAACTAACTATCAAATATATTTAAGCTTATATCAAATGCAACACGAGGATTATATTCATGATCGACATTTATAGTGCAAAATGCATGTTTTCCTAATTTTTATGGTTTTTAAAATCGGACTGGACCAGACAGTTGGACCGGAAAAAATCAAGAATTGGTCATTTGATTGGTTCTGTTTTCCCCCAAAACCATTTTTTTCTTTAAAATCATTGATTTTGGTCAACAAACTGTTGAACCGGCTGGTTAATCATTCGAACCGTTCGAGCGGTTTTGACCGTTTTCTAATTTTTTTTTTATTTTTTTGTCAGAATGGGTTAGTCGTTTGAGTTAATGGTCAGACCGTTTAAACCGATAACCAGACCCCTGACCGATTCGTTTTTAAAAACCATGCTAATTTCTATCCAGGCCTGATTCAATGTGGGATTTCTAGATCAAATTGTTTTAACTTACTAAATCAATTTGTTCTGTTCAAGCAATGACTATGGTCTTTGATGTTCAAGTTATATTAGTTTAACTGATCCAAGCGGTGAAATTGGGAAAATGGTTTGAGGAACAATTGGTTTTGAAATTCCATTATTGAAACGAACAGTAACTCACTTATTGTGCCACTTGATGAGGTTGTGAACTTATGATCTCGGCATGACCAGAGCGACACATGCAGCCGAATACGTTAGGAAATAGGAATTTCATCAGACGCGAATTGCGCAAGTGGCAAATGAAATGAGCTAGATGGTGGCGTCGGAAAGAAGGGTTGAGTACGTTGACATTGTAAGATTGGTGGTGATGGACCAAAAATTACTAATAGTTTTAAATTCCCCCGTCTGCCCAACAGTACTCCCCCTGGGACCAATCAAATTTGTCAACCTTAGAAGCTTCCCAATTCATGGCCTAAGGGATAATTGAAGAAAATCCATCCTAGTTCCCAAGTCATCACCCTCTTATGATTAGTCAAGTATAAGAAGCTTTCTAATTAGTTACGTTGGAAAATATATAATCCAAGAAATTTGAGTTGAGAGGGTCTTCCAGCTAAGGTGTTAATGGACCGGTTTTGGATTGGACCTCATACAGTTCAAAATCAACTTGGATGGATCAACAAGATATATTGGATTGGATCAATTCGGTCCAAAATATTTATTAGATTGGATTGAACCTGTTCTATCCATAATAAATTTATATTGGATTGAGTTGGATTAATTCAATATCTGGTCCATTAATATAAGAGAAGAATATATGTATCAATGGATCGAATTTGGGTTGAAACCAATCTAAATCAAAATAAATATGGACAGATTGAACTGTCCAGACATTAAATTGGATCGGTCCAAATTGTTCTAAAACATTCATTGGATTGGAATGGATTAGATCTGGTCCATTTATAATGGATTCACATTGGACTGGATCGGATTGGACCAAATCCAACCCAATTGACACCCCTACTTCATCCAGGCCCCTAGAGCTATATATAGCATGTCTAGACACAGAAAAGTTAATAAGTAGTACTCTACGTTGTTTTTTTTGTAGTTGAGGAGCAATTGTCTACAAGGAATTGCTATAGTATTAGAATCTAGTGCCTCTCTCTGCATACTTCTGCCTGTTTGTTTGTTGACAGACTTGCTTATCTTCCACTACCTAGGAGTTGTAGTGTTGAATAAATTGCATGGAAACTTGTTTTCTCAACTCAAATTGGAGAGATAGAATTAATGTCTAGAGGGTTGGCCCAGATTGACTTTAACATGCATGCATTATTAATTGCCTTTATCCATTGCTGCTGGTTTCTGATGCCAGCTGCTGTGCCATGACAGAATAAAGCCGTTCAGTGGGTCTTTGGGGGATAAAGTAAACTCTGAAACTGATCATGAAGTTTTGTTTCTTCTATGAATGAACAAACTCCCCAAGTCAGCAAATCTGGGAGTTGCATAATTGGTCTCAATTACTAATAAATCTAAATGCATGAATTATAATTCCTTATCAAAACCCAAGTCACAATGGATTGTCTCCCAATGTAATCCATCCAATCAAGGGATTAGTCAATACATGCCAAAGGGAACTCTGATCAGAATTCAGAACTCTCTTTCAGTAAAGTAAGATGGCAATAGAGTTCTTGGGTAGTCTAACAGGTGACAACCCACTTGGTGTCTTGGACTGAGAAAATCGATGAAGCACGTACGAAAATATTAATTAATTATATCGTCAAATGCTCAATTGGACTTTGGGTTTTCCCACATCATGGAGTGTATATTCTTTCAACTACTTCTATTATAAATAAATGAACTTTCCTTGCTGGTGTTCATCGTCATTGCTTGGACATCTAGGGTTTTGGACATTCTCCAAATTCTTCCTTGTAACTCGCTATGTTCTATTGCTCTTTGAATTCTGAACTTTGACTCTCAGCCACTTGCCCTCCTTTACACTTTTATATCTTGCTGTTATCCTTATTATCTTGTCATTAATAATAATAATAATAATAATAATAATGAGAGCCTTCAATTATATGGGTTTGGTCATGCGCCTACATATCTGGAGGTCAGCTAGTGGGTATCATAATTGGTTCAAATTATAGATGAGGAACCAAGGATAGATGACGTGGCATATCATGATTGGTCTAATTAATGCCTGTCATTTAACTATGGATGTGCTGGATTCAAAAAATGGATGGATCAATTCAAGTTTAGCATTATGAAGTAAAAGGAACCATATGGCATTCCAAATGTGCGTGATATTTTCATATCTTTAGGCTGTGTTTGAAAGCGATGCAAATATAGTATAAATTCGGATTTAGGATAAATTTGCACTCAGGTTCATTTTTGCCCGTGTTTGATAACATTACATTTTTGCATTGACAAATGACAGACCAATACATATTTATATTGATAATAAGATGTAAAAGTACATTAATAAAAGAGAAGTAAATTTGCATTCAAGTAGGTTTTTGATAAAAAAAAGCATATGTTTTACTTAATTCATCTTTGCATCCATTACAGCTAGAAGTATATTTGGTAAGAAGGTAATCAATGCAAAACTAACCCAATTTTGCAATTTATGAACTGTTTTACACTCTACATATTTGCATCGTTTTCAAACGCAGCCTTAGTTCATTGATATACTATAAATAATTTGACAATGTTAATGTTTTTAGATGAAAATGAATGATGTGGTAGGTCTCTTATCAATTTTTCAAAAGAAAAGTTTTAATCATATGGAACTCTCTATACCCAATTTTTTCTTATCAAAAGTATGAGAACAATGATTTTTCTAGTTGTTTGAATCACAAATAAGTTGTAATAAGAGCAACAGATTTCCTCTGTTGCATTTATTAATTATTAGATTCATCTAAATTACCAAAATTATAAAAAATGGTTTACCTAAATTACCAAAATCAATTTCTCAGATAACCAAAACTACAAAAATTAAATTACCAAAAATTAGCAACATTACGAAAATTTATTTATCAAAAATTATAATTTTTAGGAAAATTAATATACAAAATTACCAAAATTTATATAAAAAAATGAATCTTAAATTTAATTTCCCATATAAAAAACTAATTACCAAAATTTATATAACAAAATGAATCATAAATTTAATTTCCCATATAAAAAAATTAATCACCAAAATTAATAAATTAATAATTTCCCAAAATTACCAACATTATTTATTCATAAGTTAGAAATATAATAGTCTTTGGTTAATTATAAATTTACCAAAATAAATAAAAATTAATTTATGGAAATTAATTTTGGAAATACACAAAAATTTAACAAAATTTCCAAAAATAATTGACCTAAATTACCATAATTAATTTTCCAAATAACCAAAGTTACAATAATTAAACTACCAAAAAAATACCAACATTACCAAAACTTATTTACTAAAAGTTAAAATTTTTAGGAAAACTAATATACAAAATTACCAAAATTAATAAAAAATATCACAAATTTAAATTTCCATATAACAAAATTAATCAGAAAAATTACCAAAATTAGCTAAATTACTTAACTTTCATCAATTAATAATTCATAAAAATTAGAAAATTTACCAAAATTAATAAATTAATACTTTCTCAAAATTTCCAAAACTATTAATTCTTAAATTAGAAAAATAGTTATTTTACTTATTCTTTAATTACCAAAAAAATCAAAGTTAATTTTAATTTAGTGAAATTAATTTTTGGGAATATAACAAAGTTTAACAAAATTAATTTAACAAAGTTCATTATGAAATTTACCAAAAGTAATTTACATAAATTAATTATTTACAAATGAATTTACCACATTTATTAAATCAATACAATTATTGTTTGATAATTACAAAAACTTATTTAGTAATCTTTGCTAAATTATTAATTTACCAAAATTAAGCAAAATGAATTTACAGAATTTAATTTTTGGTATTTTTTATAAATGTTATGAATTTACCCATGTTACCAAAATGAATTACCTAATTTATCAAAAATATTTACAAAATCTACAAAAAATAATTTCCAAATTACCAAAAATTAATTTTCGTTATGTTAGGAGAAGCTAACAATGTGTGGTATACTTGAGAAGTGTAATCTAATTATTTTCTTGAGACATGATGGAGAAGGTTTCTTGAAAGGGGAGTGGAAGGGATATGGGATTTTAGGAGAAAAAGGTGGAATATAGTTTTCTAATTAATATGAGAGAGAAGATAGTGGGAAAAATTATTTATAATAATATAAGAGTTCAACTTATTACCTTAAAGATGTCACATGGTCTATTTATTTTTTCTCGATTCATATATCTCACAAAGTTTACTTGTGATTGAAGGTCTACACTGTAGTTTTTGACAGTGGTCGTTGCGAGAATGTTGTGTTTGAAAGAAGCAATTGAAAAGATGTGATTATCAACCAATTGCATTTGCACCCATACTCTATCTGGTGGTTGAGAAAATACATTGAAGTGAAAGTGTCCAAGCATGCATTGCCTGATATAGATCATCATGGTTAAGTCTTATATTAACCAAGTATGGTGTGTTGTGAGATAGATGGATGCTTGTCACTTGTTGTTGGGAAGACCGTGATAGTATGATCACAACGTTGTCCATGCTGGATGGATGGACCAATACCCACCATTTCACCAAAGGGGTGAAGACCTCTAACATCATAATGACATTACTTTTGCACAAGGAGTTTTAAAAAGGGTGCCATGGTGGCTCTCATTGCAAACTCCACTGGTGATCAAGTACCCGTTCTGTCGCATTACCAGCCCCTCATCGTTCCCTATTGAGCTACTGCCTACTGGAAGGGATCCCTCCACTATGTGATATCCAAAATCATATCAACCTCATCCTTGGCACACCTTTTGCGAACTGACCCCACTATAGGGTTGAGCTTCAAGGAGCATCCTCGAGAAGGGCTTACATTCAACCCACCCTTAGTCCTTGTGTTGTACCAGCATTGCTTGTTCCCAAGAAGGATGGCTTGTGGAAAATGTGTGTAGACAACCATGCCATCAATAAAATCACAATTAAGTACCATTTCCTGATTCCTCGCTTGGTGGAGATGCTAGAGTAATTAAGCCAAGTAGTGATCTTCTCTCAAGTTGACTTGAGAATGGCTACCATCATATCTGCATCAAACTAGGAGATGAATGGAATACCGCTTTCAGGACCAATGAAAGCTTGTATGAATGGTTTGTTATGCCTTTTGGTCTCTCCAATGAACCCTCCACATTCATGTGAGTAAATGACTCAGTTGTTACAACCCTTCTAGTTAGGCAAGTTTTTAGTAGTATATTTTGATGATATATTGATATATAGTTAGAGTAATGATTAACACACACAACATCTATGTGAACTCTTTCATGAATTGAGTAGAGAAAAGTTTTATGCCAACCTAATGGTCCATTTGGTTTCCGAGAAGGGATGGGATGCGAAAGGGAAATTTTATTTTCTCAATTAGGGTGCCTATGTTTGTTTGCCAAGACCTATTATCCCATAGAATTTGCTTTCTATTGTTTGGTTGATGTGAAAATTTTGTAGGATGTTTGATTTTAGCATAATATTGTTTGATTCTTGCCACGTGGCAAGCTGACATGGATATATTAAAAACATGTGTTAGCAGAGCTGTTTTTACTTGGAACTAATTAGGGGTCATTTGAATTAGGAACCATAGAAGCAGCAAGGTGCTTATGACCAATAGAAAATTCTGAAAAACCAAATAAGGAAAAGTTTGAGATGAATCAAGACAATGGTAAAAATCCAAATATAACATTTGATTAATGGTTGGATTATTGAATAACTGCCAATGCTTTGGATTTTTTTTTTAATATTTGAAAAACTAGCACAACCGAAACTTCATCCTTAAAAAAAACAGAAGTCTATAAAAATAATAACCCTTAAAATATATGAAAAACTAGCACAACTGAATCCTTCATGATCCATTATATATTGTTTTCCAAAATTTATAAAAATAATAACTCTTAAAATATATGAAAAACTAGCACAACCAAATCCTTCATGATACATTATATATTGTTTTCCTAAATTTATAAAAATAATAACTCTTAAAATAGCCATCCATTGATCAACAATACATAGAAAAATGAAAGAGAAAATGTGTTACCTCGAGCCAAAATACAATGTTTTGTTGTTTGAGATGACCTAAAGCAAATATATATATATATATATATATATATATATATATATACAAATAAAAAATAGTAGATTTGAGATCAATAGAACAAAAAAATAGTTTGAGACAACCTGAAACAAAAAAATAAATAAACAAAAAAAACAATAGACCCGAGATCAATAGAACAAAAAAAAAGGTTTGAAACAACCGAAAGCGAAAAAATAAAATATATCAACAAAAAAACAGTAGATCTGAGAATAATAGAACAAAAAAATGGTTTGAACGTCAGATTTGAGTTCGTGTTAATGTTCGGTGAATGAACAAATGCCAAATTTGAGTTCATATTCATGTTGATGTCTAGATTTGGAACAAACAAATGCCCGAAAACAGATTTGGAGCTCCGGCGAACGAACTGGCGATTAGAAAGGAACTGGTGAACCCAAATGCCAAAAGCTAGATTTGGACGACCAAGTATAGATGGAACTAGAGATGAGATTTGGAGGGGAACCCATCCAATGGAACAAGACAAAAATTGTATAGAAATGAATTGAAACGACAAGAGAATGCTAGATCAAAACTTACCTGACGATGAAAACACCGGAGATGTTACCGTTGGCCGGCTAGAAGGAAGGAGACAAAGTCCGATAGGGCCCTCTCGACAATATTTTCTCACAATTTGCCTTACTCAGTGGGGTCTGAGAAAGGGAATATTCCCTAGGGCTTCCTTTGAAACAAATGCATGAAAAAGGGAATATTCCCCAAAGATGCTTCCCTTCCCATGTGTTTCTCAGCAACCAAACATACCATAAAGAAATGTTGTTTCATGCAATCCAAGCTGATATTGTTATCTAATGGTGGCATTTAGGCTAATGAAACAAGAGTTGCTATAATCGAAGAATGGGTGACGCTAAAATCCTTGCACAAGGTTAGGAGCTTCCATGTCCTTGCTTCCTTCTACCATGATTTATCAAGGACTTTAGCACATGGCACCCATCATTGATTGCATAAAGAGTAAGGAGTGATTTCACTAGATGGATGTGTACAAACCACCCTCTCCCTCATCAAAGAAAACCTTTCCAATGCCCTTGTGCTTGCATTTTCCATCTTTCTATGTCTTGTTTGAGCTTGATTGCGATGCGTCAATGCCTGGGATTGGAACAATGTTGACTTAGCTAAGTGACCGATCATATACTTCAGTGAGAAGCTTAATGGATCATAACTTAACTACAAGACTTACGATATCAAGTTTTATGTGATTGTTTGAGTGCTCAAGCACTGAGGCCATTGCCTGATCTCTACAGAGTTTATCATCTACTTTGACCATGAAGCCTTCAAGCACCTAATCTCATTCACCCCTCAATGCAAGACATACCAAGTGGACTATCTATTTTTAAGATTTCATCTTTTTTCTATGAAAAAAAGCTGATAAGCAAAACAAAGTAGTTGATGCATTGAGTAGGAGAGCATCGTTCATCACAATGTCTCAACTAAAGGTGTTTGGATTTAACTATTTTAGAGGGATGTACATTGACAATATGGGTTTTTCTTCCATTTTTTGCTCTATCAACAATAGGGAACATATTGGTTATGACTTGCATGATGATTACCTTATCCAAGGACAATTAATTATGTGTTCCCAATTGCTTTTAGCAATTACTGATTTTACAATAGATCCATAATGAAGGCACTTTGGGTGCATCATCATAGAACAATACTTTTGGCCCAAGCTAAAGCACAATGTAGACAAATTTGTCAAGCAATGTAGGATCTACCAAACTTCTAAAGGTAGGTCCTCCAATGCAAGCCTTTATCAGTTGCTCCCCATGTTTCATTGCCCCCGGTTAGATAATAGTATGGACTTCATCCTTGGAATCTCCCATACACCTTGTGGTGTTGATAGTATTTTGGTCATTGTTGATTTATTCTCTAAAATGACACACTTCATACTCTTTTGAAAGACCAACGATATATCGCATGCAGACCAACTTGTGATTAGAGAAGTTATAAGGTGTACAAGCATCTTGAATCTATTGTCTTAGAACATAATATGACGTTTATTGGACACTTTAGGTGATATTTATGGACCAGGTTAAACACCAAGTTCAAGTTTATCATTTCTTACCACCTCCAGACCAATGGCTAGACAAAGGTCATGAATAGGGAAGTTAATAACCTATTGTGATAAGAGTTGTGCAAGTTGCCTTAATCTTGGGATATCACCCTTCCCCTCATTGAGCTATACTACAATAGGAATTACCATTGTAGCACTCATTTGAGCCCATGCCAGATTGTCATGGATACAATCCTTTGGGACCCCTTTTATTACCCTACCCACCTAAATGAAGCCCACCGTGAAGGTTGATGACAAGGGCGGAGACAAGGGGTGGAGGAGGGGAGACATGCCCCCCCCCCCCCCCCCCCCTTTATGCCTTCAAAATTCCCTTTAAATCTATTTAAGTTCCACTTGTCTTTTAGCCCCTTTACTCATGTTTCCTAGCTTTTGGCCCCCCTCAATAAAAAATCCTAGCTCCACCTTTGGTTGATGACATGCTGAACTGTCAAAAGAATATTTGCTCTAGAGTTAAGGCCCAACTCAACCTTCCAATGATTATTATAAGGCATAGACATATCGAAGGTTTCAGAAGGTAGAATTTTAGGTTGGAGATAGAACGTAGGTTATCCTAATGCCTAAGAGGTTCCTCACAGCCTCATAAGCTCTAGAATAACAATCTTGGACCTTATCACATCCTAGAGAAGATTAATGATGTCTATTGCATTAAGTTTCCTCTTCCATTCAAGACCTCAGATGTGTTTAATGTCAAACACTTGCATCCCTATCATAGGGGGAACAATACTCTTAAAGTTTCCATTTCAAGATTGAACTCTCCTCAACCTGGCGAGGAGGATACAGCTTGAGGCTCCCATAGTTGTGATGAGAAGCAACCTAGCTGTGACGAGACCATGTCTAAGAGCGATGAGTAGAGCAATAAACTAGATGTGATGAAACTATAGGACTGCGATGAGTAGTGAGTTAGAACTCATTCTATGAAATTGTAAAATTGCACTAGTGTGCGGTCACATGACTTATTCCTAGGTTGCGATGAACAGAACATATTGATCACATAGACTTTGCTCACTAGAATTCTTATAATGACCCAACCACATCATAGCACCAAGCAAGCTTTAACGTTCGGGTCATCATACTTGCTTTCCAATTGTTAGGGTTTTGCAGTTAGCTCCTAGTATGTGATAGTCATAGAATCAACCTATCAGCAAGGGATATCATGCTGAGCGATTTTTTGATAGCCAGATTGCATGTTAGGTTCCATAAACCACCAGTTTCCCTTTTAATCCTATGAATGTTTGCTTGATTCAACTGCCCCTTTTTTGGTTATTTTGGTAGAATGTTTTAGGCACCAAAAGTTGTAATACTTCTTTCTCTTAGCATTATATAAACCATTCGAGTCTTGTAATAGGAAACTTCTAAATTTAAATACACCTAGTGTTCTTGGACTCCAAGACAATCTTCTTCTTTTCCTATTTTCTTGTTGGACTCATTTCAGAGCCACAAAGACATCAAAAATCTTTATGACCATTTACTTGAGTAGAGATTAAGGTCACTACCTTGTAGGTTGTAAAGTTGAGGGTTAGTACTATTTTGCTATTTCTGTCATTGACTATTATAACAATTCTTGTTGTCGTCGGTTATTCGGGTTCTCAAGTTATGTTGTGTTACCCTTCTAATAAATAGGTTGTGCTAGTCTTTATATCAATCCATATATCTAAATACCCCACCTCAATACGACATGAACATGACACAAGAAAATGAATTGCTACCCTATTTATTGGTAGTCTTTAATTAGTTAGTTGTAGGAGAGACCTAGGATCTAGTCGTGCATTCACTTGGGTTGGGGAGGTCTAGGGGTTTAGGGGAGGGCTACCCCTATTGTGTTGCACATTACCAAAAAAATCTATAAAAGATAAATCTATGATGCTGCATAGATATGATATCAGAAGTGTTTTGACCAATCAATCCTCCTGCTGAATTTTGATGAATATCACCTCATTGGTTACCACAGGTTGATTGGTTATAAGTTTTTAGATATCATGTTTGCATGGTAATAATAAAAGGATTCTTTCAAGGTATCTAAAAAAAAATCAAGAGAAGTTTTTAGAAAGTCAAGGAGGTTTTAGATAATTTCCCTTTTGATTAAATGTTCATTCTGAAAAGAAAAAAAAGCTAGGGTAGGCTTTGGATCAGTTTGGCATTGCAATGGTGGCATACACCCATTAAAGCCGATTTGCTAATTGTTAGAGAGTAAGTACCTATTAAGGGATCTCGCCTAACAACTTAAACTTTTAAGTTGAATGGTTGTGAGAAGCTCAGACCCCAACTATGTCACTCTCAACTGGTTCAATTGGTAAGGTTTCCAGCTGGTTGTAGTGGAGACTTGGGGTATCAATTCTTGACTTCACCTAGATAGGAGAAGTTATGTTATGGGCATGGGTGTGTTGGGCTAGAAAAAAAAATTTAGTAGAATCCCTAGCTCTTGGCTCTTGTTATAGAACTTTTTGTTAGGAAGAGTGTAAATACGAAAATGATTAGTACAAATGCAAATATGTCTGGTTCATGAAAATGCAAAGTTGGATTTATCTTGTAAGGATATTTTTGTACTCTTACCAAATGATTTTTAGTTGTGATTGATCAATTTTGAATGCAAACATGTCTTGAAATTTGTATTTATTATCATTTTCAAGGCATAAATGCACTCTTACCAAACACTAGCAAAACTGAACCAGAGGGCAGGCATGTACGGGCATTTGAACTCTTCCCCTAGGGAGACTAATAATAAAATTTTGCATGGTGTTTGGCACCAATGCGTTTCACAAGGGTTTTGTTTCACATGTACTAAAACTATAACTATGAAATCAAAGCTTTGGATAAATTGTTGTGGCCTTACCTTGAATGACATGAAATGACATTGTGGTGGGGTTACAACAGTCACAACAATACATTAAAGGCCAAGATGATGTCGTAGCAAAAATGAATTCATTTTTATTATGACAACCATATCACATCTTAGAGAAGCAGTCGACCTTTTCAACTTTGTAATGTGTCATATAATTTTGGGGATTCAAGAAACATTTTGACGTCTCTTCTCATGAATCCCAAAGTCTTCTAGAAAACAGATTGTCAAACATGATTAAATAGTGATTCTTGCCTTTTCTTTCTTTTAAAGTGGATTTGAAAATGATAATACAAAAGACATAATACCGAAAAAACTTATAATAACCAATCAACTGAAAATTATCATCAGTGAGGTGGGTTTTAGTCAAAACTCAGGGAGAGATTTAATTCATCAAGGTCTATCTATTATCTTGTCATTTGGGTATCATAGACTTGTCCATTAATGTGATCAGTTGGTGAAACGGATCACTCCTGAAACGCATTGGTCGACCCAAACAACACCTACTCAATTTGATTGATAGCTTTTCCTGTGTCATGTCTTTGATATTATAGTCGAATGCATTTGAAAAACGAGATTTAATATAAGTGGTCTTAACTTGCCAAGTGTCATAAATCTGATCATACCAGACCACCCGCGTGATTTATCGGCATGTGACCCAATAACTGCCCGATTGACAAGGCATAAGGGCGGTGGTGTCTTTGGAGTAAATTAATGGTCCCATCTGAGAAGAACAAAACACTATCAAACATTATGCAAACTTGCAAAGCTAAATTCCTTTCCATTCTTGTCACTATCTACCCAACGAACGACGGAATACATCCAATCACAGTGAAAATGTTGATTTTTGACACGGTATGGGTAGATCTTGCAGCTGGGTCCCAGTTTAGTGGAATAGTAGTCTGGCTGAGTTCAATTCTGTTTCAAGGCAGTTCACGTTTTTGTAACTGAAACTTACTCTATTAATGGTTTTGGTCTTGGCGATTCTAATGTCTATCTATGAAATTTGTTCTTTAAAATTTTGATTTTTAATAATAATAATAATAATAATAATAATAATAATAATAATAATAATAATAATGATAAGAGTTTTTCGGTTCAAATCTTTATATCCTCAAAGTATGTTAGGATTTTTTAAGGCAAGTTCGGTTTTAGGCTGGTTCTACCAAGGTCACTCTAAAAGTGTGATGTTCGATATGATTTCGAATTTGATTATCTCGGATTTGGATGTTATAATTTGCATCTAATTAATAATCGATTACATGCAGATTTAACCCCAATTGATCCAATTAGAATCTGAGTTTGATAAAAAATTTTATTTTGTATATATGTAGTATAATTATATAAAGTTTATAATTGATAAATTTCATATATTATATTTATAGACATTTATTATATTTATATGCATTTATATAAGTTAAAATAATTAGGTTTTTCTAAAACTTTTTAATTTTTAGTTGCCATTTTAAACATAATAAGATAGTTGTGTATTAAATGCAAATCCAATATGAAATCTGGTGAATCAATTTTTGGTGATGTATCAATTTTTTGGCTAAGTACCTCATCATTTGGTCTGAGTTGGGGCAGATTAGGTGCCGAGATGACCAGAGTGTCGAGTTGCTTGGTGGCGAGCTAGATTGATTGTTGAGCTTCGTCGCTCTTTAGAGACCTGCAATGAATCAATGTCAGAGGACTCGAGGTTGCTAGCCCGGTGAGGTCGCTCCGATGCTTAAGTCAGTACTCTCATAGTAGACTGCGAGCTAAAAATCACAAAGTATGAGAGCTAGAACATGCTTATTTGCCCCCCATGTCATTGGGGTTGGTGCCTTTATATAGGCATTATTTGGCGTGGGCTTCACGCACCGTATCCGAGATTTTCACGAGGTCGTCTAAGTGGTCCGAAATTCCCAGAGGTAACCACCATGAACGTTGACCACCCTCCGGATCGTTTGGCACGTGGTCCAACTTCCAAGGTCGGGGAGTGCTAGGATATGCATGTCGAATTCGTCGGCGAGCATGTCTCGCAGGCTGCTAGGTCGGCGCTTGTGACAGGCCGCCAGGTCGCACCTAGGCAGGCCGCCAAGTTGGACACCACCAACTTGGCTAAGGCAAGTTGTTGCCTAAGTGGTTTCGGGTGTCACCTACTTGTTCCAAGGTGCCATGTGTCACAATATCATTGGAGGGCCAAATCCGCCCTCATCATTTGCCCCCCACTCCCGAGCTGAAAGTAACTCGGCGAAGGGAGTAGATTGCTCCTTTTGGCCTGAAATGACTAATTCAATGAGCTCATAAGCGTCAATTCAATTCCTTAGGCTCTGGGAGTGACTCGCATTCCACTCTCCTTACCCTTGATTTTGCCCATGCCGAAGAGGCGATTGGGTCTTATGTGGTGCCAAAGTCTTTGCCAGTTCGACACTTTAGCCCTTAGGCTCTGGGAGCGTAGTTCACTCTCCTTGATCTTTGATTTTGCCCATGCTGAAGAGGCGACTGGGTCTTATGTGGTGCCGAAGTCTTTGTCAGTTTGGCACTTTAGCCCTTAGGCTCTGGGAAAGACTTGTAGTTCACTCTTCTTGATTTTTGATTTTTCCCATGCCGAAGAGGCGACTAGGTCTTATGTGCCCATGCCGAGGAGGCGACTAGGACTTATGTGCCCATGCCGAGGTCTTTTATCAGTTCGCCATTCCGCGCCTGGGCCAGGCCGCCAGGTCGGCTCCTTAGAGCTACGGCTGCGCTGCATCAACCTCATTAGTGATGTCGGTTACCCACTCCTACAAGAAGCTACTAGGAGCTCGACCTACGGGGGCAGCACTACTGACTTTAGGTCACCAGCTCGCACGGGAGCCTTGGAAGGCTCGACCGCAGGGGCATCCATGCAGTCTGTTGGCTGCCTACTCCCGCGGAAGCCACAAAGAGCTCATCTTTGTAGAGGGTATCTCGCGAAGAGGACTGATGAGGCTTTATCCGAGTTGAAATAAAGTTTGTAGAGCTGCTTAGTCTGTTGGCCATCAACTTTCTGCATAGTCTTTGAGTTCATAAAAAATGGAAACTAGAAAGTGAGACCTTTTAGTTTCTAAAAGGTGAGAACTTAGCTTTCTGGAAGAAGAGGACTTAGCCTTTTGGAGGATGAGAACTTAGCTTTTTGTAGCGTTTCCCACAGACGGCGCCAATTGATGAATCAATTTTTTGGCTAAGTACCTCGTCATTTGGTCTGAGCTGGGGGCAGATTAGGTGCCGAGTTAACTGGACCGAGCTGGGTAGGTTAGGTGACGAGCTGCCTATTAGGTGCCGAGCTGACCAGAGTGTCGAGCTGCTTGGTGGCGAGCTAGATTGATTGTTGAGATTCGTCGCTCTTTAGAGTCCTGCAAGGAATCAATGTCAGAGGACCCGGGGTTGCTAGCTCGGCGAGGTCGCTCCGATGCTTAAGTCAGTACTCTCATAGTAGACAGCGAGCTAAAAATCACAAAGTATGAGAGCTAGAATATGCTTATTTGCCCCCCATGTCATTGGGGTTGGTGCCTTTATATAGGCATTGTTTGGTGTGGGCTTCACACACCGTATCTGAGATTTTCACGAGGTCGTTTAAGTGGTCTGAGATTCCCGGAGGTAACCGCCATGCACATTGACCACCCTCCGGATCGTTCGACACATGGGCCAATTTCCAAGGATCGTGGGAGTGTTAGGATATGCATGCCGAATTCGTCGGCGAGCATGTCTCACAAGCCGCCAGGTCGGCGCCCGTGCCAGGCCGCCAGGCCAGCACCTGTGCCATGCTGCCAGGTCGCACTTGGGCAGGCCGTCAGTTCGCGCCAGGTCGCACCTATGCCAGGCCACTAGGTCGGCACCTGTGCTTGGCCAGATCGCGCCAGGGCCAAGCCGCCAGGTCGTGCCTGTGCCAGACCGCACTAGGGCCAGGCTACCAGGTCGCGCTAGGGCCATGCCGCCAGGTCATGCCAGGGTGCGCCTGGGCCAGGCCGCCAGGTCACACCTGGGCCGGGCCGCCAAGTCGGACACCACCAACTTGGCTAAGGCAAGTTATTGCCTAAGTGGTTCCGGGTGTCACCTACTTGTTCCGAGGTGCCATGTGTCACAATATCATTGGAGGGCCAAATCTGCCCTCATCAAAATCCAACATGATAATCAAACTCTGATATAGATCTAGATGTTTACTATCAGATGTGGATGCATTTGGATCTGATCTAAATCTGATCCATTTATGGCTCTAAGCAAAGCCGGTTCTCGACATTGCTTTGATAGGGTAAATCCCTAGACTTTGGAACCAAATTGGGTGGGGGTTGATCTCAAGAATTTGGAGCCAAACCCTACCTAATAATAAGTCAATTCAACTTTGATTCCATTTACTCATCCCTAGAAGTAAGTATTCCTAGGTTTTGGATTGGACCATTCTTTGGCTGGCCCAGTCCGGTCACCGAGAGATCCATTACCATATACGGTTAGACAAACAAAATTCAAATTGAATTCAATTTATTTAGGAGAAAGGGACTAGTTAATAAATGAAAACACATGTTTTTTCTCGTTTTTTCAGGAAAAATTGTAAATGAAAACCAATAGTTTTTCATAAGGATAATGAGCAATCATGATGTGCCACATTAATCTTTTATATGAACCCCACATACAAAGAAGTTACTGTGTAAACAGGAGGCACACTATCTACAAGCCCAGGCAGGCCTGGACCATGCCGTGGGCTTGGGCAAGGCGGGGTACAGGCCGTGCTATAGGCTTGGCCGAATTGGGCGCGTCTTTTTTTTCTTTTTTGACTTTTTTATTATTTTTTCATTTTCTGTTAAGTAAAATGATACAAACTAGTTTTGGGAAAAATAAAAATTTTACAAAATAGAAAATAGACAATAAATTGAAAAAAAATAGAAATTTTATTTCATTTGAGTTTGAACAATACAATGGGTGAATCGAATATTGGAAGTGGAATAAAATAAAAAAAAATCATATAATAAAATTATAAATTAAAAATAAAAAATTGCATTGGTATTACTAAAAAATAACAAATAATTTAAATAAAATTGAAAAAGTTAAAATAATTTAAAAAAAATAAAAATGCTATACAATTATTGAGTATACAAAAAAATATTGACTTCATTTTTTTTTAAGTACCACCTCCATCTCCATTTCCTTGACCCTGATCTGGTGAAACATCAGGTGAAATGTCATGCCCTCCTTTATCTTATAGTCTATCCTCAGCATCCAATCAATCTTTCAAGCACATGCATATATCCAAGCTTTCTTCATCCATGCAACTTCTCTTGTCATCCAACACCCTATTACCTATACTAAAACAAGACTCTAATGGAACTTTAGGCACTGGAGGGGTTAGTAGATCACGTGCATTAGATGATTTTTTTTTTCATGTTCACTCAGCCAGGTTAAAATATCAAAATAATTTATTTTCTCCAAGTCAAAGAAATCATTTAAATTAGAAAATTTAGCGTGTAAATAAAAATTAAGTTCCACAAATGAACTTGATAATGAAGTGGTAGTAGGTTTATGCCTTTTGTTTATTAAAAAACCTTTTTTTTCTCTTCCATTACTAAAATTATATGTTTTAGAAGTAGAAGTTACACCTGTGCAAGTTTTCCTATGCCTTAATAATTGAGATTTATATAAACTAATACATTTCAAATGATAAATTATTAATTTCTTCTTTTTTCTTTCTAATTTTAATATTCATATTTTCATAATATGATTCAATTAAAACATCTAAACCATCTTTCCTAATCGTAGGAGCTAATATTGTAGCGAATCAATAAAGAAGAGAAACTTTTCCCAATATTTTTTAAAATTTAGCTTCCATTATTTCAACAATACTTTTAAATTTTGAATTATTTCTATATTTTTCAAAACATTCACTAATCATAAATATATGATTATATAAAAATTAGTTGGGTAATAAACACCTAAAAATTCATTAGTTGTATCATAAAAAATTTGTAAAAAATATTTTATACAAACTGTCATTTTTCTAATCATTTTCACTTGTAAAATCATTTGGCATTTTTTCATTATAAAAATTAATAAGAATATATTTGTATGAAATACAACTTTCTAACATAGAATATGTGGAATTCCACCTATGTTAAACATTTAATACAAAATTTTTATATTTTAAACCATAATTTTGATATAAATATTTAAATTCTTGTTTTTTCATTCTAGAACGTCTAATATATATATATAAAATAAAATTTCTAACTTTAGAAATAATATTTAATGTATCTTGAACACATAAATTTAAGATGTGACATGCACATATAATTTGAAATAAGTTATTATTTAAACATAGTTTTAATTGGGATTTTAAAATATTTATTGTTGAATCATTATAGCATTATCAAAACTAATAGAAAAAAGTTCATTTTTAGTTCTATAATTATGTAAAGTATTCAAAATATTTATAGCAATTGTTGGGCTATTTTGTGGCCATTCAAGCCTACTAAAACTTAAAATTCTTTTTTGTAAAAGCCAATTTTCATCAATAAAATATTGAGTAACACAAATATAACTTATATATTATATTTAGAAGTGCAAATATTAGAAGTAATTGCAACTTTAAAATTAAGTGTTGATAAGGTAGAAATTAAGTTTTGTTTGCATGAATAAAAATTTTTAAGTATATGATCTAATATTATTTTCAGAAACTTTTTTAAATTGGGGTTTTATAGAATGTTGTGAAAATCTTTCAAGCTTAGTGTCCTCAGTAATAAAAATGGTTCTTCAGCATGTACAATATATTTTGTTAATTCTTGTCTTGTTTTTTCTTGACAATATCTAAGACTACCAAAAAAAAAGAAAAGAAAACTCATGCCCAGTTTGTATTTGTGATAATTGTTTACCTTTTTCTTCTTCTTCTTCATTTTTCTCATGAGCGGCCATATGTCTATCAAAATGGCTAGTACCACTCTTGCTACTACAACTAAAATCACTCATACATTTACAGCAAACAACTCTTTTCCCCTTCCCTTTAACCTCTTTTATGCTAAATAATTTCTACACCAGGCTATTCAACTTATTTTCCTTTTTTCCCCTAGTAACAATACTAGGGGTGAGAACTCTGACAGCATCAATAACATCCATATCATTATTGACACTATTGTACTATGACAGAATATCGTCGAAGTTGAACATGTTGAATTAGTTTTGAGTGGAGTTAGCCATTTTTTAAAAAGTTATAGTATTAAACTCTAAAAAAAATAAAAATTAATTTAATTGCAACTTACCTGGTTTACCGGTTCAGAATCTCAACTTGATTTTAACTATTGAAGCCTTCAAGCCTCCCAAATTGCTAAATTGAGATATTTGAGTAAGCCTTCTTCTTGTTGAAACTTGAACAAAATTGAAAATTAGAGAGTAGAGAGTAGAGAGAGAGTATTGGAGTGTGTACAAGAGAGTATATGAGAATATGAGAGGGTATAAAAATTGGTGTGATGACAATGGCGGAGGATAAGGGTATTTATGGGAGTAGGAATTAATTCAGTTGCCCAAAATACCTAAAAAGCTAGCCTTTTTTAGTTGTTGGGAGGGGTATTACTTTGGTCCTTATAAAGCTAATTATCACTTTACCTAAATGCCCCCCAAACTAGCTGTTATATAGTTGTTATGTAAAAACTCCCCTAAAAAGCAAAAGCATTTTTACCGTTCAGTCCACCCTTAGGTGGAGCTACTACTAGACTAGGGGTGGATTGAATCCTACCCGAGGATTGATGCCAAATTCACGGGCAGGATGTGGTTTATAGGGGGGCTACTAGTACACTAGGAGGGGGCTGCAAATTCAATCTCTGAGGGGATTGCAGTCCAAAAATCCCAAAAGCAAAAACTAGCCGTTGGGGACCCCCCCAAAGGCTATATGATGTAGGCGGGCCACATTGACTCGCTACGGGCCCATGCCAAAATGGTCCGCATTGTCATGTCGTGCATGTTGTGTCAGCCCATGGGCCTAAAAACCCAAGTCTGGCACGACCCGTGTGCTATAGTGATGGGTTGTGTCGGGCCATGCTAAGCCGTGGGCGGCATGAACCGGTTTATAGCTCTAAAACAATGGTTATCATGTTTGAGGCACTATTATTATTATGGTTTTTAAAGAATCCACATTAGATGAAACTAGAAGAGATCCATGTGATATATAGGTTGTAGGGGTGTACATTCGGTTGATTCGGTTCAGTTCAGTTCAAACCGAAGGCCTAACTAACATTTCAATTTAACCATTTGATCCAAATGAACCGAACTGAAATATACTATATAACCAAACCAAACTGAATTCGGTTCGATTCGGCTTTTTGTTCGGTTGAGCCCATTAAAACCCCACAAACTACTACAAGCCTGCATATGTTTGGTTGAGCCCACGAACTACAAAGTCAAATAGAGTTTTATACTTCAATTTTTCCATAAATAAGGTGTCAGGTCCATTAGTGACCTTGTACTTCCTAATATGCCTTGGAAAGTCGAAATTGCTAGAACTACTAAACTAGAAAGTCTCTGCCTCTCTGAGTCTCTAACCGTTTGACGTTCAGACTTTAGACGCTGTTTACTTATTTTTAGTATTTTTAGTTTTGAGGTGTTTAAATAATGAAAATTCAAATTAGAAGATGCAGATACAAACTAAATAACCATCAACTGATACATATAAAATATTAAATTTTGTTATTTATAAACTTTATATTTATGTATAATATCTATATATATTATATATAATAACTTTTTATTAGACTTGAATTTTAATCAAATCGATGAATTTAAATCCACATCTGATTGATATAAATTTTATGGAGAAATACGGACAGGATTGGCAGCCTAGAGCGGCTCAACTCACCATATTCCAAATTCTTTGGCCATTAAAAAGGGAAGCTCACTGTACAATTATATACCGGGTCGGTGCTCCCGATCTTTGTTCGATGTGAGCCGGGAAGTAAAACTTGAAGGGGTCTGGGGTCCACGTTTGATAGATTTGACTGAAGTCATAATTGACATTAAGATTAAGGAAAATTTTCCATAGGTATCCTGTATTTTAGGTCGAGTGTTAATTTAGTGCTGTACTTTAAATGGTGACAATTTAGTACCTGAATTTTCAACTTGTAAAAGATAAAAAAATTTTAAAATACCCCCAGCCTTTCTTTTTCCTCCCACCAGTCCTCGGTGTTTGCACTCCAAGAACAGTTCATCCACCAAACATATGGATTTATTCTTGAAACCTGACGGAAGCCACCATTGTCAAGAGTCAAGACCCTGAATCTATTTGTTCACATTTCTCTCAAACAATAACAGAGTAACCAATGGTACCCATGAGGATTAAGGCATATGGCAACAAGTTCAAATTTCTCTTTCGTAACAACATGAAGAATTTCTGTTCTCTGATTTTCATTGCATACTTTTATAAGCTTCTGAACAAGGTAATTCCCAAAAGGGTCCACCATTAACTGGCTCACATGGTCCTTCACCTCCGAGAAGATCATCTCTATCTCCTCTTCGCTTCCCTCTTCGAATATCTTCTGCAAGAAATGACACCCATTTTGATCCTTGGCCACCTCCATTATCCGGCCCCTTAATTCTTCCAAAGACGAGTACTCATGATGAAGATGGCGACTACATGACAGGGCCCTCACCATATTCGAATTCTCCAGCTCTAACGCCGGACCATCTATCTTTTCTGTTCTGCCCTCCGCTTCATGGACTCTCGTGTAGATGGTGTCCTCCGCTGGAGGCAAGATTGATTCCTAGAATGGCGATTACAACAAGATCCCCCATATCCATTCTGAGATGCCATTACATCTAATCCTTCTCTACGGTTCAAGAACTTCATACGTGGATTGTTGCTGAAAACGGTTGGGGAGAAACAATCCAAAGTGTCAGGAAGAGTAGGATTACGGTCATGGTTCCGCATAAACGCAGCGATCTGGCCTAAGACGGCGTCTTGTAGCTTTAATTGCTGCAACTCGATCGTGGCTTGTTGCATCTGCTGAAAAGAGAAAGACAGTAAGCCTTCATTTGTAGAAGTTCGATTGCTAATGGATTGATTTCCTAGCATCGGTGCATCGTCGTAAGCGGGGGGGTGCCAATGGAAGGAACGAAGATTGGAGAGAAGGGTTTCCGGAGAGATTTAGACGGACAAATACTGATTCGAGAGACGACGGTTGGGGGAGGGGTTCAAGTAAAGCATCTCGAATGGATGATGAGTTGTTGAGATACTGATGAAGGAGACGGTCATAGTTTTCCGGCGAAGTTTGAGACATGGCGATTGAAATTTCGCCCAACAAATTAGACTTCTCCTTCTGAAAAAATCTATACAAAAGAAAAGGGTTTACAGAGGTTTTGGCCAAATAAGAGGCGCCTCTGCGCGTTCCCTTCAGAAGCCAAGAAGGCGGCATTGGATGGACTCGAGGATGTGCTGCTGGAACCACCGCGAAGAGCTCATGTGGAGTCGAACAAGTACTTGAAGAGGACCAAATTCCTGCCGGACTTAACAGGGGACTCGCTCGAAGGGTACGTGGTGATGAAGGCAGAAGCAGAAGTGGTAGAGGATCGGGGACCAGGTAGGAGGAAGAAGAAGAGCTGGGGGTATTCAAGACTTTTTAATAGAAATTTAATACTGGATACCAAATTGTTGTAAATTGAAAGTTTGAGTATTATATTGTCACAATTTAAAGTACAGATACTAAATTGGCACTCGGGAATTTTCCTTAAGATTAAGCTTTTTTCGGAGTTTCCACTATTCCACCTCGTCCTCGTCAACTTTTCTTTTTCTTTGTTAGCTCGTCGCTATTAATTTGAGTGAAGAGAAGACCAAAGATCTGTGCTGCCAACGCTGGGTTGTTCATGTTCATGTAGCCTGATTTACATAAGTCCACGTTAACCCTAACACGGGTTCCCCCCTGGCCTGATTTTAGGACCAGAACCGACCCTTTAGAGAGAAGACCAATTCCACGCTTTATAATAGGGTCAGTTCAGTTCAGGTTCTATGGTACTGTGGGTACATTCAAATATTCGATAGATTGGACTCGCTTTCAACTCGGGCTGTAGCAGATTCGGTCTTCTTTTAAAGTTTAGACTCCCAACAAGCGAACGAGGCAAATGATTCAGCCACTCGAATGCTTTTATGTTTTCAAAGCTTCACGATGCTTTTATAGCCATTAAAATGGAATCTTTCGTTAACAATACGAGAATAACGAGTTAAGAAGGAATATGGTTGAAAAGTGCTCTATGTGTTCCTCTTCTTACCCTGTATTTGAGGGTAACTTCGAGGCTCTTTTTTTTCTTTTCTTTTAAAAGAGTTTTTAACCACCTTCTTGGAACTGCCACACCCCACATGATTTCATACTTCATTTTTGGTCTTTCCTTAAAAATTAGGCCTAAAATTATAAGCCACGTGGCTATGTTATGCACCATGATAACCTCCTTCACCTTTACTTCTTTGGGTCCCTGTTTGATAGGGCTGATCTGAAGATAAACTTAGCTGTCTAAGAATTAGAGAATTCGGATTATCTTGGCAAGCATTCCGGATATGATATTCAAAGAAGCCGAACTGGACCGCTCTTCCATTTGCTGGTCCATAGCTGATTTGGTTGCTTCTATTTTTCACTAAACATAGTTTTAGGCTGTTGATGTAGGCAACCTTTTAAATGATACAGCCGATTTGGGCGGTTAAGATTTTTCACCAAACATAACTTATAAGTTACTAGTGTGCGAGTGTCGCCTGTGTCAAGCGGTGAGAAAAAAAAAAAAAAGCTGAAAAATCAAACTGATTGAATATCGGTTAATCAAATCGATCGGTTTAGTGTTTTTAAAAACTGAAGGTACTAGTCGGTTTGGTGTTTTTAAAAACTTCGATTCGGTTTCGATTAATCAATATAAAAAACTGGTAGTTAATCAAACCGATCGGTATATATGTTTTTCTATATATTTATATATATTATATATATTATATATTATAATTTTTCATTATATATTTTTATAATATATATTATAAAAACTAAAAAACCAAAAAACTGGTGAACCGAACCAACAGTTAATCGAAACAGTCAACCAGTTAACTGACTGGTTTTGGTTCAGTTCCGACTACCGGTTTTCTAAAAACCGCTACTACCGGTTCAGTTCAAAAAAAGGCTCACGGTTCGGGTAACGAACTGTGAGCACCCCTACCCGGCCTAGCCCAGTATGGTGGCATGCAGGCTGTGCTGCCTATGGCCTGACATGAAATTGGGTTGGCTTGGCACAATAGCACGCGAGCCATGCCGCCTGCAGCCTGCCTGCCACCACGACCCATATATGTATATATATTTATATATATATATATTATATAATAATATATTAATGTATAAAATTTTATTTTCAATTTTTTATACTATTTCATTTTATTATTACATATATAAACAATTGTATACATCAAAATTCATATAAAATAAAATTTTAAGATTTGTTTTTTGATTTTTTGTTTATTTGTTAATTTACTTTAAATCTTTCATTATTTTTTTTTTATTTTTCTTAAATATACCTCTCATGGCTTGACCTGGTCCACTGCTCGGCCTAACCCAAGTCTCAACCCGTGGCACAGATCCGCCTGGGCTTGTAGGAGGGCTAAAGTGAAACAACTCATAAGCTTTATGAGATGGGGGGCCAACAAAGATAGCCTATAGATTGGTGGAAAATCCACATAGCCCAAATTGGCTTTTGGTTACTCATTGGAGAGATAGGATTAGCTGAATGCAATAACTGTAGAGCAGGCTGTAGAACCAATTATAACACTCCACAACAGTTAATATATGGGACTCACAAGCATTCGCCCTATTAGTGTGGACCCATCTATTTTATCAATGGAATGGGGCATTATCATTGATCTCACAGCCGCTACACACCTAAAGCATTCAGCTAATCCCAATTCGTCGTGGGAAGGATTGTCTATTTGAGGCTATTGTGTTGTTGCATACCCATTGCATTTGTACTTGATTTAAGGATTGGAAATGTAGAAAAAAAATCTAGTTGGATACGAAATACATTGTATGAATGTAATATTAATTTACTTATCACTGTTTATTATATATAAGTGTCATTAATCACCACATAAGGCAATAAATGTGAATGAAAATATGTAGAGTATAAAACGGTCTATATAAATTATAAAGTTGGGTTAGTTTTGCACCAACAAATTTACTTTTAGACTTGACTTTTAGCTGTAATGGATGCAAATACAAATTTTAATAAAGAAGTAAATTTTGCATTCAAGTGTATATATATATTATCAAAAGCCCACTTGAATGCAAAATTTACTTCTTTTTATTGATGTACTTTTATATCTTATTATCAATGTAAATATGCATTGGTCTGTCATTTGTCAATGCATAAATGTAATGTTGTCGGGGAGAATGTTGGTTCAGCCCAGAGTCAAAATTTGTAGGTTCAAAGTACATTTGGGATAGGTGCCATTTAGGAATTAATGCCAATTCACAGACGGGTATAGGTGCATAGGACATGGATTTTTGACCTTTTGAATGTTTATAGCTCTATAGTGGAAATCATAAATCTACATTGAATCCATCTATACTTCTCCAAAAGAAAAAATGTCAATGACAACATCTTCTTAAATAGGAAATGTTTTATTTAATACAACATGAGGTAAAAACAGAATATTTGTATGCCAATAATAAAATACATGAGACTTGCTCCTTTCAGAGTGAAACCCATAAATTTATTATTGACATGAAACATTTTTATTGATTCTCTAGCACGATGAACAATCATCGCATTCAGCTAATCTTAATTCTATATGACACTGATGTGAGAAAATAAACACACAATGCAATGATGCAAAAAATACCAAATACATTGTTTAAATAATTGAACCAGCTTAGGTGAGTCTTGAGCTCAGCCCTCAAATGGGCCCTTAATCCTTACCCATGTTATAAATTATAATTTTGTGGTAAGTTATATCAACCCCACAAGACTGCCCCCACAATGTCACACAGCACATTCCTGCTGTGTAATGAAAATATCTTCCGATGATATACCCGAAATAATGATATTAGTATCGGGAAATATTCTCAATGCACGGCGGAGATATACTGTGGGAAGTTGTGGGGGGCAGTTTCGTGGGGGGCTGATCCGATCTCTGCTCAGTGTAGTTTAAGCTTCTATAAGGACATGAACATGAATGATGTGGCTTTGTTGGGTGTAGGCGTATAGCTTTTAATTTGCTCCTCTGTCAAACAAGCATTGAACCATCAAACGGTGGACAACACGCCCACATCACTTATATTATCATACAATAAAACCCTAAAGATTCTCCCAAATTAAGAACGCAGCTGTGTTACCCACCATAGAGCCTATCCATCACTTAAGGCTATGTTTGGTTTAAAGGAAAAAAAATAGGAAAAGTAAGGGAAAAGTAATTTTATATAGGTTTCCTTAGCTTTTTCTTCCCTTCCTTACCTTTCCCTTCAAATCAAACATAATTATATAACTTTAAGAGTTAAGATCCAAGGAGGAAAGCTAGTATAGTACACAGACTACAGAGGATGAAGAACCCCTAAGCCCTAAAATCACCAAAATCATTTAATCCACGAGCCTGAACCTGAAGCCACGGTCCACCCAACGGCGTCTTTCAATGTCGGCACGACATGAGAACTTCAATTCAAAGATGAACTCATTCTCTCTCTCTCCTCCTCAGTCCTGACACCGACATTCTCCCTCTCTCTCTCTCCCTCCCGTCCATATCCATTGTAACTTACTTCTCACCAGATTGTCAGTCAAAAACTGTGTGAACGTAAAACCACACCGCATCTTTTGCATTTCTTTTTGCAAATGAAATCTATATATAAATTATGATTCAAAAATGAAAATCAAACAAACCCCTGAAAAACATCTCGATAGACGTATACAGAGAAGGAGAGAGAGTTGCAGAACCAGACGGGTCATAAGGCGGCGCGTCACGTTTGAATTTTATAAGTTCATAGATCGCTAATCAATCACGGCTGAAAGCGTTGCTTGTTAGAAATCGCCGGAAAGGGAGTCAAAGTCCGTTGAGTCTTCGCTCGGTTTTCATGTGCCTTCTGAAGGTGGCGAACCCACGAGAAACCGAGGGAGACACCAATGAAGGGTTCTCGCAAGCACCGGCACTACCCACACAGCAGCAGCTCGTGGATGTATCGGCGGCATCCATTCTCTCGAGTTACAATCGTTCAAGAGAGATGTCAGCCATGGTTTCGGCTCTGACGCACGTTGTGTCTGGAGAGAGGAGTGGAGATTGGATTTATCGACCAAATTTTTCTGGTTTTGCTGCACCAACTTTAGCTTCTTCTGGGGTGGCGGTGACCTATGCTGCTGCTTCGCCTTCTTCTTCTTATACATCTTCTTATACCTCTTCTTCTTCATTGAGCGGTGTAGGACAGAAGAGAGGACGTGAGGAAGAGAGTTCTAGCCAGTTGCCTGAAGCAGTTTCGAGGATTTACAGAGGATTTGGTGAATTCAGGACGTCATTAGGAGAGTCTTCATCCGTTTTGCCAGGTATTTTTTCCTCAATGGGCAGTTCTTTTCTTCGATTCTTAAGATATTATTTACCACCTTCACTTCCATATTTCCTTGCTTTTTTCCTATGAAAGTTGCATAGTTTATACTTTCAGACAGGGCCTCAGTGCGTTTTTATTAACAACCCAATGAGTTTTATTTACTAAAATCCTGTTTTTCTTTTTTTAAACTTATTTCCATTTTAATCTTCTCCGTGCATTCTGCATAAGAATGTTCTGTTTATCTATAATCGTTTCGTACAAAAATTTGGATGTTAATTTTTTCATGTTTTTTCTGTTACAGTAGTTAAAGAAGAAGGTCCGAACATTATAACAACTACCACTGTTGCAACTTCAACTTCATCAGCTACAGATGAAATTTCAACCTATGAAGAATCGGGAGAGAGGAGAAGAAGATACAGAGGGGTGAGGCAGAGGCCGTGGGGGAAATGGGCAGCAGAGATAAGGGACCCACATAAAGCTGCCAGAGTTTGGCTTGGTACATTCGATACAGCTGAAGCTGCTGCCAGGGCTTACGATGAAGCTGCTCTGAGATTTAGAGGAAACAGAGCAAAACTCAACTTTCCCGAGAATGTCAGACTCAGGCCATCTTTGTGCAATCCTGCCACGACCCAGTTGACGATTTCCGGTTCTCCAAATACCCTTTCAACGACTTCTCAAATGTCTCAACCGTTCGTACAATCTCACATACAGCAGCAGCACAGCTCTGACCTAAGAGATTACTACGAATACTCTCAATTACTTCAGAGCTCCGGCAGAGATTTTTCAAGGCAACCCACGAGTTTACTGGAGCAGATGTATTATTCCTCGTCTTTAGCTGCTTCTATGCACTGTTCATCCTCCTCCCCCTCCTCTTCTTCTTCCTATTCTTCCCCACTCACCTCTTCAGTTTCTTCTTCGACATCCTCTACTGCATTTCCTCTGTTTTTCGGGGATCATCAAATGGGTTACATGATGCAGCCAGAAAATCGTGACCAGCGTAGTGGTGGTGATGGTGGATCAGGTTTCCCGACGCCGTCGTGGACGGATTCCGGCTACTATCCGTCCTCTTCCTCTAGTTAATTTTCTATCTTTTGTTTTCTTTACCCCATTGTTTTTTTTATTGTTTGTTCATGTCTTGATGTGTTCTGTACGGATGTGCTCTATCGAAATCTGCTTGTAACTTCGTCTGTCGTATAAAAAACAAAGAAGGAAAGGATAAAGATCAGAGGATTGATTAGAAAGCAAAAGAAATAAACATGATTTAGGACGTAGTTCTCATCTTGGGTTTTTGATGTTTACATTCTTTTCATCATCAAAATATCAATTCAAAACTCTCTTTCTAGGCTTCGTCATCCGTCAATACAAGATTAATTAATAATTTTACTGATGATTTACTATTATAGGCCGGGTGTTTCTTGATTCTTTATCAATTTGTTTAAAATGGTAAATTACAGATTATACCCTGTATATATGGGTGCAAATCCGGGACGGTCGAATTCGGATCATCCCAGTTCGGATATTTTTGGTCGGATAGGATCATATCGGATAATAGAAATTGGATTGGATTCGGATGACTACCATTCGATTTGGAATCATATCGGATAATAAAAATGGGATCGGATTCAGATCACCTCTATCGGATCTCATATATGTTATATATTTATAAATATAAATATTTATATAATATATATTATATTTTTATAATTTTTTTATATTAAAAATATGTATATATATAATGAAAATAATTAAAAATATTTATATTTTTTTGTTTTCTATTTAAACCGGTCTATTTTATTTCTTTTAATAATTTATTAATTTTTAAAGAAAACAAGTTAGATTGGATCAGATTTGAAGATCTGACCTACGGATAGAATTCAAATTCAAATCAAGGCCTATCAAATCTGATCAGATCTTCGAATCGGATTCAGATATGCCTTGATTCGAATCCAGTCCGATCTATTTGCATCCTTACCTGTATGTATTTTAGGTAGTAGCAATTACCCTTGAACTTTCATTTTGGATAAAAACCCCTCTCAGTTGAGTGACTAGTTAATTTATCAAATTATCCATCCGAAAAACCTCTTCAAAATGGAAATTACAAAAAAAAAAATAAAAAACTTAAAACTTCTATGAAAACCTAGAATGACAAAAAACACATGTAATTAATATCAATTAAAACAGTATCAAATGAAAAAGAAATCGTTCCTAGAGTTTGAAACTTCAGGGGTAATTCGTTACCAAAAAAGAAAAATTCAAGGGTAATTGCCATTACCCAAATTACGGCGTAATTTATCCTTTTTTTTTGTTTTTGGTATAAATACAAGCTGATGTAAAACTTCACTCTTGATCTATATTTATCGTATTTGTTTTGAATGTAGTTTTAATCGATATAAACTCTATTCACAGTAGAATTTTACATCCATAATCGGTGTAAAGATACTATCAATAAAATTGATGTAAATATTTTTATCGATAATCATACCTTTTCATTTTATAACAGTTCACTCATTTAAACCATTCAGTATTGAAATTCATTAATATAGAAAAGAAGTCGTTCTCAATGGCGAGAGAAGGCCAAAACCACTGGATGGAAGAATCCAAGCTGACAAAAGGTGAGACGAATGAGGAAATTGATATTATTAATCACTCCTACATTGCATCGAGACCCAGCTCTTTTTCATTGATCAGATCATTATAGGTGAGAATGTTTGGGAAAGTGACTGCATCACTTATGGGCCCGCCAATCACGGGTAAGAGGAAGCATTCAATTAACACCAAGAATATGCAAGAATGCCCAGAACATCCTTTTAGTTTTCTTTTTTCTTCTAAATTTTGTTGGGACAAATTTACTATTGCTCCAAACTAGCTGGGCCCTGGACAAATTTTGTTGGGACAAAGTTGAGTGGATGAGGTCGAGGGTTTTATTGACCAATACCCCTACCTGTGAATTCATTACCCCTTGAATTTGATTCATTCCCCCCACTTATCATTATTTTAATTTAATAATTATATTAAAATTTATAAGATGGATTGAACAATAGGAACCCTTAAATTTTACCTCAACATAAAGTTTAATAAAAAAATTGACTCCTACTTAATGGGAATAAATGGGATGAATGAGTCCAACCAAATGACTTATACTGTTTTACATATTAATTAATTTTAGGGTATTGGGTAGGGGGAGGGTTAGGCCCTTCTTTAAGGATAGGGATTGGTTTAGGGATATAGGAGATTAAGATAAACCAAAATAGGCAAACCCATTATTTATTTATTTTATTAGGAGATATGGGTTCTCTCTCTCCTTCACGCTTACTTCAGATTGTAGTTTACGCTTCAGCCATGTATTGACTAGGGTTTTATAGTTGAACGTGGAAAACCTTCCTTTTATGGGAAAGCACATGTGAAACCAAAGTCCAAGTGGTGTTCAACTGTTCAATATCCGGCTAAAAAAAATGTGGTGAACCGACACGTGTGGGTTACGGCACGTGTTTGTCTTGTGCCTTTTGTCACGGTCATAAATGTAAAGACCTCAGACAGACGTGTACACCTTAACAACCACTAACCATTCAATCTATTCTACACGTGGTTCTATTTTTTAATTATTTGCTTTCTCTCTCCTCACAAATGAAGTGGTAGGGTCTCTGTCTAGTGGGGGTAGATTGTCTGACTTTGTACCTACTCACTGGCTATTATAAATAAAGTGAGATGCTGTTGGCCAGTTTAGTATCATCCTTCACGTCTACTACTACTTCAATTGATCACATCTTTGACTACATTAGTACATTCATTTCTTTCGATGAGTGGCGTGGTAAATCAAACCTCAAAGCCAATTGTTTATTTTATTTTAGACCCAAAACTAAATTGATCGATTTTTGGGACAATCAGGTCTGATACGATGGACTCAATTATATATGGCTTGGGTTGGGATTGGATAAAACCGGTCCGAACTGATAATAATCGGGACAATAGAATAAGAATCAGAACCGGCCCATCAGTACTGATCCTGGGACCAGAAGTGGCCCAATCGGTTTGGGTCCACCCATTGACAGCCCTAACTGCAACAAACAACATAAACGAGAGATATATATATATATATATATATATTGGTAACTGCAATAAAAATCATAGATATGGTGGAAATTTTGACATACCAATATATTTAGACAGACTCTAAATCGTAAATGTCGCTAAATTTAAAGCTAAAATGACTATAAGATACAAAACACATATGAGAGTAATGTATATATTATATGAAATGTGAAATATCAGGATATGCTAAAGAAACATGAGTAATATTTTTGAATCGTCGTTGATCCGGGCGATTGGACTACTTGGCCCAGAAATCATCCAAGCAACCGGTTTTGTTTCACCCCTAATTCATTACTGGGTCAAAAACCGTTGACTTTGTCAAAAAATCGCTGACCTGAAAGGTCAAACCGTTGACTCGTTTAATCCAAGCAGTGGCTTGCAGTATAAAGTTGCAGGAGAGAATGTCTCAGATTTGAAGAAGAAGAAGAAGAAGATCTTAGAACTCAGATATGAGAGCTTAGATCTCAGATCTGAGAACTCAGAGTTTATTGCCGTTGCCGTCGCCGGTGAGCGTCGAACCACCCTCCTCTTCCTTCTTCCCTCCTTTCTTTCCTTTCTCTTCTTTTCTTTTTTCCTCTCATTTCTTTCTTTCTTTTCTTCTTTTTTTTTCTTTCTCAGCCGACAACATCACTTTCTCTCCTTTCTCAAATCTCATAACTCGTAAAATATTTGCCCTAATGGCAAACTATCCGAACCGTTCGATCCGGACGATCAAACTATTGACCTGAAAACCGGTAGCTAAAACGTTTTTATTTTCGGGTCGGTTTTTAAAACATTAGATTCCATTAGGTTTTTGGCTGGAATCGGAATCAGCACCCCTTGTTCATAGTTGGAATTGGAATCGATGTCCCTTGGAATTGGAATCACATATTCGCATACCCATTTAGTCAGAAAAGAATTGAAATTAGATTCCATAAGATATGCACACCTAGACTTATTCATGGCCAGGCTCAGGCTTGGCTTTTTCCATGGAACCAATCTGATGCCTGAACCCAAAGCTTCATCCATGAACAAGGTCTATGCACAACTCTGAAGGAGAGTCAGCGTCAGATTCTGCCAGGAATGGAAATTAAAATCTCATTCCACCCGACCAAACGGTTGGAACCAGAATAGCTGACCCTTCCAATTCTAATTCTAGACCTATATCCCAACGAACCAAACAAACCCTGAAAATAGTAGAAGAGTTACCGGATGACCTGTGCAATACAGGCTAATAATACTGCGCCACTGAGTGGTGTGCCCATTGTTAGACAGTTTTGTATGCCCTTAGCTTTAATCAGAATGATGTACTTTATAAGTTATTGTAAATGAATAAAAGTGCATATTTGATTCATGTTCCCTTTGTATGTTTCTGTGTAATACCCTTAAACTGGACACTTATTGAGACTCGTGTTAGTTTAGAATGTTCACAGCCAGTGGGTCGGTCTGGGGAGACCTATCCTGACAAGGCTGACACTGTGGTGCCACCAAGTCGGTTGGGGTGGCTTGTCTCAGCTGCCAGGGTGAGACCCTAAGCACATATAGTGTATGATTAATTGAATCTATGAACTGGACCAGATTTCCAGTATTGCCCTGGAGCTTGGAGATTGATGGGCAAAACTGGAAAGTTACACCCGACCCCTAGACTCGATTATGATACTGTACTAGGTGTCGGATTGGGCTGTCTTTGATATACCAATCAGTGAGATCCTTAGCGGGGGTTAAAACCTGGGTATGTTGGGACAGTCCGAGAATTCATCTGAGTGGGTGATCATAGTGACAGGATCAACCCCTTTGTCGGACAAAGGTAATGATCGGGGATGCACTCTCACTGATGGAAACCAAGACTGCCGACAGCCGATTTCAACCGTTGAGATTTGTTTTGCAAAGTATATTTTATATGAGATATAAAAGTATATATATTATGGTTTCTCAAATGTTTGCAAAAAGGTTTTAATTCCCGGGATCCATATCAGTGGAGAGTGCAACACTGTTCCTTGTAGCTGAGGGAGATGTCATCTCTTGTCGGGCAGTGTATGATCATTATGGGCTAAGAGGTTAAGTGTAAGACCATTGAGGATAATACCTGATGGGCTAATCTTGCATCTGCCCAGTCCCTGGGTGTTACAAGGTGGCTTGGCCCAGGGACCACTTAGGGTAAGTGTTGGGCCCATAGAGCCCATTCGATGGGTTTCAGGGGGTGCACTGTCTTTAACAGTGTATTCAGCCAGGCCTTGTAACAAAGGCTGGGCCGAACCCATGTGGCTGATGTGTAGATCAATGCTTAGGTCCCACGCCATACAAGGAAACCCAACTGGGCAGTAGTTAGGAAGGATAAGTGAGCACATAAGTTTAATGGGCCTAAAGCCCATTTCGAACTAGGCTATTTATTTAGTTAATAAAAAGGGTGAATTCTGAGATGGATTAATAAATAGGATAGGGTCTTAATCCTATCCACTCAGAGAGTTTAGATCTGAATATGATTCAAATTTAGAAACCTCCTAATGAGAATAGAAGAAAACTAATCTAATCTACAGATAAGATAAGGATTTATCCCTATCACCTAAAGAGAAGTCTTATCCAAATACGATTTGGATAAGCTGCTCCTAATTAGATTAGGAGCTGATCTTTTGAGTTAACAAAAGGAAGGGGGCGACAGCCTTTAAAAGACACACAACATCAGATTTTCTTTAATGCTGAAATCAAGAAGAGAGAATTCTGCACCCTGCGAATACTCTCTTGCCGCCTCCTTGTTCTTGCCGCCCTGTTTGCCAATTCGATCTCCTGTTGTGGGAGAAGTCAAGATTGGATCTTGATATTAGTTCTTTGAGAAATGATTGAAAGGAAGTTGTGCTCACGTACCATCCTGTTGATTCTTGCGAAGGACAGAGTTCTTGGAGAAGAACACTGTTGATTCTGCTCCATCCTGTACTGCGCTATCTTTAGTGGGAGCAGTTTTTGGATCCTTCCTTGGGCGTGAACACCTCCGTTGGGAAATACTACTTCTCCGTATCAGGTATAATTCTCCCCTATTCCTTTTGATTCAGATCTGATTCAGTTTAAGAGAATGCGGTTCCCAATTGAAAGGAGAAATTTTTTTTGAAATTCGCCCATTATTCCGCAATCTTTGGGCGTCCATGGGATGGATCTCTCATCCCTTCACCCATAATATCAAAAATCCAATGGCCGATAGATACTTCACACCTTATCTCAAACCTCGAAGGAAGTTTTTGAAAGCTTGAAAGCTCCCATGCAGCAAATCTCAAAGGCAAGGTTCAAAGTATCGACGGTATTACTACTTTTTTTTAGGTTTTATTTATTCATTTTTCAAAACCAGTTCAGAAGGGTCAATTTAAGGCCTAACTACCCTCTGAACCAATGTCTGACCCAATACAATCCTTGGAGGAACGTATCGAAAAGCCATTGGCACATGTATCAGCCGATCGATACTTTGAACCTTGCTCAAAGGAGGTTTATGAAAACCTCTATGCGTCAGGGAGATGTAGTAAGACTCAAATATGCAAATGTCAAATGAAACAAGAATGTAAGATGATTTCTGATAAAAACGTAACATGATCAGTATGCATTTCAGGTACCCATTGCTCCGAAGGAAGAAACGGAAAGTCGGAAACATAAAATAAGCACAATCCCCATTCAGTTCATCAAATCTGGTATCACCAACGAAGTTACATACGACAGCCAGCGAATTATTGAAATTTGGCCAGAACCATTTGCAGCTCATCACAATTGAAACTTTGATAACTGTAACGAGAAGGCAAACAATGATAAACACAGCCAAGATATCCGATCCTTCTACTGATATATAAAAAAATAAAAAAAAAAAGCTTTTCTTTTGAAGGAAAAGCCCGTAGGCCCAAAAAAAAAAATAAAAAAAAAACAGCTTTGGACCCGGTGTTTTTAGTTAATGAAATGGGCATACAACATCAGACAAGACAACCCAATTCATGATCTGGAGGCATGACCTACTTTATGGTTACCTAACCACTGTTCTCGCACCATAACAAAAGACATAGTTGTAACACTAGTCAATACAAGTGACCTACTTTATGGCAAAATATGAAGTAGCATCAGAAGCAACCTACAAGGCAGAAAATTTGAAACTGATGTTATGTCCCAGTTAATATTCTGTGGTAGATAATCCAATATGACCCAGTATGAAGTTCAGTGATTATTCAGTACAAACTGATAAGAAAAAGTAGTATTAGCATTTAATTATTCATATCTACTTTGGTAATAAAACAAAACCAAAGTTCCCAACCTACCTACGCTCCTCGCTAATATTTGCATGTAGTTTAGGCTACTTCAAGTAAAAATTTTAAATTTTGAGCGACCTTAGCATATATGGCCGCTGCTTATTTAATGAGCAAACACCTGGGTCTAGAGCTAAATGATCTATACAACAGTTTGTATTTAGAGACCAGGATCCACCATCTGATGGGTCATACCATGGAGATTAACCGAAGTTACCAAACAAAATCAGCTTACAACGTGATACAAAACTCTATCACAACCAATACTATGAATTATGGAGCAACTGTGTTTGCAGTAAAGGGCTTAAACTGCAAATCTCCTGGAGCGCCAAATCAAGATTCCACTATTGATTTTATAAACATTGAAAACATTGGATATTCTGGAGAGAGTATTTCTAAGGATACAGGACTTCTTATTAATAAGTCAATATTCCTTATAAAAGATTTAATTGAACATAAAATTCAACCTTGTTTCTGGTGAAAGGTTTATGTTATGATATGTGAAACTTGACACATAGGAGGATAAGAATATAGATCCAGATATTCAATGATAAACCCTCAAAAATCAGCCACACCCATTTTATCCTGTTGAGCAGCAGACCATTACCCAAAGTTTGTTGCAACTTGTGCCATACCAATAATAGGTCTTAATTCTTATATCTCATAGTATAAATAATGTTATATATTAAAGTTGATCTTTATGCCATGTGTCAAGGTTTTCAGATAGGAGTTGCTGTAACAAATGAGGAACATGTAAACTAATCATCCCTGGATAAAAAATTTGACGAGTACAAATATTTTTTCTATGCATGGCATATAAATAAACACAAACATACACATGGAGAGAGAGACTCATACTTCTGAATTTAGACTTTCAGAGCAGCTTTGTGAACCATGGTTTCCTTGTGGATTTGGTGGCAACTCTTCTCAACAAGATCAAGCAGCTTCTCCAAGTTCATTGCCCATGAATTGAGAATGTCATTGCTGTCCTTTGCTGTCTGGAAGCAGACTGTTCCCATTGGCCTATCAATCTTTGCAACCAGAGACTTGGAGACAACCATATCTGATAGGTGCTTCTCAGCTTCCTGACATGCAGTTGAAGAGATTCTAAGATGAACCAAGCTGTTATGGAACTCTTAATTACTAATGCTCACTAATATGTTATAACAGGTTATAGTACCAAATCCATATTCCTTCCTTTCTTGGTTCTTTTTTTTTAATGAAATAATGTTGTAGTTAAATGAAAAGAAGATACAAGGTGTCCAAAAAGTAAAAGGGGGACTGGCCAATACAACCACCTATTGGCCACCATGGTACACTCTTCAACTATCTTGGGAAGGTGCATTTAGGAATATGCTATGATTGGCAAATATAATATAAGAGAACATTTTATAGGAATACCTATAATACTTTTCACTCCTTATGGAACAGAGTTGGGAATCATGAAACAAACACGTGTTCATAAATCAGTGTAGCAAAGATGAGGATTGACATTGAAGTTGGTAAATTTGACAAAAGCTCCACCCTAAATCTGGAGCTAGCTGGTATTGGAGGGTTATTCTATAAAGGAGAAGGTAGCAAGGTTCAAAACATCATTATGTATTGGGCCATATCAGCAGATACGTATCGTTTTGGGGCCTTCCTGATACACCCCTACAGGGGGTGTTTCGGGTCAGTGAGTGGTTCAGAGGGTAGACCAACCTTAAACCGGCCCCTCTGAACCAGATTTGAAAAAAAAAAAAAAAAAGAAAGAAAACATTACAGATACAGGCATTAGGGCGTATCACCCTGTATCAATATTTTGAACCTTGGATGGTAGTGTCTTTTTGGCCATTACTGGTCCTGTTGGAGATGTGGACTCATAGGAAACAGTGGTGAAGACCCTTCTGTTAGCCTCTTTGATATGTTACTGATGAAAATAAAAGGTACCCTCTCATGCTATTGAAGACAATTTACTATATGTTATTGGATGGTATCAGAGAAAGAAAAAGTGGGGCAAAATGGCTTGCTCACTGCCTCAATAAAATAAGGTTAGCTAAGCCAAGTAAGATGGTTTCTTATGCCAATTCAAAACTAACAAGTGCACCAATTAGGATGTCATGCAATGCTGTATAAGGAAAGGAGTTAGGCCAAGATGGACTAATATTTGGGTATTTGAACCAATTAGGATGTCATTCCGGGTGTGATGCAGGTAGCTGGTATGGCTGCATAGAGATTGGCTCACAACACAGTTTTTATTCTATCTTCATTTGTTGTTATTCGAAGTTGTTAGAAGTTATTTTCGAAGTACTTTAAGAAGATGAACCCTTCAAAAGTTGAAGACAAGCATGTTGTTGACCATAGTCAAGTTAGATGGAACTAATTATCTGGTTTGGTCACAATCAGTAAAAATTCATATATGCAGTAGAGGCAAATGGGGTTTTATCTCCAGGAGCAAAAAGGCTCCTTCGGAAGATGATCCATCATATGAAAAATGGATGCAAGAAAATTATACTATTATTGGATGGCTTATGAACTCAATGCAACCGCAGATTAGTCAACACTATTTGTGGATGAATTCAGCAAAGGAAATTTGGGATAGTGTTGCTGAGACCTATTCCTAGAAATTAAATGTGGCCAGGGCTTACAAGCTTAAGAGTGATGTGAAGAATTTGAGACAGGGGGAGAAACCTTTAGCTGTTTATTTCTCAATACTGAAGTCTTTATGGCAAGAAATTGATTTGATAGAAGTTGTAGCCTAGGACACCACTAATGATGCTGAGACCTACAGGAAATTTGTTGAGAGAAATAGGGTGTTTGAGTTTTTGACAGGGCTGAATCCAGAGTATGACATCACAAAGCAAAATATTTTATCCAAGGATTTCACTGTCTCAAGCCTATGCCTTGATAAGTAGTAAAGAAAGCAAGAGACTTGCCCAAGTTCAAGGGGCTGGTTTAAATGATCACTTTGCTAATATGGGAGTGAAACCCAAGGGAGTTGTAGGGACTCCAAGTAGCTCAGGGAAAAAAGAAATTATTTGTGAGTACTATAAGAAGCCAAAACACACTAAAGACAAGTGTTGGAAATTGCATCCTAAGCTTCTTCCTCTTCGGTTTCAAAAGAAGTCTGATAATATGAAAGCAGGGAGTGCCAATATTGCTGCTGGTCTAGATAGTGACAGATACCTAACTAAAGAGATGACTGCTAGTGAGCAGTTAGTAGCTACGAAGGCAGAGTATGAAGAGTTTGGAAGGATGATCAATCACCTAGAGGGTGTGGCCTCTTCTTCCAACCCTCCAGGAAATTCAACCTCTTCTGCACTTGGTCATTCAGGTATACGGGCTTTTGCCAACATGCAACTATTTCAAGTAATCGTAGGATTCCTTGGATTATTGATTCTAGTGCTTCTGATCATATGACCAACCTTTCCACTTTGTTTGTTTCTTATGATTTACTTCCTGGCCGTGACAAAATCACCCTAACCAATGGCTCTCTTGCCCCTATCTCCGACAAGGGAACCATCAAGGCTACAGATTCCTTGGTACTTCCTTCTGCTCTTCATGTACCCAAGCTAAATACAAATTTGTTATCTGTAAATAGCCTAAGTCATTAAACTGTTGTGTAACCTTCTTTCCTTCCTATTGTGTTTTTCAGGATCTGGAGTCTCAGGAAGTGATTGGGAGTGGCCATGAGGCGAATGGAATATATCTATTGGACACTCCTGGAAAGAGCCATGGACAACTTGGAAAAGCTGCTTTTGGGCCTACATCTACAGAGTCCATCAGTCGAGTCATGTTATGTCATTTTCGTTTGGGTCATCTTTCTTTTTCTGCATTAAGTCATTTATTCCCAAAACTATTTAAGAGAATTAGTCTGTCCAGTCTTCATTGTGAGTCGTGTGAATTGTCAAAACATCGTAGAAGCAGTTATCCTTTGAGTAATAAAAGATCTTCTCCATTTCATATTGTGCACTTTGATGTGTGGGGGCCTTACCACTTACCTTTCATGGGTGGCTACAAATATTTTATCTTGTTCATTGATGACTTTTCTCGGTTCGCTTGGATATTTTTGATGAAGTTCCCAGACTTGTGAGGCAATTCCATGAATTTGTTCTAACCCAATTTGATACCAAAATTAAAATTTTCAGATCCAACAATGCAAAAGAATATTTTGAGAAAAACTTGACCTACTATCTCACTGATTTGGGGGTTATTCACCAAAGCTCCTGTGTTAGGACCCCAGAGCAGAATTGAGTTGCTGAAAGAAACAATCGGCATATTGTTGAAGTTGCAAGAAGTATCCTATTTGCCTTACATGTCCCTACAAAATTTTGGGGTGATGTTGTTCTCACTACAACCTACCTAATCAACCGTATGCCATCTAGGGTTTTGGGGTTTAAGTCTCCCTTTAATCTTCTTCATTCGGGCAAGGATCTTTTTCGTATTCCTTTCCGTGTCTTTGGCTGCACTTGTTATGTACATACCCCAAGTGTCCAGAGACATAAATTTGAACCAAAAGCCCACAAGTGTATCTTCCTTGGTTATTCCCCCAAACAAAAGGGTTATTGTTGTTTTGATCCAAAGACTGACACTCGATATGTCTCAATGGATGTCACCTTTGATGAGCTCTCTTCCTTTTATGATTCTTTTCAAGAGAGGCATTGTCCAAAGGGGGAGAATTTGTCACAGTTGTTTGCTCTCCCCCTTCCTGTCCTAGTTGAGTCTTCTGTTGAGACTCTTTCTCCTTCAAATGAGTCAAGGGAGGATCAATCATTTCATTCTCATTCTAGTGTTCCTATCCCTCATCCTTTACCTCCTCGTCCTCTTTTTAATCCCAAGTTGTACCAACGACAGAGAACAAAAGTGAACAGATTGTTTCCCCTACAGCACATGAGCCTCCTACACTTCTAGTCACAGAAGAGACAACAAATACTGATACAACCCCTTTAGAGTCATACTTTCTAGACCTTGATATCCCTATTGCTATTAGGAAAGAAAAAATAAAGTGTAGTACACATTGCATTTCCAAACACCTTTCTTATAGTTTGCTCTCTCCTTCATATTTTGGCTACCTTTCTTCTGTTGCTTCTAACCCAATTCCTAGGTCTGTGTCAGAAGCTCTTACTATTCTAGAATGTAGGGATGGTATGAGAACAGAAATTGATGCCCTGCACAAGAATGACACTTGGGACGTGGTTGATTTACCTAAAGGGAAGGATCCAGTAGGTTGTAAGTGGGTTTTTACCATCAAATATCATGCTGATGGCACCATTGAAAGGTACAAGGCTAGGCTGGTTGCAAAAGGTTATACACAAACATATGGGATTGATTATCTGGAGACCTTTGCTCCTATTGCCAATTGATGCCTCTGCTATCTCTGACTGGCCACTTTATTAGCTAGATGTAAAGAATGCATTTCTAAATGGAGAGTTACATGAGGAGGTCTATATGTTTCGTCCTCCAAGGATGTATGAAATAGATATGAAAGGGAAGGTCTACAGGCTGAAGAAATCTCTTTATAGACTTAAATAGTCCCCTAGGGCATGGTTTGAAAGGTTTAGGGCTGCCCTTGTTAGCTTTGGCTATGTACAGACATAATTTGATCATACCCTCTTTGTGAAGAGGAGAGGATTCTTGGTCGTTTACCTGATTGTGTATGTAGATGATATTGTTGTGACTGGTAATGATGTATCAGGGATTAATGATCTCAAATCTTTCCTTCATACAGAGTTTAAGATCAAAGATCTGGGGGAATTGAGATACTTTATTGGCATAGAAGTTGCTAGATCCAAAGATGGGATCCTTATATCTCAGAGAAAGTATGTACTTGATTTGCTCTCTGAAATAGGGAAGATGGGTGCTAGACCAGTTGCTACTCCTATTGATATGAGTCATAATCACTCTGCTTCAGATGGAATATTGTTGAAAGATAAGGGAGTCTTCCAGAGGCTACTTGGAAAACTTCTCTATCTATGCATGACTCGGCTAGACATTGTATATGTTGTCAGTTGCATTAGCCAGTTCATGCATGCTCCCAGGGATACTCACATGGTAGCAGTAGAGCGAATTCTTTGTTATTTGAAGGGTTCCCCTGTAAAGGGAATTCTATTTGCTAAGCATGGCCATATGAAACTTGAAGCCTACACAAATGCTGATTGGGCTAGAAACATGATGACAGAAGATCTACCTCTAGTTACTGTAGCTTGGTGGCAGGTAATATTGTCTCTTGGAGAAGCAAGAAACAATCAGTTGTTGCCCGATTTTCAGCCGAAGCTGAATACAGAGCCATGGCTCATGGAGTTTCTGAACTACTATGGCTTAGATCCTTGATGGAGGAACTGGGTACTGAGCATGATAAGAAAATGATGTTATACTGTGATAATCAGGTTGCCAGCAACATTGCTCACAATCTAGTGCAACATGACAGAACTAAACATATTGAAGTTGACAAACACTTCATTTGAGAAAGAGTGGCTTCTGGAGAGGTGTGTCTACCTTTCATCATTTCTGAAGGATAGTTAGCTGATTTCCTCACCAAGGGCATTCCCAAGGATAAACTTCAGCATGATATTGGCAAGCTTGGCATGATTGACATCTATGCTCAGCTTGAGGGGGAGTGTAGAGAAGATGGGCCGAATGGCCCATAGGCTGTTTATCCTTTTTTATCTTTATGTTCTTTGCTGTAATGGGCCTTAATCTAGGCTTTATTCTTTCTTATGTTATGTTTTTTAATTTTCTACCCAACTAGGGGCCTCTCTGTAGATTACTAAAGTTTAACTTATGAAATGGAATTAGGGGTGTTAGAGAGAAGGTTATGTTCGAAAATCTCTCTCTGGACCCAAGTTGCCGCCACCTTCTTCTCTCTTCTTGAAATCTGATTTCTGCTACTTCCTTTTGATTTACTGCAACTTTTTAAACAGTCATTTCTTTTCAAAAGGCTGTTTTTCTTCTGTATTCTAGTTTTTGGTAATAACATGTAGAATGGAATTCATGAAGCTGATTCTACACTTCACATAGGTGGCATAAGCAATTGCCTCAAGCGCACCTTTTAAATCACTGATTCATCCTTGTACAAACTTGGGCCAGATCAAAAGACAGATATAGAGAGCCTTTTCAAGTCTACAACATAAGAACAAATTATGGGGACAATAAAAATATATATCCATTAATCAGATACTTTATCTAATTACAATATGCAATCGATTTTTAAGAGACATCTTGGAAAGAACTACTAGTAGCACTTTTTTCTGAAAAGTGAAAAAAAGGTATGCTATTTACATATTACATAAAAATCTTAGAACAGAGTTTGCAGTAGCACTTCATAATGGCAGAGGACCAATCATGCCCTTAATCCCATAAAAGAGAGATGTGAACACCAAAAACAATCTAAATTTTAAATATAAAAGAACCACCTCACCATATACACACTTCTTGTAGCTAGGGGAGTAATTAAGCCGAGCCGAGCCGAACTTTGGCATGTCTTGGTTTGACTCGACTAAAACACTACGTGGTTCAAGTTCGAGTTGTGAACTCGAGCTGTAATTCCCGATTCAAGCTCGGTTTGATTAAATATTTGATGATCTCAAGTTTGGCTAGAAAGCTCGAAAATGAATATATTTTTATAATATATAGTACATTCTTGTATTATATATAAATATAAAAATATATTTTACATGAGCCTAACTTTTTATTGGTTGAGCTCGAGTTTGAATAACCAACCAACCTTGCCTTGAGATTCAAACTCAATTAGAATTGAACTTGAATCAAGCCTAATCAAACTTGAGCTTGAAGTATTTGATTAGAGCTCAATTCGGTTGCACCACTACCTATAGCCACTGTAGTTACAACACCCCAGGTAGAATAACAATGAACTCCAAGGAGTGGCAGATGCATAAACTATCAAGAAGTATAATGCTCATAATGGTCTCATAAGAGAAGTATCAGGGGAGATTGTGAGGCACAATAGCAAACCTGGATAGTGAGGCACAATAGCTCTGCAAGTCTCTTCAACATGATCCTAGAGTAATACTTTGATACGACCAATATGTTCTGAAAGTACACATTACCCAAATAGTTGAAGATCTAAAATTTTAAGGGGAAAACATTAGATAATGCAACTTTGACATGCAAGAAACAATTACATGCTCAATAATCCTTTGTTTAAGATCTTTTGCTGCTTTGTCACCCAAAGAGCCTCCAAGCATATTCTTCTCGTTCTCAAACTCTATCCTATATGTCTCCCATAGGGTCGTCCACTGGATCACCTCCATTGTGATCAGATGTTTCAAGAGCATCCTGAGATGGTAAGCAGGACAGTAGTCAGGCATAAGAAAGACCATAGATGACACAAAACTGAATGATTTTATGAAACAAGGCAGGGAAGGCTTTAAAAGAAGCACCAAGATCACACAAGATATACCTAAATTTTGGAATTTCAGATAGATTCTTATCTTCCAAAGTGGAATTAAGAAGGCTTGTCTGCATTGGATCATGTGGAGACAACACTAAGTACCAGCAAATTTTCCTTAGGACCTGCAAACAAGGAATATTGTCAGGGAACACTGTAGAAGGCACTCAAAAGACATGTATTTAGGAAAAGTCCTCACTGGTATCCACTGTGCTGAATCTTCTTTCACAGATGGGATCTCATATATAGCCTTGTAGCTACGACAAATCTCAAGGTAAGCATTGTGATGAGAGTGATACCTGCAAAAGGGCAAAAAAGAACAAAAGAACATTTAAGCAGCTGTTACCATCTTGCAACTCCAAATATAAGTTTGGATCAATAGGTACAACAATTCTTATTGCACAATCAAAATTATAATGCTTGGCTTGAACACAAAAATTTATTATGTTTAACTTCGGCCTTCAGGTATTTACATTGGGGATTTCATTAAGGAAGCTAGAGCCTTTTCTTCCATGGTGAACACATTCAGATAGAATATCAAGGACCATGGCCTCCATGTTATAAGGGGCATAGGTTTTAGCAGTCTGGATTTTCCTGCTCATGCCTCCATGTTTAATAAGGGCCAAGAGTTTCCTTATTTTTAATTTCTGTTGTTAATTTAAATACTGTTTAGATGTTGCTTTTAAAAGATAAAGATACTCTTATTCAAAACCAACTAACAGCCCCACTAATAAGAACTATACTGTTGTGGATATTCAAACAGCAATGTTTGCTTAAAGGGTTATTATCCAATGTTCAGTCTTGGGAGGGGTGAACTGATGTATACCTAAATCACACTGTCAATCTCATGTTTTACCACTGCACCAATAACAATATTCATCTAGACATAGAGGCGCTGATGAGGAAACAACCTTAAAAATAGTTCAGTTCTTCAAGGTCGTTTTCTCAAACAGTTATAAGTATTCTTAATCTGATAAAGACAGGCATTTTCATCTCATAACTAGTAATAAATAAGCAAACTGCTGGAGAATGATAACATGATAAACTTTTCAGGGGAGGAAAATCATACCCAGGGAGAGGTTGAAGCATGAAGTTAAGACATTTCTGGAGATATGTTCCTAAAATTATTAGTGTAGTCATTAAACTCTAAGATGAAATACCTCCTGCTATATTAGACATTTTAAACTAGCTGAGACTATTGATACCTATTGAAAACCCAGTTTCCCATGCCAGGCTGGTCTGAGCCTAACCCATGATCACCCCTAATGTTATATGGGATGCTAGGCTCTCCAATGTGTGGGAGTAAGCCTAGAGATGTGAGGCTTGGTTCCTAAAGAAAAAAAAAAAAAAAACACAAACTAGAATTAGAAGTGTAACTATGGGTGTGGTGTTCCACTACCTGGAGGCGTGAGGCATAGTTCAGCATGTAAGAGGTGTAAGCCTCCCAAACACAAGGAGGTGTAAGCCTCCTTAATAGGAGGAGGATAAGGAGGAAGGAGGAGGGGGGAGGGAGAAAAGGAAGGAGGAGGGGGGGAGGAAGAAAAGGAAGGAGGATCTCTTTCTCCTTTATTTTTTCTTTCCCCTTTTCTTTCCTTCCTTTCCCTTCCGTTTTCTCTTCTTTCTTTTATTTTCTTTCTTCTCTTTCTTTCTTTCTTTTTCTTTCCCTTCCCTTTCCTTTCCTTTCCATTCCATTCCTTTCTCTTCTTTTTTTTTTCTTTTTTTTCTGTCTTTTTGTATGAGGTGTGTGTGAGGCACATGAGGCGTACACCTCTAGCATGCCTCATGAAAAAGGCGTATTGAGATGTACACCTCAGAGGTATCAATGCCTCTGGCATACACCTTAGGGCGTTTGGGGCACCTAGGGCATTTTGGAGTGTCTCGCTTGGAGGTGTGCCTCCAAGCGCATACCTTCCATGCCTTTTAAAACATTGATACGTAGAATATATAAATGAATCAACCACCATATGAACAAGGATTATAATGTGCTAGTAACTTATAAAAACTAATTGCATTCTTACCAATCCTAGAAGACTATTAGGAATCTCTCAATGTAAAGCAAAACCTTGAATGGGTATTAAAAACCCTAAATATTTAGACAAATCACAAGAACACAAAGAAAAATAAGAATTGGACTGCAGTGAATCTAGTGTGAGGAACTTAAAAAATCTAGTTAAAGGATTCCAAAGGGTATCAATGTTGAAAGTTTATTGGGGAAGAGTTGTGTGGTAGGAATAATATGGGAGAACAAGATATTCAGGAGGTGGCAAAAATACTAGGTTGTGAGATTAGGAGTTTTCCTCTAGAGTATCTTGGTATGCCATTGGGGGTAACCCTATGTTAGAAAGCTTTTGGAAACCAGTAATAGAAAGGTTCACAAAACAGTTAGCTCTTTGGAAGAGGAGTTACATTTCTATGGGAGGAAGAATTACTCTAATTAGATCCACCTTAGCCACCTTGCCTACTTACTTCCTTTGCACTTTTAGAATACCGGTCAGGATTGCAAAGAACTTGGAAAAATTATGAGAGATTTATTGTGGGAACCGGGGAGTGAAAGAAGAGATCATCTTATAAAATGGGAACATGTATGCAAACCTAAAGAATTGGGAAGACTTGGAATTGGGAATCTAACAAAGAGAAGTACAGCTCTATTAGGAAAATGGCTCTAGAGATTTCCTTTAAAAAGAGAGATTGTGGCACAAGGTCATTGGAAGCATTCATGATACAGCAGAAAAATGGCTGGGATGCAATTTTGGCAACTCATACTTCTTCAAGATCCCCTGGAAAGCAATAATAGAGATATTACCAACCTTTCTCAGTTTCACTTGGTTTGATGTGGGCAATGGGGAGAGGGTCCTATTTTGGGAAGATCTTTGGGTTGGGGATCTACCACTTAAACAACAATTTCCCTTTTTTCTTTATCCAATTACAAGGTTGAACCCATTTCAAAATTTGGTTTACCATCGCAACTTGGTATAAATTGGGATATTAGGTTTAGGAGAGGTCTAAGAGATTCTGAGCTTGATTCCCTTGTCCTCTTACTATCAAAGTTGGAAAATGTGTTCTTGGACCCTAGCTCTCCAAATGGAAGAATTTGGTTCCCTTCACCTGATGGCCTTTTCTCTTGTGCTTCCTTTAACCTTTTGGTCTTGTCAGAGCCTTTGGGGGAAATTTTCTTGGTTAAAGAATTTAGTGTAAACCTATCCCTCTTAAAATACATGCTGTGTTGGGAAAATCTCCTTGGGAAGATCAATACTTGGGACTTGCTACAAAAAAGAAGGCCAAATAAATGCCTTTCTCCTCATGTGTGTATCCTTTGCAAGGAAAGTGGTGAGACCCTTCCTCATTTACTTGTTATGGAAATACGTTTGTTCTCTCTTTGGTTGCAAATGGGATCCTCCACAGGATGCAATAGGCCTATTCAATTTCAGTTTCTTAAGGCAACAGAAGAAGAGAGGAAGACTTATGTGGAGGACAGCAAGAGCAGTGCTGATTTGGACTTATGGGAAGAAAGAAATCAAAGAATCTTTAATGAGAAGAGAAAATCAAAGGAGGAACTGTTTGAAGCTGTAACAATACAAACAGCACATTGGGTAAAAACTTTGGATCTCTTTCGAGAATTCTCAACAAATGACATAATAAGATCCTGGACTGAAGAGGCACAAACATTACACCTGCAGAAAGTGTGAGAATGGTTTGGAAACCTCCATCTTCTAACAAACTGAAAGCTTAACTTTGATAGTAGTTCATTGGGTAATTCAGGAAGGGCAGGAATAGGAAGTGTTCCTAGAAACCATGGAGTGGTGGTGGCATTATTTTCAGGACCAATTGGCTTTGGAGATTCAGTACAAACTGAAGTGATGGCTCTCTTACATGGATTAAGGCTTGCTGTACAATTTGGAGCAAGGGAATTGGAAGTGGAAGGAAATTCTTAGTCATATCTTGGTCCAAGAATATCAGATCAACTCCATGAAAATACAGACATGCTTTTAGGGAGATCGACACCTTGGCAAAGAGATTCAATTCCACTTTCTGGTGGATAAGGTCTGTAAATGGAATGGAAGATGTATTGGCAAAGCAAGGAGCTAATAGAGATGGCTTGTTATGGGCTAAATTGTAACCTGATGTATATTGTGATGCTGGGAACTAATTAGCCTTTTTGGATTTCTTTGTAACTGTTGAAGTTCGACCTGCCCTAGAATTCTGTCTTGTTCGTTGACTATAAAGTAAAGTGAACAGCAAGAAGTAGAAGTAGGAGAGGAAAGAAGAAGAGAGAAAAGAGAGAAGGTCTGGTTCGAATTAGAGAAAAAAGTTATCCCTAGATTCGGCCAGACCTGTTATTATATTATTAACTTGTTGGAAAAGACTCAAGTGCCCTTATTTAAGTAAGAGGCACTCGAACTAACATAACAGTACACATCAACATTCTCAACAAGTGCAAAGACCAAAATACCCCTTCACTAACACCACTAACACTCCCCCTTAAGCTGGTGAGTATATATCATATAATCCCAACTTGTTACATATGTAGTCCACTCTCCCCCGACTCAAACCTTTTGTAAACAAGTCTTCCCACTGGTTTCCCGTACTAACATATGCAGTTTCTATCACTCCATTCAGCACCTTCTCTCTCACAAAATGACAGTCAACTTCGATGTGCTTGGTTCTTTCATGAAACACCGGATTGGAAGAGATATGAATCGCTGCCTGATTGTCACAATAGAGCTTCATTGGAGTACTGATGCCATATCCTATCTCCTGTAGAAGGTTCCTTAGCCACACTAATTCACAAGCAGTATGTGCCATGGCCCTATATTCTGCTTCTGCATTGCTTCTTGCCACAACTGTTTGCTTCTTACTTTTCCACATTACCAGGTTACCCCCCAGAAAGGTGCAATAGCGTGTGGTAGATCGTCTATCAGACATAGAACCTACCCAATCAGCATCAGTGTACCCTTCTACTACCAGTTTTCCACCACTCTTGTACAGCAAACCACGACCAGGAGCTCCTTTCAGATACCTCACAATCCTTAGCACTGCATTCCAATGTGGGACCAAAGGTTTCTGCATGAACTGACTCACCACACTAACCGCAAATGAAATATCTGGCCGAGTAATGGTTAGATAGTTTAGTTTGCCTACAAGTCGTCGGTATCTGCCAGGGTCTTCAAATACTTCACCTATATCAGTGCTCAGCCTCGTATTTGTTTCCATAGGTGTCTCAGTCGGTTTAGTACCCAGCAACCCTGTTTCTTCCAGTAAATCAAGCACATATTTCCTCTGACACAAATTAATGCCATGCTTAGATCTTGCTACCTCTATGCCCAAAAAGTATTTCAACTTGCCAAAGTCCTTTGTCTGAAAGTGTTCCTGTAGGAATGCCTTCAATCTGTCAAATCCCATTTTATCATTCCCAGTCACAACGATATCATCCACATACACCACCAATATTATTTTGCCTACCGAAGAGTCAAGACTGAAGACAGAATGATCAACTTGGCACTGTTTCATACCAAACTTCTTGACCACCTCACTGAACCTACCAAACCATGCTCGAGGGGACTGTTTAAGTCCATATATAGCCTTCTTAAGTCTGCATACCTTACCATCCTCCCCCTGAGCAACAAACCCTGGTGGTTGCTCCATGTAGACCTCCTCGAGCAAATCACCATGCAAAAAGGCATTTCTGATATCTAGCTGATGTAGAGGCCAATCATACATAGCTGCAAGGGAGATGACGACACGAACTGACCCTATCTTAGCAACCGGGGAGAATGTTTCTGTGTAGTCAATGCCATAGGTTTGGGAGTACCCTTTGGCAACCAGTCGCGCCTTCAGGTGCTCAACACGACCACCTAGCAAGTACTTAACACTATACACCCACTTACAACCGATAGCCTGCTTCCCAAGAGGAAGAGCGGTGAGGTCCCAAGTGTGATTATGATGCAGAGCAGAGAGCTCTTCTTCCATAGCACGACACCACTCTGGAGAGGTAAGGGCTTCCTGGACATCCTTAGGAACAACCACGGAGGATAACAAAGAGATGAACTGGCGATGGGAGTCGGAGAGGTGAGTAAGTGAAACAAAATTGGAAATAGGGTGAAGGGTGCAGGTACGTTTACCTTTCCGGAAGGCAATAGGAAGATCTAGGTCGGAAGCTGATGTCGGAGCTGGAGCTGGATCTGTCGACGGTGATGAAGCCGGAGGAGCTGCAGCCGGTACACGCGGGTGATGTGTATACACGTGACGGATGGGTGGACGGTCAATAGACGGTGGCATCGGAGGCAAGGACGTAGGCATGACTGGAACCAGAGGAGGTGGATCAGCCACAGGAAAAGGAAGAGGAGGTGGTGATGTAGAGGAAGCAGCATCATCGGACCCCACGAAGAACGGAGTAGACTCGAAGAATGTAACATCAGCACATACCAAGGAACGACGAGAATTGGGATGATAACACTTGTACCCTTTCTGAGTTCGGGAATAGCCAAGGAAGATACACTTCAGGGAACGTGCATCTAACTTGTCAGTCCCGAGACCCAGATTATGAACGAAGCAGACACACCCAAATACCCGAGGAGGAAGTAGAAACGGAGACATGTTGGGGAATAAGACACTAAAAGGAGAACGACCATCAAGAATAAACGTGGGCATCCGATTAATTAAGAAACAAGAGGTGAGCATTGCATTGTTCCAAAAGGTTTTGGGAACATTCATGTGGTGCATGAGGGAGCGTGTCGTTTCTACAAGATGTCGGTTCTTTCTCTCAGCAACCCCATTTTGTTGTGGAGTGTAGGCACAGGAAGTTTGGTGTATAATGCCATGTTGGTCCAAGTATTCTTGAAAAGATGAAGACAAGTATTCACGACCATTATCAGAACGGAAAATTTTGATGTGAACGCCAAATTGATTGCGGATCTCAGCATAAAATTTCTGGAAGATGGCAAATAATTCACTTCTTTCTTTCATTAAATAGAGCCACGTCATTCTTGAACAGTCATCAACAAAACTAACAAAATATATGTATCCATTATATGACATCACTTTATAAGGACCCCAAACATCTGAATGAATTAAAGAAAAAAGACTCGACACACGGTTATCGACCCTAGAACGAAAGGGAACACGATGGTGTTTCCCAAATTGACATGACTCACAATCTAAAACAGAAAGTTGACTCAATGAAGGGACTAAGGACTGCAACACTTTCAGCGAAGGATGACCAAATCTACAATGCCACTGGAGATGAGAAATGGATGACTGAAGGGCCGTTGACGTTCTTCCACCACCATCAAGATAATACAGTCCACTGGCTTCATGCCCTCCACCAATCTTCATCCCCGTCTTGAGATCCTGAAAAACACACATAGAGGGGTAAAATGTGATGGAGCACTTAAGGGACTTGGTCAGCTTACTAACAGACATAATATTAAATGGAAGCTTAGGTACAAATGAAACAGAGGATAGGGATGCAGGGTCTAGGTCAACATTACCAACACCATAGATAGATGATGTGGAGCCATTAGCAAGGGTAACAGATTGTGATGTTGAGCAATGGGTGAGAGATGAAAACACACCTGGAGTTCTCGTCATGTGATCGGAGGCTCCAGAGTCAATAATCCAGGGGTTGGGTGTGGATGCCAAACAAGCCATACCTGAATGTGCAAAGGTAGTTGTGTTCTGCTGCGACTTGGATTGAACAAACCTTTCATACTCATCCCGAGGAACACTCACCATCTCCTTGCCTGGACCATCTGAGGGAGTAGAAGGCATCGGGTCAGCTGACCGGTTCTCCTGTCTAGAGCTGAAATTGGTGTCACTAGTCATGGCATGGTTGGCCCACGTCGAGGGAGGACCATGTAAGTCATAGCAGTAGTTAATAGTATGTCCATCCAAACCACAATGAGTACACTTCTGTGGACCCGAGCCACGTCCTCTACCACAAGCTCCTCCTAAATCTCTGCCTCCAGTACGACCACCACCACGGATATGTGTAGGTCCACCACTACCACTCCTGCCAGGCTAGGCTCCTCGAGCCCCACTTCTGCCACCTCGACCTCTCGATACTGCAAATGCTGATTTATCTGAGACAGTAGAATCCATAGATCCAATGGAAGCCCTCCGAAGACGAGCAAACATCTCCTCTAAAGATGGAAGAGCAGATCCCCCTAGTATCTGGGCTCGTACTGGTTCATACTCAGACTTCAGCCCCACCAGAAACCGTGTCACATCAAGCTGCTCTCGCTGTTGCTGTTGAACTTTGACATCAGAAGTGAGAGGATGATAGACGTTTAACTCATTGCGGATATTTCTCACACTGGCATAGTACTCCTCAAGGCTCTGATTTCACTGTTGCAGATTGAAGTATTCCTGATACAGTTGATATACCCTAGTGGTATTATCCTGACCTGAACACAGTTTCTTAGCATGATCCCACACCTCTTTGGCTGTGTTAAGAAACATGAAGTTCACACTGATTCTGGGTTCCATACTGTTCCACAACCATGTGATGATCTGTGCATCTTCCTGTTCCCAGTCTTCATACTCCTGAGAATTAGCGGGGGGTTTCTCCTCTCTTATGTGCTTCACTTTCTTCTTCGCCTTCAGAAAAACCTCTACAGACTTGGCCCAAGGGACATAGTTCTCTCCATTCAGTTTAATGGAGGTCATTTGGACATTCAGGTAGTCAGTAGATATCATGACACTAGGTTTACTATCACTGTTATCTGCCATTGTCGAACACCCTTATCACTGAATTCTGAGCACTACACACTGCACACTACACACAAGCACTTCACCGAAATCTGCACACTGATTTCAACAGTAATAAATGCTGAGAACTGCAACACCACAAACCCTACTCACCGAAATCTGCACCCTGATTTCAGCAATATTAAATGCTGAAAACTGCAACACCACAAACCCTACTCACCGAAGTCTACACACTAATTTCAGCAATATTAAATGCTGAAAACCACACTTGTAACACCACAAACCCTAATCCACAGCTACCGGAAGTTTCACCATTAAGTAGACACTATTGCCCTTCGAATCACACACAAACCAGAATAAACCCTGGCATAAACCCTAGCATACTGCAATCTGAAAACCCATCATACGAACTGTACTACACCTCTCATGTATTCCATAACAGAAAATATACATAAAAAAAAACTTTACCTCATCGCCTAAAGGCCAACCACACGAAGGACTGAGACACCACTGCACCACACGTACCAGCCCTAATTAGGGCTTAGAAACCACAGCAACCAATCACCAACGACACAATCGGAGGCAATAGGAACCTCCAAGGGAAGAGGGCGATCACTCCTTTTCAGCCCTTTTCCCAGTCTCCAACTCATAGCTGAGAAACCCAAGAGAAACCCTAGTTCGAATGCGCAGAAGACAGAATTCTAGCAAGTCTGATTTGTTCAATGTGGCTCTGATACCATGTTGAAGTTCGACCTGCCCTAGAATTCTGTCTTGTTCGTTGACTGTAAAGTAAAGTGAACAGCAAGAAGTAGAAGTAGGAGAGGAAAGAAGAAGAGAGAAAAGAGAGAAAGTCTGGTTCGAATTAGAGAAAAAAGTTATCCCTAGATTCGGCCAGACCTATTATTATATTATTAACTTATTGGAAAAGACTTAAGTGCCCTTATTTAAGTAAGAGGCACTCGAACTAACATAATAGTACACATCAACATTCTCAACAAGTGCAAAGACCAAAATACCCCTTCACTAACACCACTAACAGTAACTGTAACTTGATAAGCTCCTGGGGATGACATCCCTGTCATCATGTTGTACTGCTACAACTTTCTTTAAATCTAATAAAATAATTTCTATGCTGATAAAAAAACTTGGCTTTATGATGAGAATCACACTTCAATTAATGCATGAATAATATATTCTTAAATATAGCATCCAAAACATGGAGCATGTGGATTTACTTTTATGTGAGAGATTCAAGGTTGCCTTGTACTACTTTTTTTTTATAGGAAATGATAACTTTCATTAACTAAAAAAACTAGAAATACAATTATCACCTACTAAAGTGTAAGGTGACCCCTGAACATAATTCAAACTACAAAACTGCCCAAAACAAAAACTCCCGATTCACCCCTTGCTTTGCTAGGTTGTCAGCTAAAGCATTTGCTGACCTCCTAGTCCAAACAACTTGAGCATCCAGCTCTATTTTAAGGCTCAACAACTCCCTTACAGGTTGTCTAAGGGGCCAAGTTCCAAGCTGATTGATTGCATCCAACCTACTACTAATTTTGAGTCCCCTTCCACTTCTAGCTGTTGAAAGCCCAATTGCTTAGCCAATCTGAGCCCTTGGAGGAGGGCTAACACTTCAGCTCTAAGCGAGTCCCTCAGACCTATTGGACCAGAATACATAGCCAAGATTTTTTCTATCTCATCTCTAAACACACCCCCTATTCCAGAAGGTCCAGGGTTCCCACAGAGCTGCCATCAAAGTTTAGCTTTACATTATACTACACCGGAGGGGGCCAAACCACTTGTATGGTAGGTGATGAAGAAGAGGAGCTTGCTATAATACTCCAGCCTCTAATCAAGTCGTCTACAGAAACATCCTTGAACAGGTCAAGAGTTTTCAGCCAATGTATTGTCTTGACGGTGATCCCTTCTATGAGTTTAGGCACTAATTTTTCTTTCCCTTGGAAAATCTAATTGTTTCTCTCTTCTCACACTACCCACGAGATAGCTGCCCTTGTTGTTTTCCACATCACCCTTCCCTTCTTTTAGGTTGTCAAAAAAAGCTAGGGTCAAAAAAATCCACTATACTTGAGGGGGAGTCCACCTATAGCCAAAGAGAGAGGAGAATCAATCCCATATAAGAGTACTAAAAGGACAAGAAAATAATAGGTGATTCACCGCTTCACTATTCCTCAAGCAAAGCCTATAAACGTGTGGGGACAAGCACCAATTTGGTCTTTTTCTTTGAAGCATTTCCAAGGTATTAATTTTTTGGAGAACCACTTCCCAACAAAAAGCCCTTACCTTTGGAGGTACCAGAGCACCCCAGACTTCTTTAACAAGAAAGGAGGTAACCGGGTTAGAAAGGAGCACCAAAGCATTTAAAAAGGAAGAACATGAAAAGCAACCTGAAGAAGATTAAGTCCAAATTCTACTATCAGGACAAAACTAGTCCAAAAAAACTGAGCTTAGAAGAGAGAAAAGATCATCTAGCAAACTGACTTCTGAGCCCCTCAAACCTTTCCTTAGACCTAGATCCCAAGAATCCCTAGAAACATGAAAAGAAGAAATAACTTGAAATTTTTTCGAAGAAAGGGAATATAAGTTCAGGAATCAGTGTACCCAATTTACACTCCCATTGTTATTAAATTTACATGCCATATATTCTATTCTAATCATTTAATGTTAATTTTGCATTTAATCCTTTGTTAGTTTCATCAATTAAAACAATGTCATCAGCAAACAACGTGCACCATGGAACCTCCTCTTGAATATGTTTAGTCAATTTATCCATGACCAATGGAAATAAATAAGTACTAAATGCTGAACTTTAATAAAGACCCCACTTACTTGTAAAATCTGATGTCTCTCCCACATGTGTTCTAACATTGGTTGTTGCACCATCATACATATCATTAATTAGGTCTATATAGCTATTTTGAACCCCTTTCTTTTCACAGACCCACCATATTATCTCTCTAAGAACTTTGTCATATGATTTCTCTAGATCAAAAAGCACCATATGGAGATCTCTCTCCAAACTTTTCTATCAATCTTCTCAAAATAAAGACATCTTCCATGGTTGATCTCCTTGGCATAAACCCAAATTGGTTCTCTGATATACTTGTTTCATGCCGTACACTTTGCTCAATTATTCTCTCCCAAAGAGTACGACATGGAACAAAATATATACCCAATATAATAAACATAAAATGTTACCTTTTTCTGATCAGAACATAGAAGATAACTTTTCTCTCTCAGCTATATTCTATAAAGAGGCCCTCTATGAATGAAATTGCATTAAAGTTGGGGGCTTAATTCAACTCTTCAAAACCAAGTCTAGCTTGAAAACCATCCCCATTAAGATAATTGGGAAGGGGCTTTAGAATCTATGGGACCTTAGAAAATGGAAGACCAAATCAGAATGGCAACCACAACAATTGGATAACAACTGATGGTAAATTTTCAACTGTGTAGGTTATATTGCAAAAAATAAATAATAAAAACAAACAAAAGGTGAACGGAAGAGTTATGCAAATATCAAACTACCGTATCATTAATTGGTAGTAGATCCTTTTCAATTCCAATAGTGAAGGTATATCAGCAGGAGCCTCTTCAACAACACTATCACCTTCCTTGGGTTTCTTCTTTTCTTTTGAAATATCAGCATCGAAAACACGTGGACTAATCTTCCTTGAGAGGATCTGTGCACGGACATAATCCTGACGGTCTAAGCATAAACGGACCTGGAAAATGTTTGAGTTTCAGCAAGCCAGTTTGCAAGGTATGCCCAAAAAATATTAACAAATTCTCATAATGATTTTTAGTGTACTTGCTCAAGGATAAATGCTATCTTCTCTGTTTTTGCCATTGCTCCAAATGTTTCCACCTGTAATGCAAATTAAAAGTGTAAGGGGATTGAGAATACAAGTTGCTCTATATGGATCGAGTTCTTGTCTATTCATGTATTCAAATGAGCAGAAAACACCAAACACCACCTGGAGTACCAAACAACACTTACAGCAATTTCTTGCATCAAATCAGCAGCTTCAGCAATAAGTCCTTGTTCTTCCTTAATTTTTGCAAGCTTCTTGATCAATCGTGCCCTCTCTATTTCTACATATATCTAGAGAACAGTACAGGCAACTAATTATATATCTTAAAAACAAAGAGGGATCACAAAAAGGATAAGACAAAGTAAGGAAATTCTAGCTTTATTTGTTCACCTTCCCAGCAGATACACTGTTTAGTGTTTTGATGAGTTCTACACGAGTTTTAATATCAGGAGTCTCATCAATATATTGCATTGCCTGCTGGACCATTGCAGTTACTGCCTGTGTGAAAACAACAACAGTGTGAATGGTTGAAGCAAACCAATTATACCAACCATGTCTAAACAAGGATCTCCTGTGACAATAACACTTCATATAATGTTAAAGGGTCGGGCAGTACCCACCCAGGGTTTTGGGAGAGGTGAACCGGATATTGACCTAAAACAAATCCACGTTCTCATTCTCATGCATCTTATCCTAATGTTTTACAATTTCTGTCACCAAGCAAGACCCTAGCACTATGGCTAACATAAGATTTCTAAACATAAAAAAGTTGGCAAGATATATTGTAGCATATCATTAAGCATCAAAGATTGGAACAACCATGCTAGCAAAACCTCCTCAAGAAAGAATAATCAAGGATAAATATCATTGATCGCATATAAATTCAAGACATTGATATTTTGGAGAGATTTTTTCAACATAACCTTTGAATACGGTTCAATTTTCAACTTTCAACAAGTTGATAATAGCAATATCCTAGCATGGCATCTGAACATCATGTTAAACAAGGAGACAACAACAACCAATGAAGACCACTCAGCCTGCATTACTAACTCTCTCCTCTCTGAAGAATGTAAGGTAAGGAGACCTTTCCACTCCCTTTCAAAATTCAAACTGTTGTTTATTTGACCGTTTTGTATCGTCACTGTGATTCCAAACTATCTTCCTTATGTTGCAAAGTTGTTACTTTTTTCCTCTACCCAGTAAAGACAAAATGCTAAAGTTTGCAGATAGACAGATAATATTCATAAAAAGAGTTAAACCCAGGCGCATAAATTTTCTCAAGGATGGGTCAAATTTTGGGCAAGGACGTTAGGTTCAAAGTTTCAAATTGCAAAAACAGTTAAAGAATTTGTGACCTATCCGTCGCCTCTTCGTCCGTAAGAAGCTACAAAATCTCATAATGCAGTTCTGTTTTTCAAGTTTCCTTTACCTGTTTAAGCTGACCTCTACGCTTTGACAGAAGAATGATCTGGTCGTTGAGCGTCTTCCATGCTCGAGCCTGAAAGCAAAGTTCCAGGATGTCGACAACAGCTTTCTTTGTTCCAGCAACATCCCCAGCAAGTCTCATCTGCTTCTCCACATTCAACAGAGACTCTATAGAGGCATCTAGGTTACCTCCTCCTTCCTGCAAAGAAAACCACAACACAAAAAATGTTGCAATCAAACTGAACCGGGAAAAATAATGCAACTCAAGATCTGTTGAAGCAAAAAAAAAGAACTAAATTGAAACTCACCATTGCTTCAGTCAATTCAGACCTGCAATACCAGCGAAAGAAAAAGGAAAAAAAAAACTATGAGCGAAAAAATGAGACGAATTCGGAATATTTAAAAGCGCTAAAGGGAGGGAGAAGAATACGAAACCGGGGAAAGCGAGATTTGGAGCTCTGAACTCGAAGGAGTGATTCTAAGCTCCACCAGAAGAGAGGGGAGGTCGGACGGGAATAGCAATAACCCCTCCGGCAAGAATTCCCCAACTTTTTCCAGAGAAATTTGGGGAGAAGAACTTTATATAGTTTAGGGACTTCCGTACTATTATATTTAAGGTTCTATTCGTAAGTTCGATCGTTGATACAGAATCCGGTTATTGATCCAAATCGTTGAATTAGTGGATTAGACAATCAGACGGATGGAATCGAATAGGATGTAGGATATAGGCAAATGAGTAAATCCAAATGTTATTCGTTTATATTCGAATTCGAATAATATGTTATCCATCGCATTTTTTTCGGATTCAAACAGAAAAAATTATGGGAACCGAATCGAATTACATTATGGGTAAAATATAAAAACCTCATTTAGGCTTCTCACAATCATGAAAACCTCTCATTGGTGGGGGAGGTTTCATTTTAACAAAGACCTCCCCTGTTACCTCTTTCGTTATTGTCTCAATTCATTACCAAACATTATTTTCTGAAGTTACAAAATTGTGTTAAGGCATGCTTCAACATAATTCAAAATGCCAACATTTTTGGCCGTGACAATAATAGTAGGATATTTCAAAACTATTGAGGATGTTTTTGTTAAAATGAAATTTGAGAAGAGTTTTTTTATGATTGTCAAAACGTAAGAGGAGGTTTTTATATTTTACCCTATATAATAATGAACTAAAATGACTTTCATTTTATATTTTCATCAACAACACGAATGAAAATGACTAGGGGTGCAAGTTTATGGTCAATCTAGGCCAAATTCTAAGATTAAGACCTAAGGTCAACATGATCTTTCCAATTCGAGCCTAACCCACATTGTAATTTGATGCACTTAAGTTAGGCTTGCAACCAAGTCAGGCTAAATTTGATCAATGAATATGTTCTAAAAGTATACGTGTATGCATTCATGCAACACTACAAAAAAAAGTGCTTTTAGAAGCAGCTGTAGAGGTGAGTATAGGTCGACTACCTCTAATAATAATAATAATAATAATATAGTGACAGTCATTTGAAACTTCTGCTAAAAACAACACTGATGTTGGACAGTTTTGTATGCTCTTAGCTTCAATCAGAATGATGTACTCTATGAGTTTATTGTAAATGAATAAAAGTGCATATTTGATTCATGTTCCCTTGGTATGTTTCTGTGTAATACCCTTAAACTGGACACTTAATGAAACTCGTGTTAGTTTAGAATGTTTACAGCCAGTGGATCGGTTTGGGGAGACCTATCCTGACAAGGCTGACACTGTTGTGCCACCAAGTCAGTTGGGGTGGCCTGTCTCAGCTGCCAGGGTGAGACCCTAGGCACATACAGTGTGGGATTAATTGAATCTATGAACTGGACCACATTTCCAGTGTTGCCCTGGACCTTGGAGATTGATGAGAAAAACTGGAAAGTTACACCCGACCCCTAGACTCGATTATGATACTGCACTAGGTGTCGGATTGGGCTGTCTTTGATGTACCAATCAGTGAGATCCTTAGCGGGGGTCAAAACCTGGGTATGTTGGGACAATCTGAGAATTCATCTGAGTGGGTGATCATAGTGACAGGATCAGCCCCTTTGTCGGACAAAGGTAATGATCGGGGATGCACTCTCACTGATGGAAACCAAGACTGACGACAGCCGATTTCAATTGTTGAGATTTGTTTTGCAAAGTATATTTTATATGATATATAAAAGTATATATATTATGATTTCTAAAAGGTTTGCAAAAGGTTTTAATTCCCAAGATCCATATAAGTAGAGAGTGCAACACTGTTCCTTGCAGCCGAGGGAGATGTCCTCTCTTGTCGGGCAGTGTATGATCATTATGGGCTGAGAGGTTATGTGTAAGACCATTGAGGATAATACCTGATGGGCTAATCTTGCATCTGCCCACAGTCCCTGGGTGTTACAAGGTGGCTTAGCCCAAGGACCACTTAGTGTAAGTGTTGGGCCCATAGAGCTCATTTGATGGGTTTCAAGGGGTGCACTGTCCATAACAGTGTATTTGGCCAGGCCTGGTAACAAAGGCTGGGCCGAACCCATGTGGCTGATGTGCAGATCAATGCTTGGGTCCCACGCCATACAAGGAAGCCCAACTGGGCAGCAATTAGGAAGGTTAAGTGAGCACATAAGCTTGATGGGCCTAAGCCCGTTTTGAACTGGGCTATTTAATTAGTTAATTATGGGACAAATTCTGAGATGGATTAGCTGATAGGATAGGGTCTTGACCCTATGCACTCAGAGAGTCCAAGATCTGAATGTGATTTAGATCTAGAAACCTCGTAATGAGATTAGGAGAAAGTTAATCTAATCTGCAGATAAGATAAGGGTTTATCCCTATCACCTAAAGAGAGGTCTTATCCCAATATGATTTGGATAAGCAGCTCCTAATTGGATTAGGAGCTGATCTTTTAGGTTAACAAAAGAAGGAGGGGGCGACAACTTTTAGAAGACAATTCATTCAGATCCTCTTTAGTGCTGAAATCAAGAAGGAAGAATTAAGCATCCCTATAGAATTCTTTCTTGCCCCCTCCTGTTCTTGCTGCCCTGTTTGCCAGTTCGATCTCTAGTTGTGGGAGAAGTCAAGATTCGATCTTGACATCAGTTCTTTCAGAAAGAATTGATTGGAAGCTGTGCTCACGTGCCATCCTACTGATTCTTGCGAAGGACAGAGTTCTTGGAGAAGAACACTGCTAATTCTACTCCATCCTACACTGTGCCATCTTTAGTGGGAGCAGTCTTTGGATCCTTCCTTGGGCGTGAGCACCTTCGTTGGAGGATACTGTTTCTCCGTATCAGGTATAATCCTCTCCTACTCCTTTTGGTTCAGATCTGGTTCAATTTATGGTTCAAGAATGATCATTGAAAATATGATTTTCTAAATAGGGAATGCGATTCTCAGTTGAAGGGAGAAAAAAATTTTTGAAATTCGCCCCCCTATTCCGCAATCTTTGGGCATCCATAAGATGAATCTCTCATCCCTTCAACTGATTGCTGCTATGAGGTGCCAAAATTGAGCTATGTACCCTTTTCACCTCCCCACATAAACTATTTTCTCATTTTCTTCCTTTTCTCTCTCTCTCTCTCTTCGATCTCTCTCTATCATATCTCGTTTTCAAATTTTTCACTACCAAATGGTGACTAGAGAACAAAATCGGAATTAACAGGTGAGACTTTCTCTCTTTCTCTGTTTATTCTAAGTTCTAGAACTAATTCAGCTAGTGGTTGTAGTGATTGTAGCAGTTGATCGTTAGACAAATAAGAAAATAGGGAAAATGATATTAATGGTAGTAAATGACCTAAGCTCAAAAACTTGTTAAAACAATTGTACTTGAAATCATTGGTACATTCGATCCAATGAACTCAAAATTTCAATTTCGTAGCTTTGCACAACATTACCATGGTGTTGGGATCTCGGAATACAATAATTAGTGTTGATTTGACATCTCTAGGACATTCTGAATCTTTTTTTTTTCTTTTTTGCTTTAGATGTCCAATTCTTGATCTCTGTCTACTTTCTTAGTTATATCAAGGTGCTTGATATAACTATGATTTGCACACACAACCATTGTTGAAATGTGATTGTCGACTACTTGTTTCGTGGGTCGCTTTACACTCTACATCCTATTCTGATTGACGTTTGTGGAAGGAGAAATTAGCTCATGGCTTGATTCTCATTTCAGTCTTAATATTGATGCCTGGTTTCTTCTAAATAGGTAAGTGAAGTTTTCTTGGTATCCAGTTTGAACCTGTGTTTAGCTTACCTCTGCTTTTTTCTAGTATTACTTATTGTATTTTTTTCCCTCATGTTTTCTGTGTTCACTTTTCATCTGACCTAAGCTTTTAAGTTTTAGTAATAAGTCCTTTCAATTATTATTTTTTTGGTTTTGAGTCCTACTTTTCAGCATGTCCACCTAAAGCATTCACGAGGTTCCCCCTTATTTTAATTCTCAAGTCACCGCTTTCCCTAATCTTATTCCTTTAAGATAACTAATCTTATTCCTAAGACTAATGAATAAGAAAATAAATTTGAATGATCTTGAAATTACTAAAATCCAAAACACAGAAATTACAAAATTGACACTGGTTCAAGAATATGAAGAAACCATGTTTCTTCTTCAATGGATTTGTCCATTGCTTCCATTTCTACTTTATTGACCCTCCCCTATTTGAAAATTTTCAGCCCAGTAGGTTAAATGTGACGATCTTTAAAATTTTCAACACTTGGGCTTGCATTGAAAGATCTTAAAAATTTTGTTCATGATAGGCTTATCAATCAATATTATCAAGCCAATTATTTTATTATTAACGAGCAGTTTTGGCTTATCTAATTGTTGTGATGATGTATCAAAACAAATTGTATATATGAACAATGATAAATCAAATATTTGTAAAGGTATCAAGAAAATTTTGCACATTTGACAGATGATCTAAACTGATTGATTATGGAGGAAAAGTTTACTCCTAAGAGGCCGACAAATATTTGTCTTTTCAATTTGTTATATTGCCCTACATCATAGAAGTTAAATCTAAAACAAAGATGTGCTTACCCACAAGAGACAAGAGTATCAAAATACATGCACCTAATTTAATTGCTCTTTAGCTTCCCATTTTGATTATAGAAATAGTATGCACATTTTCAATAAGGGTTATAGATCCAGTTCCTATACCCCAAGGGTTGAACGTCTAGATGCCACTAGTAACTATAGGTACATAGTGCCCGCTTAGTCCCTCAGAGCACAATGAACACTGGATTGATACCACATGGACGTTTGCGATAAGCTTGCAGCCAATCTTTCCTCTACGATGAACCTACAATGTATCATAGGTCTGGCACACTTGTGATAAACTTATTCTTAGCATAAGCGCAAAGCAAACCCAGGTTGAACCTGCGATGAGGTGCACGCGTACCTGGCCCGACGATACTCTACACATCATCCACATGGGTTCAGCCCAGCCTTTGTCATAAGGCCTGGCTGAATACACTGCTATGGACAGTGCACCCCCTGAAACCCATCAAATGGGCTCTATGGTCCCTGGGCCAAGCCACCTTGTAACACCCAGGGACTGTGGGCAGATGCAAGATTAGCCCATCAGGTATTACCCTGAATGGTCTTACACTTAACCTCTTAGTCCATAATGATCAAACACTGCCCGACAAGAGAGGACCTCTCCCTTGGCTGCAAGGAACAATGTTGCACTCTCTACTTATACGGATCCCGGGAATTAAAACCTTTTGTAGACATTTTAGAAACCATAATATATATACTTTTATATCTCATATAAAACATATTTTTTAAAAACAAATCTCAACGATTGAAATCGGCTGCCGACAGTCTTGGTTTCCATCAGTGAGAGTGTCTCCCCGATCATTACCTTTGTCCGACAAAGGGGCCGATCCTGTCACTATGATCACCCACTCAGATGAATTCTTAGACTGTCCCAACATACCTAGGTTTTGACCCACGCTAAGGATCTCACTGATTGGTACATCATAGACAGCCCAATCCGACACCTAGTGCAGTATCATAATCGAGTCTAGGGGTTGGGTGTAACTTTCCAGTTTTGCCCATTAATCTCCAAGGTCCAGGGCAATACTAGAAATCTGGTCCAGTTTAAAGATTCAATTAATCCTACACTGTGTGTGCCTAGGGTCTCACCCTGGCAGCTGAGACAGGCCACCCCAACCGACTTGGTGGCACCACAGTGTCAGCTTTATCAGGATAGGTCTCCCCAGACCGACCCACTAGCTGTGAATATTCTAAACTAACACGAGTCTCATTAAGTGTCTAGTTTAAGGGTATTACACAGAAACATACCAAGGGGACATGAATCAAATATGCACTTTTATTCATTTACAATAAACTCATAAAGTACATCATTCTGATTGAAGCTAAGGGCATACAAAACTGTCTAACAGCATATACCTGGTTCATCAACCTCACTGCAAGAAGTACTGACTCGTGGGCTGAATTGGCAAAAAGATTCTTGTCGAAATGATTCTCTTTGGAAAGGAAGCTGACAATGGCCAACTTGAGAAAATAGAGTAGAGCTTGGGAGAAGACCTCTTGGAGTATGTCATGAGGTTTCAAAAATTGACCCATTTTGTCTTTGATGAACACGCTGCAAAGAAGAGCTTCGTCGAGCAGTGCGTATAGGGAATGCAGCTTGCCTACAAGATAGGCTTTGAGAACATAGAAATAGAAATGTTCAACCAACTGTGGAGGTGCGTGGAGAGGACAACGCGCACAGTCAAGAACACCTTAAACCAGCCTACACTGTATGGGAGAAATGAAGCTTATGTAGTCGACTGGAAGCCTCGGAATAACGGAGGGCCCAGGCAAGGGCCTTATTACCGCAACACTGCCCAAGGAAGAAGGAATGACCTGTCGATCCCTCCTCCCTTCCCCTGCACAAAGGAAGTGCTAATTATGATAATGAATAAACTGGTCAAAGACAGGGTGATCAACTTTCGACCGCCACCAGCAAGAGTAGACCCGAAAAAGGATAGATGCAGCGGAAGATGGTGCAACTATCACTAATTGCCATATCATGATTTGATGGATTGCTTCTCTCTAAAAGGCTATTTGTGCAAAAGGTAAAACTAGATGAGTTCGTAAAGAAAGATCTAGTGCAAATAGAAACTGACCCCCTCCCAGCCCATACCTAGGGGGAGCATTAATGTAGTGGGGGTGCCAGGTCAACACCAACCCGACATGCTGATAGAGAAACTTGAACAATGCTCGGAGCTCCAACACTTTTTCACTAAACAAGGGGTGAGCATAACGACAAGAAAACTGGTCATTAGAGCACTGGCAGAGGTCTTCAGGAGACCATTAAAATCTTACCGGCCCAACCGAACCAGTGTGGAGTTCACACCAGAGGACATATTAGCTGTGGACCCCCACCATAATCGACCTTGATAAGTCTATATTTGTACATATTTTCATACCTCTAACTTGATGATTTTGGTAATAATGTTTTTGGAGTTAGCATGGTATTGCATTAATTATGATGAAATTGTCTTGCAAGATGATTTGGAGCTTAATTGTGCAATTTTAAGGAAGAGTTCAATTTAATTGATCAAGATAATCATAGAGGAACGACCATGCAACAATGATGCTCCATGATGTAGCCATGAAGGAGAGAATCCATTGAAATCGGATTTGATATATATGCACAAAAATTGGGAAATTTCCTGTTTTGATATAGTTTCCGTATTTTGGGCATAACTTTCTGCCTACAATTCATATTGATGTGATTCAAACGGATAATTAAATCTAAGAGATAGGGCTACAACTCTTGTGTTTATCACTCAACCTATTTCTACCGCCAACCAAGTGCAATTGGAGCTACAAGTTTCGGGTCTAGCAGTTGGCAGTGCAGAAGAGATAGGAATTCAAATGAGATAAAGACTAAGAGACCTAATTTGTGTTGAATTAGGAGTCTGCATTGAGATGCAATTGAGGGGAGGCTACACTATAAAAAGGACCATAGACTCAAGGCAAAGAGGTACATCCTTAGAGAGAATTCAGCAGAGAAGAGAAGAGGAAGCAGTCTCAACACATCAGAAGAGAAGAGGAAGCAATTTCAGCATGCCAGAGAAGGAGAGGAAGAATCCGAATTCAAGAAGGAGAAAGGTTTAGTTGCTGAACTTGTCTTCTACCTTCAAAGGCTAAAGTTTTCTTGTTATTCTATTCATTCTTTGATGTGTTCTTGCTGTGTTTCCCCTTTAATTTTCTTGAGTATGTTGAATTTAATGATGTCTAGCTAAATTCTCTTAGCTAGGGTTTAGATGGATTTTGATCTTAAGATTATATAGTTATTTGTTTAATTCAATTCAAGACCTTTATTATTTGCATGAGGAATTTTTATTGCTATGCTTAATGCTTTAAAAGAATTGGCCAATCTTTTAATGATTTGATGATTCATGCATGACTGACCAAAGGGTTGTTATGAATTAGATCCCTAGGCAATAAAAATCGCATGATAGACTATGATATCGAAAGATGATTAGCTCATGTGTGGGAATCAAGGAAGCTTAGTGAGTCAAATCCCCTTCTACGATTAGAGGTTTCCAAAGAAATTAATGCTTATTTTTCCTTTTGAAAACCACTTAGAAATTTGATGGTAGAATTGGATTAATAAAGGATTAATATGACTTGAGAAAGCTTATTAATTAATTTAGGGAATCTACCATCACATGCAAATAACTTTAGTATACCTTAGGGTAATTTCAGTCTTAAATTGGATTAAATAGGTAATTATATAACATTGATTTAATGAAATCTAAACCCTAGCTACATTCATCCATCATTTTAGTTTTTATTAAGTTCTTGGATTTGCATTAATTCTTTTAGTTTTTATTCATTCAATTGGTTCATGAGTTCAACTTAGGTTAGTTTAAAATTGATTTGGTACCGTGATCTAGTTTCTGTGGGATTGACATTTTTCTCATCATTATACGCACATTTGACTAAGGTACACTTGTCTGAATTAATTGTGCGTAAATTACACAACAAGTTTTTGGCGCCGTTGCTGGGGACTAGTTTATTGCATATCAAAACTACCTGAATTAGCCTTAGATTGAACATCTATTTGTTTTTATTTTCAGATTTAAAATTTTCCCTTTTAATTTCTTTTAGGTTCGACTTTATAAAATTTTTTAGGAAATTTTTAATTTTTTTTCTTTCTTTTTCTTTTCTTTGAAGGTTCCTAGTGCATGACACACACTAGGGGCAGAGAATTAGTACCCTTTGATAAAGAAATCAAAAGGACTTTGAAAAAGCAAATGAGGGAGAGAAAGAACAAGATGGCTCAATACCAAAATAATCTAAGAACATTGATCTCCTACGCTATACCTACTCTGGATGGTATTACATCAAGCATTAGGAGGCCAAATGTGCAAGCAAATAGTTTTGAGATTAAGCCTACAATTATTCAGATGATCCAGATGAGTGTGCAATTTTCTGGCCCCAATGATGACCTTAACTCTCATATTACTAATTTTCTTGAAATATATGATACTTTTAAGCATAATGGAGTTAATGATGATACCATTAGACTTACGTTATTTCCTTTCTCCTTAAGGGATAAATCAAAAGATTGGCTTAACTCTCTTCCTACAGGTTTGATTACTACATGGGATGATTTGGCACAAAAGTTTTATCTAAGTATTTTCCACCTGCTAAAATGGCTAAATTAAGGAATGACATAACAACTTTTTCTCAATTTGATAATGAAACCTTATATGAGTCATGGGAGAGATTTAAGGAACTGCTTAGAAAGTGTCTTCACCATGGTCTACTTGTTTGGATGCAAGTGCAAACTTTTTATAGTGGAATTAATCAATATAATCGTTCATTGTTAGATGCAGTTACAGGTGGTACCCTTATGAAAAAAACTCCCAAAGAAGCATATGAACTTTTGGAGGAGATGGCGGCCAATAGTTATCAATGGGGCAATGAGAGAGCAAATAAAAAGGGAGTTGGAATTTATAATGTTGATTCTATCACTGGTTTATCGGCTCAACTTGTTGCATTAAATAAGAAATTAAAAAATTTGGGGATTTCAGCTATGAGTGTTTCTTCTGTTCCCTTTCCTTCTTGTGAGCTTTGTGGGCAAGGGGGGCACGCTAGTGTAGATTGTCAAGTAGGAAATCCATTTTCTTCTTCTTCCAAACAAGCTAATTTTGTTTCTTATAGTGACAACAGGTCCAATTTCAATCCCTACTCCAACACTTACAATCTAGGATGAAGAAGCCATCCAAATTTTTCTTGGAGTAATAACCAATAAAGAGCACCTCCCGGCTTTCAGCAGCAATAACAACAAAATCCACAAGAGAAGAAGCCAAATTTAGAGGATATGATGGCAAAATTTATCAACAGTATGGAGGCAAGAATTCAAGGGTTGGAAACTCAAATTGGACAACTTGCTCAAGCAATTTCGGTAAGACCACAAGGAGGATTACCTAGCAATATCGACAAGAATCCTAGGGAACAAGTAAAGGCCATCACTCTATGAAGTGAAAAAGAACTCAGAAAAGAAGAAAAAGATGATGAACATGTAAAAGAGGAAGAAAGCCGAAACCTTGAAGCCAAAGAATGAGATTACGAGTCATTAATGGAGAAAAAGGGAAGTTCTTCTACTCTTAACTTAAAGTCCTACAAACCCCCTCTTCCTTTTCGTCAAAGATTTCTTAAGGCTAACTTGGATAAGCAATTTGCTAAATTTCTAGAGGTGTTTCAAAAGTTGCATATTAAGATTCCTCTTCTTGATGCTATTTCTCAGATGCCAAGTTATGCCAAATTTTTGAAAAAAATAATTTCAAACAAAAGAAAGTTGGAGGAGTTTGAGATGGTAAAACTTAAAGAGGAATGCTCAGCAATCCTACAAAATAAATTACCTCCAAAACTCAAGGATCCAGGGAGCTTTTCTATTCCATGCACCATTAGCGAAATTAATTTCAATAAGGCTTTATGTGATCTTGGTGCAAGCATTAATTTGATGCTTTTTTCTGTATTCAGGAAGCTTGGATTATGGGAGCCAACACCTACCACTGTTTCTCTACAATTGGCTGACAGAAGTATCAAATATCTAAGGGGTGTAGTGGAAGATGTTTTGGTAAAAGTAGATAAATTTATTTTTCCTATTGACTTTATTGTTTTGGACATGGAAGAAGATTATGATATGCCCCTAATTTTAGGGAGACCTTTTTCTTGCCACAGGAGGAGCTTTAATTGATGTCCAACAAGGAAAACTTTGCCTTAGAATTAATGACGAGGAAGTTATTTTTAATGTTTTTAAGGCTATGAAACATTCCAATGATGAAAAAGAAGTCTTAATGGTAGATTGCATTGATGATTTGGCAGAAAGAAAATTTCATGCATTTAGGTTAGATGATCCTATAGAAAATTTCATTGCTATCTCTTTTGATGTGAATGAACAAATTTTAGATGAGAAGCATAAGGGTAGCCTATTTGGGAGAAAAGATCATTTCCTCCAACAGTAACAGGTTGGAGGGTATGTATCGACTATAAGAAATTGAATGATGCTACTAGAAAAGATCATTTCCCCTTCCCTTTATTGATTAAATGATTGAAAACTTGCTGGTCAGGAATTTTATTGTTTTCTTGATGGTTATTCTGGTTATCACCAAATTCTCATTGCTCCTGAAGACCAAGAGAAAACTATCTTTACATACCCTTATGGAACATTTGCATTTAGGAGAATGCCTTTTGCTTTGTGCAATGCCCCTAATACTTTTCAAAGATGCATGATGTCTCTATTTTCGGATTTCATTGATGATTTTATGAAGATATTTATGGATGACTTCTCTGTTTTTGGATCTTCATTTGATGCATGCTTGTATAGTTTTGAAGGGATGAGAGATCCATCCTATGGACGCCCAAAGATTGCGGAATAAGGGGTGAATTTCAAAAATTTTATCTCTCCCTTCAACTGGGAATTGTATTCCCTATTTAGAAAATCATATTTTCAAGGATTAATCTGGAACCATAAACTGAACCAGATCTGAACCAAAAGGAGTGGGAGAGGATTATACCTGATACGGAGAAATACTATCTCCCAATGGAGGTGTTCACGCCCAAGGAGGATCCAAAATCTGCTCCCACTGAAGATGGCGCAGTGAAGGATGGAGCAGAATCAGCAATGTTCTTCAAAAGAACTTGACCCTTCGCAAGAATCAACTGGACGGCTTGTGAGTACAGCTCCAATCAATCTTTTCCCAAAAGATTGAAATCAAGATCCAATCTTGATTGCTCCCAAGAACTGGAGATCGAACTGAAGGAATGGCAATGGCAGGAAGGTGGCGGCAGAAGAGAATTCGCAGTATGCAGGAAATCTCTTAATCTCTCTTTCTTAAATAGAAGAATGCTTTTGATGTTGTTGTGTGCTTCAAGGCTGCCTCCCCCTTCCCCTTTTATAATCTTAAAGGGATCAGCTCCTAATCAGATTAGGAGTTGCTAATCCAAATCATATTTGGGTTAGAAGTCCCTTAGTGATAAGGGATAATCCTTATCTTATCTGCAAATCAGATCAGCTGTCTCCTAATCTAATTAGGAGGTTTCCAGATCTAAATCTTATTTAGATCTTGGACTCCCTGAGTGGACAGGGTCTAAGCCCAATCCTTTTAGCTGACCCACTTCAGAATTCGCCCCCCATTAAATGACTGATCAAATCAGCCCAGTTCGAAATGGGCTTAAGGCCCATTAAGGTTATGTACTCAAAAAACCTTCCAAATTGCTGCCCAGTTGGGCTTCCTTGTATGGCGTGGGACCCAAACATTGATCTACACATCAGCCACATGGGTTCAGCCCAGCCTTTGTTACAAGGCCTGGCCGAATGCACTGCTGAAGACAGTGTACCCCTTGAAACCCATCAAATGAGCTCTATGGGCCCAACACTTACACTAAGTGGTCCCTGGGCCAAGCCACCTTGTAACACCCAGGGACTGTGGGCAGATGCAAGATTAGCCCATCAGGCATTATCCTCAATGGTCTTACACTTAACCTCTCAGCCCATAATGATCATACACTGCCCGACAAGAGAGGACCTCTCCCTCGGCTGCAAGGAACAGTGTTGCACTCTCCACTTATATGGATCCCAGGAATTAAAACCTTCTTGCAAACAATTTAGAACCATACATATATACTTTTAAATCTTATATAAAATATATTTTGTAAAACAAATCTCAACGGTTGAAATCGGCTGCCGGCAGTCTTGGTTTCCATCAGTGAGAGTGCATCCCCGATCATTACCTTTGTCCGACAAAGGGGCTGATCCTGTCACTATGATCACCCACTCAGATGAATTCTCGGACTGTCCCAACATACCCAGGTTTTGACCCCCGTTAAGGATCTCACTGATTGGTACATCAAAGACAGCCCAATCCGACACCTAGTGTAGTATCATAATCGAGTCTAGGGGTCGGGTGTAACTTTCCAGTTTTGCCCATCAATCTCCAAGGTCCAGGGCAATACTGGAAATCTGGTCCAGTTCAAAGATTCAATTAATCCTACACTGTATGTGCCTAGGGTCTCACCCTGGCAGTTGAGACAGGCCACCCCAACCGACTTGGTGGCACCACAGTGTTAGCCTTGTCAGGATAGGTCTCCCCAGACCGACCCACTGGCTGTGAACATTCTAAACTAACACGAGTCTCATTAAGTGTCCAGTTTAAGGGTATTACACATAAACATACCAAGGGAACATGAATCAAATATGTATCTTTATTCATTTACAATAAACTCATAAAGTACATCATTCTGATTGAAGCTAAGGGCATACAAAACTGTCTAACAAGTTTGTCTTTGGTGCTTAAAAGATGTGAAGAATCTAACCTTATTCTTCATTGGAAAAAATGTCATTTTATGGTTAGGGAAGGAAAAGTATCTTCTAATGGTATTGAAGTGGATAGATCTAAATTTGAATTAATTGAATAACTTCCCCCTTCAAAATCGTTGAAAGAAGTTAAAGGTTTTTTGGGACATGCAGGTTTTTATATAAGGTTCATTAAGGACTTTTCTAAAATTGCTAGGCCTCTAACTAATCTTTTAGTGAAGGACACACCATTTGTGATTGATAGTGCTGCTAGATAGTTGTATGCCCTTAGCTTCAATCAGAAATATGTACATTATGAATTTATTGTAAATGAATAAAGTACACTTTTGATTCATGTTCCTGTGGTGTGTTTTTGTGTAATACCCTTAAACTGGACACTTAATGAGACTTGTGTTAGTGAAAAATGTTCACAGCCATTGGATAAGTCTGGGGAGATTTATCCTGCCAAGGCTGACACTAGTGTACTGCCAACTGTTGGGGTGGCTTGTCTCAGCTACCAGGGTAAGACCTGAAGTACATGCAGTGTAGGATTAATAGAACCTTTGAACCGGATCAGATTTCTAGTATTGCCCTGGACCTTGGAGATAGATGGGTATAACTGGAAAGTTACACCTGACCCCTAGACTCGATTATGATAGTACACTAGGTGTTAGATTGGGCGGTCTTTGATGTACCAATCAGTGAGATCCTTAGCGGGGGTCAAAACCTGGGTATGTTGGGACAGTCCGAGAATTCATCTGAGTGGGTGATCATAGTGATAGGATCATCCCCTTTGTCTGACAAAGGTAATGATCGAGGATGCACTCTCTCTGATGAAAACCAAGACTGCCGGTAGCTGATTTCAATTGTTGAGATTTTGTTTTGCAAGATATATTTATATAAAGATATATATATATATATATTGTTATGGTTTCGAAATGATTTGCAAAAGGTTTTAAGTCCCGGGATCCATGTAAGCGGAGAGTGCAACACTGTTCCTTGCAATCGAGAGAGAGGTCCTCCCTTGTCGGGCAGTATTTGATCATTATGGGCTGAGAGGTTAAGTGTAAGACCATTGAGGATAATACCTGATGGGCTAATCTTGCATCTGCCCACAGTCTCTGGGTGTTACAAGGTGGCTTGGCCTAGGGACCACTTAGGGTAAGTGTTGGGCCCACAGAGCCCATAAGATGGGTTTCAGGGGGTGCACTATCCATAACAGTGTATTCGGCCAGGCCTTGTAACAAAGGCTGGGCTGAACCCGTGTGGCTGATGTGTAGATCAATGTTTGGGTCCCACGCCATACAAGGAAGCCCAACTGGGCAGCTGTTTGGAAGGCTAAGTGAGTACATAACCTTAAATGGGCTCTAAGCCCATTTCGAACTGGGCTGATTTGATCAGTCAATTAAAGGGGGCGAATTCTGAGATGGATCAGCTGATAGGATTGGGCCTAGACCCTATCCACTTAGAGAGTCCAAGATCTAAATAAGATTTAGATTTGGAACCCTCATAATTAGATTAGGAGATGGCTGATCTGATCTGCAGATAAGATAGGGGTTATCCCTTATCACTTAAAGGGACTTCTAATCCAAATATAATTTGGATCAGCAGCTCCTAATGGGATTAGGAGCTGATCCCTTTAAATCTATAAAAGGAGGAGGGGGCGGCAGCCTTTAGACATGGAACCTAAGACTCTTGTCTTCAGAGCTAAAATCACAGAAAAGAGATTTTTGCAACCTCTACAAAATCTCTCTTGCTGTCTCCTTCCTGCCGCCGCCATTACCTTCAGTTCGATCTCCAGTTCTTGGGAGAAATCAAGATCTGATCTTGATACCAATCTTTTGGGAAAAGATTGATTGGAGCTGTACTCACAAGCCATCCAGTTGATTTTGCGAAGGGTCATATTCTTTTGAAGAACATTGCTGATTCTGCTCCATCATGCACTGTACCATCTTCAGTGAGAGTAGTCTTTGGATCCTTCCTTGGGCGTGAACACCTCCATTGGGAGATGCTAATTCTCCGTATCAGGTACATCTTCCCTCCTACTCCTTTTGGTTCAGATCTGGTTTGGTTCATAGTTCAAGATTGATCATCGAAAAATATGTTTTTATAAAACAGGGAATTCGATTCCCTGCAAAGATGGGAGAAATTTTTTGAAATTCGCCCGGTCCATTCCGCAAGACTTGGGCGTCCATGTGATGGATATCCCATCCCATCAGTGGTATCAGAGCCATGGTTCAAATCTTGAATCAATTTAATTCAGATCTGAACCTGCGTAAATGGGCAGAAGGTGTTCTACCCAATTTGCGTAGATAAGTGTTTTTGGGAATTTGCTCCCAAAATTATGGGCGATGATGAGACCAAAAAGCACCCTATTTTTATCCTCTAATATTCACTCTTTTATATTTATTTAGCACTTAAATGGACTCATTACTCTTGTATTTCGATCCAGGGCAATAAAGAAGGCAATTGGAAGAAAACAGGGCAAATCGGGTGATTTTGCACAGTTTCGGTGATAGTCAGTAATCTGGGTCTAACTCTCAATTCCGGACACTGAATTGGACAATTCAAGAAGCATTAGAAAGATGAAAGTAAGGCCCACAACTTTTATGTTTTGGGTTTTGACAGATTCAGCCCGCATCGAGTACGAAAACGAGCCCGAAGTTGGAGTAAGTTTGCAGCCAGGCCCATTTCACACCTTAAGCCCAATTCGCAGAAGTACCTTGAAGCAGCCCAACTCAAATTCAAGAGTTAAGAATCCGAATTTCGAATGTAATCTCCAAGGAGAGAGTTTTATCAGATCTAAAGTCTTGAATGTAATCCTAGAGAGATAAGAAGATTGAGATTAGAGCATTAGATAAGAGATAGGATATGATTAGTTCAAAGAAGATCAAGACTCCCTAAAGATAAGATGATCTCCTAGAAGGAGTTGGAAAACAGCCATCTCCTTTGGCTATATAAAGAGGGGGGGGGGGGGGGGGGGGGAACCAGCTCTAGAATCACTCAATCATCCAGCAATCAAGCATCAAGCAACTCAAGAAGATCAGTTCGGACATGGAGAAGCAAAGAATGGAGATTGCGCAGATCATGAGTAGCTGAGCTTCTTTTTCTGGTTCAAGGGGGGAGGTTCGATTGTGTCATTGTGAGGTTCTGTAGTTAATTTATTTCCTTGCTTTTTTAATTCAAGTATTCATTGATTCTTGAGCATATTTTTTATTGGATGTTAATGTTAATTAGTTTGACAAACTGAATTAATGTTGATTTTCCTACTGCTATCCATGATTTCGGTGATCCGTAATTGTCACGAATAATGGTACAAGTAGCAATTAGGCTGATATCTTTTTGGGTCAATTGTTCGTGACAGCCTTTGACCAATGTTTTAACATGGTTCAACCTAAAGGAATCGATGGAACGAGATTCAATAATTGTAGCTATCTCAATTATTGTTGTTTTGGTTTAACTGTTTTCACAAATCTTAATGCTATCACTGGTTAATATGGAACGCTATCGTACCCAATTGAGTGGTGATAAGTGTTGATCGAATGCTGGGTTTGGTCAACTGAATTAGGAAAACACAAGGTTTATTATGGCTATCCTAATAAACCTAAGGTTAAATGCTTGAATTGCAAGACTGTTGAATTTTACCTAGGATCGATGGCTAATTGATTCAACCCGAATCCTTAAACCTGAATTTGGTAAGACTGATTTCTTTTTGATTGTTGAGTTTGCTATTGCTTTCTTGTTCTTTTAATTTTAATTATTTTATTTTCCCACTCAGTTATATTATCCATTTGGCTAAGAGATTACTGATTTGCTCCCTGTGGGATTTGACCTAGTACCACTTTTACTGCAATTATTTTATTGTGGGACTAGTATTAATTTTGAGGGCTTCGACAAACCCATCAGGCGAATAATCTGAAATTAAATTTTATATAAATCTGATTATTGTTTAGAATAGTTCTTTATGATTTTCTTGATTTATGGGTTGTTCGTACAAGAGGAGATCGAATTCTTGGTTTGCACAGGGAACCTGCAAGATTTGCAGTTTCTTGATTTATTCATTACATTTGGTCTATAAATTTTTTTTTTATTTTTTTTATTTTTTAGACTCAATGTATTAGGTATTCAATCTGATGTAGTTATAATAGAAATTAGGTTTTCTATTTCTATTTAATTTTTGGATCGAAGATGGCAGCGCAAGGAAGGAGATTTTGTAGATGGGACATTCGCTACCTGCGATTTGCAGTTTGTGAAACTGCATTTTATGATCTAACCTCTATTTTGTTGGATGGATTGTACGAACAACCCTGGATTGATTGATTCTTGTTTTGTTTCATCAATTCTTTAATTTCAGATTATTTTCTTGAATTAAATATTTAATTAAAGATCAAACCCTAGACCCATTCGAACCAAGGTTGGTTCAAATTGTTTGGACCGAATCTAGGGTTCGATCAAGGCTGAATATCAGCCCTATTTTTTGTTTAGTGGGCCTAAGGATTGGTAATTAATTGGATATTTAATTCGGCCTAACCTGTAAGGCCCAGTTTTAAATTGTTAAAACTGCTAAAAAGCCCACTTCAAAGGATAAAGCTATATGGGCCGAACTGGGTAACCCTAATTCAGCCTATATACCTAGATGATATTAATTGTTAATATTATGGATTAAAATGGGCTTCAAATGGGTTTTTATAGATAATTAATTGATTGGATCAATTCCTCCCTGCATGTGATGTATGGATGTGTGATGTGCTATGTTCATGGGACATAAGTGCTTGGCCCATGTAGATTCGATAGTGGCTCTTGCGCACACCATGGCAGAATGCACATCGTTGCCATGGTGTTGCTCCTGGTCATTGGATGACCTCCCTTAATGATGGGCCCCCACACCTCCTGAAGAGGTTACGTGCGGAACCCTAGCTGATTTAGGCCCACCGAAATCTAGTTTTATGAAAGTCAGTAAGAGGCACTTTGGTTTGACCTAAAATAAACTAGGGCATAATTCTTGTTCCCTCCAGTAAATATGAGTGCACGTGATAGGGAGATTCATATGATGAACTCTCTAAAGGCCTTCCATCATTAGCATGAGGATGGGTCCTTCAGTAATGTGGAAACGCACCAGAAAATGGGCTATCCATTTGCTGTTGGGCTTGTCCAAGTGTTTCATAAGATGATAGCAGTGTCATAGACCGATGTGGGAGGGGCTTCACCAGAAAATGGGAACTCTCTCACGGTACCTTGGCGTTCATGAATATGATGGGTGAGCACTCACTGGACAGAAAGGTTTACTTGAAAACGGCTCTGAACCTTGTCTAACAGAGGCCAAAGGGAAAACTCATATGATGAGTGGATATGATCCTTCACAGAAAGGTGGTGGGGTTTTGCAGCTGAAACAATTGGCTCCATGCACCCTATGTGGTTTTCCACATTTCCAGAGACAAGTTGCTGTCTCCGTCCTTGAGAAGGAGGAAAAACTTAGAGATGAACAAATGGGAATGGAACATAGATTAAAATCCATGTCTGTGATATGAACATGAATCAAATAAGGTTGTGGACTGATATTTGCTGTTTTATCAGAAAATGGCAAACGAACAATTTGTAAAGCTTCTTGATGACAACAAGATTAAGGGCCCTAACTATGCCGACTGGTACCGTATGCTGGTTTTAACATCTGAAAAATTGGACAAGGTAGTCAAGTCTCCTGCCCCAGAGCATCCGGGTGATAGGGCTTTTGAAGCCCGTAGGTGAGAATTCCAAGATTGGGAGGATAAAAACTCCCTAGCCCACTGCTATGTCGTTGCTTCTTTGGACAACTCAATACAGAGGCAGTTCGATCAGATCGAACTCGCTAAGGACATATTGGACAATCTAAAAACAATGTACGAAGAGCAGAACCATTCTACTTGGCAGAAGGTCTTGAAAATGTTCATGACCGCTCAGATGTCCAAGGGGCAGAAAGTTCACGACCATTGTCTTCAGATGATGGGATACATTAACGAGCTGGAAGCCCTTGGATCTGGGCTTGATCTTGGCACTCAAGTGGATGCCATTCTGAACTCCTTGCCTTCTTCCTTCAATGGGTTCATATTAAACTACAATATGAACAAGCTGAATGTCAGTGTCAAAGAGCTCAGCAATATGTTGCAAAGGGCCGAGGACTTACTTAAGAAGGATGAGCCTGTGGTGATGGTTGTTAAAGCTAACAAAACGGGCAAGAAAAAGAGGAAGACAAAGAAGCCTCAGAAGAAGACTACCAAGCCCAAGAAGCAGAAGAAGGACAGGACAGCAGATGCATGTCACTTCTGCAAACAAACCGGCCACTGGAAGAGGAACTGTCCTCAGTACCTGGAATCCAAGAAAGGTAATTTCGAATCTTGTGTCATAGAAACCAACTTATTGGTGGCTTCTGCGTCCTGGTGTATTGACTCCGGGGCTTCAACTCATGCGTGTAACTCACTGCAGGGGTTCAAGGTAAGCAGAAGGCTGAATGATGGAGAAGTGATGCTTTACTTGGGGACTTCTGCAAGCGTTGCAGCTACGGCAATAGGCACCGTAGAATTAAAATTTAGAGAAGGAAATATTGTACTTAAAGATTGTCTTTTTGTGCAAAATCTAAGAAGAATTTTGATTTCTGTCTCAAAACTGTGTGCGAATGGATATTCTGTCTTTTTCAGTAATACGAGTACTATTAAAAGAAACAATAAATTCATCGCATATGGGGAACTGGAGAACGGTCTCTATGTTCTACATCATTCTCTAGAAACTAACATAGCCGAAACTACGTCGGTTGAAATCCCCAAGAAAAGAGCACGTGATACAGTTAATCCCACGTGCCTGTGGCATTACCGACTTGGCCATATCGGTATTGACTGAATCACAAGACTGGTAAAGGATGGTCCTTTGGATTTTCTAACTGTAGAAGATCACTTGTGAGCCTTGCTTTCAGGGTAAGATGACAAAGAGGCCATTTAACGGTAAGCCTGAAAGATGTACAGGCATGCTTGACCTTATACATACTGATGTATGTGGTCCCCTGAGTGTTAGGACCCATAACCAACACGTGTATTTCATTACATTCACCGATGACTATTCTCGGTATGGTTACGTGTACCTAATGAGATATAAGTCTGAATCCTTTGAAAAGTTCAAAGAGTTCAGACAAGAGGTCGAGAAACAGTTAGGGAGAGAAATTAAGTCCCTTCGATCAGATCGAGGAGGCGAATATCTCTCAGACGAATTCAAGGACTACTTAAAGGTAAATGGGATAATATCACAGTTAGCTCCTCCTGCTACACCACAACTTAACGGTGTTTCAAAGAGGAGGAATAGGACCCTATTAGATATGGTCCGGTCACTTCTCATCCATTCAGAGTTACTCACATCTTTTTGGGGATACGCATTAGAGACTGCAATATACGTGCTGAATCGGGTTCCAACCAAATCGGTTCCTAAGACTCCCTATGAGCTTTGGACCGGAAAGAAACCAAGTGTACGACACTTGAAGATTTGGGGATGTCCGGCTCACGTTAAAAGAATGAATCAAGACAAATTGGAATCCAAGACCAGCTGTTGCCTATTCGTAGGCTACCCAAAGGGCTCAGTGGGCTACCTATTCTATGATCCAAGTGAGCAGAAGGTGTTCTGCAGTCGGAATGCACAAGTCTTGGAAAATGACTACATCGTGGACAATTTTCGTTAGGAAATTGTTCTTGATGAGGAGAGCTCAGATGCAGTGGGAGGTGTCCCACAAGTTCCAGGTAGTGACCAACCTAGATGATCTACCCGAGTGTCCAGGCCACCGGTCCATTTTGGTTACGATCAGGATAGTTACCTGGTCGAAACCTTGACTAGTGAAGAGGATCCCGTGACTTATACGGAAGCTATGTTGGGCATAGACTCCCTTAAATGGGTAGATGCCATGAGAGCTGAGATGGACTCAATGGAGACCAATGGAGTCTGGAGTCTAGTGGATCCGCCCTCCAGGGTAAAAGCAATTGGTTGCAAATGGATCTACAAGAGGATGAAGGGCCCCGATGGCAGGGTTGAGACCTACAAAGCTCGTCTAGTGGCAAAAGGATACACTCAGAAAGAAGGCATCGATTATGAGGAAACCTTTTCGCCCATGGCCATGCTTAAATCCATTAGGATCCTGCTAGCTGTAGCAGCTTACTATGACTATGAGATTTGGCAGATGGATGTCAAAATTGCGTTCCTGAATAGAGATCTTACTGAAGATATCTACATGCAACAGCCGCAAGGTTTTGTAGCTGCGGGTCAGGAACACATGGTCTGTAAGTTGAATAGATCCATATATGGACTCAAGCAAGCTTTTAGAAGTTGGAACATCAGATTTGACTCTACGGTCAAAAAGTTTGATTTTGAGTAGAATCCGGATGAACCCTGTGTTTATAGGAAAACCAGTGGTGACAAGGTTACGTTTCTGGTTCTATATGTAGATGACATTCTACTCATTGGGAATGATGTAGGAATGTTAACTACGATAAAAGTATGGCTATCACAACAATTCTCCATGAAAGACCTTGGAGAAGCCTCCTATATACTGGGTCTTCAACTCTATAGAGATAGATCGAAGCGGATAATAGGATTATCCCAATTTGCTTATATTGACTAAATAGTCAAGGGATACAGCATGAAAAACTCCAAGAAAGGAAATGTTCCTTTCAAGCATGGAGTCTATCTCTTCAAGAAGATGTCTCCAAAGACCTCTGAGGAGATCGAGAGCATGAAAGACGTTCCCTATGCCTCAGCGTAGGGAGCATCATGTAAGCCATGCTGTGCACTCGTCCTGACATCGCCCAGGCAGTGAGTGTAGTAAGCAGATTCCAGGCCAACCTAGGGCAGGAGCATTGGACTGCTGTTATAAGCATACTTAAGTACTTTCGAAGGACAAAAGAGTTTTGTCTAGTATTCGATGGTAGTTCACTACAAATCCAAGGGTTTATAGATGCGGATTTCCAGTCGGATCCGAATGATAGAAAGTCTACATCTAGATATGTTTTCACAATAGGATCGTGTGCTGTTTGCAGGAAAAGTAAAAAACAGGGGTCCACAACAGACTCCACAACCGAGGCCGAATACATTGCTGCAAGTGAAACTGCCAAGGAAGCCGTGTGGATGAAGAAGTTCATTTACGAATTGGGAGTAGTTCCATCCAACACATCACCCATCCCATTGTTGTGTGACAACAATGGAGCGATTGCTGAGGCTAAGGAGCCACGAGCCCACTCGAAGTTGAAGCACATCGAGAGGAAGTACCACGTACTCCCGGAGATTGTTGGTAGAGGGGACATCTTGATTCAGAAGGTAGCATCAGCGGAGAATGTAGCAGACCAATTGACTAAGCCACTGACATAGAAAGTGTTCGAGAAACACGTGGAAAGTATGGGACTCCGGCTTATACCAGATTGGACCTAAGTGCAAGTGAGAGCTGTTAGACAATTGTATGCCCTTAGCTTCAATCAGAAATATGTACATTATGAATGTATTGTAAATGAATAAAGTACATTTTTGATTCATGTTCATGTGGTGTGTTTCTGTGTAATACCCTTAAACTGGACACTTAATGAGACTTGTGTTAGTTTAAAATGTTCACAGCCATTGGATAAGTCTGGGGAGATTTATCCTGCCAAGGCTGACACTGGTGTGCTGCCAACTATTGGGGTGGCTTGTATCATCTACCAGGGTAAGACTTGAAGTACATGCAGTGTAGGATTAATAGAACCTTTGAACCGGATCAGATTTCTAGTATTGCCCTGGACCTTGGAGATAGATGGGCATAACTGGAAAGTTACACCTGACCCCTGGAGATAGATGGGCTTCCTTGTATGGCGTGGGACCCAAGCATTGATCTACACATCAGCCACATGGGTTCAGCCCAGCCTTTGTTACAAGGCCTGGCCGAATGCATTGCTGAAGATAGTGTACCCCTTGAAACCCATCAAATGGGCTCTATGGGCCCAACACTTACACTAAGTGGTCCTTGGGCCAAGCCACCTTGTAATACTCAGGGACTGTGGGCAGATGCAAGATTAGCCCATCAGGTGTTATCCTCAATGGTCTTACACTTAACCTCTCAGCCCATAATGATCATACACTGCCCGACAAGAGAGGACCTCTCCCTCGGCTGCAAGGAACAGTGTTGCACTCTCCACTTATATGGATCCCGGGAATTAAAACCTTCTTGCAAACATTTTAGAAACCATAATATATATACTTTTATATCTTATATAAAATATATTTTGCAAAACAAATCTCAACGGTTGAAATCGGCTGCCGGCAGTCTAGGTTTCCATCAGTGAGAGTGCATCCCCGATCATTACCTTTGTCCGACAAAGGGGCTGATCCTGTCACTATGATCACCCACTCAGATGAATTCTCGGACTGTCCCAACATACCTAGGTTTTGACCCCCGCTAAGGATCTCACTGATTGGTACATCAAAGATAGCCCAATTCGACACCTAGTGCAGTATCATAATCGAGTCAAGGGGTCGGGTGTAACTTTCCAGTTTTGCCCATCAATCTCCAAGGTCCAAGGCAATACTAGAAATCTGATCCAGTTCAAAGATTCAATTAATCCTACACTGTATGTGCCTAGGGTCTCACCCTGGCAGCTGAGACAGGCCACCCCAACCGACTTGGTGGCACCACAGTGTCAGCCTTGCCAGGATAGGTCTCCCCAGACCGACCCAATGGCTGTGAACATTCTAAACTAACACGAGTCTCATTAAGTATCCAGTTTAAGGGTATTACACAGAAACATACCAAGGGAACATGAATCAAATATGCATCTTTATTCATTTACAATAAACTCATAATGTACATCATTCTGATTGAAGCTAAGGTAATACAAAACTGTCTAACAACACTTGCCTGAATTAACTGTGCGTAAATTACACAACGCTGCACTCTCTACTCTCATAGATCCACTTGCAATCAATAAACTCATAATGCACTCTCTACTCTCGTAAATTACACAACGCTGCACTCTCTACGCTGCACTCTGAATTAACTGAATTAACTGTGCGTAAATTACACAACGCTGGACACTTAATGAGACTCATGTTAGTTTAGAATGTTCACAGCCAGTGGGTCGGTCTGGGGAGACCTATCCTGACAAGGCTGACACTGTGGTGCCACCTAGTCGGTTGGGGTGGCCTGTCTCAGCTGCCAGGGTGAGACCCTAGGCACATACAGTGTAGGATTAATTGAATCTTTGTACTGGACCAGATTTCCAGTATTGCCCTGGACCTTGGAGATTGATGGGCAAAACTAGAAAGTTACACCCGACCCCTAGACTCGATTATGATACTGCACTAGGTGTCGGATTGGGCTGTCTTTGATGTACCAATCAGTGAGATCCTTAGCGGGGGTCAAAATCTGGGTATGTTGGGACAGTCCGAGAATTCATCTGAGTGGGTGATCATAGTGTCAGGATCAGCCCCTTTGTCGGACAAAGGTAAGGATTAGGGATGCACTCTCACTGATGGAAGCCAAGACTGCCGGCAGCCGATTTCAATCGTTGAGATTTGTTTTTTGCAAAGTATATTTTATGTGAGATATAAAAGTATATATGTTATGGTTTCTAAAATGTTTGCAAAAGGTTTTAATTCCCAGGATCCATATAAGTGGAGAGTGCAACACTGTTCCTTGCAGCCGAGGGAGAGGTCCTCTCTTGTCGGGCAGTGTTTGTTCATTATGGGCTGAGAGGTTAAGTGTAAGACCATTGAGGATAACACCTGATGGGCTAATCTTGCATCTGCCCACAGTCCCTGGGTGTTACAAGGTGGCTTGGCCTAGGGACCACTTAGTGCAAGTGTTGGGCCCATAGAGCCCATTTGATGGGTTTCAGGGGGTACACTGTCTTCAGCAGTGCATTCGGCCACGCCTTGTAACAAAGGCTGGGCTGAACCCATGTGGCTGATGTGTAGATCAATGCTTGGGTCCCACGCCATACAAGGAAGCCCAACTAGGTAGTAGTTTGGAAGGCTTTTTGAGTACATAACCTTAATTGGGCCTTAAGCCCATTTCGAACTGGGCTAATTTGATCAGTCATTTTAAGGGGGCGAATTCTGAAGTGGGTCAGCTAAGAGGATTGGGCTTAGACCCTATCCACTCAGAGAGTCCACGATCTAAATGAGATTTAGATCTGGAAACCTCCTAATTAGATTAGGAGATAGCTGATCTGATATGCAGATAAGATAAGGATTATCCCTTATCACTAAGGGACTTCTAACCCAAATATGATTTGGATTAGCAACTCCTAATCTGATTAGGAGCTGATCCCTTTGAGATTATAAAAAGGGGAAGGGGGCGGCAGCCTTTTACATGATCAATAGCATTCTTCTCTTTGAAGAAAGAGAGATTGAGAGATTTCCTGCATACTGCGAATTCTCTCCTGCCGCCATCTTCCTGCCATTGCCATTCCTTCAGTTCGATCTCCAGTTCTTGGGAGCAATCAAGATTTGATCTTGATCTCAATCTTTTGGGAAAAGATTGGTTGGAGCTGTACTCACAAGCCATCCAGTTGATTCTTGCGAAGGGTCAAGTTCTTTTGAAGAACGTTGTTGATTCTACTCCATCTTTCACTGCACCATCTTCAGTTGGAGCAGATTTTGGATCCTTCCTTGGGCGTGAACACCTCCATCGGGAGATAGTATTTCTCCGCATCAGGTATAATCCTCTCCCACTCCTTTTGGCTTAGATCTGGTTCAGTTTATGGTTCAAGATTGATCTTTGAAAATATGATTTTCTAAATAGGGAATATGATTCCCAATTAAAGGGAGAGATAAATTTTTATTGAAATTCGCCCCTTATTCCGCAATCTTTGGGCGTCCATAGGATGGATCTCTCATCCCTTCACAATCCTCATGCTAATGATGGAAGGCCTTTAGAGAGTTCATCTTATGAATCTCCCTATCACATGCACTCATATTAGCTGGAGGGAACGGTTAATTACGCCCTAGGTCTTATTTTAGGTCAAACCAAAGTGGCTCCCACTGACTTTCATAAAGCTAGATTTCGGTGTGCCTAAATCGGCTAGGGTTCCGCAAATAACCTCTTGATGAGGTGTGGGGCCCACCACTGAGGGAGGTCATCCAATGACCAAAAGGGACACCATGGCAATGATGTGCATTCAGCCATGGTGTACGCAATAGCCACTGTCGATTGAGCATGGGCCAAGTACTTATGGCCCATGTACGTAGCACATAAATTGATCCAATCACTTAACCATCTGTAAGGCCCATTTGAAGCCCATTTTAAATCCATAATATTAACCATTAATATAATCTAGGTATGTGGGCCGAATGGTTCAGCCCATATAGCTTTAAATGTTAAGTGGGCTTTAGCAGTTTTAACCTTTTAAAACTAGGCCTTTACAGGTTGGGCCGAATTAACCATTTAATTAAACACCAACCCTTAGGCCCATTAGTGGGAAAAATTAGGGCTGACTTTTAGCCTTGATGAAACCCTAGATTCGATTCAAACTATTTGAACCAATCTTGGTTCGAATGGGTCTAGGGTTTGTTCTTTAATTAAATCTTTAATTCAAGAAAATAATATGAAATTAAATACTGATAAAAGAAAAACAAGAATCAGTAATCAGGGCGGTTCGCACAATCCATCCTGCAAAACAGAGGTTAGATCACAGAATGCAGTTTCACAAACTGCAAATCACAGATAGCGATTCTCCCATCTGCGAAATCTCCTTTTCTGCGCCTCCATCTTCGATCCAAAATAAAATAAATAGAAATCCTATTTCTATTAATAATTACATCAGATCGAATACCTATACATTGAGTCTAGAAAATAACAAAAAATTATTTACAGACCAAAATAATTCAAGAACTGCAAAAACGCAGGTTACCTGCACAAACCAAGAATTTGATCTCCTCTTGTACGAACAACCCATAAATCAAGAAAATCATAAAGAACAATTCTAAATAATAATTAGATTCATGTAAAATTAATTTCAGATTATTTGTCCACTAAGTTTGGGAACAAATTTCCCAAAACCCATATCTGCGCAAATCGGGTAGAACACTTTCTGCCCATTTGCGCAGGTTCAGATCTGAAACAAACTGGTTCAAGATTTGAACCTGGCTCTGATACCACTGAAGGGATGAGAGATCCATCCCATGGACACCCAAAGATTGCGGAATAAAGGGCGAATTTCAAAAATTTTTTTCTCCCTTCATCTGGGAATCGTATTCCCTATTTAAAAAATCATATTTTCAAGGACCATTCTTTGAACCTTAAACTGAATCAGATCTGAACCAAAAGGAGTAGGAGAAAATTATACCTGATATGGAGAAGTAGTATCTCCCAACGAAGGTGTTCACGCCCAAGGAAGGATCCAAAAACTGCTCCCACTGAAGATGGCGCAGTGCAGGATGGAGCAGAATCAGTAGTGTTCTTCTCCAAGAACTTTGTCCTTCGCAAGAATCAGCAGGATGGTACGTGAGCACAGATTCCTCTCAATCCTTTCTTAAAGAACTGATGTCAAGATCCAATCTTGACTTCTCCCACAACAGGAGATCGAACTGGCAAGCAGGGCAGCAAGAGCAGGGAGGCGGTAAGAGAGTATTCGCAGGGTGCAGAATTCTCTCTTCTTGATTTTAGCACTCAAGAAAACTGATGTGTTGTGTGTCTTCTAAAGGCTGCCACCCCCTTCCTTTTGTTAACCTAAAAGATCAGCTCCTAATCCAATTAGGAGCAGCTTATCCAAATCATATTTGGATAAGACCTCTCTTTAGGTGATAGGGATAAACCCTTATCTTATCTGCAGATCAGATTAGCTTTCTCCTAATCCCATTAGGAGGTTTCTAGATCTAAACTCTCTGAGTGGATAGGATTAAGACCCTATCCTATCTGCTAATCCATCTCAGAATTCGCCCCTTTATTAACTAAATAAATAGCCCAGTTCGAAATGGGCTTTAGGCCCATTAAGCTTATGTGCTCACTTATGCTTCCTTACTGCTGCCCAGTCGGGCTTCCTTGTATGGCGTGGGACCCAAGCATTGATCTACACATCAGCCACATGGGTTCAGCCCAGCCTTTGTTACAAGGCCTGTTCGAATACACTGTTAAATACAGTGCACCCCTGAAACCCATCGAATGGGCTCTATGGGCCCAACACTTACCCTAAGTGGTCCCTGGGCCAAGCCACCTTGTAACACCCAGGGACTGTGGGCAGATGCAAGATTAGCCCATTAGGTATTATCCTCAATGGTCTTACACTTAACCTCTCAGCTCATAATGATCACACACTACCCGACAAGAGAGGACCTCTCCCTCGGCTGCAAGGAACAGTGTTGCACTCTCTACTTATATGGATCCTGGGAATTAAAACCTTCTTGCAAACATTTTAGAAACCATTATGTATATTCTTATATATCTCATAAAATATATTTTGCAAAACAAATCTCAACGGTTGAAATCGATTGCCGGCAGTCTTGGTTTCCATCAGTGAGAGTGCATCCCCGATCATTACCTTTGTCCGACAAAGGGGCTGATCCTGTCACTATGATCACCCACTCAGATGAATTCTCAGACTGTCCCAACATACCCAGGTTTTGACCCCCGCTAAGGATCTCACTGATTGGTACATCAAAGACAGCCCGATTCGACACCTAGTGCAGTATCATAATCGAGTCTAGGGGTCGGGTGTAACTTTCCAGTTTTGCCCATCAATCTCCAAGGTCCAGGGCAATACTGGAAATCTGGTCCAGTTCATAGATTCAATTAATCCTACACTGTATGTGCCTAGGGTCTCACCCTGACAGTTTAAGGGTTTCACTATCTCCTACAGTGAAGGCATTGTTGTTAGACAGTTTTGTATGCCCTTAGCTTCAATCAGAGTGATATACTTTATGTGTTTATTCTAAATGAATAAATGTGCATATTTGATTCATGTTCCCTTGGTATGTTTCTGTGTAATACCCTTAAACTAGTATACTCAACGCACTACTATAAATTGTTCACATAAGGAGTCATGTGATTTGTAACCCCTGAGTTCAAATGCCATGTGAGATTAGTACCCATGTAAGAGGGGTTAGACAATGTATGCCCCTAGCTCCAATCATACTGGTGTACACAAACATTTATTTGTAAATGAATAAAGTACATAGTTGTTTCATGTTTATATTGGTGTGTTTTCTGTGTATTACCCCTTAAACCGAATACTTATGAGACTCATGTTAGTTTAGTATGTTCTCAGCCATGAATAGACTTGGGGAGTTTATCCTGAAAAGGCTGACACTGCTATGCAGTCAAATAGTTGGAACAACTTGTCTCAGTTGCTAGGGTTAGACCAAAAGCATAGGTAGTGGGTGTTTGGAAGAAACACTGAACTCAAACCAATATCTAGTTATGCCTTAGACCTTGGAGATAGATGGGCAAAACTGAAAATATACACTTTACCCCAAACTTGATTATGGTACTACACTTGGTGTTGAACTTAGCATTCTTTGATATGCCAACTAGTGAGATTCATCAAGGGTCAAACACCAGGGCATGTTGGGGCAGCTTGGGACTGAGTAGGTGATCATAGTGATAGGATTGACCTCTTTTTCAGACAGAGTGAATATCAATGTTTACACTCAGTCCATCTCAGCAGAGAGTGTGACATTGCACCTTGCAGCTAGGGTAGAGGTCCTTCCCTGTCTAGTAGTGTTTCTAATGATTATAGGTCGAGAGGTCAAGTGTAAGAAACCGTTATAGGGCTGATTACTTGATGGGTTTTATCTCACATAGTCCATTATCCTTGGGTCTTCATAGGGTGGTTGAATCCAAGAATCATTTAGGTGTAAATGTTGGGCTTGGACTGAGCCCATGCTAATTGGCTCAGGGGTTCACTACCTTAAGCAGTTAATTTAGCCTAATCTTTTTCAGACGTTGGGCTGAACATTCATGGACTTGTGTGACACCATTGTGGGATCCTACACCATACAATATCAGGCCCAAAGTGGCCATGCAACACTTAGGGGCATAAGCCTTTAAGAGAAATGTTCCTATGGCCCATTACTAATATGATTAGTTAAGTTGCCATGTGAATTAGGTCAAAAAGAGCATGGATCTACGTATGGAGCACCTAACCTCTCAAGAGGATAATGCTTATGAAAAGAAAGGTTCTGGTCCAAATCAGATTTGGGTCATCTCTAATTAGTTTAGGAGTCTTGCTCCATAAAGAGATAAAGAGAGAAGAGGGCGAGCCAGTCTTGAACTTTATACATTCTTGCTCTCTCTTATTTTCTTTTGTCTCTCAAGAAACCCCAATATGACCTAGGCTTTCAAGAACTAATTTCTATCAGTTTTCTTCTATGTTTTTGCAACCAAAACATTGATGAAATTTAGGATCACACATCCTAGTTGATAACCCTGCATTTTGATGCCTTAAGGGCATCAATTCAGGGGTATTTTTGGCCTTAGAGTAGTCAAATTGTGTCCTTTTCCCAGTTAATTTCAATGTTGTGACCTTTGAGGGTCCCTGTGCAAATTCTATGCAAAACTAGGAAGCTTTCATTGCTGAAATGCAGATTTTGGGAAGCTGATGTGATGTCCAGCTGATAGAGGGGGTGTTTTTGTGAAAAATTGAAAGCAGGAGGGCACCTCCTAGTTGCTAAACCCAGTTTGGCGCCCCTCCTACTGTATTAGCATACTCCCCACGCCTTAGCAAACCCTAGGGCGCCTTTTAACCCATTCTTTTCACTCTTAACAAACCCTAGCCGCCCTAAATCCTCACTTTCATCCCTTCTAATCTCCACCATCCATTCTTGGGCACTCTCTTTTTAGCATTCGAACCCTAGGAGCTGCCTAACTTCTAATCTTCACCATTCAACCTTTAGTCATTAAATCTCAGCCTTATATAATATTGGGTGCCTTCTCCTTTTCTTCTCAGCCTTAGGATCACCCTAGAACCATCCTAACCCTTCATTCTAAACCTTACGACACCTATATTTTTGCTAAAACATAGCTGTCACCCCCCTCTTTCTCTCTATTTTCAGTTGTGTCCACTCTTCTCTATAAAAAGGGTTCCAGGGGCCTTGTAGAAGGGGTTGGTCAATTCACCCAGTTACAAGGCTAAAGTTTCTTGAGGAGTTCAAGGGTTGTAGAAGGGGAGGATGCCCAGTTCTTGTTAGGAGGGGTTCCTACAGACTGTTCAACCAATCTACAACTACCACCATTGGATCTGATCAACCATTCTTTTCTTTTCTGTTATTTTTATTTCTATAATCTTTTAAATTTAATTCTTGTTCGTTTCTCTGCTTTGCAGATCTGAATTCGTTCAGTTCAAGGCTAAGGTGTCTCGAGGGGTTCGAGGGTTGTAAAAAGGACAAACACCCGGTTCTTGTTAGGAGGGGTTTCTACAAGCTGTCTGGCTGATCTGCACCTACCGCCACAAGATCCAGATTTTGGATCGTTTTTCTTATTTATTTCTTTTATTTTCTTTGTTGATTCCCATACTTTATTAAATTACGATTTTGATTATTGACCTCTTTTTTAGACAGAGTGAATATCAATGTTTACACTCTCTCTGATGGAAACCTAAACAACCGACAATATTATATATATACCATCTCAACAGAGAGTGTGACACTGCACCTTGTAGCTAGGGAAGAGGTCCTTCCCTGTCTAGTAGTGTTTCTAATGATTATAGGTCGAGAGGTCAAGTGTAAGAAACCGTTACAGGGCTGATTACTTGATGGGTTTTATCTCACATAGTCCATTATCCTTGGATCTTCATAGGGTGGTTGAATCCAAGAATCATTTAGGTGTAAATGTTGGGCCTGGACTGAGCCCATGCTAATTGGCTCAGGGGTTCACTACCTTAAGCAGTTAATTTAGCCTAATCTTTTTCAGACGTTGGGCTGAACATTCATGGACTTGTGTGACACCATTGTGGGATCCTACACCATACAATATCAGGCCCAAAGTGGCCATGCAACACTTCTGGACACACCACCAATCGATCCAAGCAAGTTGGATAGCAGATTTGCTGAAACAAGAGTTGATGAAAGACAACCCAATCCGACACCTAGTGCAGTATCATAATTGAGTCTAGGGGCCAGGTGTAACATTCTAGTTTTGCCCATCTATCTCCAAGGTCTAGGGCAATACTAGAATTTTGGTCCGGTTTAGGGTTTCAAGAAACCCACACTGCATGTACCTTAGGTCTCACCTTGGCAGCTGAGACAAGACACCTCAACCAACTTGGTGGTACATCAGTGTCAGCCTTGGCATGGTAAATCTCCCCAAATCTATCCAACGGCTATGAATATTCTAAACTAACACGAGTCTCATATGTGTCCAGTTTAAGGGTTTTACACAGAAACACGCCATAATAAAATGAATCAAATATGTACTTTATTCACTTACAATAAATGTCATAATGTACATTATGCTGATTGAAGTTAAGAGCATACACTATTTAACAGCTCCCACTTGCACTTAGGTCTAATCGGGTATAAGCCGGAGTCCCATACTTTCCACATGTTTCTCAAACACTTTCTATGTTAGTGGCTTAGTCAATGGGTCTGCTGCATTTTCCATTGATGCTACCTTCTGAATCTGGACATCCCCTCTTCCAACTATCTCACATAGTACATGGTACTTCCTCTTGATCTGCTTTGACTTCGAGTGGACTCGTGGCTCCTTAGCTTGAGCAATGACTCCAGTGTTGTCACACAATAGTGGAATGGGTGATGTGCTGGATGGAACTACTCCTAATTCTTGAATGAACTTCTTCATCCATACGGTTTCCTTGGCAGCTTCACTTGCGGCAATGTACTCGGCCTCGGTTGTGGAATCTGCAGTGGACACTTGTTTGCTACTTTTCCAACTAACTGCATAGGACCCCACTATGAAGATGTATCCAAATGTAGACTTTCTATCATCTGGGTCTGACTGGAAATCGACATCGGTATACCCAAGGATCTGTAGTGAACAACCATCGAAGACCAGACAAAACTCTTTTGTCCTTCAGAGGTATTTTAGTATGTTTTTCATAACAATCCAATGCTCTTGTCCTAAGTTAGATTGGTATCTACTTACCACACTCACGACCTGAGCAATGTTTGTTTGAGTGCACAACATGGCATACATGATGCTCCCTATGGCAGAGGCATAGGGAACTTCCTTCATTCCCTCAATCTCCTCAGGTGTCTTGGGAGACATACCCTTGGAGAGAATGACTCTGCTTGAAAGGAACCTTTCCTTTCTTGGAGTTATTCACACTGTATCTTTTGACTATCTTGTCAATGTAAGTAGATTGGGATAATCCTATTATCCTCTTCGATCTATCTCTATAGAGTTGAAGTCCCAAGATATAAGAGGCTTCTCCAAGATCTTTCATGGAGAATTGCTGTGAAAGATACACTTTCACCGTAGTCAACATTTCTACATCAATACCAATGAGTAGAATGTCGTCTACATACACAACCAAGAATGTAACATTATCCCCACTGGTCTTCTTGTAAACACAGGGTTCATCCGGATTTTGCTCAGAGTCAAACTGTTTGACGATAGATTTAAACCGGATGTTCCAGTGCCTAAAGCTTGCTTAAGCCCATATATGGATCGATTAAGTTTATATACCATGTGTTCCTGACCTACAACTATAAAACCTTGCGGTTGCTGCATATAGATATCTTTAGTAAGATCTCCATTCAGGAACGTGATTTTGACATCCATTTCCCAAATCTCGTAGTCATGGTATGCTGCTATAGCTAGCAGGATCCTAATGGATTTAAGCATGGCCACGGGTGAAAAGGTTTCCTCATAATTGATTCCCTCTTTCTGAATGTACCCTTTCGCCACAAGACAAGCCTTATAGGTCTCAACCTTACCATCGGGGCCCTTCTTCCTCTTATAGATCCATTTGCAACCAATTGCTTTTATCCCAAGGGGCAGATCTACTAGAGTTCAGACTCCATTGACCTCCATTGAGTCCATCTCAGCTCTCATGGCATCTACCCACTTCAAGGAATCTATGTCCAACATAGCTTCCATATAACTCATGTGGTCCTCCTCACTAGTCGTGGCTTCCACCAAGTAACTTTCTTGGTCATAGCCGTAACGAACTGGAGGCCTGGATGCCTGGGAAGATCTCCTAGGTTGGTTATTAACTGGAGCTTGTGGGACATCTCCTACTACCCTTGTGCTCTCCTCATCAAGAACAACTTCCCGACGATGATTGTTTAGGATGTAATCTTCCTCCAAGAAATGGATATTTCGACTACAGAACACCTTCTGTTCTGCTGGGTCATAGAATAAATACCCTATAGAGCCTTTCGGGTAACCTACAAATAGACAACACTTGGTCTTAGATTCCAATTAGTCAGCACTTGTTCTTTTAACATGTGCTAGACAACCCCAAATCTTCAAGTGTCTCACATTTGGTTTGTTACTGGTCCAAAGCTCATAGGGAATCTTTGGAACAGATTTGGTTGGAACCCGGTTCAACACGTATATCGTAGTCGCCAATGCGTAACCCCAAAAGTATGTGGGTAATTCTGAGTGTACGAGAAGTGATCGGACCATATCCAATAAAGTCTGGTTCCTCCTCTCTGACACACTGTTCAACTGTGGTGTAGCAGGAGGAGCTAGTTGTGATACTATCCCATTTTCCTTTAAGTAGTCCCTAAATTCGTCAGAGAGATATTCGCCTCCTTGATCTGATCGAAGGGCCTTAATGTGTCTCCCCAACTGTTTCTTGACCTCTTGCCTGAACTCTTTGAACTTTTCAAAGGATTCAAACTTGTGTCTCATTAGGTACACGTAACCATACCGAGAAGGATCATCGGTAAATGTTATGAAATAAACATGCTGATTACGTGTCCTAACATTCATGGGACCACATACATCAGTATGTATAAGGTCAAGTGTGCCTGTTGATCTTTCAGTCTTACAATTAAATGGCCATTTCGTCATCTTACCCTAAAGGCAAGGTTCACAGGTTGGAAGATCTTCTACAATTAGAAAATCCAAATGACCATCCTTTACCAACCTTGTGATACGATCTATGTTAATGTGGTCAAGTTGGTAATGCCATAGGCACGTGGGATTAACTGTATCACGGTTCTTTTCTTGGGGTTATTATCCAACGTAGTTTTGGTTATATTTGTTTCCAGAGAAGGATAAAGAACATAGAGACCATTATCATGTTCTCTATATGCGAGGAATTTGTTATTCCTTTTGATAGTAATCACATTACTAAAGAGAACAGAATAACCATCCGCACACAGTTTTAAAACATAAATCAAATTTATTCTCAAATTCGGTACATAAAGACAATCTTTTAATATAATTATTCATTATCTGAAATACAATTCTATAGTTCCTATGGGTATAGTTGCAACGCTGGCAGAAGTTCCTAAGTAAAGAATCACTTCATCGTCACTCAGTCTTCTGCTTGTCCTGAACCCTTGTAATGTGTTACATGCATGAGTAGAAGCCCTGGAGTCAATACACCAGGAAGCAGAAGTCACCAACATATTGGTTTCTATGACAAAGGATTCGAAATTACCTTGTTTCTTGGTTTCCAGGTACTGAGGACACTTCCTCTTCCAGTGGCCGGTCTGTTTGCAGAAGTGACAAGCATCTAATGCCTTGTCCTTCTTTTGCTTTTTGGGCTTGCTAGTTTTCTTCTGAGGTTTCTTCTTTGCCTTCCTCTTCTTCTTGCCCGATTTTCCACCTTCAACAAGCATGGCAATGGGCTCATCCTTCTTTATTAGTTCTTTGGCCCTTTGCAACATATTGTTGAGTTCCTAAAGGCTAACATTTAGCTTGTTCATATTGTAATTCATTATGAACTGATTGAAGGAAGGAGGCAGAAAGTTCAGGATGGCATCAACTTTGGTGACATGATCTAGCCTAGATCCAAGAGCCTCCAGTTCATTGATGTATTCCATCATCTTAAGACAATAGTTATGAACTAGCTAGCTCTTGGATATTTGTGCGGTCGTTAACTATTTTAGGACCTTCTGACGAGTAGAATGATTCTGCTCCTCATACATTGTCCTTAGACTATCCAAGATTTCTTTGGACACTTCGATCTGATTGAATTGTCGGTGTATCTAATTGTCTAAGGAGGCTATGATATAACACCGAGCAAGAGAGTTTTTCTCTTCCAATTCTTGATATTCCCTCCTGTGAGCCTCAGAAGCCCTATCACCTAGATGATCCGGAGCAGGGTTCTTAGCAACCTTGTACAATTTCTCGGACGTCAGAATCAGCATAAGTTTATGATACCAGTCAACGTAATTTGGGCCCTTAAGCTTATTGTCGTATAACAGTTTGGCGAATTGTCCATTTGCCATTTATGACAAAAGGCAAAGCAAATATTAGTCCACAACCTAATTTGGTTCATGTTATCAACATAGATATGGCTTTTAATCTATGTTCCATTTCCATTTGTTCATCTTTGAGATTTTCCTCCTATCTCAGTGACGGAGACTGCGAACTATGTCTCTAGAAATGTTGGAAACCACATAGGGTGCTTAGAGCCAACTGTTTCAGTTGCATAAGCCAACCACCCTCTGTGAAGGATCGCATCCACTCATCTCATGAGCTTTCCCTTTGGCCTCTGTCAAACAAGGTTCATTGCCATTTTAGGTTAAACCTTTCTATCTAGTGAGTGCTTATCCATCATATTCGTGAACGCCAAAGTACCGTGAGAGAGACTTCCATTTTAGGATAGGCCCCTCCCACATCGGTCTATGACGCCCCTATCATCTTATGAAACAATCCAACAGATCCAGCCGCAAATGGATAGCCCAATTTTATGGTGCATTTCCTCATTACTGAAGGACCCATCTTCATGTTAATGATGGAAGGCCTTTAGAGAGTTCATCATATGAATCTCCCTATCACAAGCACTCATATTTCAGTGGAGGGAATAAAATATTACACCCTAGTTTTATTTAGGTCAAACCAAAGTGGTTCCCACTAACTTTCTCAAACCCTGATTTAAATGGGCCCTAAACGGCTAGGGTTCCGCATGGTTCCTCTTGGGGAGGAAGCTGATGTGGGTCCCACCAAATGGGGAGATCATCTAATGATCTTATGGACACCATGGCAATGATGTGCGAAATAACCACTATCGAAATAATCATGGGCCAAGTACTTATGGTCCATGTGCGTAGAACATAACACATCCATATATCACATGCATGAAACAAATTGATCCAATCAATTAAAATATCTGTAAAATCCTTAATTAATTAGATTAAATTAGTATCAGCCCAACAGAGCCCATAATGTTATCATATAACATTATCTAGGTACATGGGCTGTACTGCAAAAAGCAGTTCGGTCCATGTAGCTAAATTACGGATGATTCAGTTTTATCATATTAAAGATAGGTTTTTACAGAGGTGGGCTGAATTAAAGCTTGAAGGGGGCTATCAACCCTCTGGCCTAAATCGAATTAGGGTTAGAAAAACCACCCCCATCGAACCAACAATTCGGTCCAACCAATTTGGACCAAATTTGGTGAAAATCGGCCCATGTTTTGGTGTCTAGTTCAAGATTTAATTCAAGAATAATGATCTGAAAATAAATTAATTCAAGATAATCTAATTATCAAGAAACTAAAACAGAGGGTTGCATTGTGATTTTCTTGGATGTCCTGCAAACCTGCAAAGAATAGTTAATCACAGATTGCAGAATTGATATCTGCAAAATCACAGATCGCAGAACTTATTTCTGTGAAATCTTCCTTTCCTTTGTTGTGCGCTCTAGCAACCTCCATATCGAAATAAAATAGAGAAACCTAATTTTTCTATTATTACATTACATCGAATTCCTATACAATTTGTCTAAAAAATAAAAAAAAAATTATTTACAAACCAGAATTGAATAGAAAAGAAATCGCAGGGTGTGCCATTCTTGGCACCATAAAGATTTGATATCCACCACATGTGCAGCCCAAAAATTCAAGAAACATTCACAGAACAATTCTATAAATATAAGAGAATAATAAAGATTTATTTTCCAGATCATCTGCCCATAATCTGGGAACCAATTCCCAAAAAAATTCTAATTGCGCAAATCGGGTAGAACGCCTTCTGCCCATTTGCGCAGATTCAGATCTATTCTAATTTGGTTCAAGACTTGAACCTAGCTCTGATACCACTGAAGGGATAGGAGATCCATCATATGGATGGCCGAACCCTGCAGGAAGGTTGGGCAAAATTTCAAAAATTTCGTTACTCCTATCCGGGAATCCTATTCCCAATTTAGAAAACTGCATTTTCAAGGTTCGTTATTGTAACCAAACCGGACCAAATCTGAAACCAAAATTAGGGAGGGATATACCGGATACGGAATCCACGCAAGAATGCTCCTCCCAACGTAGGTGTTCACGCCCAAAGAACCAAGAGCAGACTAACTGTGTTGTCTTCTCTCTATATTCAGTGAATGTGTGTTGAAGGTTCGCCATGCTCTCTTATTTATAGCCTTAAAGAGACAATTTCATAATCTCATTAGGAGTTTCCTAATCCAAATCTTTTATTTGGATCTGGACTCTATAAGTGATAAGGATAATCTCTTATTTTATTTGTAGATAAAGATCAACCTTTCTAATCAAATTAGGAGTTCATTCGATCCAAATCTTTATTTGGATCTGGACTCTTTAAGTGGATAAGGATAATCCCTTATCTTATGTCCTGATCCAAATCTCAGATCCGCCCCTATTTAATTAATCTAATTAACCCAGTTCGAAATGGGCTTTTAGCCCTGTTAAGCTTTCAGGCTCACTTCCACTTTAATGTTGACTAGCTTGGCTCTCTTTGTATGGCGTAGGACCCTATCATTGATCTACACATCAGCCACATAGGTTCAGCCTATCCTCTATTACAAGGCCTAGCCGAATTCACTGCTGAATGCAGTGAACCCCTGAGTCCATCACTATGGGCTCTTAATGGGCCCAACATTTATACTAAATGGTCCTTGGGTCCAGCCATCTTATGAAGGCCCAAGGACTGTAAGCAGATACAAGATTAGCCTATCAAGTATAATCCTCAATGATCTTACACTTAACCTCTCAGCCCATAATGATCAAACACTGCCTGACAAGAGAAGACCTCTCCCTTGGCTGCAAGGTGCAGTGCTGCACTCTCTACTTACATGGACCCCGGGAATTAAAATCTTTTGCTAACATTTTGAAACCAATATATATATATATATATAAATATATTTTGCAAAAACAAATTTCAATGGTTGAAATCAATTGCCGGTAGTTTAGGTTTCCATCAAAGAGAGTGCATCCCTGATCATTCACTTTGTTCGACAAAGGGGTTGATCCTGTCACTATGATCACCCACTCAGATGAATTCTTGGATTGTCCCAACATACCTAAGTTTTGACCCCCTCTAAGGATCTCACTGATTGGCATATCAAAGACAGCCCAATCCGACACCTAGTGCAGTATCATAATCGAGTCTAGGGGTCAGGTGTAACATTCCAGTTTTGCCCATCTATCTCCAAGGTCCAGGGCAATACTGAAATTTTGGTCCGATTCAGGGTTTCAAGAAAACCCACACTGCATGTACCTCAGGTCTCACCCTGACAGTTGAGACAAGCCACCCCAACCAACTTGGTAGTACATCAGTGTTAGCCTTGGCAAGATAAATCTCCCCAGATCTATCCAACGGCTATGAAGATTCTAAAGTAACACGAGTCTCATATGTATACAGTTTAAGGGTATTACACAGAAACACAACATAATAACATGAATCAAATATGTACTTTATTCATTTACAATAAATGTCATAATGTACATCATGCTGATTGGAGTTAAGGGTATACACTATCTAACAGTTTCAACCAAATTTCGTGGATTAGCATAAGCCCATGAAGATCATCTAAATCATTAGCATCCATTCATGTCATGATTGAAGTGATAAATGATTCATATTCAGGGCCAAGACCCGCAAACAAGTATAGTAACAAGTCTTGTTCTACAACAAGTTCAGCTACTATAGCAAGGCATTCAACCAAATATTTGGCATGCTAAATATGTAGAATCATACACACCATATATTGTAGTTGTCACCATTAAGTTTGATGGGAAGCAACTAGGTAACACTTGGGATTGCAGGAAGACTAGATGAGAACTTGAAACTTTGAAAGTTAGAGTTTCTGTTGATGTCGTGGAGTTATCACCTTTCCCTCTTTCACACATCGAGAGTGAAAGGTCTTGCATTTATATATATGAGAAAAATGCATAGGTGGTAGATTTACAATTAAGGTTGAGTTTGGAAGTAGTGCAAATGCAAATATGTAGAGTGTAAAACCTTATATTTTGTATTATTTTGTATGTATTTATGCTGTAGATAAATTGGTGTAAAGATTGGTGTAAAGATTTCCCACTCACTTTCTCTACCCACGTACCTCCTACCCACTGTACATTGCAGCTGCATATCTCACAATACAAAATGGCGATTTGTGCGCAATGTGGGTAGAGAGTAGTTGGCTGGGAAATCCGATTACGTGGACAGATTTCCTATGGAGAAGTACGGACAGGCCCAATGTATATTTCTGATTTCCACTGCAGAGCTATAAACATTCAAAATGACAACAACACACACCTATACATCAATGCCCACCCGAATTGGTATTAAATCCGAGCTAGCATCTATCTCAACAGTACTTTGTGTCAATAAATTCTGACTTTGGGCTGAACCATCTTTCTCCCGATTTCCTACTTACTTTCTCTACCTGCGCTGTACTATAGGTACGGCGTGGGTAGAGAAAGTGAGTAGGAAATATTTCCACGGGTTTTAACAAAAAAGACTGGTCCCTTATGTGCAGAAGTGAGAACTACATGGGAAGGTCTGGAGATTGCAGCAAAATTGAGTCTTACTGACATTTGCATAGAAAGTGATTTCCTAGAAGCTGTCAATCTCTTTTGGCCGGCCGGTAGCCAAGTGCAGGAGAATGTTGAGGTAGTTTCGTTCCTGCCTTTGGCAAAGTTCTTCGCGTATTTTGGACTTTGGCTTTGGCGTCATTAGGCGAGCATATTTTACGTGGTTCCTCTGTTATTTCGTTCCACTTCGGAACAGTACTGTTTTATTGCTTGCTTTTATTCCTTTGCCTTAATAGCTTAAAAAAAATAAAAAACACTCTTCAGCACAAAATCAATGAGCACCATTGTTATTAATTATGCAATTAGTCGAACAGGTGAAGTGAAGTCCTAACACTAACAACCAAGGAAATTAAGGGTGGTCTCTATTTGGGAAATACATCATGATGCATGTGGTTGAAGTTTAGCTACACAAATTAACACAACCCTTTAGTGTTGATGATGAGGTCAGTCAATTCCAATCGATCTATTCAAGAATTGCAGAGTTTGAGATAGTCAGCAAAGAAAGTTGTGAATGCTTCCATTTTGGCCTTAGGTAGAGCCAGTCCCACCTCAACTGCACCTTCTCCATCTCTGCTATCAAAAAGAGAAATTTGTCCCTCACCCATTCTAAGCATTTCAAACTTCTTTGGTTTCCCCCACCCAAAGTCCATCTCATAAACACCAAACTTGGGTGACCCTGTCACCGTCACAAATCCCTCGGGTAGTCGGGAACTCAAATCTGATATCCACCTCTCTGCATCTCTCAAAACTCCATATTCCATCCGCTTAACCGCATCTGCAATCATCTTCGCTGCCACAACAATGGCGTTATCTCCTTCTAAATCAGTCTTCTTTGCATCTGCAAATCCAAGAGCAACACAATTGCCAAAGTATGTAGCTGGCACTGGAGGATTCCTTAGGCGATCCCTACAGTCTACACTAAATAAGAAATGCTCCATCTCTTTACCAGGAGAATCCACAATCACTCCTGCTTTAATCAAGCAAACCCATGTGATGGCACATGTTACCACAAATGCCGAGAGACGCAACGACGATAGTGGTACAATCTGATTTTCATTCTTCCCATGTCTTGCCAAGATCCACTGCTTCAGTTGATCGATTTTCACTCGGCTCACTACAAATGTGGCTCTAACAACAATGCTTTCAGTTGGGACTTCGAAGCTTGGTTGAGAGTCGTCGGAGATATTGGAAGTCATCTTGGACGTGTAGTTTTCCATCTCCTTGAGAAGAATTGTTTTCAAATAACCCTCAGGGTCGTCAATCACAGTTCTTTCATAGAATGGAAGCAATTCTGAACACGCAGATGAATCCCCTCCAAGCCTACATGCTGTTGCCCACGACCTAATGAAATGGCAAAGGCTTCTGCCATCGGAAACCACATGGCTCGAGGTAATTCCGATACTGAAACCGGAATTGGGGAAGAAGGTCACTTGTAGGGCTAGGAGTGGGACTACGTTGGAGTCGAAGAGCGATGGCAATTGAGGAATCAGAGGGTCGAATTGACTTTCATCACGAGGATGGTCGCCACAGAGATCACTGAAATTATCAGTAGACTCAGCAATGGTAAATGAGACCGAGTCACCACTGACAAAACGAATCTCAGGTTCAGTGGTTGGGGGAACCCACATTAGGTTTCCGGCAAGAAAGTAGAAGTGTTGGAGGGTGAGGGAGAGTGAGTTTTTGAGGTTGGGAATGATGCTTTCCATGAAGAGGGTAATCGGATGAGGGAATTCATAAAAGAATATGCGGGAGGGACAACGATAGTACAGATACATTACGTCGAAGAAAGTAAGCTGAAGAGATTTTTTCTCCATTGAAGCTGCAGGTGGAGAGACTTGGCATTTCTCTAACACCTTAATGGAATGGATTGCAGCCATTAGAACGAGAGAGAGGCAGAGAAATCACAAAGAAATCATGCACTCTGATATTAATGTGATGAGGCCATGTTAGAGAATATCAATCTATTCAAGAACCTCACTAAGCAGCTTAAACTTTTATGTTGAATGGTTCTTTTAAATGGTATCAGACCCACTTTGACCAAGTGGTTTAGTATTGGATCTTTATTTCTCCCATTATAATTAATTAAGTTTCAACACAAGGAATGGGTGAACCTGTAGTTGTTCACACTTAAATCCAATGGGCCTTTGTGTGAATGGGCATGTTAGAGAATATCAACCTATTCAAAAAATTCAATTAACAGCTTAAGCTTTTAGGTTGAATAATTTTTTGAAAAGGCCAACTGCAACAAGTTGACTTGCATTCAATGATTTTTATTTTTTGTAAAAGATGACTCCATTAAACAAGCAACTAATCCAACCTGTAAAAGATGATTCCATTGATCTCATTCGTTGCATTATGTGTAGTTGAGGGTATCAAGTGACATATAGATGGTCCAGAGGTTTTAAAAAACAAATTAATTACTTGAATGAACATTATGTGTAGTTGAGGGTATCAAGTGACAGATCCGTGGACTTTACCCAAAATAAAACGAGAAATCGGACACTTAATTCGAACTCCAACATGGCTGCATGTGCTCAGTAAATAATTAAGACAATATCAAATTTTTTCAAATCCAGGCTTTAACGAATAAAAGCCCACATGTTAGACAGGAATGTAATCAGCCTTACAGGTTGATGAGATTAGGTGTGTGGGAGAATCATTAGTTAGGTCTGTAGGGCAGACGTTGGATCCCTTGTCCCTTTAACTGTTACTACTTTACTAGACCGACTGAAAATAGGCGCTACAGAAAATAAAAATTGTTGACCATCATATTAAATCTCCACCATTCTCCACCATTCTCCACCATATAATAAACACTATGAGGTCCCCTCAGCGGGCAGTAATTAATTAACGACTAGCAACAAAAGAATCTCTAACTATTTCAAAAAAAAAAAAAACAGGGAATTTCTAACCACTGGCAGATCATTAACAAACAGAGATTCTTATTGATTTTCTTCTAGTTGTGCTTTATCATTAAGTTCAAGTCATAGAAAATGAAGTCAAACCCATCAACAAGATTGCTTGTAGAAACCACATCTATATGCAAAAGAAAGCTGAACAAGTATTGAAGACCCTACTGCCTAAAAATTATAAACTAAATTTGCCTAAAAAATAAAAGAAACAAAACAAGAAAAGAGGAGAAAGAGGAAAATAGGGGAAAGATTGAGGAACAATATTGGAGTGCCCTAAAACCAAGAGAAAAAAACGGAAGTGAAAGCCCTCTATTCAATTACAATAGAAACATGTTTTAACATCGATAATGATTTCTAAAGAATACGTTTGTTTTCAGTGTAAACGCGAATTGATGTAAAACTTTACCATTAGTTCACATTTATACGTGTTTGTTTTCAGTGTAAAAACAGACCGGTGTAGAACTCTACACCCGATCTTTATTTCCACGTGTTTGTTTCAAATGTAAAGTTTACATTGAAAATCAATGTAACCATCTAATTGGCTGACATTTTCATCAGTAATCGATGTAATACATCAAAAAACTCCAACAGTCCATTAATATTTTAAACCAATCATCAACTTTTCCATCAACCGGCTTTTTTTAAGGCAAAACATCTAATTCATTCAACTATGAAACTTGTATGAATATAGAGTAGTGGTCACAGTACCAAGCAAGAAAATATAAAAACATTGTATGAAAATAGAGAAATGGTAACAGTACCAAGCAAGAATACAAGTCTCTAGAAAGAACAAAATATTCACAGTGGATAAAGGAGAAAATGAAAAAACTTCTGTAACAAACAAAAAGTGAGGCAGAATTACCAATAGAAGAGATAAATGAGCGCATCTCCAACAATAAAAAGAGAGGGATAAATACAGTAGTGATTCGTCATAACTTTAACCATCTGGAACCATAACCATTGGAACTTTAATGAACTAGAACTAACTATAAAAATATAGAACATAATTGTCAGAACTGTTATCGGCAAAAGTGAAACTAACTAGAAGTTTAACCAACCTGGAAAAAGTAACCGCCATAACTATTATCACCGGAAGTGGAACCAACTAGAACTTTAATCACCCAGAACTGAGACATCTAGAACTGTTATCGCCAGAAGTGGAATCAACTGCAACTTCCATTGATTGACTTTTACATCAATGATTTTTTCTACCGAAATCAAATGCAGCCATAGCTTCAAAGATTGGGTGGGAGGTCTGAAATGAATGCCCTACAGAAAATAATTAAAGTGCCTTTCCAATAACAGCCTAATGAGAGAACCTAACCATTAGAGATGCAAGAAAAAAATGAAAACTAAATTCCAAACAACAATATTGAGATAAAATATGACTGCTAGCTCAAACGAAGTGTTATCAACCAGAGTGAGAGGGATTAAACACTTGCAAAGAGATACTATTATTATTATTTTTGTTGTTGTTGTTGTTATTAAGGAGGTGGAGGAGGAGGAAATGGAGGGAAACATACTTGTCATTTGTGTATCAATAGGAGAGGTTGTAAGTAGGGATGCAATTTTCACCCTACCTAGAGGGTACCCACATCCTTTGGCATAATGAATTTAGTAAAATACTCCTTGTAAAAGCATAAACTTGCAAACCACCATAAAGCAAACTGATCACACTTGAACTTAGGGCATGTTTGTTTGCATTGAATTCTGAAGTCTAAATGCCTCTGAAACTATAATAATTACTTTAAGAGGTGTATTGGAGTTGGTGAACTTTTCTTGGTTCTGAAGTCTGAATAAAGAAAATATTGTTCTGAAATCTAAATACTGAGTTCTAAAAAGTAACAAACGACTATTTTAGCCCTTTATATGAGAAAACTTATTTTTTACTAGTAATGAATTAAATAATTATTAATTATTAAAAATTAAAAATTAAAACTGACAATAATAATATTAGTAAATTAATAACAAAATAATAATAAAAACAATAACAATAACAACATTAGTAATATTAATATTAATAATTAATAATAATAACAATAAATACAATAATAGTAATAATAATAATAATTGCATTACAATAATAAGAATAATTATATAAATTAGAATGTTCATAATAATAACAATATAAATTATAATTATTAACAACAAATATTCATAATATGAAAAAACAATAATAATATATTAAAAAATATAAATGATATTTTTTATAACTAATGAATTAATGATAATGATACTAATTAATAATATTTTATTGTATATTAAATATTATTAATAGTAATATTAATATTAATAATTAATAATAAATGAATAAATATACATAATACACAAAAACAATAATAATGACTAATAAATATACATATTATATAATAACAATATAATATTTGATAGCAATAATAGTAATAAACTATTAATAATTAACATTATAAATAATATATAATAATAATATCTAATATTATTATTGTATTATTATATAATATAGTCCCCAGCCCTATAGTTATCAATGTATCCAGTTCCACATGCAAACCTAATGACTAGTGATACCTGATGTAGGTGCTTTTGGTTGGCCTGTACGAGGCTGACGCATGTCAAACCAGAGGGCACCAGCCTGGAGTCCAGGTCTCCTGCCCACGTTTGTTGCAGCCACACATGGAGAACATCTTATCCTTTGCATAGTATTATGTAGGGGAAGATGTTCCCAATTCACGGGAGTGGTGAATTGTGGGTAGGCGTGGGCAGGATTCTTGTGGGCAGGAGATCTGGAGTCACTAGCTTCAGCGTACCATGGGGACACTTAGGGCTCAAGTGCAGGTTGGACGTACCCAATCCAAGAGCACCGCGTAGCTCTAGCAGAGGATCTCTCCAGGCCCTCATACGGCTCGTAGGTGGACCATCCAGGCCCAACTACTCTCAAGCGACTCCAGCTATAAATATGAAGCACCCCCCACAAGGTAAGGGGCTAGACTCTCTAGACTCAATCTGGAGCTTGAGTAATCTCTAAACACTACCTCCCTCTGGAGAACTTAAGTTCTATTTAAGTCCTCGTCTGGACCCACCGGTTCCAGACCTCTAACTCACTTTACGCTCGTACTAACTTGATCATCGGAGTCCTTGCCTCGGGTACCCACCCAAGCCCTCTAACATCTCTGTCCTCGTAGGACCTACTCCGGACCCCTCGTCCATCACACTCGGTACTAGCCTTCAACTCCTATAGTATCCGAAGAGACCTTCCGCCTCGAGCATAGTCCTTAGCCTCGGCCATCTCCACCAAAGCTCGGGAAACTACCTGGCGACAGGAATGACTGCCTGACGACAGGAACGAAGCTAGATGACTCTAACATCAGGCAACACACTACACTTTGCTGGAGGGAAAGTTGTATAGGAAATCCTCCACCTTGCCTTACCTCCAATGCCTTCGTCAGGAGGAAGGCGAATACGTGCTCTGAGAAATTCACGAAGGCATTTGTGGTAACCACCGCGGTGGCCGAGCCCTAGCCCAAAAAACACTAAGGTAGGGGTACTTATGGCCAACTCTTCACAAGGACAGAGCCGAGCTGGTACAAAGGTGCGATTAATGTTAGAAACATGCTAACCTCCGCCATCAACCAGCCACAACTCTCTCGGCTCTCAGTAGTCCTTGGCCCTTCGCTAAGTGGGGAATGGACCTCCTCGGCCCTTTCCCTCAAGCAACAGGGGGTAGGAAATACCTCGTTGAACTTAGGGCATGTTTGTTTGCACTGAATTCTGAACTCTAAATGCCTCCGAAACTATAATAATTACTTTAAGAGGTGTATTGGAGTTGGTGGACTTTTCTTGGTTCTAAAGTCTGAATAAAGAAAATATTGTTCTGAAATCTAAATACTGAGTTCTAAAAAGTAACAAATGACTATTTTAGCCCTTTATATGAGAAAACTTATTTTTTACTAGTAATGAATTCAATAATTATTAATTATTAAAAATTAATACTGACAATAATAATATTAGTAAATTAATAAAATATAATAATAATAAAAATAACAATAACAACATTAGTAATATTAATATTAATAATTAATAATAATAACAATAAATACAATAATTATAATAATAATAATAATAATAATAATAATAATTGCATTACAATAATAAGAATAATTATATAAATTAGAATGTTCATAATAATAACAATATAAATTATAATTATTAACAACAAATATTCATAATATGAAAAAACAATAATAATATATTAATAAATATAAATGATATTTTTTATAACTAATGAATTAATGATAATGATACTAATTATTAATATATTATTGAATATTAAATATTATTAATAGTAATATTAATATTAATACTTAATAATAAATGAATAAATATACATAATATACAAAAGCAATAATAATATATTAAAAATAATATTAATAATTAATAACAATGATAATAATGGTAACCATAATAATTACTAATATTAGAATTAATGACTAATATATATACATATTATATAATAACAGTATAATATTTAATAGCAATAATAGTAATAAACTATTAATAATTAACAATATAAATAATATATAATAATAATATCTAATATTATTATTGTATTATTATATAATATAGTCCCCAGCCCTATAGTTATCAATGTATCTAGTTCCACATGCAAACCTAATGACTAGTGATACCTGATGTAGGTGCTTTTGGTTGGCCTGTACGAGGCTGACGCATGTGAAACCAGAGGGCGCCAGCCTGGAGTCTAGGTTTCCTGCCCACGTTTGTTGCAACCACACATGGAGAACATCTTATCCTTTGCATAGTATTATGTAGGGGAAGATGTTCCCAATTCACGGGGGTGGTGAATTGTGGGTAGGCGTGGGCAGGATTCTTGTGGGCAGGAGATCTGGAGTCACTAGCTTCAGCGTACCATGGGGACACTTAGGGCTCAAGCACAGGTTGGACGTACCCAATCCAAGAGCACCGCGTAGCTCTGGTAGAGGATCTCTCCAGGCCCTCATACGGCTCGTATTTGGACCATCCAGGCCCAACTACTCCCAAGTGACTCCAACTATAAATATGAAGCACCCCCCACAAGGTAAGGGGCTAGACTCTCTAGACTCAATCTGGAGCTTGAGTAATCTCTAAACACTACCTCCCTCTGGAGAACTTATGTTCTATTTAGGTCCTTGTCTGGACTCTTCGGTTCCAGACCTCTAACTCACTTTACGCTCATACTAACTTGATCGTCGGAGTCCTTGCCTCGGGTACCCACCCAAGCCCTCTAACATCTCTGTCCTCGTAGGACCTACTCCGGACCCCTCGTCCATCACACTCGGTACTAGCCTTCAGCTCCTACAGTATCCGAAGAGACCTTCCGCCTCGAGCATAGTCCTTAGCCTCGGCCATCTCCACCAAAGCTCGGGAAACTACCTGGCGACAGGAATGACTGCCTAACGACAGAAACGAAGCTAGACGACTCTAACATCAGGCAACACACTACACTTTGCTGGAGGGAAAGTTGTATAGGAAATCCTTCACCTTGCCTTACCTCCAATGCCTTCGTCAGGAGGAAGGCGAATACGTGCTCTAAGAAATTCATGAAGGCATTTGTGGTAACCACCTCGGTGGCCGAGCCCTAGCCCAAAAAACACTAAGGTAGGGGTACTTATGGCCAACTCTTCACAAGGACAGAGCCTAGCTGGTACAAAGGTGCGATTAATGTTAGAGACATGCTAACCTCTGCTATCAACCAGCCACAACTCTCTCGGCTCTCAGTAGTCCTTGGCCCTTCGCTAAGTGGGGAATGGACCTCCTCGGCCCTTTCCCTCAAGCAACAGGGGGTAGGAAATACCTTGTTGCCACTGTGGACTACTTCACCAAATGGGTAGAGGCCGAACCCTTAGCCACCATTACAGTTCGAGAAATCCAAAGCTTCTTTTGGATAAATATCATTTGCCACTTCAGCCTCCCCCACATTCTTGTCACCAACAATGGGAAGCAATTTGATGATGTTAAGTTCCGAAAATGGTGTGCCTCCCTCAAGCTCAGACAGTAGTACACCTCAATGGGCTACCCTCAGACGAATAGCCTAGCCGAGGTCACAAACAGAACCATCCTGGACGTACTGAAGACCAGGTTTAACCAAGACAAAGGGTTGTGGGCTGATGAACTACACAATGTTTTCTAGGCATACTGAACCACACCTCAGATGGCTACGGGAGAGACCCTGTTCGGCCTAACCTATGGTATGGAAGCAGTAATTCCAACAGAGATCGGCCAGCCAACACTTTGGATCAAAGCATACGATGAGGCCGAGAACAATGAAGCACTTAGAGCAAACTTAGACTTGCTGGAAGAGGTCCGAGAGTAAGCACAAATCACGGTGGCCGCCTACCAGCAACGAGTGGCCCGCTACTACAACTCCAAGGTGAAAAAAATGCATTACCAAGAGAGAGACCTTGTCCTTAGGAAGGTCATGGTCCCTAAACCTGGAGTAGGAAAGTTGGGCCCCAATTGGGAAGGCCCCTATAGGATCAAGCAAGTCATCGGCCCTAGTACCTTTCATTTGAAAATTTTAGATGGAAGACCGTGAAACTCAGAGAACCTTTGGATGTACTACAAATGAATGTAATTTTTTGATTAAGTAATGAATGAATGAAGCAAAGTTCCTTTTTGGCTCAACGCTTAGCGTGTGTTCCCACCACGTCTCTAAGATCCCTTGGCTTCGCGACTGGTCGAGGCGCATGGCCTCTTCTGAGGACCGCACCCTCTTGCTGGACCATCGCCAAGGCATATTGCTAATAGGGAACACCCTAACTAAACGCCTCACCAAACTATACTAGGACGGCCAAGGCCTCGCACGCCTCACCACTACCTCGGCGACAGCTAGCCTCTTAGTCTTCTACACTTAGCACCATTAGCTAAAGACGACAACCCCGACCAACTCGGCGATTTGCCTCGGTCTGAAACCCAGACCTCTTCAGAGAGTCACCTCAGCCTCGTTGAAGTAACCACTTGGAGAGGTGGGAGCCAGGCGACCCTCAGCTTTGTCTCGACCCCTCCTTCACAGTTTGACTAGCCATCTTGGCTTTGCCTAAGCAACCACAGGAGGAAGGGAGCCAGGCGAGCTTCAGCTCTGCCTCGACCTCTTCCCCATGTTCCAGTAGGCCACCTTGGCCTTGCCTAAGTGGACACTTAGAAGGAACTAGGCCAGGTAAGCCGCACTTTGGTCATGCAGCTCTACCTTGGCCTCTCCTTCCTATCAACCTAAGGCATGCGTGTAACGAGCCAATACGAGCTACTTTTTGTGCATGCACTGTGGTCTCATCATTGCGAGGGGTAGGGACCCCTCGATAAAAAAAAGGAAGAAGAAAGAAAGGGAGAGCACATTGCACATAACAAAAGGAGCACAGTGTATAAAAAGAATGCTTGATTCTGTCATTACACTTCATTAAATTATGAGCCTTTACAAAAATGATTTGCGGCCTCTTAAGTCGAGCACATTTACATCAAGCAACAAAAAAGAAAAAAAAGAAAAAGGAAGAAGATCCCCCTAGGCCTCACTGCCAGTCGGAGGAAGGACAAAGTCCATGCCACTATCGGCAACCTTGGCGACCTCTATAGCCTTCTCGGGAGAGTCCAGAATCACCTTCAAGCTCTTGATGTCAAAGTCCGACAACATCTCCTTGAGGACTTTCTTGGTGTCCTTGAAGGGATGAGAGATCCATCCTATGGACGCCCAAAGATTGCGGAATAAGGGGCGAATTTCAAAAATTTTATCTCTCCCTTCAACTGGGAAACGTATTCCCTATTTAGAAAATCATATTTTCAAGGATCAATCTTGAACCATAAACTGAACCAGATCTGAACCAAAAGGAGTGGGAGAGGATTATACCTGATACGGAGAAATACTATCTCCCAATGGAGGTGTTCACGCCCAAGGAAGGATCCAAAATCTGCTCCCACTGAAGATGGCGCAGTGAAGGATGGAGCAGAATCAGCAATGTTCTTCAAAAGAACTTGACCCTTCGCAAGAATCAACTGGACGGCTTGTGAGTACAGCTCCAATCAATCTTTTCCCAAAAGATTGAAATCAAGAACCAATCTTGATTGCTCCCAAGAACTGGAGATCGAATTGAAGGAATGGCAATGGCAGGAAGGTGGCGGCAGGAGAGAATTCGCAGTATGCAGGAAATCTCTCAATCTCTCTTTCTTTAAGAAAAGAATGCTATTGATGATGTAAAAGGCTGCCGCCCCCTTCCCCTTTTATAATCTCAAAGGGATCAGCTCCTAATCAGATTAGGAGTTGCTAATCCAAATCATATTTGGGTTAGAAGTCCCTTAGTGATAAGGGACTATCCTTATCTTATCTGCAAATCAGATCAATTGTCTCCTAATCTAATTAGGAGGTTTCCAGATCTAAATCTTATTTAGATCTTGGACTCTCTGAGTGGATAGGGTCTATGAAGGGATGAGAGATCCATCCTATGGACGCCCAAAGATTGCGGAATAAGGGGCGAATTTCAAAAATTTTTCTCTCCCTTCAACTGGGAATCGTATTCCCTATTTAGAAAATCATATTTTCAAGGATCAATCTTGAACCATAAACTAAACCAGATCTGAACCAAAAAAAAATGGGAGAGGAATATACCTGATACAGAGATGTAATATCTCCCAATGGAGGTGTTCACGCCCAAGGAAGAATCCAAAGACTGCTCCCACTGAAGATGGCGCAGTGCAGGGTGGAGCAGAATCAGCAACATTCTTCCAAAAGAACTTGACCCTTCTTAAGGATCAACTGGACGACTTGAGTACAGCTCCAACCAATCTTTTCCCTAAAAGATTGAAATCAAGATCCAATCTTGATTGCTCCCAAGAACTGGAGATCGAACTGAAGGAATGGCAAAAGCAGGAAGGTGGCGGCAGGAGAGAATTCGCAGTATGCAGGAAATCTCTCAATCTCTCTTTCTTCAAAGAGAAGAATGCTATGGGTGTTGTTGTGTAGTAGGCTGCCGCCCCCTTCCCCTTTTATAATCTCAAAAGGGATCAGCTCCTAATCAGATTAGGAGCTGCTAATCCAAATCATATTTGGGTTAGAAGTCCCTTAGTGATAAGGGATAACCCTTATCTTATCTGCAGATAAGATCAGCTGTCTCCTAATCTAATTAGGAGGTTTCCAGATCTAAATCCCATTTAGATCGTGGACTCTCTGAGTGGATAGGGTCTAAGCCCAATCCTTTCAGCTGACCCTCTTTAGAATTCGCCCCCTTTAAATGACTGATCAAATCAGCCCAGTTCGAAATGGGCTTAAGGCCCATTTAAGGTTATGTACTCAAAAGGCTTCCAAATTGCTGCCCAGTTGGGCTTCCTTGTATGGCGTGGGACCCAAGCATTGATCTACACATCAGCCACATGGGTTCTGCCCAGCCTTTGTTACAAGGCCTGGCCGAATACACTGTTAATGACAGTGCACCCCCTGAAACCCATCAAATGGGCTCTATGGGCCCAACACTTACACTAAGTGGTCCCTGGGCCAAGCCACCTTGTAACACCCAGGGACTGTGGGCAGATGCAAGATTAGCCCATCAGGTATTATCCTCAATGGTCTTACACTTAACCTCTCAGCCCATAATGATTATACACTGCCCAATAAGAGAGGACCTCTCCCTCGGCTGCAAGGAACAGTGTTGCACTCTCCATTTATGTGGATCCCGGGAATTAAAACCTTCTTGCAAACAATTTAGAAACCATACATATATACTTTTATATCTTATATAAAATATATTTTGCAAAACAAATCTCAATGGTTGAAATCGGCTGCCGGCAGTCTTGGTTTCCATCAGTGAGAGTGCATCCCCGATCATTACCTTTGTCCGACAAAGGGGCTGATCCTGTCACTATGATCACCCACTCAGATGAATTCTCGGACTGTCCCAACATACCCAGGTTTTGACCCCCGCTAAGGATCTCACTGATTGGTACATCAAAGATAGCCCAATCCGACACCTAGTGTAGTATCATAATCGAGTCTAGGGGTCGGGTGTAACTTTCCAGTTTTGCTCATCAATCTCCAAGGTCCAGGGCAATACTGGAAATCTGGTCCAGTTCAAAGATTCAATTAATCCTACACTGTATGTGCCTAGGGTCTCACCCTGGCAGCTGAGACAGGCCACCCCAACCGACTTGGTGGCACCACAGTGTCAGCCTTGTCAGGATAGGTCTCCCCAGACCGACCCACTGGCTGTGAACATTCTAAACTAACACGAGTCTCATTAAGTGTCCAGTTTAAGGGTATTACACAGAAACATACCAAGGGAACATGAATCAAATATGTATCTTTATTCATTTACAATAAACTCATAAAGTACATCATTCTGATTGAAGCTAAGGGCATACAAAACTGTCTAACAGCTCCCACTTGCACTTAGGTCCAATTAGGTACCAGCCGGAGTCCCATGCTTTCCACGTGTTTCTCAAACACTTTCTGTGATAGTGGCTTTGTCAACGGGTCTGCTACATTTTCCGCTGACGCTACCTTCTGAATCAGGACGTCCCCTTTACCAACAATCTCCCGCAGTACGTGGTACTTCCTCTCGATGTGCTTCGACTTCGAGTGGGCTCGTGGCTCCTTAGCCTGAGCAATGGCTCCATTGTTGTCACACAACAATGGGATGGGTGATGTGCTGGACGGAACAACTCCCAACTCGTGAACAAACTTCTTCATCCACACAGCTTCTTTGGCAGCCTCACTTGCGGCAATGTATTCGGCCTCGGTCGTGGAGTCTGCAGTGGACCCCTGTTTGCTGCTTTTCCAGCAAACAGCACACGATCATATCGTGAAAACATATCCAGATGTAGACTTTCTATCATCTGGGTCTGACTGGAAATCGGCATCTGTAAACCCTTGGATCTGTAGTGAGCTACCGTCGAATACTAGACAAAACTCTTTTGTCCTTCGAAGGTACTTAAGTATGTTTTTCACAGTAGTCCAATGCGCCTGCCCTGGGTTGGCCTGAAATCTACTTACTACACTCACTGCCTGAGCTATGTCAGGACGAATGCACAGCATGGCATACATGATGCTCCCTACGGCTGAGGCATAAGGAACGTCTTTCATGCCATCTATCTCCTCAGAAGTCTTAGGAGACATCTTCTTGGAGAGAGTGACTCCGTGCCTGAAAGGAACATTTCCTTTCTTGGAGTTTTCCATGCTGTATCTTTTGACTATTTTGTCAATGTAAGCAGATTGGGATAATCCTATTATCCGCTTCGATCTATCTCTATAGAGTCGAAGACCCAGTATATAGGAGGCTTCTCCAAGATCTTTCATGGAGAATTGCTGCGAAAGCCATACTTTCACCGTAGTTAACATTCCCACATCATTCCCAATGAGTAGAATGTCATCTACATACAGAACCAAGAAGGTAACCTTATCCCCACTGTACTTTCTGTAGACACAGGGTTCATCCGGATTCTGTTCGAAGTCAAACGATTTGACAGCAGAGTTAAAACGGATGTTCCAACTTCTAGAAGCTTGCTTAAGTCCATAAATGGATCTGTTAAGTTTACATACCATGTTTTCCTGACCTGCAGCAATGAAGCCTTGCGGCTGCTGCATATAGATATCTTCAGTAAGATCTCCATTTAGGAATGCAGTTTTGACATCCATCTGCCAAATCTCATAATCATGGTATGCTGCTACAGCTAGCAGGATCCTAATGGATTTAAGCATGGCCACGGGCGAAAAGGTTTCCTCACTTGTGATACTATCCCATTTTGCCTTAAGTAGTCACTTGTGATACTCACCACCTCGATCTGATCGAAGGGCTTTAATTTCTCTCCCTAACTGTTTCTCGACCTCTTGTCTAAACTCTTTGAACTTTTCAAAGGATTCAGACTTGTGTCTCATTAGGTACACGTAACCATATCGTGAAAAATCATCTGTGAAGGTGATGAAATACACGTGTTGATTTCGTGTCCTAACACTCAGGGGACCACATACATCAGTATGTATTAGGTCAAGTGTGCCTGTACATCTTTCAGGCTTACCACTAAATGGCCGTCTCGTCATCTTGCCTTGTAGGCAAGGCTCACAGGTGGGAAGATCTTCTACAGCTAGAAAATCCGAAGGACCATCCTTTTCCAACCTTGTGATTCGGTCAACACCGATGTGGCCAAGTCGGTAATGCCACAGACACGTGGGATTAACTGTATCACGGGCTCTCTTCTTGGGGTTTTCAACCGACGTAGTTTCGGTTATGTTAGTTTCTAGAGAAGGATGTAGAACATAGAGACCGTTCTCCAGTTCCCCGTATGCGATGAATTTGTTGTTTCTTTTAATAGTAATCGTATTACTAAAGAAGACAGAATAACCATCTGCACACAGTTTTGAGACAAAAATCAAATTTCTTCTTAAATTTTGTACATAAAGACAATCTTTTAGTACAATTTTTCCTTCTCTAAAATATAATTCCACGGTTCCTATGGCCGCGGCTACAATAGTTGCAGTAGTCCCCAAGTAGAGTGTGACTTCTCCTTCACTCTGCCTTCTGCTTACCTTGAACCCCTGCAGTGAGTTACACGCATGAGTAGAAGCTACCAATAAATTGGTTTCTATAACACAAGTTTCGAAGTTACCTTTCTTGGATTCCAGGTAGATAGGACAATTCCTTTTCCAGTGGCCGGACTTCATGCAGAAGTGACAGGCATCCGATGCTTTGTCTTTCTTCTGCTTCTTGCTTTTAGTGGCTTTCTTCTGAGGCTTCTTTGCCTTCCTCTTTCTCTTGCCTGTCTTGCCAGCTTCAACAAACATGGCTACAGGCTCATCCTTTTTAATCAGTTCTTCAGCTCTTTGCAACATATTGCTGAGCTCTTGTAAGCTGACATTCAGCTTGTTCATGTTATAGTTCATGATGAACGGATTAAAGGAAGGAGGCAAAGAGTTAAGGATAGCATCTATCCGGGTTGCAAGGTCCAGCCCAGATCCAAGAGCCTCCAGTTCGTTGATGTATCCCATCATCCGAAGACAATGGTCGTGAACTTGTTGACCCTTGGACATTTGTGTGGTCATGAACTGTTTCAAGACCTTTTGTCGAGTAGAACGATTCTGCTCTTCATACATTGTCCTGAGACTGTCCAATTTGTCTTTGGCAAGTTCGATCTGATCAAACTGCCTCTGTATCGGATTGTCCAAGGAGGCAATGGTGTAGCACCGGGCAAGGGAGTTTTTCTCCTCCCATTCTTGATAGTCTCTCCTTCGGGCCTCAGAAGCCCTATCTTCCGGACGCTCCGGGGCAGGGTTCTTTGCCACTTTATCAAGTTTTTCAGAAGCAAGGATCAGCATAAGGATTCTATACCAGTCAGCATAGTTTGGGCCCTTCAACTTGTTGTCATCAAGTAGCTTTGCAAAAGATCCGTTTGCCATTTTCTGATAAAAGAGCAAACATCAGTCCACGACCTAATTTGATTCATGTTCATTTCATAGATATGGATTTTAATCTACGATCCATTTCCATTTATTCGTCTCTGAGATTTCCCTCCTTTCTCAGTGACGGAGACTACGGGTTGTCTCTGGAAATGTGGGAAATCACATAGGGTGCATGAAGCCAACTGTTTCAGCTGCATAACCCCACCACCTTTCTGTGAAGGATCATATCCACTCATTATATGAGTTTTCCCTTTGGCCTCTGTCAGACAAGGTTCAGAGCCGTTTTCAGGTAAACCTTTCTGTCCAGTGAGTGCTTACCCATCATATTCGTGAACGCCAAGGTACCGTGAGAGAGTTCCCATTTTCTGGTGAAGCCCCTCCCACATCGGTCTATGACGCCCCTATCATCTTATGAAACACTTAGACAAGCCCAACAGCAAATGGATAGCCCATTTTCTGGTGCGTTTCCTCATTACTGAAGGACCCATCCTCGTGCTAATGATGGAAGGCCTTTAGAGAGTTCATCATATGAATCTCCCTATCACATGCACTCATATTATCTGGAGGGAACAGATAATTACGCCCTAGTTCTATCTTTAGGTCAAACCAAAGTGGCTCCCACTGACTTTCATAAAGCCAGATTTTGGTGGGCCTAAATCGGCTAGGGTTCCGCACGAGACCTCATGATGAGGTGTGGGGCCCACCACTGAGGGAGGTCATCCAATGACCAAAAGGGACACCATGGCAATGATGTGCATTCAGCCATGGTGTGCGAAAGAGCCACTGTCGATTGGGCATGGGCCAAGTACTTATGGCCCATGTACGTAGCACATCACACATCCATACATCACATGCAGGCATAAATTGATCCAATCAATTAATTATCTATAAAGCCCATTCGAAGCCCATTTTAAATCCATAATATTAACCATTAACATTATCTAGGTATATGGGCCGAACGGTTCAACCCATATAGCTTTAAGGGTTAAGTGGGCTTTTAGCAGTTTTAACTGTTTAAAACTGGGCCTTTACAGGTTGGGCCGAATTAACCATTCAATTAAATATCAATCCTTAGGCCCATTAGTGGGAAAATTAGGGCTGACTTTCAGCCTTGATTAAACCCTAGATTCGGTCCAAACAGTTTGAACCAATCTTGGTTCGAATGGGTCTAGGGTTTGATTTTTAATTAAATCTTTAATTCAAGAAAATAATCTGAAATTAATTACTGATAAAAGAAAAGCAACAATCAGTAAATCAGGGCTGTTCGTACAATCCATCCTGCAAAACAGAGGTTAGATCACAGAATGCAGTTTCACAAACTGCAAATCGCAGATGGCAATTCTCCCATCTGCGAAATCTTCTTCTCTGCGAAATCTCCCTTTCTGCGTCGCCATCTTCGATCCATAAATAAAATAAATAGAAATCCTATTTCTATTAATAATTACAACAGATCGAATACCTATACATTAAGTCTAGAAAATAAAAAAAATTATTTACAGACCAAATGTAATAAATAAATCAAGAAACTGCAAATCTTGCAGGTTCCCTGCGCAAACCAAGATTTCGATCTCCTCTTGTACGAACAGCCCATAAATCAAGAAAATCATAAAGAACAATTCTAAATAATAATCAGATTTATGTAAAATTAATTTCAGATTATTCGCCCATTAATTTTGGGAACAAATTTCCCAAAACCCATATCTGCGCAAATCGGGTAGAACACCTTCTGCCCATTTGCGCAGGTTCAGATCTGAAACAAATTGGTTCAAGATTTGAACCTGGCTCTGATACCACTGAGGGGATGAGAGATCCATCCTATGGACGCCCAAAAGATTGTGGAATAAGGGGCGAATTTCAAAAATTTTATCTCTCCCTTCAACTGGGAATCGTATTCCCTATTTAGAAAATCATATTTTCAAGGATCAATCTTGAACCATAAACTGAACCAGATCTGAACCAAAAGGAGTGGGAGAGGATTATACCTGATATGGAGAAATACTATCTCCCAATGGAGGTGTTCACGCCCAAGGAAGGATCCAAAATCTGCTCCCACTGAAGATGGCGCAGTGCAGGGTGGAGCAGAATCAACAACGTTCTTCAAAAGAACTTGATCCTTCGTAAGGATCAACTGGACGACTTGAGTACAGCTCCAACCAATCTTTTCCCTAAAAGATTGAAATCAAGATCCAATCTTGATTGCTCCCAAGAACTAGAGATCGAACTGAAGGAATGGCAAAAGCAGGAAGGTGGCGGCAGGAGAGAATTCGCAGTATGCAGGAAATCTCTCAATCTCTCTTTCTTCAAAGAGAAGAATGCTATGGATGTTGTTGTGTAGTAGGCTGCCGCCCCCTTCCCCTTTTATAATCTCAAAAGGGATCAGCTCCTAATCAGATTAGGAGCTGCTAATCCAAATCATATTTGGGTTAGAAGTCCCTTAGTGATAAGGGATAACCCTTATCTTATCTGCAGATAAGATCAGCTGTCTCCTAATCTAATTAGGAGGTTTCCAGATCTAAATCCCATTTAGATCTTGGACTCTCTGAGTGGATAGGGTCTAAGCCCAATCCTTTCAGCTGACCCTCTTTAGAATTCGCCCCCTTTAAATGACTGATCAAATCAGCCCAGTTCGAAATGGGCTTAAGGCCCATTTAAGGTTATGTACTCAAAAGGCTTCCAAATTGCTGCCCAGTTGGGCTTCCTTGTATGGCGTGGGACCCAAGCATTGATCTACACATCAGCCACATGGGTTCGGCCCAGTCTTTGTTACAAGGCCGGGCCGAATACACTGTTAATGACAGTGCACCCCCTGAAACCCATCAAATGGGCTCTATGGGCCCAACACTTACACTAAGTGGTCCCTGGGCCAAGCCACCTTGTAACACCCAGGGACTGTGGGCAGATGCAAGATTAGCCCATCAGGTATTATCCTCAATGGTCTTACACTTAACCTCTCAGCCCATAATGATCATACACTGCCCGACAAGAGAGGACCTCTCCCTCGGCTGCAAGGAACAGTGTTGCACTCTCCACTTATATGGATCCCGGGAATTAAAACCTTCCTTGCAAACAATTTAGAAACCATAGATATATACTTTTATATCTTATATTAAATATATTTTGCAAAACAAATCTCAACGGTTGAAATCGGCTGCCGGCAGTCTTGGTTTCCATCAGTGAGAGTGCATCCCCGATCATTACCTTTGTCCGACAAAGTGGCTGATCCTGTCACTATGATCATCCACTCAGATGAATTCTCGGACTGTCCCAACATACCCAGGTTTTGACCCCCGCTAAGGATCTCACTGATTGGTACATCAAAGACAGCCCAATCCGACACCTAGTGTAGTATCATAATCGAGTCTAGGGGTCGGGTGTAACTTTCCAGTTTTGCCCATCAATCTCCAAGGTCCAGGGCAATACTGGAAATCTGGTCCAGTTCAAGGATTCAATTAATCCTACACTGTATGTGCCTAGGGTCTTACCCTGGCAGCTGAGACAGGCCACCCCAACCGACTTGGTGGCACCACAGTGTCAGCCTTGTCAGGATAGGTCTCCCCAGACCGACCCACTGGCTGTGAACATTCTAAACTAACACGAGTCTCATTAAGTGTCCAGTTTAAGGGTATTACACAGAAACATACCAAGGGAACATGAATCAAATATGTATCTTTATTCATTTACAATAAACTCATAAAGTACATCGATTGAAGCTAAGGGCATACAAAACTGTCTAACATTAATCCCACGTGTCTGTGGCATTACCGACTTGGCCACATCGGTGTTGACCGAATCACAAGGTTGGTAAAGGATGGTCCTTTGGATATTCTAGCTGTAGAAGATCTTCCCACCTGTGAGCCTTGCTTACAAGGCAAGATGACGAAACGGCCCTTTAACGGTAAGCCTGAAAGATGTACAGGCACACTTGACCTAATACATTCTGATGTATGTGGTCCCCTGAGTGTTAGGACACGAAATCAACATGTGTATTTCATCACCTTCACAGATGATTTTTCATGATATGGTTACGTGTACCTAATGAGACACAAGTCTGAATCCTTTGAAAAGTTCAAAGAGTTTAGACAAGAGGTCTTGAAACAGTTAGGGAGAGAAATTAAAGCCTTCGATCAGATCGAGGTGGCGAATATCTCTCTGACGAATTCAGGGACTACTTAAAGGACAATGGGATAGTATCACAATTAGCTCCTCCTGCTACACCACAACTTAACAGTGTTTCAGAGATGAGGAATAGGACCTTATTAGATATGGTCCGGTCGCTTCTCATACACTCAGAGTTACCCACATCCTTTTGGGGATACGCATTAGAGACTGCGATTTACGTGCTGAATCGGGTTCCAACCAAATCGGTTCCGAATACTCCATATGAACTTTGGAACGGAAAGAAACCAAGTGTCAGACACTTGAAGATTTGGGGTTGTCCAGCACACGTTAAAAGAACGAGTGCAGACAAGTTGGAATCTAAGACCAGCCGTTGCCTATTTGTAGGCTACCCAAAAGGCTCTGTAGGTTACCTTTTCTATGACCCAAGTGAGCAGAAAGTGTTCTGCAGTCGAAATGCACAATTCTTGGAAACCGACTATATCCTGGACACCCATCGTCAGGAAGTTGTTCTTGATGAGGAGAGCTCAAGAGCAGTGGGAGATGTCCCACAAGTTCCAGGTAGTGACCAACTTAGAAGATCCACTCGGGCATCCAGGCCACCAGTCCATTATGGTTATGATCAGGATAATTTCCTGGTGGAAACCTTGACTAGTGAGGAGGATCCCGTGACTTACGTGGAAGCTATGTTGGACATAGATTCCCAGAAGTGGGTGGTGGCCATGAGAGCAGAGATGGACTCAATGGAGGCCAATGGAGTCTGGACTCTAGTAGATCCACCCTCCGGGGTAAAAGCAATCGGTTGCAAATGGATTTACAAGAGGAAGAAGGGCCCCGATGGCAGGATTGAGACCTTCAAGGCTTGTCTAGTGGCGAAAGGGTACACTCAGAAAGATGGCATTGATTATGAGGAAACCTTTTCGCCTGTGGCCATGCTTAAGTCCATTAGGATCCTGCTAGCTGTAGCAGCATACCATGATTATGAGATTTGGCAGATGGATGTCAAAACTGCATTCCTGAATGGAGATCTTACTGAAGATATCTATATGCAGCAGCCGTAAGGCTTCATTGCTGCGGGTCAGGAAAACATGGTATGTAAACTTAATAGATCCATTTATGGACTTAAACAAGCTTCTAGAAGTTGGAACATCCGTTTTGACTCTGCTGTCAAATCGTTTGACTTCGAGCAGAATCCGGATGAACCCTGTGTCTACAGGAAGTTCAATGGAGATAAGGTTACCTTCTTGGTTCTATATGTAGATGACATTCTACTCATTGGGAATGATGTAGGAATGTTAACTACAGTGAAAGTATGGCTTTCGCAGCAATTCTCCATGAAAGATCTTGGAGAAGCCTCCTATATACTGGGTCTTCGACTCTATAGAGATAGATCGAAGCGGATAATTGGATTATCCCAATCTGCCTATATTGACAAAATAGTCAAAAGATACAGCATGGAAAACTCCAAGAATGGAAATGTTCCTTTCAGGCACAGAGTCACTCTCTCCAAGAAGATGTCTCCCAAGACTTCTGAGGAGATTGATGGCATGAAAGACGTTCCCTATGCCTCTGCCGTAGGGAGCATCATGTATGCCGTGCTGTGCACTCGTCCTGACATTGCTCAGGCAGTGAGTGTAGTAAGCAGATTTCAGGCCAACCCAGGGCAAGAGCATTGGACTGCTGTGAAAAACATACTTAAGTACCTTCGAAGGATAAAAGAGTTTTGTCTGGTGTTTGACGGTAGCTCACTACAGATCCAAGGGTTTACAGATGCCGATTTCGAGTCAGACCCAGATGATAGAAAGTCTACATCTGGATATGTTTTCACGATAGGATCGTGTGCTGTTTGCTGGAAAAGCAGCAAACAGGGGTCCACTGCAGACTCCACGACCGAGGCCGAATACATTGCCGCAAGTGAGGCTGCCAAAGAAGCTGTGTGGATGAAGAAGTTCGTTCACGAGTTGGGAGTTGTTCCGTTCAGCACATCACCCATCCCGTTGTTGTGTGACAACAATGGAGCCATTGCTCAGGCTAAGGAGCCACGAGCCCACTCGAAGTCGAAGCACATCGAGAGGAAGTACCACGTACTGCGGGAGATTGTTGGTAGAGGGGACGTCCTGATTCAGAAGGTAGCGTCAGTGGAAAATGTAGCAGACCCATTGACAAAGCCACTATCACAGAAAGTGTTTGAGAAACACGTGGAAAGCATGGGACTCCGGCTAGTACCTGATTGGACCTAAGTGCAAGTGGGAGCTGTTAGACAGTTTTGTATGCCCTTAGCTTCAATCAGAATGATGTACTTTATGAGTTTATTGTAAATGAATAAAGATACATATTTGATTCATGTCCCCTTGGTATGTTTCTGTGTAATACCCTTAAACTGGACACTTAATGAGACTCGTGTTAGTTTAGAATGTTCACAGCCAGTGGGTCGGTCTGGGGAGACCTATCCTGACAAGGCTGACACTGTAGTGCCACCAAGTCGGTTGGGGTGGCCTGTCTCGGCTGCCAGGGTGAGACCCTAGGCACATATAGTGCAGGATTAATTGAATCTTTGAACTGGACCAGATTTCTAGTATTGCCTTGGACCTTGGAGATTGATGGGCAAAACTGGAAAGTTACACCCGACCCCTAGACTCGATTATGATACTGCACTAGGTGTCGGATTGGGCTATCTTTGATGTACCAATCAGTGAGATCCTTAGCGGGGGTCAAAACCTGGGTATGTTGGGACAGTCTGAGAATTCATCTGAGTGGGTGATCATAGTGACAGGATCAGCCCCTTTGTCGGACAAAGGTAATGATCGGGGATGCAATCTCACTGATGGAAACCAAGACTACCGGCAGCCGATTTCAACCGTTGAGATTTGTTTTGCAAAATATATTTTATATAAGATATAAAAGTATATATATGGTTTCTAAAATGTTTGCAAGAAGGTTTTAATTCCCGGGATCCATATGAGTGGAGAGTGCAACACTGTTCCTTGCAGCCGAGGGAGAGGTCCTCTTTTGTCGGGCAGTGTATGATCATTATGGGCTGAGAGGTTAAGTGTAAGACCATTGAGGATAATACCTGATGGGCTAATCTTGCATCTGCCCACAGTCCCTGGGTGTTACTAGGTGGCTTGGCCCAGGGACCTCTTAGGGTAAGTGTTGGGCCCGTAGAGCCCATTTGATGGGTTTCAGGGGGTGCACTGTCTTTAACAGTGTATTCGGCCAGGCCTTGTAACAAAGGCTGGGCCGAACCCATGTGGCTGATGTGTAGATCAATGCTTGGGTCCCACGCCATACAAGGAAGCCCAACTGGGCAACAGTTAAGAGGGTTAAGTGAGCACATAAGCTTAATGGGCCTAAAGCCCATTTCGAACTGGGCTGCTTATTTAGTTAATAAAGGGGCGAAATCTGAAGTGGATCAGCTAATAGGATTGGGCTTAGACCCTATCCACTTAGAGAGTCGAAGATCTAAATAAGATTTAGATCTGGAAACCTCCTAATCAGATTAGGAGATGGCTGATCTGATCTCCAGATAAGATAAGGATTATCCCTTATCACTTAAAGGGACTTTAACCCAAATATGATTTGGATTAGCAACTCCTAATCTGATTAGGAGCTGATCCCTTTAAGACTATAAAAGAAGAAGGGGGCAGCAGCCTAATAGACACACAGATCATCAGGTTTTCTTTAGTGCTGAAATCTAGAAGAGAGAATTCTGCTCCCTGCAAATACTCTCTTGCCGCCTCCCTGTTCTTGCCGCCCTGTTTGCCAGTTCGATCTCCACTTGTGGGAGAAGTCAAGATTGGATCTTGACATCAGTCCTTTGAGAAAGGATTGAAAGGAAGCTGTGCTCATGTACCATTTTGCTGATTCTTGCGAAGGACAGAGTTCTTGGAGAAGAACACTGCTGATTCTGCTCCACCTGCACTGCGCCATCTTCAGTGGGAGCAGTCTTTGGATCCTTCCTTGGGCGTGAACACCTTCGTTGGGAGATATTACTTCTTCGTATCAAGTATAATCCTTCCCACTCCTTTTTGGTTCAGATCTGGTTCAGTTTATGGTTCAGAATTGATCCTTGAAAATATGATTTTCTAAATGGGGAATACGATTCCCAGTTGAAGGGAGAGAAAAATTTTTGAAATTCGCCCCTTATTCCGCAATCTTTTGGGCGTCCATAGGATGGATCTCTCATCCCTTCAGCGGCAGCTTTTTGGAACTTCTCCTTCTCTTCAAGCCTGTCCAAGTGGGCCTGGTTGAGGCTCATCCAGTCCCCTAGACCAACGAAGTGGAGACAGGCCTGCAGTGAGAACCATCAGCAAAAGATACAACAAAGAAAAACAAAAGAACACCGCAATGAATACAAAAAACTTACCTCGGCCAAGTGATGAAGCCCCTTTTCATAGACAGCTCGCGGCGAGCTCTGCATCATCCGGAAGCGATCTCTTGAGAGAATCACCCCGCTCACCAGGGCCTGGCTGACCCCTTCCTCGGTGATAGAGTCCCCCTCGCAAACTAACCATCGAGGGCAGAAGACCTTGGAGGAGTGCTCGGCCCCTTCGGCGAGCTCTTGGGCAGATGCAGGGGCAGACGAGGGCCCCACGTGATCCTCCTGGGCAGGAGGACCCTTCATCGTGGCGTCCTTGGTAGGACGCTCGCTGTGGTATATAATATTATAATCTTATATATATATTATTAAATAATGGACAAGATACAATAAAATCTAAGAAGTCTAGTGACAATCCAACAGTCGGGAGGTTGTCTTCAACCTCTCGACATAACCATTACCGGTGGGTGGTTATCTTTCCTGCCATGCTGATGCATCACTAGTGACTGGTACCCACGAGGCCACGAATGACTCTTTGCAAAGCAACAGAAAAAAAAAGCAATAAAGGAAAATAGGGGAATGGTGATTATTCTACCAAATGGGAAGAATGTAGGAAGATCGCCAGCGACTGGCTATCTTTCTGACCATGTCGGAACCATCGCCAACAACTGGCGACCGAAATACCCATGAAAAATACCCTATGACAAACTACAATGCAATAAGCTCACTTGTTGTAGGGACTAACCCAAAACGTCCAACACTTTTCTATAATAATTAATGGCAGCAGCAATGGAGAAGGCAACCAATCTCTGCGAAGCTACTTTTGTGGGATCGTTGGGGCCAACGGTCAATTTAAGAAGTGAAGTATTGAAAGAGAAGGGCATTTTAGGAATTAACCCAATGGAATATATTCCACACGCAGTTGATTTAACATTTAAGCCTTAAATATTATGTATTGAATTTAATAATATTTTGAATCTTATGTAAAGAATTTTTTGATAATTTGTGTTTTCTACATGTTTCAATCAAATGATTGAAAATTTTGAAATGTTTGTTCATTTCACTTTATTTATTTTTTTCTTATATATAACAAGAAATTAGATGTAGGCTGATGAAGGAAGATTTGGCCCGACCTCGTAACCACTCAACACGTGGCAAAGGCAACAGCTCGGCACAACAGCACACCCAAGGCGCGAGCTCCGAAAGGAGGAACCAGTGGTCCGAACTCCCTACAAGGAGCCCGAACTCCCCGTAAGGAGCCTGAGCTCTCCCTTAGGCCCCAAGCCTTACGAACACAAAGGGCAACAACCCGAACTAGCCTGCCCCATGGCAGTTTGGGCCACACCTCTATCCGAACTCAAGACTTTACCTCGCACACCACTCCAGCACTTTGCCTCCAGGACGCCGAACTAAACAACCGTACCTGACACCGAAGGAGTCCCTACCCAGGGGCGGCGCACCTGACTGACTTGGGATATGACGCTTGACAGCCGCACTTCAACGGCCACCTGCCATCGCCATCTTCAGTTACAGAGACGGCTCCGCCAAAGAGAGTAGTGGTGGTTCTGCCCCAGCAGAGGTGATGACACCCGAACTGGCAGAAGCGCAGAGGCAATCATACCCAACCTGACAGAAGCTTAGGAGTGAGTGCGCGAAGTGGTTATAAAAGGCTCTCTACCCCCCAAGAACAAGGTATGTGAACTTTGCGCCATCTGGTCTTATCTTGCCTTTAAGAGAATACTAACTTGAGCTTCAGAGTAATCTCACCGGGTTCTTCCCCGGAGATCCCTCACCTTCTTCTCCGTTTCAGGCCCCTGTTGCTCCAGTCAGAGGCAAGGTCGTTGACAGCTAGGACTGACCGGATTGCGCACCATCAATTGGTGCCGTCTGTGGGAACACGCTACAAAAAGCTAAGTTCTCATCCTACAAAAGCTAAGTTCTCATCTTACCAAAGCTAAGTCCTCACTTTTTAGAAATTGAAGCTATCGCTTTATAGTTTACATTTTTTATGAGCTCAAAGACTATGTAGGGAGCTAGCATACTAAGTAGCTCTACCAACCTTACTTTCAATTCAGATAAAGCCTCATCAGTCATCTCCGCAAGGTTCCCCCTACAAAGATGAGCTCTTTGTGGCTTCCACGGGAGCTGGCGGCCAACAGACTACATAGGCGCCCTTACCGGTCGAGCCTTCCAAGGCTCCCGTGTGAGCTGGCGACCTAAAGTTAGTAGTGCTGCCCCCGAAGGTCGAGCTCCTAGTAGCTTCTTATAGGAGTGGGTGACCGGCATTACGAAGCTGATGCAGCGCAATTACAGGTAGCTCAACACCTGGTCAGCTCGGCACCTTGCAGGTAGCTCAGCACCTGGTTAGCTCGGCACCTTGCAGGTAGATCAGCACCTGGTTAGCTCGGCACCTTGTAGGTAGCTCAGCACCTAGTCAGCTTGGCACCTTACAGGTAGCTCAGCACCTGGTCATTTCGGCACCTTATAGGTAGCTCGACACCTGGTCAGCTCGACACTTGGTCGGCTCGGCACCTTGCAGGTAGCTCGGCACCTGGTCAGCTCGGCACCTTACAGGTAGCTCGGCACCTCACTGGTAGCTCAGCGCCTGGTCAGTTCGGCACCTCACAGGCAAAACCTACGGGCCACATTACTGCTGAAGACCCAGTCACCTCTCTGGCATGGGTAAAGTCAAAAACGAGTAGACTACGAGCCTCTTCCAAAGCCTACGGGCCACACTATTGCTAAATACCCAGTCGCTTCCTCAGCATGAGCAAAATCAGCAAAAGTGAACTATAAGTTGCCCCCAGAGCCTAAGGGCCACACTACTGAACTGGCAGAGACCTCCTCACCTTACTAGCAGCTCGCCACATACAGGCAGCTCCCAAATCCTAAGGAATTGGATCAACACTTACTAGCTCGTCGACTTACGAGCCAAAAGAAATCTACTCCCTTCGCTGAGTTACTCTCAACTCGGGAGCAGGGGGCAAATGATGAGGGCAGATTTGGACCTCTAGTGAAATTGTGACACGTGGCACTTCGTGACAACTAGGCAAACACCCAGGCAACAACTTACCAAGTTGGTGTCCCACCCGGGCACCGGTCTGGCCGGCCTGGCGCGACCTACACGTGGCCTACGGGCAGCCTACACGCGACCTGGCATGGCCTGTGTGGCCTGGCGTGGCCTACGCGTGGCCTGGCACGGCCTGCGCGACCTGGCATGGCCTACGCATGACCTGGCGCGGCCTGCGCGACCTGGCCGTATCAGCCAGGCACATGATCCGACCTGGCCGACCTAGCCGCCCATAAGATGCCCATAGATAAACTCGGCATGCATACCCCACGAGCTCGGTAGCTCACCAAAGAAATCACCAAGGAGCTCGGTAGCTCACCAAAGAGCTCGTCAAGGAGCTCGGTAGCTCACCAAAGAGCTCGCTAAGGAGCCAGGCAGCTCGGCAGAGTTCACCACAAGCAGCTCGGCATAGCTCCCCTGGGCAGCTCACCACTTGTAGGGTAGCTCGGTACAGAAGAGTATTTTGGCGTATCGCAGGAAGATCTCCTGCCTGACAACCTAGCCTAGACACCGACCCGCTAACTGATACAGGCGCCGACCTGACAACATGGCCTAGAGACTGACCCGCCGACTGACACAGGCGCCGACCTGACAACCTGGCCCAGGCGCCGACCTGGCTGCCTGACACAAGTGCTAGCCTGACAACATCGACGAGTTCACCACTGTACCCCGGTTCTGACGGGATGTGACGAGTCTTACCGTTTGAGGGCTTTTCACCCACCTAACCCGCGAGGACTCCAGTATATAAAGACCTCACCCCCCAAAGGGGAGGGGGGGAATGGAAAAACAATGGTGGTAATCCCTGCTCTCTAGCTCTCTCATATCATCTTCAAGCTCTCTACAATCAGAGTGCTAACTTAAGCGTCGGAGAGTCCCCGCCGGGAAAATACCCCTGGGTCCTCTGATTCAGTTCTCGCAGGTCCCTCTGCTCCTGCCGCCTACAAAGAGGAGGAAAAGATGGAGTTCGTCACCATGTAGCTCTCCACTAGGGAGCTCGCCACCAGGCAGTTCTCCACCAGGAAGTTCGCCACCAAGCAGCACTCCACCAGACAGTTTGTCACCATGTAGCTCTGCACCAGGGAGCTCACCACCAGGCAAATCTCCACCAGGGAGTTCGCCACCAAGTAGCTCATCACCAAGGCACTTCACCACTAGGTCAAATAACGAGGTACTTAGCCAAAAAAAAAAAATTGATACATCACAAAAATTGGTATGTGACCAGAAACGGTTACATCAATTTAAATGATGAGGGCAGATTTGGCCCTCCAGTGAAATTATGACACGTGGCACCTCGTTAAAACTAGGCAAACACCCAGGCAACAACTTACCAAGTTGGTATCCCACCAGGGCACCGGTTTGGCCGGCCTGGCATGGCCTGGCGCGACCTGCACGCGGCCTACGGGCGGCCTGCACGTGGCCTGGCGCGGCCTGCACGCGACCTGGCGCGGCTTGCGCGCGACTTGGCGCGGCCTGGCGTGGCCTAAGCATGGCCTACGCGTGGCCTGCGCGGCCTGGTGCGGCCTGCGCACGGCCTGCGCGACCTAGCCGGATCAGCCTGGCACATGATCCGACCTGGCTGACCTAGCCGCCCATAAGACACCCACCGGTAAACTCGGCATGCATACCCCACGAGCTCGGTAGCTCACCAAGGAGCTCACCAAGGAGCTCAGTAGCTCACCAAAGAGCTCGCCAAGGAGCCAGGCAGCTCGGCAGAGCTCGCCACAAGCAGCTCGCCACTTGTAGGGTAGTTCGGTACAGAAGAGTAGTTTGAAGTATCGCAGGAAGATCTCCTACCTGACAACCTGGCCTAGACACCGACCCACCGACTGACACAGGTGCCGACCTGACAACATGGCCTAGACACCGACCCGCCGACTGACATAGGCGCCGATCTGACAACTTGGCCCAGGCGCTGACCTGGCCGCCTGACACAAGCGCCAGCCTGACAACCTCGAGGAGTTCACCACCGTACCCCGGTTCTGACAGGATGTGACAAGTCTTACCGTTTGAGGGCTTTTCACCCACCTAACCCGCGAGGACTCCAATATATAAAGACCTCACCCCCCAAAGGGGAGGGGGGGAATGGAAAAAAATGGAGGTAATCCCTGCTGTCTAGCTTTCTCATATCATCTTCAAGCTCTCTACAATCAGAGTGCTAACTTAAGCGTCGGAGAGTCCCTGCCGGGAAAATACCCCCGGGTCCTCTGATTCAGTTCTCGCAGGTCCCTCAGCTCCCGCTGCCTACAAAGAGGAGGAAAAGATGGAGTTCTTGCAGGTCCCTTAGCTCCCACTACCTACAAAGGAAAGAAGATCACCTCATGTAGAGGGCAGTCGGGTTGCACTGCACCAGGGACCTCCACCACTTTCTGAGTCACAGGCCGCCTAGTAGGGAGCTGGCCACCAAGCAGTTCGTCACCAGGGAGCTCGTCACCAAGCAGCTCGCCACTAGGCAGCTCGCCATCTCACAGGGAGCTCGTCACCAGGCAGCTCTCCACCAGGGAGTTCGTCACCATGTAGCTCTCCACCAGGGAGCTCGTCACTAGGCAGCTCTCCACTAGGCAATTCGTCACCAGGGCGCTCGTCACCAAGCAGCTCGCCACTAGGCAGCTCGCCATCTCACAGGGAACTCGTCACCAGGTAGCTCTCCACCAGGGAGTTCGTTACCATGTAGCTCTCCACCAGGGAGCTTGCCACCAGGTAGTTCTCCACCAGGGAGTTCACCACCAAGTAGCTCTCCACCAGGCAGTTCATCACCATGTAGCTCTCCACCAAGGAGATCGCCTGTTATGGTCACACCATCTGGCAGCGCACTGTGGCGCAATCATAGGCAGCAGCACGCACTGCACGGCAGCACGCACCGCGCACGCCCGGCACCATGAGCCGCGCACATTGCGCACCCACCCGGCACCGCACCACAGTGGCACCATGGCGCACAGCACACACCGCCAGGCAGCAGCGCGCACTGCATGCACTGCACGACAGCACGCACCGCGCACACGCCCGGCACCGCACGGCAGCGGCACCATGAGCCACGCGCATGCACTGCGTGGCAGCAGCACTGCACGCACGCACCGCGCGGCAGCGGCACCATGAGTCGCGCGCACGCACCCGGAAGCAGCAATAGAGCGGGGCACACACGACAGGTCATAGGGGTGGGCCCACCCTTATCTGGACACGTCAAGCCAACTCGCCACCAGCTTACCTTATCCTTGTCTTATCCCTATCCCTTATCTTATCCTATCCCTTATCCTTGTCTTATTTTATCTTCTTAAGTAGGAGTTGTGTTGCCATTAGAAGTAGGTAATTAGAAGTTTTAGTTTAAGTTGGATTACCCTAGCCTAGCCGAATCCAACAAGGAATTCTCTTATGTAATCTCCTATTTAAGGAGCTACGAATTGAAATAAAGCATTCAGTTTTTCGTAGTCAAGAAAGAGAGTAAGGAGAGTTCGGGTGATCTCTTGGACAAATCACCCACGCGATTGCCGCAATAGGGTCTGCACGCAAGGGAAGGCGCAAGGGAAAGCAGTGCCTTCGCACCGTGGCCAACCCATGACGGGATCCTACGTGCGGGACCATAACAAATTGGTATCAGAGCCAAACGTCACGGGTGATATGGAGCATCTGTCTTCCAAGGTCCACGAACTGGAACACCAACTGGCAGAAACCAGCATGGAGGTTCGTGAAGTCAGGGAAGACGTCCGGGAGATGTGACGCCTGCTGGAAGCATTCCTCTCCAACAAAGAAATGAGTTTGGAGGGAATCACCAACACGAACAGACACCGTCCGGACTGGGCAGAGGCATGCAGCGAACAACAGATCGCTGCCCCTACAGCCGTAGTTACTTCCAAGGATCAACGCACAGAGGATGAAATTGTAAAGTCTCCTCCTTTGGCCGGGGACGAGGTCACGAACATTATAGTAGAACCTGCAGAATGCGCTCCTTTGACGAAGACAGGTGGGCTTGGCGATGTTGCTGGGGCTTTACAGAAGGCCTTGGTTCGGCATTGACAAAAAGTTATGGTTGCGGCACCACAGTATGGTAACTATACAGAAATCCAAGAAACAGGAGTGCGCAAGAGATGTAAGGTGAAGGGGAGGGATATAGAGGTAACTTTCTTCCAAGCTTATATTGATGGCATAGATTTTGTGTTCATGGACAGCCCTAGGTTTCGTAATATTGAGGAAAATATATATGGGGAAGGCCGAGAGGATATTTTAAAACGCATGGTCCTCTTCGGTAAGGCCGCTCTTGAGGTCCTCTACTGTATGCATACCCGATGCATTCTTATGATCCACAACATAGCACACTGAGGTCGTGATCCAGTACGTGATTTCTGTTATGTGGATCTTCCACAAAACTACTTCAAACTATATGACCCAGGAGGTAGGGAACACTTCAATGTCTTTGCGGCTGGCCTGAGAGCAGCAGCGTGTGTAGTCATTGTAAGTCATGGTTACGTCTGGGAGCTGGAAACTAAAGAAGGTGGCTGGGGTCTGCATCAAATAGTCCAGCGTTATGTACTGAGAGATGGGGCAGTCCCTGTTGTTCATACTATTGGTGGACTGAGAAATAGTGTGCAGCCGTTTGATCCATTTGTAGAGTCCCAAGCCATGTATCCAGAACATGAGCTTGAGGACAAGCTCGTAGTCCGGGAGGGGTGTAATGTTATGGTCACACCATCCGGCAGCGCACTACGGCACAATCATAGGCAGTAGCACGCACTGCACAGCACCACGCACCGCGCACACGCCTAACACCGCACGGCAGCGGCACCATGAGCCGCCCTCATCACGCACCCACCCGGCACCGCACGGCAGCGGCACCATGGCGCGTAGCATGCACCGCCAGGCAGCAGCGCGCACCGCATGCACTGCACGGCAGCACGCACTGCGCACACGCCCGGCACCGCACGACAGCGGCACCATGAGCCATGCGCATGCACTGCGTGGCAGCAACACTGCGCGCATGCACCTGGGAGCAGCAGAAGAGCGGGGTCCACATGACAGCTCATAGGGGTGGGCCCACCCTTATCTGGACATGTCAAGCCAACTCGCCGCCAGCTTACCTTATCCTTATCTTATCCCTATCCCTTATCTTATCCTATCCCTTATCCTTGTCTTATTTTATCTTCTTAAGTAGGAGTTGTGTTGCCATTAGGAGTAGGTAATTAGGAGTTTTAGTTTAAGTTGGATTACCCCAGCCTAGCCGAATCCAACAAGGAATTCTCTTCTGTAATCTCTTATTTAAGGAGCTACGAATTGAAATAAAGCATTCAGTTTTTCACAGTCAAGAAAAAGAGTAAGGAGAGTTCGGGTGATCTCTTGGACAAATCACCCACGCGATTGCCGCAATAGGGTCTGCACGCAAGGGAAGGCGCAAGGGAAAGCAGTGCCTTTGCACTGTGGCCGACCCGTGATGGGATCCTATGCGCGGGACCATAACATTGCCACCAGGCAGTTCTCCACCAGGGAGTTCGCCACCAAGTTGCTCATCACCAAGGCACTTCACCACCAAGTCAAATAACGAGGTACTTAGCCAAAAAAAAAATGATACATCACAAAAATTGGTACGTGACCAAAAACGGTTACATCAATTGGCGCTGTCTATGGGAACGCTTCTAAAAGCCTCCCTCTAAAACTCTCATAACCTCTTTTTTCCAAAAAACCCCAATGCTCATGGCTTCTTCCAGCAATGTCGGACGTGGCACGGAGATGAACACAACCGGGGAACAACTTCAAGTCCCTGTGGTGTGCATCAGACAGTTCACCATCCCCCTTCTGGTGGATGGGACCCCCAGCCTGAATGCGCCACGAACAGTGACGCCCATAAACCTTCCCGCCATGAACGTCCCCTTTCCTCTCCCTATCGAAACAACCTTTACTGAACCAACCACTGTCCCCTTGGCGACCAGCTAGAACCAGTTTGACGACCTGATGCAATGCATGCGGGCAATGCAAGCCCAAATGCAACAATTCCAGCAGCACCAAGTACTGCACCACCTCTCTCAGTATCACTATCAACAACAGTTCCCCCAACTGCCTCCTCTGAACCAACCACAGCTTCCACCTTGGCACCCTGCTCCAAAGCCGGTTAAGCCCTCCCCTCAGGGTGGACGCCATCACCGAGGAGCAGCCTCCCAACATCAGAATCCCCCCAAGAGTCAGGCCTCATCCCCGGGCTGAGGGGAAAGAAAAATCACCCCCACCTCGCAGCTCGCCGGTGTTAGTATCTCACCACTCCAAGTCTGAGCTCCCGCTGACAGAGAATCAATTCAGCGTCCTAGCAGCAGACTACCAACAGTTCGGGCCCATCGAGCTCGGCAAGAAGGAGGCCAGCAGCGCCAGCACCAGGCCCACTCGGTAACGATGATGCCAGCGAAGTTGCCAAACTGCCACCCGTGTCCTGCCCAATTTCAGAGGGAAGGAAGAGACAAGCTCGGACGAGGTAAAAGCTGCCCCTATTCTCTCAGTTCCTTCCCCCCTCTCATCAGAACTCCTTGCACTCCCCATGACCAGAGACTTCAAACTCCCCCCTTTGGACAAGTATGATGGGTCCTTCGACCCCAACGACCACGTAGATAACTTCCAGTCCCAAATGCACCTAGCCAGGGCCAGTGAGTCGTGCATGTGCATGGCCTTCACCACCACCTTCAGGGGGGTGGCTGACGGGTTGTCGAAGCCCTCAAAATTAATGCTAGTCCCACAATCAAATAATTGCAGTAAAAGTGGTAATAGGTCGAATCCCACAGGGAGCAAATCAATAATCTCTTAGCCAAATGGATAATATAAAAAAATAACTAAGATTAAAAGAACAAGAAAGCAATAACAAACTAAACACACAAGAGAAAATCAGTCTTACTGAATTCTGGTTCAAGGGTTCAGGTTGAATCGATTGGCCATCGATCCTAGGTACATTTCAGCATTCTTGCAATTCAAGCATTTAACTTTAGATTTATTAGGATAGCCATAATAAACCTTGTGTTTTCCTAATTCAGTTGACCAAACCCAGCATTTGATCAACACTTATCACCACTCAACTGGGTATGGTAGCGTTCCATATTAACAGGTGATAGCATTAAGATTTGTGAAAACAGTTAAACCAAAACAACAATAATTGAGATAGCTACAGTTATTGAATCTTGTTCCATCGATTCCTTTAGGTTGAACCAAGTTAAAACATTGGTCAAAGGCTGTCACGAACAATTGACCCAAAAAGCTATCAACCTAATTGCTACTTGTACCACTATTCGTGACAATTACGGATCACCAAAATCATGGATAGCAGTAGGAAAATCAACATTAATTCAGTTTGTCAAATTAATTAACATCAATGTCCAATAAAAATATGCACAAGAATCAATGAATACTTGAATTAGAAAGCAAAAAAATAAAGTAACTACAGAACCTCACAATAACACAATCGAACCTCCCCCCCTTGAACCAGAAAAAGAAGCTTAGCTACTCATGAACAGCGCAATCTCCATGCCTTTCTTCTCCATAGCCGAACTGCTTTCTTGAGCTTCTTGGCCTCTTGATGATCTCTTGGGTCTTGGAATGAGTGATGGCAGAGCTGGTTCGTCCCCCTCTTTATATAGCCAAGGAGAGGGCTGTTTTCCAACTCCTTTTAGGAGATCATCTTATCTTTAGGGAGTCTTGATCTTCTTTGAACTAATCCTATCCTATCTCTTATCTAATGATCTAATCTCAATCTCTCTAGGAATACATTCAAGACTTTAGATCTGATTAGACTCTCTCTTTAGAGATTACATTCGAGATTTGGACTCTTGACTCTTGAATTCGAGTTGGGCTGCTTTAAAACTTGGGCTGCTTCAAGGTACTTCTGCGAGTTGGGCTTAAGTTGTGAAATGGGCCTGGCTGCGAACTTTCTCCGAACTCGGGCTCATTTGCGTACTCGATGCGGGCCGAATATGTCAAAACCCAAAACATAAAAGTTGTGGGCCTTCCTTTCATCTTTCTAATGCTTCTTGAATTGTCCAATTCAGTGTCTGAATTGAGAGTTAGGCCCAGATTACTGACTGTCGCCGAAACTGTGCAAAATCACCCGATTTGTCCTATTTTCTTCCAATTGCCTTCTTTATTGCACTGAATCGAAATACAAGAGTAATGAGTTCATTTAAGTGCTAAAATAATGTAAAAGGATGAAAATTAGGGGACAAAAATAGGGTTCTTTTCAGTCTCATCAAATCCCCCAACACTTAAACTTTGCCCGTCCTCGAGCAAGGCAAAAACTCAAGTAACACAAGACAGACTAACTATTGATTTTCAATCTTTCTTTTTTCTCTACATGAGGTCTGGTTCATTTCATGCTTTAGTTCAGACTTGGTAACACTCCCTCTTTCATCTCTTTCTCCCCTTCTTCTCGTCCAAGAGTGATCGCAAATTACCCATCCTCATGGTCCCAGGTTAAATCGATAGTCAAGGAGACAAGCCTTCCCGGCTGAAGCATCCTTGGCTGAATGGTTTCTCATTGCTTTAACAAACCAATACAGCCAGATTCACTTACCTTTCTTTGTTTCTTAAGCCAAAACAAGGTGTGCTTATTGCCATAAGCTTGCTATGTATCACATCTCCACCACTTAGTATGAATTCCTAGGATCTGAAGGTAAGAATGGGGTTGGGGTTCTAGGGTGAGTGCATTTTATGCTCCATCTCACCCTTGCCTTCTTTTCAAGATGTGAGTGCATTTTATGCTCCATCTCACACTTGCTTTTGTTTCTAGATGTGAGTGCATTTTATGCTCCATCTCATATTAGTCACGATTTTATTTTCTATTTTTTTTTTGTCTTTGCACAAGAATCACAGGGTTTCGCCGCCTGATCCATGAATTCATTGATCGTGGTCTCAATATGCCTAACACAACAAGTTCTAGAATAATCAACCCATGTTTGACAGATAATCAATCAAACCCTTATGCATCTTGCCTATTGATCGATTAAAATCATGAGGTACCATATGCAGCCAAGAAAGATTCAGTTAGTCATGCTTGCATCCTATCCTATTCATTTAGCCTAAATACATGATTCCTGATAAGTTGAAATCGTTCAAGGATAAGTTTCCAGGGAGCAGAAATTTCAAGAAGGTAAGGTATCCCAAATTTCCATCAGATTTCCCTAATCCCCCCACACTTAAATTATACATTGACCCCAATGTATGTGATTATGCATAAAATAGAAGGATTTGGGGGTACTTCCCTGTTTGTCTTGTTGGGTTCCTGCTAAACACAAAAATCAAAACCAAACAAAATAACAAAATTAACTAAACACAATGGGTTGCCTCCCACAAGCGCAATTGTTTAACGTCGTTATGCCCAACGTTCTCCTTTGCTACCCTAACTCTCGTGGTTGCAGCTTCGGGTGTGCTCCCCTTCCATCCATCATGGGTGGGTTCAAATCTGGAATAGGGGCCTTCGTATCCAATTGTGCACTCGATTCTAGCTCCTCATTCATATCTTTTTCAAAAATTTCCTGCACAGTTGGGTCAAAAGAGTCAACCGAATAGATCGAATGGTCTTCAATTGGGTACTTCATAGCTTCAAAAATATTAAATTTAATAGTCTCTCCGTCACATTCGACAGAGAGGGTACCCTCATCCACATCTATTTTGGTCTTGGCCGTTTTCATGAATGGCCTGCCTAATAGAAGTGGGGCTGAACCTTCGATTGTGTTCTCCTCCATCTTTAGAATGTAAAAATCAGCTGGGAAAATTAAATCGTTAACCTGCACCATTACATTCTCAACAATCCCTTCTGGGTAGGCGTTAGAACGATCAACTAATTGGATAACAGCTTTAGTTTCCCTTAAAGGACCTAATCTCAAAGCATAGTAAATCGAGTATGGCATGACATTGATAGATGCACCTAAGTCTAGCATGGCATGCTCGATTCGCTTATTGCCAATCACACAAGGTAGGGTGAACATACCCGGATCAGCATATTTTTCTGGTAAGGTCCTCTTGATCACGGCTGAAACGTTCTCTCTAACTCTTGAGTCCTGTGCCTCTTCTTCTTCCTATCCTTTATCCGCCTTCCTTGGTGAGGTAGGTTCTAGCTACAGTTCCTTCTCGCTTCTTAGCACCACTGCACTTACATTCTCCTTGGGGTTGACTACCGTTTGTGATGGTAGTTTCCCGAAGCTCTGCGCCTCCAACTTGCTAATGGCAGTGGCAAGTTGGTTGATTTTGTTCCCCAAATTTTGAATGCTGACTCTTGTTTCCTGTTGAAATTGCTGAGTATTAGTAGCTAGAGCCTTTATCTTCTAATGACGTACCTGAATTCGGGGGTTGGCCTTGCGCTGTGATGGGTGCTGAAAATTGGGGCTGTCGACTGAAAAAATGGGGTTGATATTGCTGCTGTCCTCCTTGGTTCCCGTAGCTCAGGTTTGGATGATCTCTCCACCCCGGATTGTAGTAATTGGAGTTGGGATCATACTTTCGTTGGGGCTGGCCTGGGAATCCTCCTACGGCATTGACTTCCTGCATCGAACCATCTTGCAATGAAGGACTCATGTCCGTAGGGTGACCAGGAATCGAACAGATACCACACACCCTGGCAGTTTGAAATTGTCCTGTAGCGAGTTGTCTTACCAAAGCAGTTAGGTCAGAAATCTGATTTTCTAAATTTACATGGCTTACCTCATTAACCCGTCTAATGGTACCGTCTGTCCTTGCACCGAACTGCTGTGAATTTTCGGCCATGTTGGAGATTAACTCCCTGGCCGCTTCGGGTGTCTTGTTCACCAAGGCTCCTCCACTGGCTGCATCGACTATACTTCTATCCATGGGCTGCAGCCCTTCGTAGAAGTATTGGATTAACAGTTGTTCGGGTATTTGGTGATGTTGACAGCTAGCAACAAGTTGTGTAAATCTTTCCCAATATTCATATAGTGTCTCACCACCAAATTGCCGAACTCCACATATTTCTTTTCTTATATTTGCAGCCCGGGATGCAGGAAAATATTTATCTAAAAATATCCTGTTCATCTCATCCCATGTGCGTATTGAACCGGGAGGAAGAATATACAACCAATCCTTTGCTTTATCTCTTAAAGTAAATGGAAAGGCTATGAGTTTTACCTGGTCCTCGGTCATACCTTGGGGCTTCTTCATGCTTGCACAGACGACATGTAATTCCTTTAGATGCTTATGAGGGTCCTCTCCTAAAAAACCATGAAATATAGGCAATAATTGTATCAAACCAGATTTCAATTCAAAAGCTACCTCAAGAGTGGGGTACGTGATGCATAAGGGTTGTTGGTTCATAATCGGTGCAGCCAACTCCCTCAATGTCCTCTCTCTGTCAGTCATTCTTTCTCCTTTTTCGAAGATGGGAAAATCACAAGTGGGCAATTCGCAATCTGAGTTTACCATTTTTGGTGAACGATCCTTCCTTTGCTTAGCCTCCTTCCTTAAACGACGGGTGGTTCTCTCAATTTCGGGGTTGTACTCGAGTTCACCTCGTTGAGAAGCACGAGTCATAAACAAGAAGGTTAAAAAAAGAAGGTAATAGCTAAGAAATTAACGTTGCTCCCCGGCAACGGCGCCAAAATTTTGACAGGTTGTCGAAGCCCTCAAAATTAATGCTAGTCCCACAATCAAATAATTGCAGTAAAAGTGGTACTAGGTCGAATCCCACAGAGAACAAATCAATAATCTCTTAGCCGAATGGATAATATAATAAAATAACTAAGATTAAAAGAACAAGAAAGCAATAACAATCTAAACAAACAAGAGAAAATCAGTCTTACCGAATTCTGGTTCAAGGGTTCGGGTTGAATCGATTGGCCATCGATCCTAGGTACATTTCAGCATTCTTGCAATTCAAGCATTTAACCTTAGATTTATTAGGATAGCCATAATAAACCTTGTGTTTGTTAGACAGTTTTGTGTGCCCTTAGCTTCAATCAGAATGATGTACTTTATGAGTTTATTGTAAATGAATAAAGATACATATTTGATTCATGTTCCCTTGGTATGTTTCTGTGTAATACCCTTAAACTGGACACTTAATGGACTCGTGTTAGTTTAGAATGTTCACAGCCAGTGGGTCGGTCTGGGGAGACCTATCCTGACAAGGCTGACACTGTGGTGCCACCAAGTCGGTTAGGGTGGCCTGTCTCAGCTGCCAGGGTGAGACCCTAGGGCACATACAGTGTAGGATTAATTGAATCTTTGAACTGGACCAGATTTCCAGTATTGCCCTGGACCTTGGAGATTGATGGGCAAAACTGGAAAGTTACACCCGACCCCTAGACTCGATTATGATACTACACTAGGTGTCGGATTGGGCTGTCTTTGATGTACCAATCAGTGAGATCCTTAGCGGGGGTCAAAACCTGGGTATGTTGGGACAGTCCGAGAATTCATCTGAGTGGGTGATCATAGTGACAGGATCAGCCCCTTTGTCGGACAAAGGTAATGATCGGGGATGCACTCTCACTGATGGAAACCAAGACTGCCGGCAGCCGATTTCAACCGTTGAGATTTGTTTTTGCAAAATATATTTTATATAAGATATAAAAGTATATATATATTATGGTTTCTAAAATGTTTGCAAAAGGTTTTAATTCCCGGGATCCATATAAGTGGAGAGTGCAACATTGTTCCTTGCAGCCGAGGGAGAGGTCCTCTCTTGTCGGGTAGTGTATGATCATTATGGGCTGAGAGGTTAAGTGTAAGACCATTGAGGATAATACCTGATGGGCTAATCTTGCATCTGCCCACAGTCCCTGGGTGTTACAAGGTGGCTTGGCCCAGGGACCACTTAGTGTAAGTGTTGGGCCCATAGAGCCCATTTGATGGGTTTCAGGGGGTGCACTGTCATTAACAGTGTATTCGGCCAGGCCTTGTAGCAAAGGCTGGGCCGAACCCATGTGGCTGATGTGTAGATCAATGCTTGGGTCCCACACCATACAAGGAAGCTCAACTGGGCAGCAATTTGGTAGCCTTTTGAGTACATAACCTTAAATGGGCCTTAAGCCCATTTCGAACTGGGCTGATTTGATCAGTCATTTAAAGGGGGTGAATTCTGAAGTGGGTCAGCTAAAAGGATTGGGCTTAGACCCTATCCACTCAGAGAGTCCATGATCTAAAGAAGATTTAGATCTGGAAACCTCCTAATTAGATTAGGAGACAGCTGATCTTATCTGCAGATAAGATAAGGGTTATCCCTTATCACTAAGGGACTTCTAACCCAAATATGATTTGGATTAGCAGCTCCTAATCTGATTAGGAGCTGATCCCTTTTGAGATTATAAAAGGGGAAGGGGGCGGCAGCCTACTACACAACAACATCCATAGCATTCTTCTCTTTGAAGAAAGAGAGATTGAGAGATTTCCTGCATACTGCGAATTCTCTCCTGCCGCCACCTTCCTTCTTTTGCCATTCCTTCAGTTCGATCTCCAGTTCTTGGGAGCAATCAAGATTGGATCTTGATTTCAATCTTTTAGGGAAAAGATTGGTTGGAGCTGTACTCAAGTCGTCCAGTTGATTCTTGTGAAGGGTCAAGTTCTTTTGAAGAACATTGCTGAATCTGCTCCATCCTTCACTGCGCCATCTTCAGTGGGAGCAGATTTTGGATCCTTCCTTGGGCGTGAACACCTCCATTGGGAGAAAGTATTTCTCCGTATCAGGTATAATCCTCTCCCACTCCTTTTGGTTCAGATCTGGTTCAGTTTATGGTTCAAGATTGATCCTTGAAAATATGATTTTCTAAATAGGGAATACGATTCCCAGTTGAAGGGAGAGAAAAATTTTTGAAATTCGCCCCTTATTCCACAATCTTTGGGCGTCCATAGAATGGATCTCTCATCCCTTCAGTGTTTTCCTAATTCAGTTGACCAAACCCAGCATTCGATCAACACTTATCACCACTCAACTGGGTATGGTAGCGTTCCATATTAACAGGTGATAGCATTAAGATTTGTGAAAACAGTTAAACCAAAACAAAAATAATTGAGATAGCTACAATTATTGAATCTTGTTCCATCAATTCCTTTAGGTTGTACCAAGTTAAAACATTGGTCAAAGGCTGTCACGAACAATTGACCCAAAAAGATATCAACCTAATTGCTACTTGTACCACTATTCGTGACAATTACGGATCACCGAAATCATGGATAGCAATAAGAAAATCAACATTAATTCAGTTTGTCAAATTAATTAACATCAACATCCAATAAAAATATGCACAAGAATCAATGAATACTTGAATTAGAAAGCAAAAAAATAAAGTAACTACAGAACCTCACAATGACACAATCGAACCTCCCCCCCTTGAACCAGAAAAAGAAGCTTAGCTACTCATGATCTGCGCAATCTCAATGCCTTTTTTCTCCATAGCCGAACTGCTTTCTTGAGCTTCTTGGCCTCTTGATGATCTCTTGGATCTTGGAATGAGTGATGGCAGAGCTGGTTCGTCCCCCTCTTTATATTGCCAAGGAGAGGGTTGTTTTCCATCTCCTTTTAGGAGATCATCTTATCTTTAGGGAGTCTTGATCTTCTTTGAACTAATCCTATCCTATCTCTTATCTAATGATCTAATCTCAATCTCTCTAGGATTACATTCAAGACTTTAGATCTGATAAGACTCTCTCTTTAGAGATTACATTCGAGATTTGGACCTTTGACTCTTGAATTCGAGTTGGGCTGCTTTAAAACTTGGGCTGCTTCAAGGTACTTCTGCGAGTTGGGCTTAAGTTGTGAAATGGGCCTGGCTGCGAACTTGCTCCGACTTCAGACTCGTTTTTGTACTCGATTCGGGCCGAATCTGTCAAAACCCAAAACATAAATGTTGTGGGCCTTCTTTTCTTCTTTCTAATGCTTCTTGAATTGTCCAATTCGGTGTCCGGAATTGAGAGTTAGGCCCAGATTACTGACTGTCGCCGAAACTGTGCAAAATCACCTGATTTGCCCTGTTTTCTTCCAATTGCCTTCTTTATTGCCCTGAATCGAAATACAAGAGTAATGAATTCATTTAAGTGCTTAAATAATGTAAAAAGATGAAAATTAGGGGACAAAAATATGGTTCTTTTCAGTCTCATCAGTGGCCTGCACTTGGTACAGGAACCTGGCCCCCGGGTCAATAAGAAGCTGGACCCAGTTCGTGCAGGTTTTCACTACACACTTCGTTACCAGCAAGCGGTGCCCTAGAACCGAGGAAAGCATCTTCGGAGTAGTTTAGAGGGAAGGAGAGTCCATCCGGGGCTACATCAAGCGGCTCAATGATGCGTGTTTGCAGATACCGCGACTGGACCCCGCGGTGCAGCTCGCGGCGGCCAAGAGAGGAGTAAAGCACAAGGAGTTCAAATGGCACATGGTAGCTTACCAGCCCGCGACCGTAGCCGAATTCCTCAAGCTTGTGGATAAGTTCATGAGAACAGAGGAAGAGATCAACCAAAGGACCGAAAGCGGGATCGAGAAAAGGAAGAGGGAAGGCGAGCCCTCCAACCTAGTTGACAGAAGAAAAAACCCGGCCCAGGAGGCGAAGCCGAGCCAGCCGTTCCGAGCTCCCTTAGCAGCTCGGACGGACTACACACCCTTAAACACGAGGCGGACTGAGATCTTGATGATGATCAAAGACGCCCTGTACATAAAGTGGCCACCTCACCTAAAAGGGAACCCAAATGAGAGAAATAAAAATTTGTATTGTAGTTTCCATAGAGATCACGGTCATAGTACCGAACAGTGTAATAATCTCCAGGACAAGATAGAGGGATTCATCCGTCGCAGGTACTTAAGAAATTTTTTACAGCATAATAATAATAATAATAAGACAGGTCGGCAAGGAGAGCACGGAAGAGATGCCCCCGAATCCAGCAGTAGGCCAGCCGAACCGTCGCAAAGACAGCCTTCGGAAGAGAGGCCAGTTCGGGGAACCATCCACGTGATAGTGGGAGGTTCGGTGGTAGCAGGTTGTACTTCGGTAGTGGCCTGAGAAGAACAGAACCCTCCAAAGAGGTCGAAGGTAGAAGAACCGATCTTCTTCACGGAAGACGATGCGCGAGGGGTCCACTACCCCCACGATGACGCGCTTGTCATAAAACTAAGGATCAACGACTTCGAAGTCAAGCGCGTATTTGTGGATTCAGGTAGCTCGGCAGACATCCTTTTCAAGTTGGCATTTGACTAGCTTCAGTTGCAGAGAAGCGAGTTGAAGCCCACGAACACTCCTCGGGTGGGGTTCAGCGGAGAGGAAGTCAGGCCCCTCGGGAAAATAACAGTACCTGTGGAAGTCGGCACATGGCCTTGTGCGGTCAGACTCAACCACGATTTCCTGGTGGTCGCGACCCCCTCCCCATACAATGCCATAATAGGGCGGCCAATTACGCATGTCCTACGGGTAGTGGTCTCCACCTACTATTTGGCAATGAAGTTCCCTACAGACTTTGGTGTGGGGGTAGCGCGGGGCGACCAGCTTGAGTCTCGCAAGTGTTATGTTGCCGCCCTGAAGGGAAAAACCAAGGCGGCCGACGACCTCGAACTGGAGCGGCCTGCGGATCAGGGCGGGGAGCGAGCTTCGCCCACAGAGGAAACGGTTGCAATCCCAACTTCGGCTATGGACCCAGCTCGAACGCTACAGATCGGTGCTTCCGTCAAGGAACCTCTACGAACCGAACTGGTGAGTTTCCTACTTCAAAACTTAGATATTTTTGTATGGTCTACGGCCGATATGCCCGGTATTGACCCCAGCCTTATAACTCACAAACTTAATACTGACCCTATAGTCAGACCCATTAGACAGAAGAAACGCAAATTAGCCCTGGAACACTGGAGGGCGGTCGACGAGGAGGTCGAAAAGCTCCTCGCAGCAGACTTCATAAGGGAATTTCATTACCCGAGCTAGGTAGCCAACCCAGTGCTGGTGAAAAAGGTAAACGGCAAGTGGCGCATGTGCGTTGACTACACCGACCTGAACTGAGCTTGCCCGAAAGACTGCTTCCCCCTCCCCAGAATTGACCGCCTAGTGGACACGACCTCGGGACATGAGTTGCTAAGCTTCTTGGATGCCTACTCGGGCTACAACCAAATTAGGATGGACCAGTCCGATGAGGAAAAAACCAGCTTCATAACCGAGTTCGGCATGTACTGCTACAAGGTCATGCCCTTCGAACTGAAGAATGTTGGGGCGGCCTTCGAAAGACTTGTGAATAAGCTGTTTCGGCCCTTAATTGGCACGAAAATAGAATGTTATGTAGATGACATGGTCGTCAAGACGCAGTTTTCACAGGAATTAATACAAGACTTAGATTTTGTCTTCCAAATTCTACGTCAATTTAGCATGAAACTGAACCCAAACAAGTGTGTCTTCGGTGTCACCTCGGGTAAGATAAAGGCCATCCTAGATCTGAGACCACCTCGGAAAGTAAAAGAGGTTCAGAGGCTAAATGGCCGCATAGCCGCTCTGAGCCGCTTCATGTCCAAATCGGCAGACCGCTGTCTACCTTTCTTTAAGGCAATCAAAGGCAAAGGGTTCGAATGGACCCGAGACTGCCAGCTCGCATTCGACGAGCTAAAAAGCTACCTCGCTAGTGTGCCGATCTTAGCCAGGCCTGAGGAGGGCGAGGTCTTAGAATTGTACCTCTCGGCAAGCGACGGGGTGGTCAGTTCGGTACTAATAAAAGAAGTAGATCGGGTCTAGCGGCCCATCTATTATGTTAGTAAAATTCTGCAGGGAGAAGAGACGAGATACCCGCATATAGAAAAGCTAGCATATGCACTAGTAATCGCAGCTCGAAAACTCTGCCCATATTTCCAGGCTCACATTGTCATCGTCTTGACTTACAAACCTCTGAGAAAGTCTTACTCAAGACCGAGGTTTCCGGTCGGCTGACGAAGTGGGCCATCGAGCTCAGCGAGTACGACCTCCAGTATAAGCCACGAACTGAAGGGATAGGATATCCATCGAATGGACGCCCAAAGATTGCGGAATAAGGGGCGAATTTCAAAAAAAAATTCTCTCCCTTCAACTGGGAATCGCATTCCCTATTTAGAAAATCATATTTTCAATGATCATTCTTGAACCATAAACTGAACCAGATCTGAACCAAAAGGAGTAGGAGAGAATTATACTTGATACAGAGAAATAGTATCCCCTAACGAAGGTGTTCATGCCCAAGGAAGGGTCCAAAGACTACTCCCACTGAAGATGGCGGAGTGCAGGATGGAGCAGAATCAGCAGTGTTCTTCTCCAAGAACTCTATCCTTCACAAGAATCAGCAGGATGGCACGTGAGCACAACTTCCTATCAATACTTTCTCAAAGAACTGATGCCAAGATCGAATCTTGACTTCTCCCACAACTGGAGATCGAACTTGCAAAATAGGGTGGCAAGAATAGGGAGGCAGCAAGAAAGAATTCTGCAGGGTTGCTTAATTCTTTCTTCTCTGGTTTCAGCACTAAAGAGGATCTGAATGTGTGTCTTCTCAAGGCTGCCGCCCCCTTCTTCTTTTGTTAACCTAAAAGATCAGCTCCTAATCCAATTAGGAGCTGCTTATCCAAATCATATTTGGATAAGACCTCTCTTTAGGTGATAGGGATAAACCCTTATCTTATCTGCAGATTAGATTAGCTTTCTCCTAATCTCATTTGGAGGTTTCTAGATCTGAATCACAATCAGATCTAGACTCTATGAGTGGATAGGGTCAAGACTCTATCCTATCTGATAATCCATCACAGAATTCGCCCCATTATTAACTAATTAAATAGCCCAGTTTGAAATGGGCTTTAGGCCCATTAAGCTTATGTGCTCACTTAACCTTCCTAACTGCTGCCCAGTTGGGCTTCCTTGTATGGCATGGGACCCAAGCATTGATCTACACATCAGCCACATGGGTTCGGCCCAGCCTTTGTTACAAAGCCTGGCCGAATACACTGTTATGGACAGTGCACCCCTTGAAACCCATCTTATGGGCTCTATGGGCCCAACACTTACCCTAAGTGGTCCCTGGGCCAAGCCACCTTGTAACACCCAGGGATTGTGGGCAGATGCAAGATTAGCCCATCAGGTATTATCCTCAATGGTCTTACACTTTACCTCTCAGCCCATAATGATCATACACTGCCCGACAAGAGAGGACCTCTCCCTCGGCTGCAAGGAACAGTGTTGCACTCTCTGCTTACATGGATCCCGGGAATTAAAACCTTTTGCAAATCATTTCAAAAACATATATATATATATATATTTTGCAAAACAAAATCTCAACAATTGAAATCAGCTGCCAACAGTCTTGGTTTCCATCAGAGAGAGTGCATCCCCGATCATTACCTTTGTCCGACAAAGGGGCTGATCCTGTCACTATGATCACCCACTCAGATGAATTCTCAAACTGTCCCAATATACCCAGGTTTTGACCCCCGCTAAGGATCTCACTGATTGATATATCAAAGACAGCCCAATCCGACACCTAGTGCAGTATCATAATCGAGTCTAGGGGTCGGGTGCAACTTTCCAGTTTTGCCCATCAATCTCCAATGTCTAGGGCAATACTGAAAATCTGGTCCAGTTCATAGATTCAATTAATCCTGCACTATATGTGCCTAGGATCTCACCCTGGCAGCTGAGAGAGGCCACCCCAACCGACTTGGTGACACCACAGTGTCAGCCTTGTCAGGATAGGTCTCCCCAGACCGACCCACTGACTGTGAACATTCTAAACTAACACGAGTCTCATTAAGTGTCCAGTTTAATGGTATTATACAGAAACATACCAAGGGAACATGAATCAAATATGTACTTTTATTCATTTACATTAAACTAATAAAGTACATCATTCTGATTGAAGCAAAGGGCATACAAAACTGTTTAACAACTCCCACTTGCACTTAGGTCCAATCAGGTACAAGCCGGAGTCCCATGCTTTCCACGTGTTTCTTAAACACTTTCTGTGATAGTGGCTTCGTCAATCGGTCTGCTACATTTTCCGCTGACGCTACCTTCTAAATCAGGATGTCCCCTCTACCAACAATCTCCTGCAGTACGTGGTACTTCCTCTTGATGTGCTTCGACTTCGAGTGGGCTCGTGGCTCCTTAGCCTGAGCAATGACTCCATTGTTGTCACACAACAATGGGATGGGTGATGTGCTGGACAGAACTACTCCCAACTCGTGAACGAACTTCTTCATCCACACGGCTTCTTTGGCAGCCTCACTTGCGGCAATGTACTCGGCCTCGGTCGTGGAGTCTGCAGTGGACCCCTGTTTGCTGCTTTTCCAGCAAACAGCACACGATCCTATCGTGAAAACATATCCAGATGTAGACTTTCTATCATCTGGATCCGACTAGAAATCGGTATCTGTATACCCTTGGATCTGTAGTGAGCTACCGTCGAATACTAGACAAAACTCTTTTGTCCTTCGAAAGTACTTAAGTATGTTTTTCATAGCAGTCCAATGCTCCTGCCCTGGGTTGGCCTGAAATCTGCTTACTACACTCACTGCCTGAGCAATGTCAGGACGAGTGCAAAGCATGGCATACATGATGCTCCCTACGGCAGAGGCATAGGGAACGTCTTTCATGTCATCAATCTCCTCAGAAGTCTTGGGAGACATCTTCTTGGAGAGAGTGACTCTGTGCCTGAAAGGAACATTTCCTTTCTTGGAGTTTTCCATGCTGTATCTTTTGACTATTTTGTCAATGTAAGCAGATTGGGATAATCCTATTATCCACTTCGATCTATCTCTATAGAGTCAAAGACCCAGTATATAGGAGGCTTCTCCAAGATCTTTCATGGAGAATTGCTGTGAAAGCCATACTTTCCCTGTAGTTAACATTCCTACATCATTCCCAATGAGTAGAATGTCATCTACATACAAAACAAAGAACGTAACCTTGTCACCACTGGTTTTCCTGTAAACACAGGGTTCATCCGGATTCTGCTCGAAGTCAAACGATTTGACAGCAGAGTCAAAACGGATGTTCCAACTTCTAGAAGCCTGCTTAAGTCCATAAATGGATCTGTTAAGTTTACATACCAGGTTTTCCTGACCTGCAGAAATGAAGCCTTGCGGCTGCTGCATATAGATATTTTCAGTAAGATCTTCATTCAGGAATGCAGTTTTGACATCCTTTGCCAAATCTCATAATCATGGTATGCCGCTACAGCTAGCAGGATCCTAATGGGTTTAAGCATGGCCATAGGTGAAAAGGTTTCCTCATAATCGATGCCCTCTTTCTGAGTGTACCCTTTCGCCACCAGACGAGCTTTGAAGGTCTCAACCTTACCATCGGGGCCCTTCTTCCTCTTGTAAATCCATTTGCATCTGATTACTTTTACCCCGGAGGGTGGATCTACTAGAGTCCAGACTCCATTGGTCTCCATTGAGTCCATCTCTGCTCTCATGGCCTCCACCCACTTCTAGGAATCTATGTCCAACATAGCTTCCGCATAAGTCACGGGATCCTCCTCACTAGTCAAGGTTTCCACCAGGTAACTATCCTGGTCATAACCATAATGGACGGGTGGCCCGGATACCTGAGTGGATCTTCTAGGTTGGTCACTACCTGGAACTTGTGGGACATCTCCCACTGCTCCTGAGCTCTCCTCATCAAGAACAACTTCCTGACGATGGGTGTCCAGGATATAATCGGTTTCCAAGAATTATGCATTTCGACTACAGAACACTTTCTGCTCACTTGGGTCATAGAATAGGTAACCTACAGAGCCTTTTGGGTAGCCTACAAATAGGCAACGGCTGGTCTTGGATTCCAACTTGTCTGCACTCATTCTTTTAACGTGTGCTGAACAACCCCAAATCGTCAGAGAGATATTCGCCACCTCGATCTGATCGAAGGGCTTTAATTTCTCTCCCTAACTGTTTCTCGACCTCTTGTCTGAACTCTTTGAACTTTTCAAAGGATTCAGACTTGTGTCTCATTATGTACACGTAACCATATCGTGAAAAATCATCTGTGAAGGTGATGAAATACACGTGTTGGTTCCGTGTCCTAACAGTTAGGGGACCACATACATCAGTATGTATTAGGTCAAGTGTGCCTATACATCTTTCAGGCTTACCGTTAAATGGCCGTTTCGTCATCTTGCCTTGTAGGCAAGGCTCACAGGTTGGAAGAACTTCTACAGTTAGAAAATCCAAAGGACCATCCTTTACCAACCTTGTAATTCGGTCAACACCGATGTGGCCAAGTCGGTAATGCCACAAACACGTGGGACTAACTGTATCACGGGCTCTCTTCTTGGGGATTTCAGCTGACATAGTTTCGGTTATGTTAGTTTCTAGAGAATGATAGAACATAGAGACCGTTCTCCTGTTCCCCGTATGCGATGAATCTGTTGTTTCTTTTAATAGTAATCGTATTACTAAAGAAGACAAAATAACCATCTGTACACAGTTTTGAAACAGAAATCAAATTTCTCCTTAAATTTTGTACATAAAGACAATCTTTCAGTACAATCGTTCCTTCTCTAAAAAGTAACTTCACGGTTCCTATGGCCGCGGCTACAATAGTTGCATTAGTCCCCAAGTAGAGTGTGACTTTTCCTTCACTCAGCCTTCTGCTTACCTTGAACCCCTGCAGTGAGTTACACGCATGAGTTGAAGCCTCGGAGTCAATACACCAGGACGCAGAAGCTACCAACAGATTGGTTTCTATAACACAAGTTTCGAAATTACCTTTCTTGGATTCCAGGTAGGCAGGACAGTTCCTTTTCCAGTGGCCGGTCTTCTTGCAAAAAAGACAGGCATCTGATGCCTTGTCCTTCCTCTGTTTCTTGAGTTTGGCAGCCTTCTTCTGGGGCTTTCTCTTTGCCTTCCTTTTCTTGCCCTGTTTGCCAGTTTCAACAAGCAAGGCAATGGGCTCATCCTTTAATCAATTCTTCGGCCCTCTACAACATATTGTTGAGTTCCTGCAAGCTGATGTTCATCTTGTTCATGTTGTAGTTCATGATGAATGGATTAAAGGATGGAGGCAGAGAGTTGAGAATAGCATCGATCTGTGTTACCAGATCCAGCCCGGATCCAAGAGCCTCCAGTTTGTTGATATAGCCCATCATCCGAAGACAATGGTCGTGAACTTGTTGGCCCTTGGACATCTGTGCGGTCATGAACTGTTTCAAGACCTTCGGCCGAGTAGAACGATTCTGCTCTTCATACATTATCTTCAGATTGTCCAGTACGTCCTTAGCTAGTTCGATCTGATCGAACTACCTCTGAATTGGATTGTCTAAAGAGGCAATGATATAGCAGCGGGCAAGGGAGTTTTTCTCCTCCCATTCTTGGTATTCTCTTCTCTAGGCCTCGGAAGCCCTATCTCCCGGACGATCCGGGGCAGGATTCTTGGCTACCTTATCCAACTTTTCAGAGGTTAAGACCAACATAAGGTTCCTGTACCAATCGGCATAGTTTGGGCCCTTCAACTTGTTGTCATCAAGTAGTTTTGCAAATGATCCGTTTGCCATTTTCTGATAAAAGAGCAAACATCAGTCCACAACCTAATTTGATTCATGTTCATTACATAGATATGGATTTTAATCTACGTTCCATTTCCATTTATTCATCTCTGAGATTTCCCTCCTTTCTTAGTGACGGAGACTACGGATTGTCTCTGGAAATGTGGGAAATCACATAGGGTGCATGGAGCCAACTGTTTCAGCTACATAACCCCACTACCTTTCTGTGAATGATCATATCCACTCATCACATGAGCTTTCCCTTTGGCCTCTGTCAAACTAGGTTCAGAGCCATTTTCAGGTAAACCTTTCTGTCCAGTGACTGCTTACCCATCATGTTCGTAAACGCCAAGGTACCGTGAGAGAGTTCCCATTTTCTAGTGAAGCCCCTCCCACATCGGTCTATGATGCCCCTATCATCTTATGAAACACTCAGACAAGCCCAACAGCAAATGGATAGCCCATTTTTTGGTGTGTTTCATTCATTACTGAAGGACCCATCCTCATGCTAATGATGGAAGGCCTTTAGAGAGTTCATCATATGAATCTCCCTATCACATGCACTCATATTAGATAGAGGGAACAGTTAATTACGCCCTAGTTTGATCTAGGTCAAACCAAAGTGGCTCCCACTGACTTTCATAAAGTCAGATTTCGGTGGACCTAAATCGGCTAGGGTTCCGCACGTAACCTCTTGATGAGGTGTGGGGCCCACCACTGAGGGAGGTCATCCAATGACCAAAAGGGACACTATGGCAATGATGTACATTCAGCCATGGTGTGCGCAAGAGCCACTGTCGATTGAGCATGGGCCAAGCACTTATGGCCCATGTACGTAGCACATCACACATCCATACATCACATGCAGGGATAAATTGATCCAATCAATTAATCATTTGTAGGCCCATTTGAAAGAAGGCATCAAGAGCAAAGAAAGACAAATCGGATGATTTTTTACAGTTTTGACATCGTTCAGTGATCTGGGCCTAACTCGCGTCTCCGAACTCTGAATGGGATGATTCAAGATTCGCGTCTCCGCAGTTGAAGCCCAACTCGCAGAAAAGCCTGGCTGAAGCCCAATTCGCAGAGGAGGTCTATTACGAATCCAAGAACAAGAAACTAAGAAGAATCCTTCTAGATTTAAATTCTTGATGTAATCTTAGAGTGATAAAAGGATTGAGTTCAAGAGATAAAGAAATAGGATAAGAATTAGGATAGGACTTTCTAATTCTTGTAAAGATCAACTTCAAGAGAAAGTAGGAGACCACCCCCTCCCCTTTAATCTATATAAAGGAGGGGGCGGACCAGCTTTAGGAGGACTTAATCACTTGATGACTGGATCACTGAATCATTCAATCATTCAACTTCTGATTCAAGTCAAGAAGCAAGGAGCAATCAGTCAAGAAGGGTTCAAGAAAGGTTCAAGAGTTCAAGAAACTTCAAGAAGAGGAGATCTCAGCACCATGGGCGAATTCAAGAGTTCTTTCTTCCCCTTTGTTTGTTTTAATTCTTCCATCATGAACTGATTTGTTCTTGCTAGGGCTATGGAAAGCCTAACCATGTTAATGAATATATTTTTATCTTCTTGATTTATCCAAGATTGTGATTTCCATATAGTCTATGAATTATTGTGCTTAATGCAATTAAGAGCTTGGCCACCTCTTAATTGATTTGGGTTATGTGAATAAATTGAGAGAGGAATTCAAATAATTGACAAAATAATTCATAGTGTGAATTGAATGGTATATAGATATATATATACATGATTCATCTGAATTTAATGGTTTTCTTGGACTTAATGCACTTCCATCTTGAGAGCTCTACTCGAGAGATCGAAGGGTTACCTGATAGGCGTAGGTTTAGTATATCTCGAGAGAGAATATTAAATAAATTTGTGAAAATCTCAGCTTATGGGAATAACAATTAGTCTTGGATAATTGGACCCATCAATATTCATTGCATTGGTTAGGTGGACCAAAAGTCCTAGCGATTCCATCATTTGCATATTCGATTAGTGATCACCCTTGTTTTTATTTTCTTTGTTCCAGTTTTATTTTCAGTAGTTCTTGCTTAATCCTAAATTTCGATTGTCCAAATAATTAGGGAAAACTGTGATTCTAATACTTGTTTTGTTAAATCCCCGTGGGAACGATATTATTATACTACTTGATAACTAGTGCACTTGCTAGGGTTATATATTTATAGCTATCAAGTTTTTGGCGCCGCTGCCGGGGATTTAATCCTAAAATAATATTAGAATTTGTTAACCTTGATTAATTTGAACTTTTTATTTCTATTATTATTTTTATTATTATTCTATTTTCCTATTTCTTTTTATTTCTGTTATTATTTTTATTTTTTATTTGTTTGTTCGAATTCTTGTTAGTTCAGAATTACTAGTGCATGACACGTACTAGACAGGAAGGATTAGCAGAATTCGATCCTGAGATTGAAAGGACCCTTCGTTTGTTGCAAAGGGCCAACAAAGGAAAAGCAAGAGAGGAGATTGTTATTTGCGAACCAGCCATAGAGATAGAAGGAGAGATGGCAGAAGGAAATTGCACCCTCTTGGATTATGCTTGTCCAAACATTGATGGGGCGACATCCAGCATTTGCAAGCCTACCATCCATGCCAATAATTTTGAAATCAAGCCTGCAATAATTCAAATGATCCAGACAAGCATTCAGTTTAGTGGGTTACCAAGTGATGACCCTAATGCACACATTGTTAACTTCCTTGAAATATGTGATATATTTAAACACAATAGAGTTAGTGATGATGCAATTGGGTTAAGATTATTTTCTTTTTCACTGCGTGATAGAGCTAAAGATTGGCTCAACTCACTCCCTGCAGGAAGCATCACCACTTGGAATGATTTAACCCAGAAATATTTGGCTAAATATTTCCCACCCTCCAAAACAGCAAAATTAATTAATGATATTACCACTTTTGCTCAATTTGAGAGGGAGTCCTTGTATGAAGCATGGGAACAATTCAAGGAAATGCTTAGGAAGTGTCCTCACCATGGGATACCAACTTGGCGACAGATTCAGACATTTTACAATGGTATTAATCCCTCTAATCGATCTATTATTGATGCAGCCGCAGGTGGTACGATCATGAGGAAAACACCGGAGGAAGCTTATGACCTAATAGAGGAGATGGTGTCAAACAGCTATCAGTGGAGCAGTGATCGAACCAATCAGAGGGGAGTACACCATATCGATTCCCTTGCAGCCATATCTACGCAACTTGCTAGTCTGAATAAGAAGTTTGATGCTTTTAATATTGCAGCCATTAATACACCATCTAGCATCTCATGCGATTTATGTGGTCAAATAGGACATACTAAATCTGATTGTCAATTAAATAGTCCTTTTATTTCCCATGAGAATGCTAATTTTATCTCTCATGCTGGCAGGACAAATTTCAACCCATACTCCAATACATACAACCCAGGGTGGAGGAGTCATCCCAACTTCTCTTGGAGCAACAATCATCAAAAGGCACCCATGGAATTCCAACCACAACCGCCCCCACAAGAGAAAAAGAGCAATCTGGAGGAGATGATTTCTAAGTTCATCAACACTGCTGAAGCAAAATTCCAAAGCCATGAAACAGCAATTAAGAACTTAGAAGTTCAAATGGGGCAGGCTGTGAGCATGTTATCAGAGAGGAAAGAAGGAAGGCTGCCCAGCAACACAGAAAAAAATCCCAGAGAACATGTGAATGCCATAACCTTAAGAAGCGGGAAGACAATCGATGAAACCCAAGAAGACGACAAGGACGCTGAATCGGCCAATCTGCAAAAGAAGAATGAGGGAAGTACCCCTAAACTAAATTTACATGAAATCCAACTCCCCATTCCCTACCCAAGAAGAGTTTTGAAGGCCAAATTAGATAAACAATTTGAAAAATTTTTGGAAGTATTTAAAAAGATTCACATTAACCTTCCTCTTCTTGATGTGTTATCGCAGATGCCCAAGTATGCAAAATTCCAAAAGGAGGTGATGTCCAACAAAAGAAAATGGGAGGATTGCGAGATGGTAAAATTAAACGAAGATTGTTCAGCCATTCTTAAAAATAAGCTACCACCAAAACTGAAGGATCCAGGGAGTTTCTCTATACCCTGCACCATAGAAAATGCTGAATTCGATAAAGCCTTGTGTGATCTTGGTGCTAGTATAAATTTAATGCCTTACTCTATTTTTAAGAGACTTTGATTACATGAACTAACACCTACCACCATTACCCTACAACTAGCTGATCGAAGTATCAAATACCCTAGGGGAATAGTGGAAGATGTTCTAGTTAAAGTAGGGAATTTTATCATCCCTGCTGATTTCATCGTGTTGGATATGGAGGAGGATAGATTGATGCCATTAATTCTAGGGAGACCCTTTCTTGCAACCGATAATGCTTTAATTGATGTACAAAAGGGTCAACTTACTCTTAGGATTAATGGAGAAGAAATGATATTTAATGTTTTTCAAACCCTGAAGTATCCTAACACTAAAGAACATGAAATTTATGTAATCGACTCCATTGATGTGGTGCCAGCAGAAATTAATAAATCAAAGATAGATGACCCCCTTGCAAACTGTCTCATTAATTCTGGTAATAACATGCAGGTAGTGGAGGACGAAGTAGAGGAGGTAATAAACTATTTAGAAGCCGGCCAAGAAGAATGCAAGCCACGAAAAGGGAAGTTTCTACCATTAGATGGGTCGATCTCCTCTAAACAACTATTACCCTCCATCAAAGCACCTCCAGCTTTGGAACTCAAACCCTTACCTTTTCATTTAAAATATATGTTTTTGGGAGACAGTTCCACCTTACCTGTAATCATCTCTTCTGATTTGATAGGCCTCCACGAGGAAAAGCTTGTGAGGGTACTCAAGCAACACATATCGGCCATAGGATGGAGCAGTGCAGACATAAAAGGAATCAGCCCGTTGGTATGCACACACAAAATTCTGATGGAGGAAGGCTGCAGTCCCAAGGCACAACCACAAAGGAGGCTGAATCCAAAAATGCAACAGGTGGTAAAGGCAGAAATTCTGAAATGGCTCGAAGCAGGTATTATTTATCCAATTTCAGATTCATCATGGGTAAGTCCCGTTCAAGTCGTACCAAAGAAAGGTGGGATGACTGTAATCATAAATGAAAATAATGAATCAACTCCCACAAGAACAATAACTGGCTGGAGGGTGTGCATAGACTATCGAAAATTAAATGAGGCCACCAGGAAAGATCACTTTCCACTGCCATTTGTTGATCAGATGATAGAGAGACTTGCAGGGCATGAATACTATTGCTTCCTGGACGGCTACTCCGGGTACCTTTAAGTACCCATTGCACTGGTAGATCAGGAGAAAACCACTTTTACTTGCCCTTATGGGACCTTTACCTTTAGGAGAATGCCTTTTGGACTGTGCAATGCCCCTGCTACTTTCCAACGGTGTATGATGTCCTTATTTGGTGACTTCATCGATGACTTCATGGAAGTCTTCATGGATGATTTCTCTATTTATGGATCATCATTCGATGAATGCTTGATTAATTTGGGAAAGGTACTCCAAAGGTGTGAGGAATCTAACCTTATTTTAAACTGGGAAAAATTCCATTTCATGGTTAGAGAAGGAATCATTCTAGGGCATAAGGTGTCCTCCCGGGGCATCGAGGCTGATAAAGCTAAAATAGAACTGATTGAAAAATTACCTCCACCACAATCAATAAAAGATGTTAGGGGCTTCCTCGGGCATGCCAGTTTTTATAGGTGGTTCATCAAAGATTTCTCAAAAATCGCCAGGCCCCTAACAAATCTGCTAGTTAAGGATGTGCCTTTTGATGTCAATGATGATTGTTTGCATGCATTCAACATTCTTAAAGAGAAATTGGTTCAAGCACCGATTGTATCAGCTCCTGAATGGGAACTACCCTTCGAAATAATGTGTGATGCAAGCAATGATACCTTAGGCGCAGTGCTAGGGAAAAGAAAAGATAAGAAATTCCATACCATTTACTATGCAAGTAGGACCATGAATGAAGCACAAAAAAATTATTCCACTACCGAAAAGGAATTACTTGCAGTAGTATTTGCTATTGAAAAATTCAGATCCTATCTGCACTTATCTAAAGTTATCATATTCACTGACCACGCTGCCTTGAGATATCTGCTTGCTAAGAAAGATGCAAAACCTAGGCTGCTACGATGGATCTTGCTGCTACAAGAATTTGATTTAGAAATTAAGGACAAAAAGGGTAGTGAAAACACAGTGGCTGACCATTTATCAAGGCTGGATGAAAAGTATGTTGAAAATATTGATAATTCAGCCTTACATGATGAATTCCCAGATGAGCAACTCTATGTGATTAATGAAAACAATGAACCTTGGTTTGCTGATTTGGCTAATTTCTTGGCAGGGAAGGTGATGCCTCTTCACCTGACATATCAACAGAGAAAGAAAATTTTCTCTGATGTGAAATATTACTTGTGGGATGAACCCTACTTGTATAAAATCTGCAGGGACGGCTTGATAAGTAGATGTATTGTTGAGGAGGAAGTACAAAGTGTCATACAATTCTGCCATGACAAAGAAGCCGGAGGTCACCATGGAGCATCAAGAACTGCTTCAAAAATTCTTCAAAGTGGTTTGTATTGGCCATCACTCTTCAGGGACGTATTCAAATATGTAAGTGCGTGCAATCATTGCCAAAGGATAGGTAATATCTCCCGAAGAAATGAGATGCCCTTGAGCAACATACTTGTCTGCGAAATATTTGATGTGTGGGGCATCGATTTCACGGGACCTTTTCCGAAGTTTGTTAATAATTCTTATATACTTGTGGCTGTGGACTATGTGAGCAAATGGGTGGAAGCATGTGCCTACCCTACTAATGATGCTCGAGTTGTCATTAAATTCATGAAAAAATTTATATTTACTCGTTTTGGAACACCTCGAGCCATCATAAGTGATGGGGGAAAGCACTTTTGCAATAGGCAATTTGAACAACTATTAAATAAGTATGGTGTTACACACCGAATTGCAACCCCTTACCACCCTCAGACCAGCGGCCAAGTAGAGGTTTCTAATAGGGAATTAAAACAGATTTTAGAAAAAACGGTTACCACATCCAGGAGAGATTGGTCCTTAAAGTTAGATGATGCACTTTGGGCTTACCATACTGCATTTAAAACCCCAATTGGTATGTCGCCCTACCAACTAGTTTTTGGCAAAGCATGCCATCTACCCGTTGAGTTGGAACATAAAGCTTATTGGGCTACCAAATTTCTGAATTTTGAATTAAGCAATGCAGGTGAGGCAAGGAAACTTCAGCTCAATGACTTAGATGAATGAAGGAATCACGCTTACGAGAACACCCTCACCTACAAAGAAAAAACCAAGGCATGGCATGATTCTTGAATTGCTGGGAAGGAATTCAAGGAAGGAGATAAGGTGCTGCTCTTTAATTCTCGCCTAAAGCTATTTCCTGGGAAATTGAAAACCAGATGGAGTGGACCTTTTGTGGTGGCTAAGGTATTCCCGTATGGAGCAATCGAACTACATAATGATGATGGGAGTACATTCAAGGTAAATGGACACCGGTTGAAACATTATATTGAAGGAGAGCAACCCATCCATCATGGGTCCATCCTCTCCTTGAAACCGCCATGAAAGAAAGGTGAAGGTCAAGCTCACGACTTAAAAAAAGTGCTTGTGGGAGGCAACCCATTAAGTTTCTTTGTTTGATTCAGTTTTCTTTCTTATGAGTATGTTTTTCTCTTTTTCGTATCTCACATCTATAGGATCTCAATGAGACATTCAAGGAAGTCCTCTTCAATCTCTCTCTCTTTTCGTATTATGCATATTCCATACATTGAGGACAATGTATATCTTAAGTGTGGGGGAGGAGTAAGGGGTTGATAAAATTTTCGAACTCTAGCATGCTTTGATCATCATTTTTTACCTTTCCTGGTGTATAGAAACCAATTTGTTGGTAGCTTCTACGTCCTGGTGTATTGACTCCGGGGCTTCAACTCATGCGTGTAACTCACTGTAGGGGTTCAAGGTAAGCAGAAGGCTGAGTGAAGGAGAAGTAACACTCTACTTGGGGACTACTGCAACTGTTGCAGCCGCGGCCATAGGAACCGTGGAATTATGTTTTAGAGAAGGAATAATTGTACTGAAAGATTGTCTTTATGTACAAAATTTAAGAAGAAATTTGATTTCTGTCTCAAAACTGTGTACAGATGGTTATTCTGTCTTCTTTAGTAATACGATTACTATTAAAAGAAATAACAGATTCATCGCATACGGGGAACTAGAGAATGGTCTCTATGTTCTACATCCTTCTCTAGAAACTAACATAACCGAAACTACGTCGGCTGAAAACCCCAAAAAGAGAGCCCGTGATACAGTTAATCCCACGTGTCTGTGGCATTATCGACTTGGCCACATCGGTGTTGACCGAATCACAAGATTGGTAAATGATGGTCCTTTAGATTTTCTAACTGTAGAAGATCTTCCCACTTGTGAGCCTTGCCTACAAGGCAAGATGACGAAATGGCCACTTAACGGTAAGCCTGAAAGATGTACGGGCACACTTGACCTAATACATACTGATGTATGTGGTCCCCTGAGTGTTAGGACATGAAATCAACACGTGTATTTCATCACCTTCACAGATGATTTTTCACGATATGGTTACGTGTACCTAATGAGACACAAGTCTGAATCCTTTGAAAAATTCAAAGAGTTTAGACAAGAGGTCGAGAAACAGTTAGGGAGAGAAATTAAAGCCCTTCGATCAGATCGAGGTGGTGAGTATCACAAGTGACTACTTAAGGCAAAATGGGATAGTATCACAAGTGACTCCTCCTGCTACACCACAACTTAACGGTGTTTCAGAGAGGAGGAATAGGACCTTATTAGATATGGTCCGGTCGCTTCTCATACACTCAGAGTTACCTACATCCTTTTGGGGTTACGCATTAGAGACTGCGATATACGTGCTGAATCGGGTTCGAACCAAATCGGTTCCGAATACTCCATATGAACTTTGGACCGGAAAGAAACCAAGTGTCAGACACTTGAAGATTTGGGGTTGTCCAACACACGTTAAAGGAATGAGTGCAGACAAGTTGGAATCTAAGACAAGCCATTGCCTATTTGTAGGCTACCCAAAAGGCTCTGTAGGTTACCTTTTCTATGACCCAAGTGAGCAGAAAGTGTTCTGCAGTCGAAATGCGCAATTCTTGGAAACCGACTATATCCTGGACACCCATCGTCAGGAAGTTGTTCTTGATGAGGAGAGCTCAGGAGCAGTGGGAGATGTCCCACAAGTTCTAGGTAGTGACCAACTTAGAAGATCCACTCGGGCATCTAGGCCACCAGTCCGTTATGGTTATGACCAGGATAGTTACCTGGTGGAAACCTTGACTAGTGAGGAGGATCCCGTGACTTACGCGGAAGCTATGTTGGAGATAGATTCCTAGAAGTGGGTGGAGGCCATGAGGGCAGAGATGGACTCAATGGAGACCAATGGAGTCTGGACTCTAGTAGATCCGCCCTCCGGGGTAAAGGCAATCGGTTGCAAATGGATTTACAAGAGGAAGAAGGGCCCCGATGGTAAAGTTGAGACCTTCAAGGCTCGTCTGGTGGTGAAAGGGTACACTCAGAAAGAGGGCATCGATTATGAGGAAACCTTTTCGCCTGTGGCCATGCTTAAATCCATTAGGATCCTGCTAGCTATAGCAGCATACCATGATTATGAGATTTGGCAGATGGATGTCAAAACTGCATTCCTGAATGGAGATCTTACTGAAGATATCTATATGCAGCAGCCGCAAGGCTTCATTGCTGCAGGTCAGGAAAACATGGTATGTAAACTTAACAGATCCATTTATGGACTTAAGCAAGCTTCTAGAAGTTGGAACATCCGTTTTAATTCTGCTGTCAAATCGTTTGACTTCGAGCAGAATCCGGATGAACCCTGTGTCTACAGGAAGTTCAGTGGAGATAAGGTTACCTTCTTGGTTCTGTATGTAGATGACATTCAACTCATTGGGAATGATGTAGGAATGTTAACTACGGTGAAAGTATGGCTTTCACAGCAATTCTCCATGAAAGATCTTGGAGAAGCCTCCTATATACTGGGTCTTCGACTCTATAGAGATAGATCAAAGCGGATAAGAGGATTATCCCAATCTGCTTACATTGATAAAATAGTCAAGAGATACAGCATGGAAAACTCCAAGAAAGGAAATGTTCCTTTCAGGCACGGGGTCACTCTCTCCAAGAAGATGTCTCCCAAGACTTCTGAGGAGATTGATGGCATGAAAGATGTTCCTTATGCCTCAGCCGTAGGGAGCATCATGTATGCCATGCTGTGCACTCGTCCTGACATAGCTCAGGCAGTGAGTGTAGTAAGCAGATTTCAGGCCAACCCAGGGCAGGAGCATTGGACTGCTGTGAAAAACATACTTAAGTACCTTCGAAGGACAAAAGAGTTTTGTCTAGTATTCGACGGTAGCTCATTACAGATCCAAGGGTATACAGATGCCGATTTCCAGTCAGACCTAGATGATAGAAAGTCTACATCTGGATATGTTTTCACAATAGTATCGTGTGCTGTTTGCTGGAAAAGCAGCAAACAGGGGTCCACTGCAGACTCCACGACCGAGGCCGAGTACATTGCCGCAAGTGAGGCTGCCAAAGAAGCCGTATGGATGAAGAAGTTCGTTCACGAGTTGGGAGTAGTTCCGTCCAGCACATCACCCATCCCATTGTTGTGTGACAACAACGGAGCCATTGCTCAGGCTAAGGTGCCACGAGCCCACTCGAAGTCAAAGCACATCGAGAGGAAGTACCACGTACTACGGGAGATTGTTGGTAGAGGGGACGTCCTAATTCAGAAGGTAGCGTCAGCGGAAAATGTAGCAGACCCATTGACAAAGCCACTATCACAGAAAGTGTTTGAGAAACATGTGGAAAGCATGGGACTCCGGCTAGTACCTGATTGGACCTAAGTGCAAGTGGGAGCTGTTAGACAGTTTTGTATGCCCTTAGCTTCAATCAGAATGATGTACTTTATGAGTTTATTGTAAATAAATAAAGATGCATATTTGATTCATGTTCCCTTGGTATGTTTCTGTGTAATACCCTTAAACCGGACACTTAATGAGACTCGTGTTAGTTTAGAATGTTCACAGCCAGTGGGTCGGTCTGGGGAGACCTATCCTGGCAAGGCTGACACTGTGGTGCCACCAAGTCGGTTGGGGTGGCCTGTCTCAGCTGCCAGGGTGAGACCCTAGGCACATACAGTGTAGGATTAATTGAATCTATGAACTGGACCAGATTTCCAGTATTGCCCTGGACCTTGGAGATTGATGGGCAAAACTGGAAAGTTACACCCGACCCCTAGACTCGATTATGATACTGCACTAGGTGTCGGATTGGGCTGTCTTTGATATACCAATCAGTGAGATCCTTAACGGGGGTCAAAACCTGGGTATGTTGGGACAGTCCAAGAATTCATCTAAGTGGGTGATCATAGTGACAGGATCAACCCCTTTGTCGGACAAAGGTAATGATCGGGGATGCGCTCTCACTGATGGAAACCAAGGCTGCCGGCAGCCGATTTCAACCGTTGAGATTTGTTTTGCAAAATATATTTTATATAAGATATAAAAGTATATGTATGGTTTCTAAAATGTTTGCAAGAAGGTTTTAATTCCCGGGATCCATATTAGTGGAGAGTGCAACACTGTTCCTTGCAGCCGAGGGAGAGGTCCTCTCTTGTCGGGCAGTGTATGATCATTATGGGCTGAGAGGTTAAGTGTAAGACCATTGAGGATAATACCTGATGGGCTAATCTTGCATCTGCCCACAGTCCCTAGGTGTTACAAGGTGGCTTGGCCCAGGGACCTCTTAGGGTAAGTGTTGGGCCCGTAGAGCCCATTTGATGGGTTTCAGGGGGTGCACTGTCTTTAACAATGTATTCGGCCAGGCCTTGTAACAAAGGCTGGGCCGAACCCATGTGGCTGATGTGTAGATCAATGCTTGGGTCCCACGCCATACAAGGAAGCCCAACTGGGCAGCAGTTAAGAGGGTTAAGTGAGCACATAAGCTTAATGGGCCTAAAGCCCATTTCGAATTGGGCTATTTATTTAGTTAATAAAGGGGCGAAATCTGAAGTGGATCAACTAATAGGATTGGGCTTAATGGGCCTAAAGACCTTATCACTTAAAGGGACTTCTAACCCAAATGTGATTTGGATTAGCAACTCCTGATCTGATTAGGAGCTAATCCCTTTAAGCTTATAAAAGAAGGGGGTGGCAGCCTTTAGACACACACAACATACAGATCATCAGGTTTTCTTTAGTGCTGAAATCAAGAAGAGAGAATTCTGCTCCCTGCAAATACTCTCTTGTCGCCTCCCTGTTCTTGTCGCCCAGTTTGCCAGTTCGATTTCCAGCTGTGGGAGAAGTCAAGATTGGATCTTGACATCAGTTCTTTGAGAAAGGATTGAAAGGAAGCTGTGCTCACGTACCATCTTGCTGATTCTTGCGAAGGACAGAGTTCTTGGAGAAGAACACTGCTGATTCTGCTCCACCTGCACTGCGCCATCTTCAGTGGGAGCAGTCTTTGGATCCTTCCTTGGGCGTGAACACCTTCGTTGGGAGATATTACTTCTCCGTATTAGGTATAATCCTTCCCACTCCTTTTGGTTAAGATCTGGTTCAATTTATGGTTCAAAATTGATCCTTGAAAATATGATTTTCTAAATGTGGAATACGGTTCCCAGTTGAAGGGAGAGAAAAATTTTTGAAATTCGCCCCTTATTCCGCAATCTTTGGGCGTCCATAGGATGGATCTCTCATCACTTCAAGCCTAACCATGTTAATGAATATATTTTTATCTTCTTGATTTATCCAAGATTGTGATTTCCATATAGTCTATGAATTATTGTGCTTAATGCAATTAAGAGCTTGGCCACCTCTTAATCGATTTGAGTTATGTGAATGAATTGAGAGAGGAATTCACATAATTGATAGAATAATTCATAGTGTGAATTGAATGGTATATAGAGATATATATACATGATTCATCTGAATTTAATGGTTTTCTTGGACTTAATGCACTTCCATCTTGAGAGCTCTACTCGAGAGATCGAAGGGTTACCTGATGGGCGTAGGTTTAGTATATCTCGAGAGAGAATATTAAATAAATTTGTGAAAAGTCTTGGATAATTGGACCCATCAATATTCATTGCATTGTTTAGGTGGACCAAAAGTCCTAGCGATTCCATCATTTGCATATTCGATTAGTGATCACCCATCAATATTCAGTAGTTCTTGCTCAATCCTAAATTTCGATTGTCCAAATAATTAGGGAAAACTGTGATTCTAATACTTGTTTTGTTAAATCCCCGTGGGAACGATATTATTATACTACTTGATAACTAGTGCACTTGCTAGGGTTATATATTTATAGCTATCAATCTACACATCAGCCACATGGGTTCGGCCTAGCCTTTGTTACAAAGCCTGGCCAAATACACTGTTATGGACAGTGCACCCCTTGAAACCCATCTTATGGGCTCTATGGGCCCAACACTTACCCTAAGTGGTCCCTGGGCCAAGCCACCTTGTAACACCCAGGGACTGTGGGCAGATGCAAGATTAGCCCATCAGGTATTATCCCCAATGGTCTTACACTTAACCTCTCAGCCCATAATGATCATACACTGCTCGACAAGAGAGGACCTCTCCCTCGACTGCAAGGAACAGTGTTGCACTCTCTGCTTACATGGATCCCGGGAATTAAAACCTTTTGCAAATTATTTCGAAAACATATATATATATATATATATATATTTTGCAAAACAAAATCTCAACAATTGAAATCGACTGCCGGCAGTCTTGGTTTCCATCAGAGAGAGTACATCCCCGATCATTACCTTTGTCCGGCAAAGGGGTTGATCCTGTCACTATGATCACCCACTCAGATGAATTCTCAGACTGTCCCAATATACCCACGTTTTGACCCCCACTAAGGATCTCACTGATTGGTATATCAAAGACAGCCCAATCTGACACCTAGTGCAGTATCATAATTGAGTCTAGGGGTCGGGTGTAACTTTCCAGTTTTGCCCATCAATCTCCAAGGTCCAGGGCAATACTGAAAATTTGGTCCAGTTCATAGATTCAATTAATCCTACACTGTATGTGCCTAGGGTCTCACCCTGGCAACTGAGACAGGCCACCCCAACCGACTTGGTGGCACCACAGTGTCAGCCTTGTCAGGATAGGTCTCCCCAGACCGACCCACTGACTGTGAACATTCTAAACTAACACGAGTCTCATTAAGTGTCCAGTTTAAGGGTATTACACAGAAACATACCTAGGGAACATGAATCAAATATGTACTTTTATTCATTTACAATAAACTCATAAAGTACATCATTCTGATTGAAGCTAAGGGCATACAAAACTGTCTAACACGAACTGCTATTAAGGCCCAAGCCTTAGCAGATTTTATCGCTGAGTGCACATTCAGCCTCGAAGTTCCTAGGTCGGTTTAGCCCGAGATCCCCAGTTCGGGTGAGCCCGGAGCTCCCAAGCCAATAGAGTCTGAACCCCATGAAGTAGCAGCCAGTGTGGCATCTCTCCTGGTTAGGCCAAATGCGAACTGGGATGAGGAACCCTGGATCCTTCACGTAGATGGCTCCTCGAACCAGTAGGGCAACGTGGCTGGAATAGTGTTGCACGGCCCGGGTGGCACAAAATTGGAATACGTACTACGCTTTGAGTTCGCGGCATCTAACAACAAGGCGGAGTATGAGGCATTGATAGTGGGGCTGAACCTAGCACAAAAGGTAAGAGCAAAACACATAGTTATCTGCAGCGATTCCCAGCTTGTGGTCAACCAGGTGACGGGCGAATACGAAGCACGCGAGCTGACTATGATCGCCTACTTGGCAAAAGTAAAGGAGGCTCTGCTCAACTTCCAGTCACACTTCATAAGGCAAATCCCGAGGTCAAAGAACACTGAGGCTGATGCCCTATCCCGGTTAGCCAGCACGAGTCACAACACCATGAGAACTGTGTATATAGAGGACTTACCTCGGCCTAGCATTCTCGGTGGGGCAGAGGAGGTCGCTCCTGTCCTTGAAGCAGAGCCGAGCTGGATCGACCCACTCACGAGCTTTTTGCTAGATGGAACCCTCCCTGCAGACTGCAATGTAGCCAGGAGGGTGCAGCGCCAGGCAGCCAATTACGTCATAATAGATGAACGACTGTATCGACGGTCCTATACGCTCCCCTACCTGCGTTGCTTGCGACCTGCCGAAGCCAAGCTCGTACTCTGCGACACTCAAGAGGGTCAGTGCGGCGGACACTTGGGAGGCAGAGCCCTCGCCCAGAAGGCACTTCGACAAGGGTACAACTGACCAACGATGAAGGCAGAGGCCCTTGAGCTCGTCAGAAAATGCGACAAGTGTCAGAAGCATGCCAATATCTACCATCAGCCTGCCGCCAACCTCAAGTACCTCACCAGTCCATGGCCCTTTGTGTAATGGGGCATCGACCTCCTGGGGCCATTCCCGCCAGCACAGGTGGGAGGAAGTTCCTAGTGGTGGCGGTATATTACTTCACAAAGTGGATAGAAGCCGAACCTCTGGCAACAGTTACAGCCTGAAACGTACAGAACTTCTTTTGGAAGAACATAGTATGTCACTTCGGGTTACCTCGTGTACTGATCTCCGACAATGGCAAGCAGTTCAAGGATATCAAGTTTCAGGAATGGTGCCAAGATATGGGAATTTGGCAGAACTTCACATCGGTCGCACACCCGCAGGAAAACGGTCAGACAGAAGTAATGAACAGAGCTATCCTCCACGGACTGAAAGCGCGACTAGACCAAGCTAAAGGGTTGTGGGCGGACGAGCTACCAAGTGTTCTATGGGCTCACCGAACAACGGAAAAAACCGCCACAGGAGAAACCCCCTTTAACCTCACCTACGGCACTGAAGCGGTAATCCCGACGGAGATCAAAATACCTACACTACGAATTGAAGCATATGACAATCAGACAAACGGAGACGAGTTACGTACCAACCTCGACCTACTGGACGAGTTACGTACTATAATGCCAAAGTAAAGAAATGAAGCTTCCGCATCGGCGACTTGGTTCTCCGTAAGATCATGGCACCCGAGCCCGACGTGGGCAAACTTGGACCAAATTGGGAAGGGCCCTATCGAGTAAAGCGAGCGCTTGGGGGGGCATACGAGCTCAAAACTTTAGAGGGCAAACAAGTACCCCGAGCATGGAACGTCGTTAACTTGAGACGATACTATCTATAGATCACTAAGCGAAGTGGACTAAGTCGCTACCAGAGCCTTAAGGATAGAATGCCGAGTTAACAAGGACCTCAGCATAGGCAAAAGAAGGCAAAACAGGCCGCACGAGTGCAGTAACCCGAGCAAAACAGATCGGGCATATGGTAAGTTCGGCAAATACAGTCAGTTCGGGAGAAAGAGCGACCAACACTTAACCAAAAGAAAGTCATTCCATTGCAAAATAAGGGAGTGTACATTTCCAAAAAAAAATATACAATATCGAGCTCACATGCCCGGAGGTACTTCTTCGCCATCAGAAGGCACTTCAACGATACCCGAAGGTCTTGCCTCATCCTCAGAGTCCGGCTCACCGTCTGCAACGTCGGCCATCTCCTGAGTAATGCGTGAAGTGGTTATAGCGCTAATATCAAGCTCGGGGTACGTATTCCGGGTCATCCACCGGCTCAGTTTAAAGCCCCTTCTATACGAGCCCACCATCAGGTCATCAAAGCGCGATGAGGCGATATATTCATCGATGGCCTTCTTCTTGGCATCCTCGATGCCTTGAGAAAAGATCTGTGTCCACTCCTTAATATCCTCTTGAAGGTATTCAACCTGATGCTGCAAATCCAGCCTCAGGTCCACCATATGCTTCACCACAACTCCCATGGCCTCGGCATCTCTCTGAGACCTCGCCTGCCTGGCCTGTGCAACGTGAGAAGCCGCCTCATCAACTCGGAAAGCCGCCTCGGCAGCACGGAAAGCCTCTTCGGCAGCTCGCACCTGCCTCGAGCTCCTTTTCACTTGGGCCGCCAAGGCATTGATAGAAGAATTCACCTACCAAAAGGAAAGAACAAATGATCAAAAGAAAGATAGCAAGAAAGATAAAAGAAAAGAGCCCGACAAGAAATTGCTAACTTACCACCATGGCATGAGTGGCAGCTGTTAGACAGTTGTATGCCCTTAGCTTCAATCAGAAATATGTATATTATGAATTTATTGTAAATGAATAAAGTACACTTTTAATTCATGTTCCTGTGGTGTGTTTCTGTGTAATACCCTTAAACTGGACACTTAATGAGACTTGTGTTAGTTTAAAATGTTCACAGCCATTGGAAAAGTTTGGGGAGATTTATCCTGCCAAGGCTGACACTGGTGTGTTGCCAACTGTTGGGGTGGCTTGTCTCAGCTACCAGGGTGAGACCTGAAGCACATGCAGTATAGGATTAATAGAACCTTTGAACCGGACCAGATTTCCAGTATTGCCCTGGACCTTGGAGATAGATGGGCAAAACTGGAAAGTTACACCTGACCCCTAGACTCGATTATGATACTACACTAGGTGTCAGATTGGGCTATCTTTGATGTACCAATTAGTGAGATCCTTAGCAGGGGTCAAAACCTGGGTATGTTGGGATAGTCCGAGAATTCATCTGAGTGAGTGATCATAGTGACAGGATCAGCCCCTTTGTCAGACAAAGGTAATGATCGAGGATGCACTCTCACTGATGGAAACCAAGACTGCCGGCAACCGATTTCATTTGTTGAGATTTTTTTGTGCAAGATATATTTATATAAAGATATATATATGTTATGGTTTCGAAATGATTTGCAAAAGGTTTTAATTCCCGGGATCCATGTAAGCGGAGAGTGCAACATTGTTCCTTGTAGTCGAGGAAGAGGTCCTCCCTTGTCGGGCAGTGTTTGATCATTATGGGCTGAGAGGTTAAGTGTAAGACCATTGAGGATAATACCTGATGGGCTAATTTTGCATCTGCCCACAATCCCTGTGTGTTACAAGGTGGCTTGGCCCAAGGACCACTTAGGGTAAGTGTTGGGCCCATAGAGCCCATAAGATGGGTTTCAGGGGGTGCACTGTCCATAACAGTGTTTTCGGGCAGGCCTTGTAACAAAGGCTGGGCTGAACCCATGTGGCTGATGTGTAGATCAATGTTTGGGTCCCACGCCATACAAGGAAGCCCAACTGGGCAGCGGTTTGGAAGGCTAAGTGAGTACATAACCTTAAATGGGCCTTAAGCCCATTTCGAACTGGGCTGATTTGATCAGTCAATTAAAAGGGGCGAATTCTGAGATGGATCAACTGATAGGATTGGGCCTAGACCCTATCCACTTAGTGAGTCCAAGATCTAAATAAGATTTAGATCTGGAAGCCTCCTAATTAGATTAGGAGATGGCTGATCTGATCTGCAGATAAGATAAGGGTTCTCCCTTATCACTTAAAGGGACTTCTAATCCAAATATAATTTGGATCAGCACTATTAGGAGTTGATCCCTTTAAATCTATAAAAGGAGGAGGGGGTGGCAGCCTTTAGAGATTGATGTTCAATTTTCTTCAGAGCTGAAATCACAAGAAGAGAGAATTTTGCACCCTACGAATACTCTCTTGCTGCCTCCTTCCTGCCACCGCTTTCCTGCCGCCGCCATTACCTTCAGTTCGATCTCTAGTTCTTGGGAGAAATCAAGATCTGATCTTGATACCAATCTTTTGGGAAAAGATTGATTGGAGCTATACACCATCCAGTAGATTCTTGCGAAGGATCAAGTTCTTTTGAAGAATATTGCTGATTCTGCTCCATCCTGCACTGCGCCATCTTCAGTGGGAGCAGTCTTTGGATCCTTCCTTAGGCGTGAACACCTCCATTGGGAGATACTAATTCTCCGTATCAGGTACATCCTCCCTCCTACTCCTTTTGGTTCAGATCTGGTTTGGTTCATAGTTCAAGATGGATCTTTGAAAAATATGTTTTTCTAAAATAGGGAATTCGATTCCCTACAAAGATAGGAGAATTTTTTTTTGAAATTCACCCAGTCCATACCACAAGACTTGGGCGTCCATGTGATGGATATCCCATCCCATCAGCAGCACGACAAGCTACCTGGTTCAAAGAAAGCTCGGTCCATGCCACGACCTCCTCAGGATAAATGGCCTCCCTACTCTTCTGAAGAGCATGGTTCGGCAACAACACGCTCCTGAACTTGCCTTGGGCTCCCGAGCCTGAGGGCCCAGCTCGCGTATAAGCAAACTCAGAGTAAGTGGGAGCCCCCGTGTAAGTAGCCTCGACATAAGGGGCCCCTGTCACCTCATGTACTGGAGGGGCCATCTCGGGCTCCCTGGGTGGATCCACAGACAGGTAGTCTGGTACCTCGGGCTCTGCATCTCGGGCAGCTTGGCACGAGTTCATTTGGCGACTCGCTTCCTCCTCTTCATGACGTGAAATAGGTTCCCGCCACGAGTCTTCTCTGAGTCCATCACACCTGCAAAAAGAGATCGGCATCAGGAAAACGAAAGAACAGAGCAAAACAAAAGACAAACCTCTGAGTAAGGAACCTACCCGAACTCAGACCAGCCTCAATGAGCTTGGCCTCCGTCAGATAATGGTGGCATTTTAGCCCAAGTTGTGCCCATTGCCGGAGGCCCTTCGTCATCTCCTTATCAAGCGTAACACCGGCGTCAGGGGCAGCCATCCCCCTCCCGGTTTGGAACGGCCACCCCAATGCACTTTGCACCCTGAAGTAGTCCCGTTTCCACGCCGAGACCTTGTTGGGAAGTTCGTGTAAAAGCTTAAAACCCGAGCGAGGAGACAGGTAATACGCCCGCCTACGCCCGGGAAGGGGACCCGCTTGCTTCTTAAGAATTAAAATGGAAGAGAAGATCTCCAGGTCTAAAGGCAAGACCTGTTCACAAAATAGGGAGATTGTCCCCACCAAGTTACGAATAGAGTTCGGGTGAAGCTGGCCGACAGTGACGCCGAAGTGGTTCATAACCTCGACAATGAGGGGATGGAAAGGTAGGCGCAACCCCGCAACGAGCTGCTCCTGGAATATCATGATCTCATCAGGACCGTGTTCCTAGGGGAAACTGCTCGAGGGTATGAAGTAGGTGTACTCCCTAGGCAAGTAGAACTAGGTAACGGACTATGGGAACGTGAACGCGAGCTAAAGGCTTGAACGCAAGCTGAAACTTGGACGCGAGCTCAAGAAGCAAAACACAGGATAATGACAGCGACTAGGGTCCCCCACTATTTATACCCACAGTAACCGAGAATCAACAATTGACCCCAAAAGATATCAACCTAATTGCTACTTGCACCATTATTCGTGACAATTACGGATCACCGAAATCATGGATAGCAATAGGAAAATCAACATTAATTCAGTTTGTCAAACTAATTAACATCAACATCCAATAAAAATATGCACAAGAATCAATAAATACTTGAATTAAAAAGCAAGAAAATAAATTAACTACAGAACCTCACAATGACACAATCGAACCTCCCCCCTTAAACCAGAAAAAGAAGCTTAGCTACTCATGATCTGCGCAATCTCCATGCCTTTCTTCTCCATAACCGAACTGCTTTCTTGAGCTTCTTGGCCTCTTGATGATCTCTTGGATCTTGGAATGAGTGATGCTAGAGCTGGTTTGCCCCCCTCTTTATATAGCCAAAGAAGAGGGCTATTTTCCAACTCCTTCTAGGAGATCATCTTATCTTTAGGGAGTCTTGATCTTCTTTGAACTAATCCTATCCTATCTCTTATCTAATCCCCAACCTTCTTATCCTTATAGGATTACATTCAAAGTTTAGATCTAATAAGACTCTCTCCCTCTTGGGAGATTACATTCGAATTAGGACTCTAGACTCTTGTATCCGAGTTGGGCTTCTTCCACGTTCTTCTGCGAGTTAGGCTTCAGCTGTTAAATGGGCCTGGTTGCGAACTTGCTCCGACTTCGGGCCCGGTTTCGTACTCGATGCGGGCCGAATCAGTCAAAACCCAAAACAGTAAAGTTGTGGGCCTTTCTTTCTTCTTTCCAATGCTTCTTCAATTGCCCAATTGGGAGTCCGTAACTGTGAGTTAGGCCCAGATCACTGACTATCACCGAAACTGTGCAAAACCACCCGAATTGGCCTGTTTCCTTCCAATTGCCTTCTTTATTGCCCTGAATCGAAATACAAGAGTTATTAGACAGTTTTGTATGCCCTTAGCTTCAATTAGAATGATGTACTTTATGAGTTTATTGTAAATGAATAAAGATACATATTTGATTCATGTTCCCTTGGTATGTTTCTGTGTAATGCCCTTAAACTGGACACTTAATGAGACTCGTGTTAGTTTAGAATGTTCAAAGCCAGTGGGTCGGTCTGGGGAGACCTATCCTAACAAGGCTGACACTGTAGTGCCACCAAGTCGGTTGGGGTGGCTTGTCTCAGCTGCCAGGGTGAGACCCTAGGCACATACAGTGTAGGATTAATTGAATCTTTGAACTGGACCAGATTTCTAGTATTGCCCTGGACCTTGGAGATTGATGGGCAAAACTGGAAAGTTACACCCAACCCCTAGACTCGATTATGATACTACACTAGGTGTCGGATTGGGCTATCTTTGATGTACCAATCAGTGAGATCCTTAGAGGGGGTCAAAACCTGGGTATGTTGGGACAGTCCGAGAATTCATCTGAGTGGGTGATCATAGTGACAGGATCAGACCCTTTGCCAGACAAAGGTAATGATCGGGGATGCACTCTCACTGATGGAAACCAAGACTGCCGGCAGCCGATTTCAACCGTTGAGATTTGTTTTGCAAAATATATTTTATATAAGATATAAAAGTATATGTATGGTTTCTAAATTGTTTGCAAGAAGGTTTTAATTCCCGGGATCCATATAAGTGGAGAGTGCAACACTGTTCCTTGCAGCCGAGGGAGAGGTCCTCTCTTGTCGGGCAGTGTATGATCATTATGGGCTGAGAGGTTAAGTGTAAGACCATTGAGGATAATGCCTGATGGGCTAATCTTGCATCTGCCCACAGTCCCTGGGTGTTACAAGGTGGCTTGGCCCAGGGACCACTTAGTGTAAGTGTTGGGCCCATAGAGCCCATTTGATGGGTTTCAGGGGGTGCACTGTCATTAACAGTGTATTCGGCCAGGCCTTGTAACAAAGGTTGGGCCGAACCCATGTGGCTGATGTGTAGATCAATGCTTGGGTCCCATGCCATACAAGGAAGCCCAACTGGGCAGCAATTTGAAAGCCTTTTTGAGTACATAACCTTAAATGGGCCTTAAGCCCATTTCGAACTGGGCTGATTTGATCAGTCATTTAAAGGGGGCGAATTCTGAAGTGGGTCAGCTAAAAGGATTGGGCTTAGACCCTATCCACTCAGAGAGTCCAAGATCTAAATGGGATTTAGATCTGGAAACCTCCTAATTAGATTAGGAGACAACTGATCTTATCTGCAGATAAGATAAGGGTTATCCCTTATCACTAAGGGACTTCTAACCCAAATATGATTTGGATTAGCAGCTCCTAATCTGATTAGGAGCTGATCCCTTTTGAGATTATAAAAGGGGAAGGGGGCGGCAGCCTACTACACAACAATATCCATAGCATTCTTCTCTTTGAAGAAAGAGAGATTGAGAGATTTCCTGCATACTGCGAATTCTCTCCTGCCGCCACCTTCCTGCTTTTGCCATTCCTTCAGTTCGATCTCCAGTTCTTGGGAGCAATCAAAATTGGATCTTGATTTCAATCTTTTGTGAAAAGATTGGTTGGAGCTGTACTCAAGTCGTCCAGTTGATCCTTACGAAAGATCAAGTTCTTTTGAAGAACGTTGCTGATTCTGCTCCACCCTGCACTGCGCCATCTTCAGTGGGAGCAGATTTTGGATCCTTCCTTGGGCGTGAACACCTCCATTGGGAGATAGTATTTCTCCGTATCAGGTATAATCCTCTCCCACTCTTTTGGTTCAGATCTGGTTCAGTTTATGGTTCAAGATTGATCCTTGAAAATATGATTTTCTAAATGGGGAATACGATTCCCAGTTGAAGGGAGAGATAAAATTTTTGAAATTTGCCCCTTATTCCGCAGTCTTTGGGCGTCCATAGGATGGATCTCTCATCCCTTCAAGAGTAATGAGTGCATTTAAGTGCTAAAGTGGTGTAAAAGGATGAAATTAAGGGTAAAAAATAAGGTTTTTCTAAGTCTCATCAAATCCCCCCACACTTAAACTTTGCCCGTCCTCGGGCAAGGCAAAATTCAAGCAAAACAGGAGAACCTAACTAATGAATCTCTCTTCTTTTCCTCTCCACGAGGCCTGGTCCAATGCATGCTTTAGTCCAGTCTTGGTAACCTTTCCCTTTTCATCTCTTTCTCCCCTTTTTCTTGTCCAAGAGTGATCGCAAATCATCATTCCTCATGGTCCCAAGTTAAATCGATAGTCAAGGAGGCAAGCCTTCCAGGGCTGAAACTCCTTGGACTGCACGGGTGCTCATTGCTTTTAACAAACCAATTCAGCCAGATGCAATTACTTTTCTTTGAATCAAAACAAGGTGTGCTTATTGCCATAAGCTTGCTATGTATCACATCTCCACCACTTAGTGTGAATTCCTAGGATTTGAAGGTGAGAATGGGGTTGGGGTTCTAGGGTGAGTGCATTTTATGCTCCATCTCACCCTTGCCTTCTTTTCAAGATGTGAGTGCATTTTATGCTCCATCTCACACTTGTTTTCGTTTCTAGATGTGAGTGCATTTTATGCTCCATCTCACATTTGTTTTTGTTTCTAGATGTGAGTGCATTTTATGCTCCATCTCACATTAGTCACGATTTTATTTTCAAACTCCTATTTTTTCTTTTCTTTTTTTTTTCACAAGAATCACAGGGTTTCACTACCTGATCCATGAATTCATTGATCGTGGTCTCTATATGCCTAACACAGCAAGTTCTAGAATAATCAACCCATGTTTGACAGATAATTATGTGAAAATCAATCAAACCCTTATGCATCTTGCCTATTGATCGATTAAAATCATGAGGTACCATATGCAGCCAAGAAAGATTTAGTTAGTCATGCTTGCATCCTATCTTATCTATTCAACCTAAGCACATGATTCCTGATAAGTTGAAATCGTTCAAGGATTAGTTTCCGGGAGCAGAAATTTCAAGATGGTAAGGTATCCCAAATTTCCATCAGATTTCCCTAATCCCCCCACACTTAAGTTATACATTGTCCCCAATGTATGTGATTATGCATAAAGTAGAAGGATTTGGGGGTATTTCTCTGTTCGCTTTTTGAGGTTCCTGCTAAACACAAATATCAAAACCAAATAACAAAATTAACTAAAGATAATGGGTTGCCTCCCAAAAGCGCAATTTTTTAACGTTGTTATGCTCGACGTCCTCTTTTTTGCTCCTTTAATCCAATGAATACCGTGGAATGTCCAACGAGATGTCTACCGTAGAGGGGGCATTTGCATCCTCATGGAACAACTTCAATCGATGTCCATTCATCTTGAAGATCTTACCTGTGTCGAGACTTTTGATCTCTACTGCACCATAGGGAAAAACATTAGTCACAGTAAACGGACCCATCCACCTAGAACGCAGCTTACCTGGCATGAGTTGAAGTCGAGAATTATACAATAAGACCTTTTGTCCAATTTTAAATTGTTTTCTTAAGAGTGCATTGTCATGGAATGATTTGGTCTTTTCTTTGTAGATTCTTGAATTCTCGTATGCCTCTAACCTCAACTCTTCCAGCTCTTGCAACTGGAGCTTCCTTTCCTTCCCTACTTCTTCCCTATTCATGTTGCATTGCTTGATTGCCCAATAGGCCCTATGTTCAATTTCCACTGGCAAGTGGCAAGATTTTCCAAAAACTAACCTGTAAGGGGACATACCTATTGGGGTCTTGTAAGCTGTCCGATATGCCCAGAGAGCATCATCTAGATGTAGGTTCCAATCCTTCCTTCCTGGATTCACCGTCTTTTCCAAGATGGACTTTACCTCTCTATTGGAAATTTCAGCTTGCCCGTTAGTCTAGGGATGATAAGCAGTGGCAATTCGGTGATGCACCCCATATCTTCTCAACAAGGCTTCAACTATTCTATTGCAAAAATGGGTCCCTTGATTGCTTATGATGGCTCGAGGAATGCCAAACCTACTGAAGATGTTAGACTTTATAAACCCTACAACACATTTAGAATCATCAGTTTTGGTGGCTTTGGCTTCCACCCATTTTGAGACATAATCGATTGCCAAAAGTATGTAAGAAAAACCACAAGAGGGGGGAAAGGGTCCCATGAAATCAATGCCCCAAACATCAAATATTTCACATATAAGAATGGGGGTTTGGGGCATCTCATTCTTGTGAGATAGTGTACCTGTTTGTTGACATCTTTCACAGTTTTTACAAAACAAATAGGCATCTCTAAATAGGGTGGCCCAATACAGCCCACTATCCAAGACTTTTCGAGCAGTCCTCTTTGGCCCAAAATGGCCCCCACAAGCATAATTATGACAAAACCTTAGAATCGACATCTGCTCCTCCTCAGGGACACATCTCCTAATAATTTGGTCAGAACAAAACTTCCATAGGTAGGGTTCGTCCCATACATAATATTTCGCCTCATACCTGATTTTATTCTTTATGGATCTGCTAAGGTCATTAGGCAAAATTCCCGTGACCAAGTAATTCACAATGTCAGCATACCATGGAGTCATACCTCTCATGTGGAACAACTGCTCATCAGGAAACAACTCACAAATGGGAGAGGAGTCCTCGTCTTTCACCAACTTACTTAAGTGATCAGCCACCAAATTTTCAGCTCCCCTTCGATCGTTGATTTCTAGATCGAACTCTTGGAGCAAGAGTATCCACCTTATCAGCCTCAGTTTCAACTCCTTCTTTGCTAGTAGGTATCTCAAAGCTGCATGGTCAGAAATGAAGGGATGAGAGATCCATCCTATGGACGCCCAAAGATTGCGGAATAAGGGGCGAATTTCAAAAATTTTTCTCTCCCTTCAACTGGGAATCGTATTCCCTATTTAGAAAATCATATTTTCAAGGATCAATCTTGAACCATAAACTAAACCAGATCTGAACCAAAAGGAGTGGGAGAGGATTATACCTGATACGGAGAAATACTATCTCCCAATGGAGGTGTTCACGCCCAAGGAAGAATCCAAAGACTGCTCCCACTGAAGATGGCGCAGTGCAGGGTGGAGCAGAATCAGCAACGTTCTTCCAAAACAACTTGACCCTTCTTAAGGATCAACTGGACGACTTGAGTACAGCTCCAACCAATCTTTTCCCTAAAAGATTGAAATCAAGATCCAATCTTGATTGCTCCCAAGAACTGGAGATCGAACAGAAGGAATGGCAAAAGCAGGAAGGTGGCGGCAGAAGAGAATTCGCAGTATGCAGGAAATCTCTTAATCTCTCTTTCTTGAAGAGAAGAATGCTATTGATGATGTAGTTGTGTAGTAGGCTGCCGCCCCCTTCCCCTTTTATAATCTCAAAAGGGATCAGCTCCTAATCAGATTAGGAGCTGCTAATCCAAATCATATTTGGGTTAGAAGTCCCTTAGTGATAAGGGATAACCCTTATCTTATCTACAGATAAGATCAGCTATCACCTAATCTAATTAGGAGGTTTCCAGATCTAAATCCCATTTAGATCTTGGACTCTCTGAGTGGATAGGGTCTAAGCCCAATCCTTTCAGCTGACCCTCTTTAGAATTCGCCCCCTTTAAATGACTGATCAAATTAGCCCAGTTCGAAATGGGCTTAAGGCCCATTTAAGGTTATGTACTCAAAAGGCTTCCAAATTGCTGCCCAGTTGGGCTTCCTTGTATGGCGTGGGACCCAAGCATTGATCTACACATCAGCCACATGAGTTCGGCCCAGCCTTTGTTACAAGGCCTGGCCGAATACACTGTTAATGACAGTGCACCCCCTGAAACCCATCAAATGAGCTCTATGGGCCCAACACTTCCACTAAGTGGTCCCTGGGCCAAGCCACCTTGTAACACCCAGGGACTGTGGGCAGATGCAAGATTAGCCCATCAGGCATTATCCTCAATGGTCTTACACATAACCTCTCAGCCCATAATGATCATACACTGCCCGACAAGAGAGGACCTCTCCCTCAGCTGCAAGGAACAGTGTTGCACTCTCCACTTATATGGATCCCGGGAATTAAAACCTTCTTGCAAACAATTTAGAAACCATACATATATACTTTTATATCTTATATAAAATATATTTTGCAAAACAAATCTCAACGGTTGAAATCGGCTGCCGGCAGTCTTGGTTTCCATCAGTGAGAGTGCATCCCCGATCATTACCTTTGTCCGACAAAGGGGCTGATCCTGTCACTATGATCACCCACTCAGATGAATTCTCGGACTGTCCCAACATACCCAGGTTTTGACCCCCGCTAAGGATCTCACTGATTGGTACATCGAAGACAGCCCAATCCGACACCTAGTGTAGTATCATAATCGAGTCTAGGGGTCGGGTGTAACTTTCCAGTTTTGCCCATCAATCTCCAAGGTCCAGGGCAATACTGGAAATCTGGTCCAGTTCAAAGATTCAATTAATTCTACACTGTATGTGCCTAGGGTCTCACCCTGGCAGCTGAGACAACCACCCCAACCGACTTGGTGGCACTACAGTGTCAGCCTTGTCAGGATAGGTCTCCCCAGACCGACCCACCGGCTGTGAACATTCTAAACTAACACGAGTCTCATTAAGTGTCTAGTTTAAGGGTATTACACAGAAACATACCAAGGGAACATGAATCAAATATGTATCTTTATTCATTTACAATAAACTCATAAAGTACATCATTCTGATTGAAGCTAAGGGCATACAAAACTGTCTAACAGCTCCCACTTGCACTTAGGTCCAATCAGGTACTAGCCAGAGTCCCATGCTTTCCACGTGTTTCTCAAACACTTTCTGTGATAGTGGCTTTGTCAATGGGTCTGCTACATTTTCCGCTGACGCTACCTTCTGAATCAGGACGTCCCCTCTACCAACAATCTCCCGCAGTACGTGGTACTTCCTCTCGATGTGCTTCGACTTCGAGTGTGCTCGTGGCTCCTTAGCCTGAGCAATGGCTCCATTGTTGTCACACAACAATGGGATGGGTGATGTGCTGGACGGAACTACTCCCAACTCGTGAACGAACTTCTTCATCCACACGGCTTCTTTGGCAGCCTCACTTGTGGCAATGTACTCGGCCTCGGTCGTGGAGTCTGCAGTGGACCCCTGTTTGCTGCTTTTCCAGCAAACAGCACACGATCCTATCGTGAAAACATATCCAGATGTAGACTTTCTATCATCTGGGTCTGACTGGAAATCGGCATCTGTAAACCCTTGGATCTGTAGTGAGCTACCGTCAAATACTAGACAAAACTCTTTTGTCCTTCGAAGGTACTTAAGTATGTTTTTCACAGCAGTCCAATGCTCCTGCCCTGGGTTGGCCTGAAATCTGCTTACTACACTCACTGCCTGAGCTATGTCAGGACGAGTGCACAGCATGGCATACATGATGCTCCCTACGGCTGAGGAATAAGGAACGTCTTTCATTCCATCAATCTCCTCAGACGTCTTGGAGAGAGTGACTTCGTGCCTGAAAGGAACATTTCCTTTCTTGGAGTTTTCCGTGCTGTATCTTTTGACTATTTTGTCAATGTAAGCAGATTGGGATAATCCTATTATCCGCTTCGATCTATCTCTATAGAGTCGAAGACCCAGTATATAGGAGGCTTCTCCAAGGTCTTTCATGGAGAATTGCTGCGAAAGCCATACTTTCACCGTAGTTAACATTCCCACATCATTCCCAATGAGTAGAATGTCATCTACAAACAGAACCAAGAAGGTAACCTTATCCCCACTGTACTTCCTGTAGACACAGGGTTCATCCGGATTCTGCTCGAAGTCAAACGATTTGACAGCAGAGTTAAAAACGGATGTTCCAACTTCTAGAAGCTTGCTTAAGCCCATAAATGGATCTGTTAAGTTTACATACCATGGTTTCCGGACCTGCAGCAACGAAGCCTTGCGGCTGCTGCATATAGATATCTTCAGCAAGATCTCCATTCAGGAATGCAGTTTTGACATCCATCTGCCAAATCTCATAATCATGGTATGCTGCTACAGCTAGCAGGATCCTAATGGATTTAAGCATGGCCATAGGCGAAAAGGTTTCCTCATAATCGATGCCCTCTTTCTGAGTGTACCCTTTCGCCACCAGACGAGCCTTGAAGGTCTCAACTTTACCATCGGGGCCCTTCTTCCTCTTGTAAATCCATTTGCAACCGATTGCCTTAACCTCGGAGGGCGGATCTACTAGAGTCCAGACTCCATTGGTCTCCATTGAGTCCATCTCTGCCCTCATGGCCTCCACCCACTTCTGGGAATCTATGTCCAACATAGCTTCCGCGTAAGTCACGGGATCCTCCTCACTAGTCAAGGTTTCCACCAGGTAACTATCCTGGTCATAACCATAACGGACTGGTGGCCGGGATGCCCGAGTGGATCTTCTAAGTTGGTCACTACCTGGAACTTGTGGGACATCTCCCACTGCTCCTGAGCTCTCCTCATCAAGAACAACTTCCTGACGATGGGTGTCCAGGATATAGTCGGTTTCCAAGAATTGCGCGTTTCGACTGCAGAACACTTTCTGCTCACTTGGGTCATAGAAAAGGTAACCTACAGAGCCTTTTGGGTAGCCTACAAATAGGCAACGGCTGGTCTTAGATTCCAACTTGTCTGCACTCGTTCTTTTAACGTGTGCTGGACAACCCCAAATCTTCAAGTGTCTGACACTTGGTTTCTTTCCGGTCCAAAGTTCATATGGAGTATTCGGAACCGATTTGGTTGGAACCCAATTCAGCACGTAAATCGCAGTCTCTAATGCGTAACCCCAAAAGGATGTGGGTAACTCTGAGTGTATGAGAAGCGACCGGACCATATCTAATAAGGTCCTATTCCTCCTCTCTGAAACACCGTTAAGTTGTGGTGTAGCAGGAGGAGCTAATTGTGATACTATCCCATTGTCCTTTATGTAGTCCCTGAATTCGTCAGAGAGATATTCGCCACCTCGATCGGATCGAAGGGCTTTAATTTCTCTCCCTAACTGTTTCTCGACCTCTTGTCTAAACTCTTTGAACTTTTCAAAGGATTCAGACTTGTGTCTCATTAGGTACACGTAACCATATCGTGAAAAATCATCTGTGAAGGTGATGAAATACACGTGTTGATTTCGTGTCCTAACACTCAGGGGACCACATACATCAGTATGTATTAGGTCAAGTGTGCCTGTACATCTTTTAGGCTTACCGTCAAATGGCCGTTTCGTCATCTTGCCTTGTAGGCAAGGCTCACAGGTGGGAAGATCTTCTACAGCTAGAAAACCAAAAGGACCATCCTTTACCTACCTTGTGATTCGGTCAACACCGATGTGGCCAAGTCGGTAATGCCACAGACACGTGGGATTAACTGTATCACGGGCTCTCTTCTTGGGGTATTCAACCGACGTAGTTTCGGTTATGTTAGTTTCTAGAGAAGGATGTAGAACATAGAGACCGTTCTCCAGTTCCCCGTATGCGATGAATCTGTTGTTTCTTTTAATAGTAATCGTATTACTAAAGAGGACAGAATAACCATCTGCACACAGTTTTGAGATAGAAATCAAATTTCTTCTTAAATTTTGTACATAAAGACAATCTTTTAGTACAATTTTTCCTTCTCTAAAATATAATTCCACGGTTCCTATGGCCGCGGCTGCAACAGTTGCAGTAGTCCCCAAGTAGAGTGTGACTTCTCCTTCACTCAGCCTTCTGCTTACCTTGAACCCCTGCAGTGAGTTACATGCATGAGTTGAAGCCCCGGAGTCAATACACCAGGACGCCTACCAATAAATTGGTTTCTATAACACAAGTTTTGAAGTTACCTTTCTTGGATTCCAGGTAGGCAGGACAATTCCTTTTCCAGTGGCCGGTCTTCTTGCAAAAATGACAGGCATCTGATGCCTTGTCCTTCCTCTGTTTCTTGGGTTTGGCAGCCTTTTTCTGGGGCTTTCTCTTCGCCTTCCTTTTCTTGCCCGATTTGCCAGTTTCAACAAGCATGGCAATGGGCTCATCCTTTTTAATCAATTCTTCGGCCCTCTGCAACATATTGCTGAGTTCCTGCAAGCTGACGTTCAGCTTGTTCATGTTGTAGTTCATGATGAATGGATTAAAGGATGGAGGCAGAGAGTTGAGAATAGCATCGATCTGAGTCACCAGATCTAGCCCGGATCCAAGAGCCTCTAGTTCGTTGATATACCCCATCATCCGGAGACAATGGTCGTGAACTTGTTGGCCCTTGGTCTTCTGCGCGGTCATGAACTGTTTCAAGACCTTCTGCTGAGTAGAACGATTCTGCTCTTCGTACATTGTCCTAAGACTGTCCAATACGTCTTCAGCAAGTTCGATCTGATCGAACTGCCTCTGAATTGGATTGTCCAAGGAGGCAATGATATAGCAACGGGCAAGGGAGTTTTTCTCCTCCCATTCTTGGTATTCTCTTCTTCGGGCCTCAGAAGCCCTATCTCCCGGACGGTCCGGGGCAGGATTCTTGGCTACCTTGTCCAATCTCTCAGAGGTCAAGACCAACATAAGGTTCCTGTACCAGTCAGCATAGTTTGGGCCTTTCAACTTGTTATCATCAAGTAGCTTGGCAAATGATCCGTTTGCCATTTTCTGATAAAAGAGCAAACATCAGTCCACGACCTAATTTGATTCATGTTCATTTCATAGATATGGATTTTAATCTACGATCCATTTCCATTTATTCATCTCTGAGATTTCCCTCCTTTCTCAGTGATGGAGACTACGGGTTGTCTCTGGAAATGTGGGAAATCACATAGGGTGCATGAGGCCAACTGTTTCAGCTGCATAACCCCACCACCTTTCTGTGAAGGATCATATCCACTCATCATATGAGTTTTCCCTTTGGCCTCTGTCAGACAAGGTTCAGAGCCGTTTTCAGGTAAACATTTCTGTCCAGTGAGTGCTTACCCATCATATTCGTGAACGCCAAGGTACCGTGAGAGAGTTCCCATTTTCTGGTGAAGCCCCTCCCACATCGGTCTATGACGCCCCTATCATCTTATGAAACACTTAGACAAGCCCAACAGCAAATGGATAGCCCATTTTCTGGTGCGTTTCCTCATTACTGAAGGACCCATCCTCGTGCTAATGATGGAAGGCCTTTAGAGAGTTCATCATATGAATCTCCCTATCACATGCACTCATATTATCTGGAGGGAACAGATAATTACGCCCTAGTTTTATCTTTAGGTCAAACCAAAGTGGCTCCCACTGACTTTCATAAAGCCAGATTTTGGTGGGCCTAAATCGGCTAGGGTTCCGCACGAGACCTCATGATGAGGTGTGGGGGCCACCACTGAGGGAGGTCATCCAATGACCAAAAGGGACACCATGGCAATGATGTGCATTCAGCCATGGTGTACGAAAGAGCCACTGTCGATTGAGCATGGGCCAAGTACTTATGGCCCATGTACGTAGCACATCACACATCCATACATCACATGCAGGGATAAATTGATCCAATCAATTAATTATCTGTAAAGCCCATTTGAAGCCCATTTTAAATCCATAATATTAACCATTAACATTATCTAGGTATATGGGCCGAACGGTTCAACCCATATAGCTTTAAGGGTTAAGTGGGCTTTTAGCAGTTTTAACTGTTTAAAACTGGGCCTTTACAGGTTGGGCCGAATTAACCATTCAATTAAATATCAATCCTTAGGCCCATTAGTGGGAAAATTAGGGCTGACTTTCAGCCTTGATTAAACCCTAGATTTGGTCCAAACAGTTTGAACCAATCTTGGTTCGAATGGGTCTAGGGTTTGATTTTTAATTAAATCTTTAATTCAAGAAAATAATCTGAAATTAATTACTGATAAAAGAAAAACAACAATCAGTAAATCAGGGCTGTTCGCACAATCCATCCTGCAAAACAGAGGTTAGATCACAAAATGCAGTTTCATAAACTGCAAATCGCAGATAGCGATTCTTCCATCTGCGAAATCTTCTTCTCTGCGATTTCTCCCTTTCCGCGCCGCCATCTTCGATCCAAAATAAAATAAAATAGAAATCCTATTTCTATTAATTATTACATCAGATCGAATGCCTATACATTGAGTCTAAAAATAAAAAAAAAAATTATTTACAGACCAAATGTAATAAATAAATCAAGAAATTGCAAATCTTCCAGGTTCCCTGCGCTAACCAAGATTTCGATCTCCTCTTGTACGAACAGCCCATAAATCAAGAAAATCATAAAGAACAATTCTAAATAATAATCAGATTTATATAAAATTAATTTCAGATTATTCGCCCATTAATTTTGGGAAAAAATTCCCAAAACCCATATCTGCGCAAATTGGGTAGAACACCTTCTGCCCATTTGCGCAGGTTCAGATCTGAAACAAGATGGTTCAAGATTTGAACCATGGCTCTGATACCACTGAAGGGATGAGAGATCCATCCTATGGACGCCCAAAGATTGCAGAATAAGGGGCGAATTTCAAAAATTTTTCTCTCCCTTCAACTGGGAATCGTATTCCCTATTTAGAAAATCATATTTTCAAGTATCAATCTTGAACCATAAACTAAACCAGATCTGAACCAAAAGGAGTGGGAGAGGATTATACCTGATACGGAGAAATACTATCTCCCAATGGAGGTGTTCACGCCCAAGGAAGAATCCAAAGACTGCTCCCACTGAAGATGGCGCAGTGCAGGGTGGAGCAGAATCAGCAACGTTCTTCCAAAACAACTTGACCCTTCTTAAGGATCAACTGGACGACTTGAGTATAGCTCCAACCAATCTTTTCCCTAAAAGATTGAAATCAAGATCCAATCTTGATTGCTCCCAAGAACTGGAGATCGAACAGAAGGAATGGCAAAACCAGGAAGGTGGCAGCAGAAGAGAATTCGCAGTATGCAGGAAATCTCTTAATCTCTCTTTCTTGAAGAGAAGAATGCTATTGATGATGTAGTTGTGTAGTAGGCTGCCGCCCCCTTCCCCTTTTATAATCTCAAAAGGGATCAGCTCCTAATCAGATTAGGAGCTGCTAATCCAAATCATATTTGGGTTAGAAGTCCCTTAGTGATAAGGGATAACCCTTATCTTATCAGCAGATAAGATCAGTTGTCTCCTAATCTAATTAGGAGGTTTCCAGATCTAAATCCCATTTAGATCTTGGAATCTCTGAGTGAATAGGGTCTAAGCCCAATCCTTTCAGCTGACCCTCTTTAGAATTCGCCTCCTTTAAATGACTGATCAAATCAGCCCAGTTCGAAATGGGCTTAAGGCCCATTTAAGGTTATGTACTCAAAAGGCTTCCAAATTGCTGCCCAGTTGGGCTTCCTTGTATGGCGTGGGACCCAAGCGTTGATCTACACATCAACCACATGAGTTCGGCCCAGCCTTTGTTACAAGGCCTGGCCGAATACACTGTTAATGACAGTGCACCCCCTGAAACCCATCAAATGAGCTCTATGGGCCCAACACTTCCACTAAGTGGTCCCTGGGCCAAGCCACCTTGTAACACCCAGGGACTGTGGGCAGATGCAAGATTAGCCCATCAAGCATTATCCTCAATGGTCTTACACTTAACCTCTCAGCCCATAATGATCATACACTGCCCGACAAGAGAGGACCTCTCCCTCGGCTGCAAGGAACAGTGTTGCACTCTCCACTTATATGGATCCCGGGAATTAAAACCTTCTTGCAAACAATTTAGAAACCATACATATATACTTTTATATCTTATATAAAATATATTTTGCAAAACAAATCTCAACGGTTGAAATCGGCTGCCGGCAGTCTTGGTTTCCATCAGTGAGAGTGCATCCCTGATCATTACCTTTGTTCGACAAAGGGGCTGATCCTGTCACTATGATCACCCACTCAGATGAATTCTCGGACTGTCCCAACATACCCAGGTTTTGACCCCCGCTAAGGATCTCACTGATTGGTACATCAAAGACAGCCCAATCCGACACCTAGTGTAGTATCATAATCGAGTCTAGGGGTCGGGTGTAACTTTCCAGTTTTGCCCATCAATCTCCAAGGTCCAGGGCAATACTGGAAATCTGGTTCAGTTCAAAGATTCAATTAATCCTACACTGTATGTGCCTAGGGTCTCACCCTGGCAGCTGAGACAAGCCACCCCAACCGACTTGGTGGCACTACAGTGTCAGCCTTGTCAGGATAGGTCTCCCCAGACCGACCCACCGGCTGTGAACATTCTAAACTAACACGAGTCTCATTAAGTGTCCAGTTTAAGGGTATTACACAGAAACATACCAAGGGAACATGAATCAAATATGTATCTTTATTCATTTACAATAAACTCATAAAGTACATCATTCTGATTGAAGCTAAGGGCATACAAAACTGTCTAACAAGAAAAAACAATCACTTTAGAGCCAAGCAAATATGACCTAAATTTGTCTAAAGCAAACACAATAGCTAATAGCTCTTTTTCAGTGGTTGTGTAATTGCTCTGTGCAGCATTCAACGTTTTGGAAGCATAGTGAATGACATAGCTCTTCTCATTTATTCGCTGCCCTAGAACAGCCCCTATTGCATAATTACTTGCATCTGTCATGATCTCAAAGGGCAAGTTCCAATTGGGTGGTTGAATGATGGGTGCAATGGTTAAGAAATTTTTAAGCTTGTTAAAAGCTTCCTTGCACTCATCATCAAAATCGAAAGGCACATCTTTTTGCAGCAAAGTGGACAATGGCAGGGCAATTTTTGAAAAATCTTTGATGAACCTGCGATAAAAGCCTGCATGTCCAAGAAAAGAACGAACCTCCCTAACATTTGTAGGGTAAGGTAAACTCACAATCAAATCAATTTTTGCCTTGTCGACTTCTATTCCTCTGGCTGAAACTACATGTCCCAACATAATACCCCCCTTCACCATAAAATGACATTTTTCATAGTTTAAGACAAGATTTGTTTCCACACACCTATTCAGAATTTTACTTAAACTATTCAAACAATCATTAAACGAATCACCATAAACAGTAAGATCATCCATGAACACTTCAATGCATTTTTCAATAAAATCAGAAAATATGGTCATCATGCTTCTTTGAAAAGTGCCCGGAGCGTTACACAAACCAAAGGGCATTCGTCTGTAGACGAAGGTGCCGAATGGACAAGTGAATGTCGTTTTCTCTTGGTCCTCCTGCGCAATAACAATCTGATAATAACCGGAGAATCCATTGAGAAAACAGAAGAAAGCCTTACCTGCCAACCTCTCTAGCATCTGATCAATGAAGGGTAGGGGAAAATGGTCCTTTCGAGTGGCCAAGTTGAGTTTTCAAAAATCTATTACCATTCGCCAGCCACCTTGTACCCTCATGGGAATTAGTTCATTATTTTTATTTTTTACTACAGTCATCCCAGTTTTCTTAGGCACAACATGAATAGGACTTACCCATTTGCTGTCTGAAATTGGATAAATTATCCCTTCATCTAACAGTTTAAGCACATCTTTCATTACTACCTCTTTCATTACCGGGTTGAGTTTCCTTTGTGGTTCTCTAACCGGTTTGGCATCATCTTCCAAAAGGATCCTATGCATGCAAATTGAGGGGCTGACCCCTTTTATGTCAGCTAGGGTCCAGCCAATCGCCTCCTTATGGTCCCTTAGGACTTTGATGAGCCTCTCATCTTGCTCCTCAGTCAACCCTTTTGCAATGATCACAGGCAGTGTCTCTTTTTCGCCCAAGTAGGCATATTTTAGGTGATCAGGTGGGTCTTTAGTTCCAGCTCCGGAGCCTGCAAAACAGAGGGCAGCAGCCTTGTGTGAAAAACCTTCGATTGAACATCAGAAGTCCTTACCTCCTGTTCAGGTTCCGGAGTATCATAGGATGCATCGATCTCCTCCTCCCTATCCGATTGTGCCTTATATTCTAGCTCATCATCCATGTCCTCCTCTCCAAAGACTTCCTGCACAATCGAATTGATAGTATCAATAGAGCAAATTGAATGACACTCACTAGAATATTTCTGAAGGGATGAGAGATCCATCCTATGGACGCCCAAAAGATTGCGGAATAAGGGGCGAATTTCAAAAATTTTTCTCTCCCTTCAACTGGGAATCGTATTCCCCATTTAGAAAATCATATTTTCAAGGATCAATTCTGAACCATAAACTGAACCAGATCTGAACCAAAAAGAAGTGGGAAGGATTATACCTGATACGGAGAAGTAATATCTCCCAACGAAGGTGTTCACGCCCAAGGAAGGATCCAAAGACTGCTCCCACTGAAGATGGCGCAGTGCAAGTGGAGCAGAATCAGCAGTGTTCTTCTCCAAGAACTCTGTCCTTCGCAAGAATCAGCAAGATGGCACGTGAGCACAGCTTCCTTTCAATCCTTTCTCAAAGGACTGATGTCAAGATCCAATCTTGACTTCTCCCACCAGTGGAGATCGAACTGGAAAGCAGGGCGGCAAGAACAGGGAGGCGGCAAGAGAGTATTTGCAGGGAGCAGAATTCTCTCTTCTAGATTTCAGCACCAAAGAAACCTGATGATCTGTGTGTATTGTGTCTCTAAAGGCTGCCGTCCCCTTCTTCTTTTATAGTCTTAAAGGGGTCAGCTCCTAATCAGATTAGGAGTTGCTAATCCAAATCATATTTGGTTTAGAAGTCCCTTTAAGTGATAAGGGATAATCCTTATCTTATCTGGAGATCAGATCAGCCATCTCCTAATCTGATTAGGAGGTTTCCAGATCTAAATCTTATTTAGATCTTGGACTCTCTAAGTGGATAGGGTCTAAGCCCAATCCAATTAGCTGATCCACTTCAGATTTCGCCCCTATATTAACTAAATAAGCAGCCCAGTTCGAAATGGGCTTTAGGCCCATTAAGCTTATGTGCTCACTTAACCCTCTTAACTGCTGCCCAGTTGGGCTTCCTTGTATGGCGTGGGACCCATGCATTGATCTACACATCAGCCACATGGGTTCGGCCCAGCCTTTGTTACAAGGCCTGGCCGAATACACTGTTAAAGACAGTGCACCCCCTGAAACACATCAAATGGGCTCTACGGGCCCAACACTAATCCTAAGAGGTCCCTGGGCCAACCACCTTGTAACACCCAGGGACTGTGGGCAGATGCAAGATTAGCCCATCCGGTATTAACCTCAATGGTCTTACACTTAACCGCTCAGCCCATAATGATCATACACTGCCCGACAAGAGAGGACCTCTCCCTCGGCTGCAAGGAACAGTGTTGCACTCTCCACTTATATGGATCCCGGGAATTAAAATCTTCTTGCAAACAATTTAGAAACCATACATATATACTTTTATATCTTATATAAAATATATTTTGCAAAACAAATCTCAACGGTTGAAATCGGCTGCCGGCAGTCTTGGTTTCCATCAGTGAGAGTGCATCCCCGATCATTACCTTTGTCCGACAAAGGGGCTGATCCTGTCACTATGATCACCCACTTAGATGAATTCTCGGACTGTCCCAACATACCCAGGTTTTGACCCCCGCTAAGGATCTCACTGATTGGTACATCAAAGACAGCCCAATCCGACACCTAGTGTAGTATCATAATTGAGTCTAGGGGTCGGGTGTAACTTTCCAGTTTTGCCCATCAATCTCCAAGGTCTAGGGCAATACTGGAAATCTGGTCCAGTTCAAAGATTCAATTAATCCTACACTGTATGTGCCTAGGGTCTCACCCTGGCAGCTGAGATAGGCCACCCCAACCGACTTGGTGGCACCACAGTGTCAGCCTTGTCAGGATAGGTCTCCCCAGACCGACCCACTGGCTGTGAACATTCTAAATTAACACGAGTCTCATTAAGTGTCGAGTTTAAGGGTATTACACAGAAACATACCAAGGGAACATGAATCAAATATGTATCTTTATTCATTTACAATAAACTCATAAAGTACATCATTCTGATTGAAGCTAAGGGCATACAAAACTATCTAACAATTTCATTACATCAAAAATATTAAATTTTACAATCTCTCCATCAAACTCGGCGGAGAGGGTACCCTCGTCTACATCTATTTTGGTCTTGGCCGTTTTCATGAATGGACGACCTAATAAAAGTGGGGCTGAACTCATGGTTGTGTCTTCTTCCATCTTCAGGATGTAAAAATCAGCTGGAAAGATCAAATCGTTAACCTGCACTAATACATCATCAACAATCCCTTCTGGGTATGCATTAGAACGATCAGCCAATTGAATAACAACTCTAGTCTCTTTTAAAGGACCAAGTCTCAATGCACAGTAAATCGAGTATGGCATGACATTAATAGATGCACCTAAGTCCTGCATGGCACGCTCGATTCGTTTATTACCAATCACACAGGGTAGGGTAAACATACCTGGATCAGCACGCTTTTCTGGCAGGGTCCTCTTGATCACGGCTGAAACGTTCTCTCCCACTCTTACCTTTTCATCAATTCGCAGCCTCCTCTTATTAGTGCATAACTCTTTCAAAAATTTTGCATATTTAGGGATTTGTTTTATTGCATCTAGCAAGGGAATGTTGATCTCCACCTTCCTGAAGGTTTCTAACACTTCTTGTTCATATTCCTCTTTCTTTGAATTTGTCAACCTGCTAGGAAAAGGTGGTACAACATTAGTAACCTTAGGGAGAGGGGGGTCCGATTTTACCCCAATGGGGGTGTCGTTTAACCCTTGTCCTTCCTCTTCCTTGGCTGCCTTCGATGGTGAACTTGGTTAGGACTGCAACTCTCTTTCGCTTCTCAACACCACCGCAATTGCATTCTCTTTCGGATTAACTACCGTTTGTGAGGGTAGTTTCGGATTAACTACCCTTAGCTTCAATCAGAATGATGTACTTTATGAGTTTATTGTAAATGAATAAAAGTGCATATTTGATTCATGTTCCCTTGGTATGTTTCTGTGTAATACCCTTAAACTGGACACTTAATGAGACTCGTGTTAGTTTAGAATGTTCACAGCCAGTGGGTCGGTCTAGGGAGACCTATCCTGACAAGGTTGACACTGTGGTGCCACCAAGTCGGTTGGGGTGGCCTGTCTCAGCTGCCAGGGTGAGACCCTAGGCACATACAGTGTAGGATTAATTGAATTTTTGAATTGGACCAGATTTCCAGTATTGCCTAGGACCTTGGAGATTGATGGGCAAAACTGGAAAGTTACACCCGACGCCTAGACTCGATTATGATGCTGCACTAGGTGTCGGATTGGGCTGTCTTTGATGTGCCAATCAGTGAGATCCTTAGCAGGGGTCAAAACCTGGGTATGTTGGGACTGTCTGAGAATTCATCTGAGTGGGTGATCATAGTGACAGGATCAGCCCCTTTGTCAGACAAAGGTAATGATCGGGGATGCACTCTCATTGATGGAAACCAAGACTGCCGGCAGCCGATTTCAACCGTTGAGATTTGTTTTGCAAAGTATATTTTATATGAGATATAAAAGTATATATATTATGGTTTCTCAAATGTTTGCAAGAAGGTTTTAATTCCCGGGATCCATACAAGTAGAGAGTGCAACATTGTTCCTTGCAGCCGAGGGAGAGGTCCTCTCTTGTCGGGCAGTGTATGATCATTATGGGCTGAGAGGTTGAGTGTAAGACCATTGAGGATAATACCTGATGGGCTAATCTTGCATCTGCCCACAGTCCCTGGGTGTTACAAGGTGGCCTGGCCTAGGGACCACTTAGGGTAAGTGTTGGGCCCATAGAGCCCATTCGATGGGTTTCAGGGGGTGCGCTGTCTTTAACAGTGTATTCGGCCAGGCCTTGTAACAAAGGCTGGGCTGAACCCATATGGCTGATGTGTAGATCAATGCTTGGGTCCCACGCCATACAAGGAAGCCCAACTGGGCAGCAGTTAGGAAGGTTAAGTGAGCACATAAGCTTAATGGGCCTAAAGCCCATTTCGAACTGGGCTATTCATTTAATTAATTAAAGGGGCGAATTCTGAGATGGATTAGTAGATAGGATAGGGTCTTAATCCTATCCACTCAGGGAGTCCATATCTGAATATGATTCAGATCTAGAATCCTCCTAATGAGATTAGGAGAAAGCTAATCTAATCTGCAGATAAGATAAGGATTTATCCCTATCATCTAAAGAGAAGTCTTATCGAAATATGATTTGGATAAGCTGCTCCTAATTGGATTAGGAGCTGATCTTTTAGGTTAACAAAAAGAAGGGGGCGGCAGCCTAATAGACACACATCAGAATTCTGCACCATGCGAATACTCTCTTGCCGCCTTCCTGTTCTTGCCGCCCTGTTTGCCAATTCGATCTTCAGTTGTGAGAGAAGTCAAGATTGGATCTTGACATCAGTTCTTTGAGAAAGGATTGAAAGGAAGCTGTGCTCACGTACCATTCTACTGATTCTTGCGAAGGACAGAGTTCTTGGGGAAGAACACTGCTGATTCTGCTCCATCCTGCACTGCGCCATCTTCAGTGGGAGCAGTCTTTGGATCCTTCCTTGGGCGTGAACACCTCCATTGGGAGATATTACTTCTCCATATCAGGTATAATTCTCTCCTACTCCTTTTGGTTCAAATCTGGTTCAATTTAAGGTTCAAGAATGATACTTGAAAATATGATTTTCTAAATAGGGAATGCGATTCCCAGTTGAAGGGAGAGAAAAATTTTTAAAATTCGCCCCTTATTCCGCAATCTTTGGGTGTCCACGGAATGGATCTCTCATCCCCTTCAGTGGTATCAGAGCCAGGTTCAAATCTTGAACCAGTTTGTTTCAGATCTGAACCTGCGCAAATGGGTAGAAGGTGTTCTACCCGATTTGCACAGATTTGGGTTTTGGGAAATCTGTTCCCAAAATTAATGGGCGAATAATCTTAAATTAATTTTACATAAATCTGATTATTATTTAGAATTGTTCTTTATGATTTTCTTGATTTATGGGCTGTTCGTACAAGAGGAGATCGAATTCTTGGTTTGCGCAGGGAACCTGCGATTTTGCAGTTCTTGAATTATTTTGGTCTGTATATTTTTTTTTTATTTTCTAGACTCAATGTATAGGTATTCGATCTGATGTAATTATTAATAAAAATAGGATTTCTATATATTTTATTTTGGATCGAAGATGGCGGCGCAGAAAAGGAGATTTCGCAGATGGGAGAATCGCTATCTACAATTTGCAGTTTGTGAAACTGCATTCTGTGATCTAACCTCTGTTTTGCAGGATGGATTGTGTGAACAACCCTGATTGACTGATTCTTGTTTTTTTTTCATCAGTATATAATTTCAGATTATTTTCTTGAATTAAAGATTTAATTAAAGATCAAACCCTAGACCCATTCGAACCAAGATTGGTTCAAATAGTTTGAACTGAATCTAGGGTTTAATCAAGGCTGAAAGTCAGCCCTAATTTTCCCACTAATGGGCCTAAGGATTGGTGTTTAATTAAATGGTTAATTCGGCCCAACCTGTAAAGGCCTAGTTTTAAAAGCTTAAAACTGCTAAAAGCCCACTTGACATTTAAAGCTATATGGGTTGAACCATTCGGCCCATATACCTAGATAATATTAATGGTTAATGTTATGGATTTAAAATGGGCTTCAAATGGGCCTTATAGATGATTAATTGATTGGATCAATTTATCCCTGCATGTGATGTATGGATGTGTGATGTGCTACGTACATGGGCCATAAGTACTTGGCCCATGCTCAATCGACAGTGGCTCTTGCGCACACCATGGCTGAATGCACATCATTGCCATGGTGTCCCTTTTGGTCATCGGATGACCTCCCTCAGTGGTGGGCCCCACACCTCATCAAGAGGTTACGTGCGGAATCCTAGCCGATTTAGGCCCACCGAAATCTAGCTTCATGAAAGTTAGTGGGAGCCACTTTGGTTTGACCTAAAATAAGAACTAGGGCGTAATTAACTGTTCCCTCCAGCTAATATAAGTGCATGTGATAGGGAGATTCATATGATGAACTCTCTAAAGGCCTTCCATCATTAACATGAGGATGGGTCCTTCAGTAATGAGGAAATGCACCAGAAAATGGGCTATCTATTTGCTGTTGGGCTTGTTTGAGTGTTTCATAAGATGATAGGGGCGTCATAGACCGATGTGGGAGAGGCTTCACCAGAAAATGGGAACTCTCTCACGGTACCTTGGCGTTCACGAATATGATGGGTAAGCACTCACTGGACAGAAAAGTTTACCTGAAAACGGCTCTAAACCTTGTCTGATAGAGGCCAAAGGGAAAACTCATTTGATGAGTGGATATGATCCTTCATAGAAAGGTGGTGGGGTTATGCAGCTGAAACAGTTGGCTCCATGCACCTATGTGATTTCCCACATTTCCAGAGACAACTCGTAGTCTCCGTCACTGAGAAAGGAGGGAAATCTCAGAGATGAATAAATGGAAATGGAATGTAGATTAAAATCCATATCTATGAAATGAACATCAATCAAATTAGGTTGTGGACTGATGTTTGCTCCTTTATCAGAAAATGGCAAACAGATCATTTGCAAAATTGCTTGATGACAACAAGTTGAAGGGCCCAAACTATGCTGACTGGTACAGGAACCTTATGCTAGTCCTAGCTTCTGAAAAGCTGGACAAAGTGGCAAAGAATCCTGCCCGGGAGCGTCCGGGTGATAGGGCTTCTGAGGCCCGAAGGAGAGACTATCAAGAATGGGAGGAGAAAAACTCCCTTGCCCGGTGTTACATCATTGCCTCCTTGGACAACCCGATACAGAGGCAGTTCGATCAGATCGAACTTGCCAAGGACATATTGGACAGTCTCAGGATGATGTATGAATAGCAGAATCATTCTACTCGACAAAAGGACATATTGACAAAGCCACTATCACAGAAAGTGTTTGAGAAACACGTGGAAAGCATGGGACTCCGGCTAGTACCTGATTGGACCTAAGTGCAAGTGGGAGCTGTTAGACAGTTTTGTATGCCCTTAGCTTCAATCAGAATGATGTACTTTATGAGTTTATTGTAAATGAATAAAAGTGCATATTTGATTCATGTTCCCTTGGTATGTTTCTGTGTAATACCCTTAAATTGGACACTTAATGAGACTCGTGTTAGTTTAGAATGTTCACAGCCAGTGGGTCGGTCTGGAGAGACCTATCCTAACAAGGTTGACACTGTGGTGCCACCAAGTCGGTTGGGGTGGCCTGTCTCAGCTGCCAGGGTGAGACCCTAGGCACATACTGTTAGACAGTTTTGTATGCCCTTAGCTTCAATCAGAATGATGTACTTTATGAGTTTATTGTAAATGAATAAAGATACATATTTGATTCATGTTCCCTTGGTATGTTTCTGTGTAATACCCTTAAACTAGACACTTAATGAGACTCGTGTTAGTTTAGAATGTTCACAGCCAGTGGGTCGGTCTGGGGAGACCTATCCTGACAAGGCTGACACTGTAGTGCCACCAAGTCAGTTGGGGTGGCTTGTCTCAGCTGCCAGGGTGAGACCCTAGGCACATACAGTGTAGGATTAATTGAATCTTTGAACTGGACCAGATTTCCAGTATTGCACTGGACCTTGGAGATTGATGGGCAAAACTGGAAAGTTACACCCGACCCCTAGACTCGATTATGACACTACACTAGGTGTCGGATTGGGCTGTCTTTGATGTACCAATCAGTGAGATCCTTAGCGGGGCTCAAAACCTGGGTATGTTGGGACAGTCCGAGAATTCATCTGAGTGGGTGATCATAGTGACAGGATCAGCCCCTTTGTCGGACAAAGGTAATGATCGGGGATGCACTCTCACTGATGGAAACCAAGACTACCGGCAGCCGATTTCAACCGTTGAGATTTGTTTTGCAAAATATATTTTATATAAGATATAAAAGTATATATGTATGGTTTCTAAATTGTTTGCAAGAAGGTTTTAATACCCGGGATCCATATAAGTGGAGAGTGCAACACTGTTCCTTGCAGCCGAGGGAGAGGTCCTCTCTTGTCGGGCAGTTAATGATCATTATGGGCTGAGAGGTTAAGTGTAAGACCATTGAGGATAATGCCTGATGGGCTAATCTTGCATCTGCCCACAGTCCCTGGGTGTTACAAGGTGGCTTGGCCCAGGGACCACTTAGTGTAAGTGTTGGGCACATAGAGCTCATTTGATGGGTTTCAGGGGGTACACTGTCTTCAGCAGTGCATTCAACTAGGCGTTGTAACAAAGGCTGGGCTGAACCCATGTGGCTGATGTGTTGATCAATGCTTGGGTCCCACGCCATACAAGGAAGCCCAACTGGGCAGCAATTTGGAAGGTTTTTGAGTACATAACCTTAATGGGCCTTAAGCCCATTTCGAACTGGGCTGATTTGATCAGTCATTTAAAGGGGGCGAATTCTGAAGTGGGTCAGCTAAAAGGATTGGGCTTAATCCCTATCCACTAAGAGAGTCCAAGATCTAAATAAGATTTAGATCTGGAAACCTCCTAATTAGATTAGGAGACAGCTGATCTGATTTGCAGATAAGATAAGGATTATCCCTTATCACTAAGGGACTTCTAACCCAAATATGATTTGGATTAGCAACTCCTAATCTGATTAGGAGCTGATCCCTTTGAGATTATAAAAGGGGAAGGGGGCGGCAGCCTTTTACATCATCAACAGCATTCTTCTCTTAAAGAAAGAGAGATTGAGAGATTTCCTACATACTGCGAAATCTCTCCTGCCGCCACCATCCTGCCATTGCCATTCCTTCAGTTCGATCTCCAGTTCTTGGGAGCAATCAAGATTGGATCTTGATTTCAATCTTTTGTGAAAAGATTGGTTGAAGCTGTACTCAAGTCGTCCAGTTGATCCTTACGAAGGATTAAGTTCTTTTGAAGAACGTTGCTGATTCTGCTCCACCCTGCACTACGTCATCTTCAGTGGGAGCAGATTTTGGATCCTTCCTTGGGAGTGAACACCTCCATTGGGAGATAGTATTTCTCCGTATCAGGTATTATCCTCTCCCACTCCTTTTGGTTCAGATCTGGTTCAGTTTATGGTTCAAGATTGATCCTTGAAAATATGATTTTCTAAATGGGGAATACGATTCCCAGTTGAAGGGAGAGATAAAATTTTTGAAATTCGCCCCTTATTCTGCAATCTTTGGGCGTCCATAGGATGGATCTCTCATCCCTTCAGTGGTATCAGAGCCATGGTTCAAATCTTGAACCAATTTGTTTCAGATCTGAACCTGCGCAAATGGGCAGAAGGTGTTCTACCCGATTTGCGCAGATATGGGTTTTGGGAAATTTTGTTCCCAAAATTAATGGGCGAATAATCTGAAATTAATTTTATAAATCTGATTATTATTTAGAATTGTTCTTTATGATTTTCTTGATTTATGGGCTGTTCCTACAAGAGGAGATCGAAATCTTGGTTTGCGCAGGGAACCTGCAAGATTTGCAGTTTCTTGATTTATTTGTCACATTTGGTCTGTAAATAATTTTTTTTTATTTTCTAGACTCAATGTATAGGCATTCGATCTGATGTAATAATTAATAGAAATAGGATTTCTATTTTATTTTATTTTGGATCGAAGATGGCGGCGCAGAAAGGGAGAAAACGCAGAGAAAAAGATTTCGCAGATGGGAGAATCGCTATCTGCGATTTGCAGTTTATGAAACTGCATTCTGTGATCTAACCTCTGTTTTGCAGGATGGATTGTACGAACAGCCCTGTTTGACTAATTGTTGTTTTTCTTTTATCAGTAATTAATTTCAGATTATTTTCTTGAATTAATGATTTAATTAGAAATCAAACCCTAGACCCATTCGAACCAAGATTGGTTCAAACTGTTTGGACCAAATCTAGGGTTTAATCAAGGCTGAAAGTCAGCCCTAATTTTCCCACTAATGGGCCTAAGGATTGATATTTAATTGAATGGTTAATTCGGCCCAACCTGTAAAGGCCCAGTTTTAAACAATTAAAACTGTTAAAAGCCCACTTAACCCTTAAAGCTATATGGGTTGAACCGTTCGGCCCATATACCTAGATAATGTTAATGGTTAATATTATGGATTTAAAATGGGCTTCAAATGGGCTTTACAGATAATTAATTGATTGGATCAATTTATCCCTGCATGTGATGTATGGATGTGTGATGTGCTACGTACATGGGCCATAAGTACTTGGCCCATGCTCAATCGACAGTGGCTCTTTCGCACACCATGGCTGAATGCACATCATTGCCATGGTGTCCCTTTTGGTCATTGGATGACCTCCCTCCGTGGTGGGCCCCACACCTCATCATGAGGTATCGTGCGGAACCCTAGCCGATTTAGGCCCACCAAAATCTGGCTTTATGAAAGTCAGTGGGAGCCACTTTGGTTTGACCTAAAGATAAAACTAGGGCGTAATTATCTGTTACCTCCAGATAATACGAGTGCACGTGATAGGGAGATTCATATGATGAACTCTCTAAAGGCCTTCCATCATTAGAACGAAGATGGGTCCTTCAGTAATGAGGAAACGCACCAGAAAATGGGCTATCCATTTGCTGTTGGGCTTGTCTAAGTGTTTCATAAGATGATAGGGGCGTCATAGACCGATGTGGGAGGGGCTTCACCAGAAAATGGGAACTCTCTCACGGTACCTTGGCGTTCACGAATATGATGGGTAAGCACTCACTGGACAGAAAGGTTTACCTGAAAACGGCTCTGAACCTTGTCTGACAGAGGCCAAAGGGAAAACTCATATGATGAGTGGATTTGATCCTTCACAGAAAGGTGGTGGGGTTATGCAGCTGAAACAGTTGGCTTCATGCACCCTATGTGATTTCCCACATTTCCAGAGACAACCCGTAGTCTCCGTCACTGAGAAAGGAGGGAAATCTCAGAGATGAATAAATGGAAATGGATCGTAGATTAAAATCCATATCTATGAAATGAACATGAATCGAATAAGGTCGTGGACTGATGTTTGCTCTTTTATCAGAAAATGGCAAACGGATCATTTGCAAAGCTACTTGATGACAACAAGTTGAAAGGCCCAAACTATGCTGACTAGTACAGGAACCTTATGTCTGTCTTAACCTCTGAGAAATTGGACAAGGTAGCCAAAGAATCCTGCCCCGGAGCGTCCGGGAGATAGGGCTTCTGAGGCCCGAAGAAGAGAATACCAAGAATGGGAGGAGAAAAACTCCCTTGCCCGGTGTTACATCATTGCCTCGCTGGACAATCCAATACAGAGGCAGTTCGATCAGATCGAACTTGCCAAGGACATATTGGACAGTCTCAGGACGATGTATGAAGAGCAGAATCGTTCTACTCGACAAAAGGTCTTGAAACAGTTCATGACCACACAAATGTCCAAGGGCCAACAAGTTCACGACCATTGTCTTCGGATGATGGGATACATCAACGAATTGGAGGCTCTTGGATCCGGGCTGGATCTGGTAACTCAGATCGATGCTATTCTCAACTCTCTGCCTCCATCCTTTAATCCATTCATCATGAATTATAACATGAACAAGCTGAACGTCAGCTTGCAGGAACTCAGCAATATGTTGTAGAGGGCCGAAGAATTGATTAAAAAGGATGAGCCCATTGCCATGCTTGTTGAAACTGGCAAATCGGGCAAGAAAAGGAAGGCGAAGAGAAAGCCCCAAAAAAGGGCTGCCAAACCCAAGAAACAGAGGAAGGACAAGGCATCAGATGCCTGTCATTTTTGCAAGAAGACCGGCCACTGGAAAAGGAATTGTCCTGCCTACCTGGAATCCAAGAAAGGTAATTTCGAAACTTGTGTTATAGAAACCAATTTGTTGGTAGCTTCTGCGTCCTGGTGTATTGATTCCGGGGCTTCAACTCATGCATGTAACTCACTGCAGGGGTTCAAGGTAAGCAGAAGGCTGAGTGAAGGAGAAGTCACACTTTACTTGGGGACTACTGCAACTGTTGCAGCCGCAGCCATAGGAACCGTGGAACTATTTTTTAGAGAAGGAATAATTGTACTGAAAGATTGTCTTTAAGTACAAAATTTAAGAAGAAATTTGATTTCTGTCTCAAAACTGTGTGCAGATGGTTATTCTGTCTTCTTTAGTAATACGATTACTATTAAAAGGAATAACAGATTCATCGCATACGGGGAACTGGAGAACGGTCTCTATGTTCTACATCCTTCTCTAGAAACTAACATAACCGAAACTACGTCGGTTGAAAACCCCAAGAAGAGAGCCCGTGATACAGTTAATCCCACGTGTCTGTGGCATTACCGACTTGGCCACATCGGTGTTGACCGAATCACAAGGTTGGTAAAGGATGGTCCTTTGGATTTTCTAGCTGTAGAAGATCTTCCCACCTGTGAGCCTTGCCTACAAGGCAAGATGACGAAACGGCCATTTGACGGTAAACCTGAAAGATGTACAAGCACACTTGACCTAATACATACTGATGTATGTGGTCCCCTGAGTGTTAGGACACGAAATCAACACGTGTATTTCATCACCTTCACAGATGATTTCACGATATGGTTACGTGTACCTAATGAGACACAAGTCTGAATCCTTTGAAAAGTTCAAAGAGTTTAGACAAGAGGTCGAGAAACAGTTAGGGAGAGAAATTAAAGCCCTTCGATCCGATCGAGGTGGCGAATATCTCTCTGACGAATTCAGGGACTACTTAAAGGACAATGGGATAGTATCACAATTAGCTCCTCCTGCTACACCACAACTTAACGGTGTTTCAGAGAGGAGGAATAGGACCTTATTAGATATGGTCCGGTCGCTTCTCATACACTCAGAGTTACCCACATCCTTTCGGGGTTACGCATTAGAGACTGCGATTTACGTGCTGAATCGGGTTCCAACCAAATCGGTTCCGAATACTCCATATGAACTTTGGACCGGAAAGAAACCAAGTGTCAGACACTTGTAGATTTGGGGTTGTCCAGCACACGTTAAAAGAACGAGTGCAGACAAGTTGGAATCTAAGACCAGCCGTTGCCTACTTGTAGGCTACCCAAAAGGCTCTGTAGGTTACCTTTTCTATAACCCAAGTGAGCAGAAAGTGTTCTGCAGTCGAAATGCGCAATTCTTGGAAACCGACTATATCCTGGACATCCATCGTCAGGAAGTTGTTCTTGATGAGGAGAGCTCAGGAGCAGTGGGAGATGTCCCACATGTTCCAGGTAGTGACCAACTTAGAAGATCCACTCGGGCATCCAAGCCACCAGTCCGTTATGGTTATGACCAGGATAGTTACCTGGTGGAAACCTTGACTAGTGAGGAGGATCCCGTGACTTACGCGGAAGCTATGTTGGACATAGATTCCCAGAAGTGGGTGGAGGCCATGCGGGCAGAGATGGACTCAATGGAGACCAATGGAGTCTGGACTCTAGTAGATCCGCCCTTCGGGGTAAAGGCAATCGGTTGCAAATGGATTTACAAGAGGAAGAAGGGCCCCGATGGTAAAGTTGAGACCTTCAAGGCTCGTCTGGGGGCGAAAGGGTACACTCAGAAAGAGGGCATCGATTATAAGGAAACCTTTTCGCCTGTGGCCATGCTTAAATCCATTAGGATCCTGCTAGCTGTGGCAGCATACCATGATTATGAGATTTGGCAGATGGATGTCAAAACTGCATTCCTGAATGGAGATCTTACTGAAGATATCTATATGCAGCAGCCGCAAGGCTTCATTGCTGCAGGTCAGGAAAACATGGTATGTAAACTTAACAGATCCATTTATGGGCTTAAGCAAGCTTCTAGAAGTTGGAACATCCGTTTTAACTCTGCTGTCAAATCGTTTGACTTCGAGCAGAATCCTGATGAACCCTGTGTCTACAGGAAGTACAGTGGGGATAAGGTTACCTTCTTGGTTCTGTATGTAGATGACATTCTACTCAATGGGAATGATGTGGGAATGTTAACTACGGTGAAAGTATGGCTTTCGCAGCAATTCTCAATGAAAGATCTTGGAGAAGCCTCCTATATACTGGGTCTTCGACTCTATAGAGATAGATCGAAGTAGATAATAGGATTATCCCAATCTGCTTACATTGACAAAATAGTCAAAAGATACAGCATGGAAAACTCCAAGAAAGGAAATGTTCCTTTCAGGCACGAAGTCACTCTCTCCAAGAAGATGTCTCCCAAGACGTCTGAGGAGATTGATGGCATGAAAGACGTTCCTTATGCCTCAGCCGTAGGGAGCATCATGTATGCCATGCTGTGCACTCGTCCTGACATAGCTCAGGCAGTGAGTGTAGTAAGCAGATTTCAGGCCAACCCAGGGCAGGAGCATTGGACTGCTGTGAAAAACATACTTAAGTACCTTCGAAGGACAAAAGAGTTTTGTCTAGTATTCGACGGTAGCTCACTACAGATCTAGGGGTTTACAGATGCCGATTTCTAGTCAGACCCAGATGATAGAAAGTCTACATCTGGATATGTTTTCACGATAGGATGGTGTGCTGTTTGCTGAATGTCAACAAACAGGGGTCCTAAGTAGCAAATTAATAGTCCACAACCCAAGCCGAAAGCATTGCCGTAAGTGAGGCTGCCTTATGAATGAAGGTGTTCATTCCTGAATTTGGAATTCAGCACATCACCTATTCCACTGTTGTATGACAACGCTGGACCTACGGGAGGATAGTGTAAAGAGGTAGAATCAGCGGAGAATGTGGTAGACCCATTGACAAAGCCACTATCACAGAAAGTGTTTGAGAAACACGTGGAAAGCATGGGACTCCGGCTAGTACCTGATTGGACCTAAGTGCAAGTGGGAGCTGTTAGACAGTTTTGTATGCCCTTAGCTTCAATCAGAATGATGTACTTTATGAGTTTATTGTAAATGAATAAAGATACATATTTGATTCATGTTCCCTTGGTATGTTTCTGTGTAATACCCTTAAACTGGACACTTAATGAGACTCGTGTTAGTTTAGAATGTTCACAGCCAGTGGGTCGGTCTGGGGAGACCTATCCTGACAAGGCTGACACTGTAGTGCCACCAAGTCGGTTGGGGTGGCTTGTCTCAGCTGCCAAAGTGAGACCCTAGGCACATACAGTGTAGGATTAATTGAATCTTTGAACTGGACCAGATTTCCAGTATTGCCCTGGACCTTGGAGAATGATGGGCAAAACTGGAAAGTTACACCCGACCCCTAGACTCGATTATGATACTACACTAGGTGTCGGATTGGGCGGTTTTTGATGTACCAATCAGTGAGATCCTTAGCGGGGGTCAAAACCTGGGTATGTTGGGACAGTCCGATAATTCATCTGAGTGGGTGATCATAGTGACAGGATCAGCCCCTTTGTCGGACAAAGGTAATGATCGGGGATGCACTCTCACTGATGGAAACCAAGATTGCCGGCAGCCGATTTCAACCGTTGAGATTTGTTTTGCAAAATATATTTTATATAAGATATAAAAATATATATGTATGGTTTCTAAATTGTTTTCAAGAAGGTTTTAATTCCCGAGATCCATATAAGTGGAGAGTGCAACACTGTTCCTTGCAGCCGAGGGAGAGGTCCTCTCTTGTCGGGCAGTTTATGATCATTATGGGCTGAGAGGTTAAGTGTAAGACCATTGAGGATAATGCCTGATGGGCTAATCTTGCATCTGCCCACAGTCCCTGGGTGTTACAAGGTGGCTTGGCCTAGGGACCACTTAGTGTAAGTGTTGGGCCCATAGAGCTCATTTGATGGGTTTCAGGGGGTACATTGTCTTCAGCTGTGCATTCGGCTAGGCCTTGTAACAAAGGCTGGGCTGAACCCATGTGGCTGATGTGTAGATCAATGCTTGGGTCCCACGCCATACAAGGAAGCCCAACTGTGCAGCAATTTGGAAGGTTTTTGAGTACATAACCTTAATGGGCCTTAAGCCCATTTCGAACTGGGCTGATTTGATCAGTCATTTAAAGGGGGCGAATTCTGAAGTGGGCCAGCTAAAAGGATTGAGCTTAGACCCTATCCACTCAGAGAGTCCAAGATCTAAATAAGATTTAGATCTGGAAACCTCCTAATTAGATTAGGAGACAACTGATCTGATTTGCAGATAAGATAAGGATTATCCCTTATCACTAAGGGACTTCTAACCCAAATATGATTTGGATTAGCAACTCCTAATCTGATTAGGAGCTGATCCCTTTGAGATTATAAAAGGGGAAGGGGGCGGCAGTCTTTTACATCATCAACAGCATTCTTCTCTTAAAGAAAGAGAGATTGAGAGATTTCCTGCATACTGCGAATTCTCTCCTGCCGCCACCTTCCTGCCATTGCCATTCCTTCAGTTCGATCTCCAGTTCTTGGGAGCAATCAAGATTGGATCTTGATTTCAATCTTTTGTGAAAAGATTGGTTGGAGTTGTACTCAAGTCGTCCAGTTGATCCTTACGAAGGATCAAGTTCTTTTGAAGAACGTTGCTGATTCTGCTCCACCCTTCACTGCGCCATCTTCAGTGGGAGCAGATTTTGGATCCTTCCTTGGGAGTGAACACCTCCATTGGGAGATAGTATTTCTCCGTATCAGGTATAATCCTCTCCCACTCCTTTTGGTTCAGATCTGGTTCAGTTTATGGTTCAAGATTGATCCTTGAAAATATGATTTTCTAAATGGGGAATACGATTCCCAGTTGAAGGGAGAGATAAAATTTTTGAAATTCGCCCCTTATTCCGCAATCTTTGGGCGTCCATAGGATGGATCTCTCATCCCTTCACATACAGTGTAGGATTAATTGAATCTTTGAACTGGACCAGATTTTCATTATTGCCCTGGACCTTGGAGATTGATGGGCAAAACTGGAAAGTTACACCCGACTCCTAGACTTAATTATGATGCTGCACTAGGTGTCGGATTGGGCTGTCTTTGATGTGCCAATCAGTGAGATCCTTAATGGGGGTCAAAACCTAGGTATGTTGGGACTGTCTGAGAATTCATCTGAGTGGGTGATCATAGTGACAGGATTAGCCCCTTTGTCGGACAAAGGTAATGATCGGGGATGCACTCTCACTGATGGAAACCAAGACTGCCGGCAACCGATTTCAACCGTTGAGATTTGTTTTGCAAAGTATATTTTATATGAGATATAAAAGTGTATATATTATGGTTTCTCAAATGTTTGCAAAGTATATTTTAATTCTCGGGATCCATACAAGTAGATAGTGCAACACCGTTCCTTGCAGCCGAGGGAGAGGTCCTTTCTTGTCGGGCAGTGTATGATCATTATGGGCTGAGAGGTCGAGTGTAAGACCATTGAGGATAATACCTGATGGGCTAATCTTGCATCTGCCCACAGTCCCTGGGTGTTACAAGGTGGCTTGGCCCAGGGACCACTTAGGGTAAGTGTTGGGCCCATAGAGCCCATTCGATGGGTTTCAGGGGGTGCACTGTCTTTAACAGTGTATTCAGCCAGGCCTTGTAATAAAGGCTGAGCCAAACCCATGTGGCTGATGTGTAGATCAATGCTTGGGTCCCACGCCATACAAGGAAGCCCAACTGGGCAACAGTTAGGACGGTTAAGTGAGCACATAAGCTTAATGGGTCTAAAGCCCATTTCGAACTGGGCTATTCATTTAATTAATTAAAGGGGCGAATTCTAAGATGGATTAGCAGATAGGATAGGGTCTTAATCCTATCCAATCAGAGAGTCCATATCTGAATATGATTCAGATCTAGAATCCTCCTAATGAGATTAGGAGAATGCTAATCTAATCTGTAGATAAGATAAGGGTTTATCCCTATCACTTAAAGAGAAGTCTTATCGAAATATGATTTGGATAAGCTGCTCCTAATTGGATTAGGAGCTGATCTTTTAGGTTAACAAAAAGAAGGGGGCGGCAGCCTAATAGACACACATCAGATTTCCTTTAGTGTTGAAATCAAGAGGAGAGAACTCTGCACCATGCGAATACTCTCTTGCTGCCTTCCTGTTCTTGCCGCCCTGTTTGCCAGTTCGATCTCCAGTTGTGGGAGAAGTCAAGATTGGATCTTGACATCAGTTCTTTGAGAAAGGATTGAAAGGAAGCTGTGCTCACATACCATTCTATTGATTCTTGCGAAGGACAAAGTTCTTGGGGAAGAACACTGTTGATTCTGCTCCATCCTGCACTGCGCCATCTTCAGTGGGAGCAGTCTTTGGATCCTTCCTTGGGCGTGAACACCTCCATTGGGAGATATTACTTCTCCGTATCAGGTATAATTCTCTCCTACTCCTTTTGGTTCAGATCTGGTTCAGTTTAAGGTTCAAGAATGATCCTTGAAAATATGATTTTCTAAATAGGGAATGCGATTCCCAGTTGAAGGGAGAGAAAAATTTTTGAAATTCGCCCCTTATTCTACAATCTTTGGGCATCCATGGGATGGATCTCTCATCCCCTTCACCAATCACACAAGGTTGGGTGAACATACCTGGATCAGCATATTTTTCTGGTAAGGTCCTCTTGATCACGGTTGAAACGTTTTGTCTAACTCTTGAGTCCTGTACCTCCTTTTCTTTTTGTCCTTTATCCGCCTTCCTTGGTGAGGTAGGTTCGAGCTGCAGTTCCTCCCGCTTCTTAGCACCACTGCACTTACATTCTCCTTGGGGTTGACTACCATTTGTGATGGTAGTTTCCCTGAGCTCTGCGCCTCCAACTTGCTAACGGCAGTGGCAAGTTGGCTGATTTGGTTCCCCAAATTCTGAATGCTGGCTTTTGTTTCCTGTTGAAATTGCTGAGTATTAGTAGCTAGAGCCTTAACTATATCTTCTAATGATGTACCTGAATTCGGGGGTTGGCCTTGCGCTGTGATGAGTGCTGAAAACTGGGGCTGTCGACTAAAAAAATGGGGTTGATATCACTGCTGTCCTCCTTGGTTCCCGTAGCTCAGGTTTGGATGATCTCTCCACCCCAGATTGTAGTAATTGGAGTAGGGATCATACTTTCGTTGGGGCTGGCCCGGGAATCCTCCTGCGACATTGACTTGCTGCATCGAGCCATCTTGCAATGATGGACACATGTCCGTAGGATGGCTAGGAATCGAACAGATACCACACACCTTGGCAGTTTGTAATTGTCCTGCAGCGAGTTGTCTTACCAAAGTAGTCAAGTCAGAAATCTGATTTTCTAAATTTACATGGCTTACCTCATTAACCCTTCAAATGGTACCGTCTGTCCTTGCACCGAACTGCTGTGAATTTTCGGCCATGTTGGAGATTAACTCCCTGGCCGCTTTGGGTGTCTTGTTCACCAAGGCTCCTCCACTGGTTGCATCGACCATACTTCTATCCATGGGTTGCAGCCCTTCGTAGAAGTGTTGGATTAACAGTTGTTTGGGTATTCGGTGGTGTGGACTGAAAGAATGGTAGGATCCATCTGATGGACGCCATAAAGGTTGCGGAATGGGTGGGGCGAATTTCAAAAATTTCCTACCTTCTCCCAACTGGGAATCATATTCCCTGAATTTAGAATACAATATTCAAGGATCTACTTGAACCCTAATCAAACCAGATCTGTACCAAAAGATAAATGGGAGGATTATACCTGATCCGGAGAAGCAGTATCTCCCAAAGTTGGTGTTCACGCCCAAAGAATGCTCCAAGATCTGTCCCTGCTGAAGATGACACAGCTGTGGATGGAACAGAACCAGCAGGGTGCGTCCTACACACTGGATCCTTCACAAGAATCCCCTGGATGTACTAAACACTGAATTCTTTCAGTCTTTCTTGCAAGACTGATGTCAAGAACTGGTTTCTTGACTTTCTTTTCTGCAAAGATCAAATCTTGCAATAATGCAGATGGCGGCGGCAGGAGGAGATTTCCATAAACGAAAAGGCTGAACTGTTTTCTTTTCTGGAGAGAATGAGATCTAATCTCAATTCGCAGGAACCCTTCTTGCTTACCAAAACCCCTTGGATCGAAATCTGATTTCTCTCCCTCTTGGTACATTCGAAATCTCCTCCTTTCTTTTTGATTAAGAAATCTCCTAATTAGGAATTATCCCAATCCAAATCAGTATTTGGATAGGGGATAATCTTAATCCCTTTCCCAGATAGAGTTAGCTTACTCCTGATCTTATCAGGAGGTTACCAGATTCAAATCTGATTTGAATTTGGTCTCTAAGAGTGGATAAGGCTAAGAGCCCAATCCTTTTTGCTAACTTCAATCTCAAATTCGCCCCATGGATGGGTGATCATATCAGCCCACCTCGAAATGGGCTTTTGGCCCATTAAGTATTCAGTGTTTAATTAGTTTCCAATCTGCTGCCCAGTTGGGCTTCTTTGTATGGCGTGGGACCCAAGCATTGATCTACACACCAGCCACATGGGTTCGGCCCAGCCTTTAATACAAGGCCCAACCGAATTCACTGAAAATCTCAATGAACCCCTTGAGTCCATCGTATGAACCCTATGGGCCCAACACTTACATTAAGTGGTCCCTGGGCCAAGCCATCTTATAAAAACCCAGGGACTGTGGGCAGGTGCAAGATTAGCCCATCACGTATTATCCTAAATGGTCTTACACTTAACCTCTCAGCTCTTAATGATCAAGCACTGCCCGACAAGAGAGGACCTCTCCCTCGGCTGCAAGGAACAGTGCTGCACTCTCCTCTCACATGGATCCCGGGAATTAAAACCATTTGCAAACATTTTGAAACCGTACATATATATGTAAATATATTAATTTTGCAAAAACAAAATTCCAACGATTGAAATCAACTGCCGGCAGTTTGGTTTCCATCAGAGAGAGTGCATTCCCGATCATTACCCTTTGTCCGACAAAGTGGCTGATTCTGTCACTATGACCACCCACTCAGATGAATTCTCAAACTGCCCCAACATACCCAGGTTTTGATCCCCACTAAGGATCTCACTGATTGGTATATCAAAGGCAGGCTGATCCAGCACCTAGTGAAGTGTCATAATCGAGTCTAGGGGTCAGGTGTAACTTTCCAGTTTTGCCCATCTATCTCCAAGGTCCAGGGCAAGACTGGAAATCTGGTCCGGTTCAAGGATTCAAGTAATCCCATGCTGTATGTGCCTCGGGTCTTACCCTGATGGCTGAGACAGGCCATCCCAACACTTGGTGGCACACCAGTATCAGCCTTGGCAGGATAAATCTCCCCAGACTTATCCAACGGCTGTGAACATTTAAAACTAACATGAGTCTCTACAAATGTCCAGTTTTAGGGTTTTACATAGAATTAAACCAAACAACATGAATCAAACATGCACTTTATTTATTTCCACTAAATAACAAAAGTACATCAAAATGATTGAAGCTAAGGGCATACAAAACTGTCTAACATACTTCTATCCATGGGTTGCAGCCCTTCGTAGAAGTATTGGATTAACAGTTGTTTGGGTATTCGGTGGTGTGGACAGCTAGCAACAAGTTGTTTAAATCTTTCCCAATATTCATATAGTGTCTCACCACCAAACTATCGAACTCCACATATTTCTTTTCTTATATTTGCAGACCGGGATGCAGGAAAATATTTATCTAAAAATATCATGTTCATCTCATCCCATGTGCGTATTGAACTGGGAGGAAGAATATAGAACCAATCCTTTGCTTTATCTCTTAAAGTAAATGGAAAGGCTATGAGTTTTACCTGGTCCTCGATCATACCTTGGGGCTTCATGCTCGCACAGACGACATGGAATTCCTTTAGATGCTTATGAGGGTCCTCTCCTGGAAAACCATGAAATATAGGCAATAATTGTATCAAACCAGATTTCAATTCAAAAGCTACCTCAAGAGTGGGGTACGTGATGCATAAGGGTTGTTGGTTCATAATCGGTGCAGCCAACTCCCTCAATGTCCTCTCTCTGTCATCCATTCTTTCTCCTTCTTCGAAGATGGGAAAATCACAAGTGGGCAATTCGCAATCTGAGTTCACCCTTTTAAGTGAATGATCCTTCTTTTGTTTCGCCTCCTTTCTTAAACGACGGGTAGTCTTCTCAATTTCGGGGTTGTACTCGAGTTCACCTCGTTGAGAAGCATGAATCATAAAACAAAAGAGGTTAACAAGACGAAGGTAATAGCTAAGAAATTAAAGTTGCTCCCCGGCAACGGCGCCAAAATTTTGACGGGTTTGTCGAAGCCCTCAAAATTAATACTAGTCCCACAATAAAATATTTGCAGTAAATGTGGTACTAGGTCGAATCCCACAGGGAGCAAATCAGTAATCTCTTAGCTGAATGGATAAAGTAATTGAGTGGAAAAATTTAATAACTAAAATTAAAATAATAAAGCAATAACAAACTAAACGCACAAGAGAAAATCAGTCTTACCGAATTCTGGTTCAAGGGTTCGGGTTGAATCGATTGGCCATCGATCCTAGGTACATTTCACCATTCTTGCAATTCAAGCATTTAACCTTAGATTTATTAGAATAGCCATAATAAACCTTGTGTTTTCCTAATTCAGTTGACCAAACCCAGCATTTGATCAACACTTATCACCACTCAACTAGGTACGATAGCGTCCATATTAAACAGTGATAGCATTAAGATTTGTGAAAACAGTTAAACCAAAATAACAATAATTGAGATAGCTGCAATTACTGAATCTTGTTCCATCGATTCCTTTAGGTTGAACCATGTTAAAACATTGGTCAAAGGCTGTCACGAACAATTGACCCAAAAAGAAATCAACCTAATTGCTACTTGCACCATTATTCGTGACAATTACGGATCACAAAAATCATGGATAGCAGTAGGAAGATCAACATTAATTCAGTTTGTCAAACTAATTAACATCAACATCCAATAAAAATATGCACAAGAATCAATGAATACTTGAATTAGAAAGCAAGAAAATAAAGTAACTACAAAACCTCATAATGACACAATCTCCATGCTTTTCTTCTCCATAGCCGAACTACCTTCTTGAGCTTCTTGTTCTTCTTGATGATCTCTTGGATCTGAGAGTGAGTGATGCTAGAGCTGGTTCGCCTCCCTCTTTATATAGCCAACGGAGAGGGCTGTTTTCCAACTCCTTCTAGGAGATCATATTATCTTTAGGGAGTCTTGATCTTCTTTGAACTAATCCTATCCTATCTCTTATCTAATGCTCTAATCTCAATCTTCTTATCTCTCTAGGATTACATTCAAGACTTTAGATATGATAAGACTCTCTCCTTGGAGATTACATTCAAAATTCGGACTCTTAACTCTTGAATTCGAGTTGGGCTGCTTTAAAACTTGGGCTGCTCCAAGGTACTTTTGCGAGTTGGGTTTAAGTTGTGCAATGGGCCTGGCTACGAACTTGCTCTGACTTCGGGCTCATTTTCGTACTCGATGCGGGCCGAATTTTTCAAAACCCAAAACATAAAAGTTGTGGGCCTTCCTTTCGTCTTTCTAATGCTTCTTGAATTGTCCAATTCGGTGTCCGGAATTGAGAGTTAGGCCCAGATTACTGACTGTCACCGAAACTATGCAAAATCACCCGATTTGCCCTGTTTTCTTCCAATTGCCTTCTTTATTGCCCTGGATCGAAATACAAGAGTAATGAGTCTATTTAAGTGCTAAATAAATATAAAATAGTGAATATTAGAGGATAAAAATAGGGTTCTTTTTGGTCTCATCACCGAGCTCTCCCTTAGGCCCCAAGCCTTACGAACACAAAGGGCAACAACCCGAACTGGCCTGCCCCATGGCAGTTCGGGCCACACCTCTATCCGAACTCCAGACTTCACCTTGCACACCACTCCAGCACTTCGCCTCCAGGACGCCGAACTAAACAACCGTACCTGACACCGAAGGAGTCCGTACCCAGGGGCGGTGCACCTGACTGACTTGGGATCTGACGCTTGACAGCCGCCGCATTTCAACGGCCACCTCCCACCGCCACCTGCCACCACCATCTCCAGTTATAGAGATGACTCCGACAAAGAGAGTAGTAGCGGTTCTGCCCCAGCAGAGGTGAAGACACCCAAACTGGCAGAAGCGTAGAGGCAATCATACCCAACCTGATAGAAGCTTAGGAGTGAGTGCGCGAAGTGGTTATAAAAGGCTCTCTACCCCCCCAAGAACAAGGTATGTGAACTTTGCGCCATCTGGTCTTATCTTGCCTTTGAGAGAATACTAACTTGAGCTTTGGAGTAATCTCACCGAGTTCCTCCCTGGAGATCCCTCACCTTCTTCTCCGTTTCAGACCCTTGTTGCTCCAGTCAGAGGCAAGATCGTTAACAGCTAAGACCTGCCGGATTGCGCACCATCATAGGCTTTGATCCCAATCCACCAACCTGATTTTCCCACCCTCAAATGCGGAGAGGGTAGGTCAGGGAGGGTTTTGCATTAGTTTTCGTATGTGGAGAGGGCTTATATTCAAATCCAACTTTCTATGGGTTTTGGCAAGGATACAAATTAAGAAGTTTGGGAGGCGGGGAGGGTCTAAAGTTTACAAAACCCTCCCTAAACTCATCCTATTGCCATCCCTAATTGCAATGAAGTATTGTGATCACAATTGCAGCAAATGCACTCTCTTTAAATGTCATAATATAGAAAAAGAATTAATTTTTTGTGATATTTTTGTTGTTAGATAACAATAATTAATAGCAATAGCTTATTGCAGTTGAATAACTTATTGTGGAGGTTGTGAGGTCATAGTGCAGAAACTAAAATGGATTGATTATTTTATTCTTGAAGAAATAATTTAACTAGTATGGTATCCGTGTGATGGATGGTATTTGTTAAGATAAAGTGAAGTGAAAGTAGCCATATGAGACATTCTAAATTGAGATAACAGACAATCTTATTGAACAAGATACTATGGTGGTTGTGAGGTTTTACCATAAAAGTGAAGTGGATTGATTACTTTATCCTTAATCCGAGAAGTTAAGTCTCTTTTTGAAGGAAGCATGGTAAGGTGCATAGAGATGAAATGCAAGGTCCAAAATGTCTGCTCACTTCGATGCTTTGTGGCTTTGATTACACGAGCCTAGATATGACCTATATTTCTTTTGAAACTTTCCTTTTTAAAAATACTACTAAGGGTTCATGTGCTTTGCATGTGGCCGTTTTTTATGATGATGATAGCAAATAATATTTGCCCAAGTGTATTCTATAAAGTTTTTGTATTTTTTATACTTTTATATTCTTTTCATATTCTTTAATTTTTATTATTATTTAATTATGATAATAAAGGTTTACACATTTGACCCAAAAGGTTGAATTGTTGACTTTCCACCAAACATGAAACAACTCCATTTTTTGGTTGGTTTAAAAAAAATTATTATTCTTTGTGACACTTTTTAATATTAATATTAATATGATCAATCAATATAAGATTCAATGAAAGAATGGGTTAATACCATAAATATAAGACTTAAAGAGAATTGAATGAGGAGAAATGTAGTAGTTTAAATTACATTTTGTGCTCCCACAATTAGAGAGGGACCAAATACAAAAATAGGGGTATTCTAGTCAAGAATAGGAATCAATGAATGTTAATGGTAGTTAACAATGAATAGATGGTTCTCCCATGTTATGGGCATGCCAGCCGGAAGCACACTGCGGCGCAGTCATAAGGCAATAGCACGCACAGCGGACCGCCCAGCCGCACGCACCGCCTGGCAGCGTGCAACACGCACCTGTTATGGGCCACCGCCCGGCAGCGCGCACCGCACCACACGGCAGCAGCACGTAGTCATAGGCAGCAGCACGCACAGCGGGCCGCCCAGCCGCACGCACCGCCCGGCAGCGTGCGCCACACCACACGGCAGCAACAGAGGCAGCAGCGCGCACCGCACGGCAGCACCGACCGCGCACACAGCCGGCACCGCATGGCAGCAGCACCATGAGCCGCGCGCACGCACTGCGCGGCAACGGCACCGCGCACACGCACCGCGCACGGCACCGCGCACACGCACCGCGCGGCGGCAGCACCATGAGCCGCGCGCACGCACCCGGGCAGCAACAGCAGAGCGGGGCCCACATGACAGCTCATAGGGGTGGGCCCACCCTTATCAGGACACATCAAAGAGAACTCGCCACCAGCCTTCCTTATCTTAACCCTTATCCTTATCTTATCAAATCACCCCAAAGGAGAGTTCGGGTGGTCTCTTGGACAAATCACCCATTGGGTTTCCGTAATAGGGTCTGTAAGCAAGGGAAGGCGCAAGGGGAAGCAGGGGGCTTTCGCACCGTGGACCGACCTGTGACGGGATCCTACGTGCGGGACCATAACATCCCACTTGTTGCACAACCAGTGAATCGCCATTGCAATTTCTAATTGGCATGATAATTTTAAAAGTAGAGCCTAGAAAAAGGGGCAACTTCAACTCTCACTGCATTCCACATTTGGAGTAACCAATAAAATTGGTTCTTTATTATTTTTATTTGTTAGAACAGGTTTGGGTTGGAGAAAGTCTTTATTATAGGCAAAAGGAATATATTAACTGGTATGAATGTTAGAATAGTCATAGTTCCTGGAAGGTGTTTAAGAAAAGAGTGAAGCAATGGGATTTGATCATATAATCGCCATTCTGGGTCGGAGAATAATCAAATGTATTAGAGATTTTGTTCCTTTGTTTTTTCAAATACCTTCTTTAGTGTTGTCATTTTTCTTTGAATAATATTTCCCTTGAGAATGAACAGTATTTTCAACATTCCATCTACTTTGTTTTTGTTTTAAGTTCATCTTGTTCTAGATCTATGACTACATCCTTTGATTTATTCCTGTTATATCTGGTTGTCTTTGACAATCTAACTTTTTCTTCTTCTATATTTTCATATCTTCCTTGCCTCCATTCATTCAGTTTGGAGAGGGAAGGAAGAACAAGGGTAAAAATGGAATTATAAAATAATTATTGGCATATAACAATTTTGATGCTCTTTTAATATATGGCTTATTTGTGTTATTTGGGGCCATATTATAAGGTACATATAAGTTGGTTTTGAAAGTTTAAGGTACATTTAAGTAGTTTCCTAAATATACAAGGTATATATGTAAGCAATTAACCCTAATAATTATTGTTTATGAATATATTAGTGAAAATAGTGTTTAATAATATTCTTTTAATTACATTATTGCCCTCTCAATCGAAATAAACCAAAAGCCCACTACCTCATTCACACTTTTATAAGTGTATAGATATAGGTGGGTAAATTGTTGAAACCTTTCTCGTACTTTTTGACAATTGTAGTTAAGTACCTTGCTTTAATATCACGATCATCCCCTAAACTTTCTGACATTGTTGTATCTACACCTGCTATGTTATATTGAGTTGATGGAAGCAGGCAAAATTATCAAAATACCCAACTTTGGTTGTCTGAATGGTAAACTGGCTTCTAAATTTTCCCTTCCTATTACACTTGCCATAAAATTCATAAAATTTGTGTTTTTCTACAATTTCTTTATAATTTGTTGAATTATATATATATATATATAAAATTTTTGGGTCAACTTAAAATTTTGTACTTCATTTCCATCATCAGTAAAAACAATTATTGTTTATCACAATTACGTTTTAATATTATTAATTAATTCCGACATCAATGGTTGACATATTTGACCTAAAAATGAAAACAATTTCAATTTTGAAAATAGTTTTAAACTTTGTATTTCATTTCCAACATCAATAAAAACAATTATTGTTTGTCATGCATATTTTCTACAATTTTTTTTGTAATTTTTTATATTTATTTCTATTTTATTATTTAAGTATGACATCACGGGTTGACCTATTTGACTTGGATAATTGAATTACTTAGTCACCACTAGGATAGAAGAATGGTATCTCTTTTAGGTTGGTTTTAAACATGGGATATATATATATGGCTAAAAGTATTGGATATAAATCTAATTGACAGAATTTATTTAAAGGGCAGCCCAATGCATGAGGTTCTCGCCAATGCAGGGTTTAGGGAGAGACAAAGTAAATAGCCTTACCCCTACACATATAGAGAGATTGTTACCAATACAGAATTTATTTGAAGCAAAAAAAGGGTAGAATTTATTAGTGAGAAGAAATAGATAAAATATATGATTTAATGAAAGACAATGTGAATTAATACCTTAGGTATTAAGACAATGAGCAGGAATTAAATGAGGTAAAAAGTAGTTCAAAGTACATTTTCTGCCCTCACAATTAAAGAGGAGTCAAATCAAAAGACAAAGGCATTTTAGTCAAGATGGGAGTTAATACCTTATATATAAGACTTAATTAGAAAGAATTAAATAAGGTGAAAAGTGGTAGTTCAAATTATATTTTCTACCCTCAGAATTAGAGGGAAGAAATTCAAAAAACATAGGTGTTTTAGTCATACAAAAGTTCCAAACTCTAATTCCTACTTTATTAGTAGTATAGATAAATATGTAACATATGCAAATCAAATTTGTAAATATTTTCAATTAGTTCTAATAAAGAATGACTATGTAAATATGCACATAAATTCTTTTAAACCCAACCAACCTGCTCAAGCCCAACTAACCCAATCCGACCTAGCCCAAACCCGAGGTTGTGTTAAACTCAGGGTTGGGCCTGGATTAATAAACTTGGGGTTAACCTTGGGTTGGGTCAAGCCCAAACCTATGGTTTGGACCTTTAGTGGTTGGCCTGGGCTGTCCTTCAACCCGATCCAACCTGCCCGAATTGCAGCCCTAGTTTCATACTTTCATTAGGGGAGAGTTGCAAGAAAGTGTTGTGACCATGGTTGCAAATCAGCAACAGATGTACTCTCTTTCAAAGTCATAATGTTGAAGATTTTACGTAATACTTTTGTTATTTGATTGGGGGTGATTACATTAAGTTTTCTAATAAAAGAAAATTGAATTGGTTGTGTGAATTAAAAAAAAAAAACCATATTTGATTTTTATTGTTTTTTAATTTAAAAACCAAAAAATTTCTGAAGGGGTAAGGAATTGAAAATTCGATTTGGTGTATGATATTTGCAAGATTTCCATGGCATGATGGATAATAATAATTTCATTTTATATTAGGAACGTATTAATTTTATTAAGTTAAAGTTCATATAGCTATTATTAAATATAATTATCTAAAATATTCTCTTTTTACAAATCCTAGAAAAATAACATGCATGCCTTTACGTGATTAACAAAAACCGATGAACAAAAAATAAAATGTCACCTTTGGAATTCATTTCTTAATAGTTGATCCTTTGAATTTTCTTTCATCCTACCATTCATGTATCAGATTTATGGTTAGATATGCCTCGAAACTTGTATGTTTTGACAATTAATAGGTTATTTTGGTGATAATTGTCATGCATTGAAACTATTCACCCATACATGTTGATATTGTGGGCTACCCTAACCTATCCGAAGAGAACCTGTTTAAGTCCTGAGTCCAGCCACCAAAATTCAACATAAATGCCAATTTATGACATACACATGGCAAAACCAAAGCTTTTGAAAGTCTCAAATAGTTTACAAGCAAGGAATTTACTCTACTTAACCAGAAGAGTTCCATAAACCCTAAAACGTTCTCCATAACCAACTGATTACAAGGCAACTAAGGTGGCATCCATTTTCTTAGCTGTTAGTTCCAACCTCCAAAAGATTGAATCACTTCCTTTTCTTACGAGGCTTCTCAGTTCCTTCACAGTCATCTTCAGAAGAACCTTCAAGATTTTCATCAGGAACATCATTAGGAACATTATGCTTAGTGATGAAACCCTTCAGTATACTCATGCTTTGCTCTTTCATAGAAACTATCTGGGCAGAGAGAATGCCCTCGTTTGCACTCACAGAATACATTTCTGAGCTCAGGTGAAACGTGGCCTTAACTCGAGGCCTAGGATGGTCTGCATCTTGAGATTGATCCCCCATAACATATATACTATGAAGGTCTGGAAGAAGCCAATTCAAGAATTAGATTGTAAAAATGAAAATATAAATGCATCACATAAGAACTGAACTGAACTGATTTCTAACATACAGTCATACACAAATGAGTTCCTTAAGAAAAACTATTCACCGATAAAAAAATAAAGATACTGAAGGAAGCCACATGACACGCTCATCTCATGTAATTGTTGCAATAAGCTTACTAAGATTCATTCTGTTTGCCTCAAAACAAATGATAATGAGTTTAGTAGATTCATCTGCTCAAACCAGTACGAGTTCTAACTTCTAATTCTAAGAAACTTTGCCATTATAAACAGGTACAAGGAATTTTCAAATTTCAACGTGTTGGCTCTATAAATTTGAATTTTATCCATTTGGAATTCTTAGTTGTCTTGACTCTTTTCAAAAAATAAATGCTTGACCAAATGATTATCTTCCTACTTTCTGTACTTTTGTAGCAAATTACTGCCCCTAAAGGCAATAAATTGATTGGCATGCATAGAACAAATCAAGCTCTGACTTTAATAAATTATATCATCGAGGGACCAACACAAGAAACGTGTGTTACTCATATATACCAAAGGTATATAAGATAATTATAGAGAGGAAGCAAAATCTACTGCTACACTAATAGTAACCAACAAGGAAAAAAGGCCATTACCCAATGTTGGTCCCAGCTATCTAGGATCTTGGGAGGGATAGACTGGATGTGGTCCTAACCTATGGCATTTTTACACAAAGTGGCCACTCTCAGACTCACCCATGTTCTCACGCTTGCCAGCCCAGTAGGCAGTAGCCAACATGGATGTGAAATTCAATTTGAGAAGAAGCATCCATTTAACATATGAAATGCAAGCTTGTATTGAACTTGAAGCACTTTGAGTATCCTAAGTTATACAGTCCCAAATTTCTTTAGGCGCTTTGCTACATAAAGGAACGGTAAAGCATTGAAGTTCATTAATGGCAAAAATAGGTTTACAAAGGGATTAACCCTCCAAAGCCAGCAACTATACAGGCAATAGACAGATAAAAACCAATAAGACCCTGTACACCCGGTTGGCAGTTGTTTACCAAAATAACAAAAACTTTGGCAGTTATTTACCAAAAAATCCATAGTAAAGAACTGTTGACAAGAAGAGATGCTACAGTCAGCCAAGACTCAAGAGATATGAAGCCCAACAAAAATATGTTGCCGTCACAGCCCTAAAGATCACATCATCTTGATGAAAAATTCTGGTAAAACATCTTCCTGTTTCTTTCCTTCCAGATTCTCCATAGGGCTGCAGCAGGAATGAGCTTCCAAAACTTTCCTTCCCTTGCTGCTAAGGCCCTGAACCATAGGGGTGCAACTTGAGCGGGCTCGGGTTGGGATTTTGTCAAAATTTGAATGGATCCAGTCCAAAGACTCAAGCACGAAGTAGTGTAAAATGACAACTTGGGCCAACCTTACTGAACTGTCCACCCTTCAAGCAGGTCAGACAGAATTTGGGCATACCCATTCTACATTTAAGAGGCCCAAGAAAAAGTTCCACAATTTCCATGTAGGTTGTCAATGAATAAGGAGGTTGTTGCTGCTCCATTTTTTTCAACATCTCGAGTCAGCAATGGAAATTCCCCTTCTCCCCAAGCTCTCCCTTGTGAGACACTTCCCCAACACTGCTATCCAGTAGAAGAAAGCAACCTCCAAAGACACACCATGAACAAAAATAAGCTTATGAGAAAAAGACAGATTAGAACCCTGCAAAAGCATTCTAACAGAAGACTTCACTGAGAACAAACCAGATTTCTCCCCTTCCCAGGTTCTGCTGTCCTGACTGATCAGATTGGGTTAAGACATTCTGTAACGAGGAAAACAAACTCTCCATTTTCTCTAACTCCCAGTCAAAAAGGTTTCTCCAGAATCTGGGTAACCAAGCCACAACCCTGTTTGATATCAAATAACATAGCAGTCTGAGACTTTTCACCACTTACCTTATAACAATGTTTCTACAGAGTTATCATGCCTGACACAAGCCACACATGCTAGTCTAAGTTGTTGTACAAAGCCAAAAGCAGATTAGTTGAAAATACATCAAGTTTGTTGACACTGGACATGTTCATGGGCCAGGTTTGGTGATGCAGGAGCTGAATGATATTTTTATGTATTTCTATATTTTTGGACAGTATGGGTATTTTTGTCATTTTCAATTTTCTGTGGGGTCCAATGATAGGATTTATTTTGTCTAGTTATAGTTTGTTTATGTTTAAAATTTCAGAGTCATTGCATAAGTAGGATTAGAGTTATTGAATCTTCTTTGAATTGAAAGAGGATACGACAGCTTAGTTTGAGTCCTACTAGGACTGTTGAGTCTAACAGTTTGACTCCTAAGACTATTATGAGTCTAACAGTTTGACTCCTAGGATTATTATGAGTTTAGAGTCTATAAATATGTATGGACGTTTTAGGCAAAGGCAATGAAGTACATTGAGTTTTCTTCAACTTATGCTAGCTATGGTGAGTGATTCCCATGCCCTAGAGTGATTCTAGGCACCCTGTGAGTGATTCCAGGTATTTTCCCTCTTCTTTCTCTCCTTATTTTCTCTTTTATTCCTTCAAGAAGCCATTACAGCCATCAACAGCCATAAAACTTTGATCAAGAAGGTCATTCAACATTCTCTAAGGATTAGAACCGAGCTGGTCCTACATCAGTTGGTATCAGAGCTAATGGTTTATTCACTATGTTCTCACAAAGTGACCGATTCTATAAGCCTAGGGTATCTTATAAACAATCTTACAGGTCTAGAACAAATGATGATTGGGTTTCTGAACCATATGAAGGGTCTTTGATTGACTTATTTGAGAAGATGGTGGAAGAAAACAGACCTAATAATGTTGGCTATATGAGTAAGGTTTTCAAACATATTAGAAGAGAAAGAGAAATACCAGATTTCAAAGGAGATGATAATCCGCAAGCATTCTTTGATTGGGTTGCTGAAATAGATGAATATTTTGATTGGCATAATATGTTTGACAAACAAAGGATTAGATTTGCACACATGAAGTTGACAGGTCAAAGTATGGTGGAGAACTCTTGAGCAACGACTATAAAATAAAGGTGATGATCCAATTATAACATGGGCAGAGATGAAGAGGTGTTTGCAAGAGAAGTACATCCCACTAGACTTCCATGATGATCTACATATGGAGTTGACTAATTTCGAGCAAAAGAAGCAGCAGCAGGTTACAACAAAGAACTTGGAGTCAATTGGAAGGAGGTACAAAGTTGATAAGAAAGTAGATAATCCCTTGCATGTTAATGTCTATCCTTTAAGTTGAGGATGAAGCTAAAGAAGTTGTAGATATTAAAAATCAAGAGGGTGGAGTCCAAGAAAAAAACAGAAATTGTTGGAGTTTCCAACACCCATGATCAACTTGAGGTTAATGATCAAGAAGAAACAGAAGTGGAGCAATTTAAAGAAATTCAAGTGCAAGATACAAATGTGCTGATTGTAGTAGATCCTAGTACGGAAGTAGGTGACTTTACATTACAAGTTTAACTAGAACTAATTCAAGAATTACAACTTGACATAGCACAAGTTCCACCAACATCAATCCTAATTAATGGTCAATCTACAAGGTTTGATTGACATAGCACAAATTCCTAGTGCTGGTGGAACTTGTGCTAATATGTGGTCATCGTGAGATAATCAGAGCACTATGATCTACTACAATCAGTTTGGAGCTTGACATAGCACAAGTTCCAACTAATATGTGGTCATCGTGAGAGAATCAGAGCTCCTTTCAAAATTTGAAAATGCATGGTTTGAGGAAGAGAATCTTATTCCTTTGATGAAATCTGTGTGGAATGACCTTCAGGTGGAGGGCTCAAGCTCTTTCATATTGGCAAAAAAATTGGGTGTTATCAAAGGAAAATTAAAGGTTTGGAGCTTGGAGAAAAGAATAAATTCGGGTACTGAAAAGAAAGCTTTACTAAGTACCATTGAAGAGATAGATAGACTTGAAGAGGTGGGTCCCTTATCAGAAGAGTTGAGACTGAAAAGAGCCCAAGCAAAAAACAGTTTTGATAAGTTGGTTGTTAAGGAAGAAATTCAGTGGAGACAAAGAGCTAAAATCACATGGTTAAAGGAGGGTGACAAAAACACGCGCTTCTTTCACAAAATGGCAAATGCTCGAGCTAGAGCTTCCTCTATAAATAAGGTGGTATGGGAAGATAGGAGTGGGGAATCTTGTATAGAGATTAAATCAGTAGCAACCTCCTTTTACAAAAACCTCTATAAGGAAAATTGGCTTGAGAGACCTTACATAGAAGAAAATCAGAACAGCAATTAAGAAGTTAGAAGGTGACAAATCGCCTGGTCTGGATGGGTTTACAAACCTTTTCTACTTGAAGTGCTGGGATTTTGTGAAACAAGAGTTGCTGAAAGTGTTCCAGGTTTTTCATTCAAATGCCTCTCTGCTTAGAAGCTTGAATGCCACATTTATTACTCTCATTCCAAAGATTGAAGGGACTGTGAACATTAAGCACTTTAGGCCAATCAGCCTTCTACATAGTTTCTACAAAATCCTGGCTGAGGTTCTAGCAGAAAGAATGAAAGGGGTGTTAGGCAGTGTAATTTCTAATAACCAAAGTGCATTTGTGCCGAGGAGACACATGGTAGATTCAATTCTCATTGCTAATGAGCTTATTGACTCCAGAAGAAGAGAGGGAACCCCGGGTGTGATTTGTAAGCTACATATTGAGAAAGCATATGACTATATCAACTGGAATTGCCTGGATCTTGTGTTGGAAAGAATGAATTTTGGGCAGAAATGGAGATATTGGAAAGAATGAATTTTGGCAGCTCTAGAGGTTTGAGGCAAGGAGACCCTCTTTCCCCTTTTCTGTTCATTTGTGTCATGGAAATTCTCACTCTTTTTAGCAAAAGGGCTGCAGGCTCTGGTTATTGGGATGGATTTGCAATTTCCCCTGGAAAGGAAAAAGTCAATATCCTCCAATTTGCAGATGATACCCTATGTTTTGTTGATGCCTCCCCGACTCAGTTGGAATCAGTGCATAGGACTTTGAGCTGGTTTGAAGTAGCATCTGGTCTCAAAGTTAACCCGAGTAAAAGTCAGATCATCCCAGTGGGCCATGTCTCAAATTTAGAAGAATGTGCAAAAGTGATGGCTTGCCAAATTGATTTCCTTCCGGTGAAATATTTGGGTCTGCCTCTCGGGGCTAAATACTCTTCTTCCTCGACTTGGTGTTCAATTATTGAGAGAGGAAAAAAAATTGGCCTCTTGGAAGGCAAAATATCTGTCATTTGGAGGTAGAGTGATATTGATTAAGAGCACTCTCTGACCTCCCTACTTATTTCCTCTCTCTTTTCCCTATCCAAAACAAAATTGCAAATAGGCTGGAACAAATCCAGAGGAATTTCTTGTGGAGGGAATGGGAAGATGAAAAGAAGACTCACATTGTAAAGTAGGAGCAAGTGTGTCTACCCAAGGAAGATGTTGGACTGGGAATTAGAAACCTAAAGAAATTCAATTCCGCCCTTCTTAGTAAATGGCTTTAGAGATTTGCTTCTAAGAGGAAAGCATGGTCGAGAAACCTTATTGCAGCAAAGTGTGGGGTGAAGTGGGGTGATTGGAGATCTAAAGATCCTCACCCAAATGGGGGTAGATCTCTTTGGGCAGGTATTTTGAAAATCCTTCCTTCCTTCTTGGATGGAATCAGATTTAAGGTGGGTAAAGGGGATAGAGAATCAAGTTTTGGAAGGATTCCTGGTGTTCAGAGGGCTCATTGGCAGAGGCCTCCCCCCTTCTCTTTCAAATCTTTGTGAACCAAGATTCTTCAGTAGCTGAAAACTTTACTGTTTCTGGTGACTCCATTATTTGGACGCCTCTTTGTAGGAGAAGATTGTTTAACTGGGAGGTGGAAGAGTATGTGGCACTGTTTGGGCTGCTCAAAATCAGATGATAGATTTGAATGTGGAGGATGAATGGAATGCAGACGGTGGCTTCTCTGTTAAATCTCTAGTTCTCAAGTTGTACAGATCTGGTTAGATGGATTTCCCTACCAATCAGATTTGGATTCCAAGTAGTCCCTCTAAGATTAATTTTCTGGTCAGGACAATGTCTCTTGATAAATGTTTGACTAGAATCAACCTGGAGAGACATGGCACTCAGATTCTGAATCTTTCTTGTGGTTTGTGTGGAAATCTTGCAGAATCTACAGAGCATTTGTGTATCCACTGTCCAATTTCTTCTCTGGTCTGGGGGCATTTCCTAAAAGCTTTGGAGATTAGCTAGGTTATGCCAAGACCAGTGAAGGAGCTACTGAATTGTTGGAGAATTGAGGGCCTCAATAAGTGTGAGCGTCGGAAAAATGGCTCACTTGCTACTTGGGCTGGAAATGGAGTTGATGGCACCCTCGGGATTTACATCGAAAAGCATTTTTTGTTCATTAGTGATTCCAAAACCCAAGGCACCAGCTAATCATTCCGGGTAAGACTTGGATGGGAGAGGGAAGGGGTTAGGCACCCCCCTCCCAGGTCCAATAAGTGGGGCCCACATGGTGATCCCGAACAAGCATAAGCGCAAGATAGATGATTATTAAAAGAATCAAAACCAACAAAAAAACAAAGCATCACAATAGAAACACCATGATTATATCTTTATTATATATTTTATTTTATTTTATTTTATTATATATATATATATATTTTTTAATTTATTTATTTATTTACATTTTACTACTTATCTCATTTTTATTATTTTTTTATTATTCAATACTTTTATATAATTTTTTATTTTAGCTTTTTAATTATTTCCTATTTAATAACCCAACTTCCTCATTGCTACCTAAGCAAAATCCGAACCAACTAAGCTAATTTCTCCCTTTTTTATATTTTTTTATCCTTTATTTCATAGTTTATAACTTCAGCTTCGCCAATACTGTATACTTCTGCTATTTTCTTTTATTCCCGATCTGTCCGACTTGATGCTATCACCCCCCCCCCTCTAGCTAAACCCCTTTTTCATTACTGTCACTCTTCCAAACTAAAAGAAAACTTTCAATCTCTAAACCTCATCCCTTTGTTTTTTATTTTGTTATTTTTTTACCCAGCTTACTCATGAGCATGTTTGTTCCGTTAAGAACTTTATTTCGCAGCAGGATATTCTTAAAAAAGGAAAACTCAAACAAGAGAGTATAATCTAGCTGACAGAAGGGTCTGATTAAACATAGCATGAAAGACATTAACAACAGAGAATACAAACCAACTGAACACTACAGGAAGATTCAAACATCAGATGAAACATAGCATGAAAAACATTAACAAGAAAGAATATAAACCAACTGAACACTACAGGAAGATTCAAACATCAGATGACACAGGCCAATACTAACTTCTAAAACAAATAAATAGATCAGGACAACTAATTGAACTATTCTAACAGCTATTTCATTAATTTTGCCCAGCACGATGGAATTAATTTCAGAGAGTAGAATAAAATACGATCAGTGAGAACGAAGAAAGACGGCAAGAACAAGAGGAAATCCCAAGATTAATCACATGATTCATGAATAAAACCAGCTTATTCCCCAAACAAAGAAAACCGAAATCCTAAGCCTAATCTGGGTTGGTACCTAGAGGTGCCTGGGCTGAGTCAACCCATTCCCTCTACTCCCAACTACAGATGCCGGTAAAACGCCGAGAGGAAGAAAACCAAAACACGCAAAATGAGAAGAATTACCTGAAGAGAACGTGGCCTGAGAACTGTCTGCACAGGAACACCGGCGGTGCCTGACTTGTGGCAAAGAAACGAATGAGACTGATCTTCGAGCCAGCGACGATTGTTGAGGTCGAGTTCAATCCAACATGACCAGATGAGGGTGTCTTCAACTGAGTTTCAGCCTTCCGAGCACCAGCCACAGGTTTGTGGCGAACAGCTTTCAAACAAGGGAGATTGAGAAGCAGGAAGGCGCCAATCGGCGGCACTGATGAGAGAGATGATGATGAAAGTAGAGGCGAGAGGGCCGGTAATCGGACGTGAAATGCTTCGTCACACTGGTTCAATGAGTAGAGACGGCGAAAAAAAACGAAAACGAAGGAACAAGAAAAACAGGGGAGAAAACAGCCGGCAAAGGTTAGAGGGAGAGGCGCCGATGGTTGGAGGGTTCCTCCGCCGCTCCCTGATAGCAGGTGAAGACGAAGGGCTACAGTAAACGTTATCTGATTAGGTTAAAAGGTGACTGACTACAAAGAGCGGGTTTGTGTGTACGAGTTAGTAGGATTGGCCGAAACAGAATTTTTCTGAATGAAGGGGTAAATCAGGGCATTTTAGGTTGAAATTTGGTAGGGTGGGGTTTTTGCATGTTCTGGGTCTATTGGTGGGGTCAATTGATCCAATTGGGCCGGATTGGACAGATCTAGAAAATGTTTGATTCGATTAATTTGGAACCTCAAAACGGAATATTTGTGTGCTTGGGGGGGAATAAAGGAAGCTTTGGGTAAATTTTAGGGGATAGGGCTTTTGGGCAATGTGAGGTGATTGGTAAGGTTTGATTGAGTCAAATAGGATTGGATTGGAAAGATTTGGAATCTGATCAATTTGGGACCTTGAAATGGAATCTTGGTGCGATTGAAGGGTAAACTGAGGTATCTTGGGCTGAGATTTCATAGGTGGGTATTTGAGGGTGTCCAGGATCTAATGATGAGGTCTGATCTGTCTTTGAAGGGTCAAGGTTGTAGGAATTTGGATCAACGGGATGTTAGAACGGAATCTTTGTTTGATAAACGGGCAAATGGAGGAATCTAGGCCTGAAACTTTATAGGCAGGTGCTTTGATGTGTCTAGTGTTTAAAGGTGTGGCTTAATTGGTTGGATGTGTCAAAATTAAGGGAATTTGGGTTTCGAGTGTTAAGGCTAATGAAAGAGGTTAAAATGGAATCTTTGTTTGATGAGGGGGTAAACAGGGGAATCTTGAGTTGAAATTTTACGGGTAGGTATTTTGGGAGGTCTTGGGTCTGATGGTGGTGTCAGATCTAGTGGTTGAGGTATAAGTAGGGGTCGATCGAGGCCATCGGATAGGTATTAGGTAGGTTTAACGATGGACTTGAGGGCTTTGGGGTTGAAAATTGGGCTTTTGGGGTTTTTTGGTGTTTCGGAAGGATTGGAAAGGTTTGATCAACAATTTGGGGTGAATTAGGGTTCCGGTGGTGGACTGAGCAAAAATCGAATGGTGACAATAAGAAAGGAAAACTGGTTTGGAGTACCATTCTAGCAACATTGCTTTGGTCCATTTAGTTTGAAAGAAACAACAGAATTTTTTGTGCTAAACTTAAGAGTCCAAAGGAAGTAATGCAAAGAGTTGTGAGCAAATTATTATCCTAGGTGTTGGTGAATGAGAAATTTAAACATCTGAACATGTCTCTTTTGTTTTGTTCTCAATCCTGGATGAATTTGTAATTTGAGTTATGCCCAGATATGGTCTGAGTTATGATGCAATTCTCCTTTTATGTGCTGAATAAATTAGTTTACCTTTTTTCCAAAAAAAAAAAAGAAAATTCAATGGGCCAGCATAAAATCCCGAGCCCAAAGCCCAGTCTGTGAACAGGTATTGGCACATAGATGGAAAATGAAAGATGAAGAAAGCCACCTAATGGCAAATATCTATTGAATAATTGAGCACATGGTACACTTGAATATTGTTTAGTGGCATAAGATAAGACATGGATTTTCTCCCACCATGATTAGCCAAGAAGAAAGGAAAGATTATAACATTGAGATCAGGCTGATTTAGAAGCAATAACAATCAGAGATTCAGAGAAAGGTGCTTTCAATCTTACCCAGTTCAATCAAACAAAAGAGTAGAACTAGAGGAAAGAGGAGCTAACAATAACAAACATGTGTCAATTAAGTTTGTGTCCCAAACTAAAGTATTTCCTTCACATGTCAGAAAGAATTTCACAAGTCTTGTATTTCAAAATTAGAACTAAATAGATATTTAAAGACATGGCAACATTGATAACCAAATATGCATTAACCACAATTTACACTGAACAAGAACTTAATTTTCAAAGAGCAGATTATAGAAGAAAAAAGCTAATTATGCTAAACAAGATACTTGCAACAGAACATAAGCGACAACCCAACTGAACCTTATTAGAAGGTAAAATTTGATTCACAAACTAAGATAAACACATCAAACCAGTTGGAGCTGGAGTTTAATGTAAAAAGGATTACGTGGAGCCCAGATTCACTCATACCTAACTAGTGATGCAGCTGCTGAGTCTAGAAGCTTATCAGGTTCAGAAAACATTTTGGGATATGCTTGATTTTACCTAAATGGTCTATCGCTCGCTAGGTTTTGCTAAGAACATTATAGCAACACTGATTAAACAGACATTTTAAGAGAGATTTAATGGCATTATTTATCAAGCAGCCATGACCATAGAAAAAAGGAGAATTAAAAATCTAAACAACAATAAACAGATAGAAAGAAAGGGGAAAAAAAAGAAAAAGAACAAGATTTTCTTGGCCCAGGAGTGATTTTGCTAATTGATATTGCAGATACAACGAATGCGGGTAGTAGACAGCATGGGATGCAGAGTTGAAGGGGTTTAGGATTCCCAAAAGTGGTTTCCACATGGGTTGGGAGAGCAACCGGAGCAGGATTTTCTTGGCGCCAATTCAATCACAGCAAGGAAAACATAGTAAGGACATCTCAATCCTATAGCAAACAAAACAGTAAAGATCTGGGCTACGGTGTATAGTATGCAAGAACGGAGATAGAGCAATAGACCGTTCAACTCTGTAAACTGCAAGGAGAGGAAGAATTTGCAAGGATTGTGGGAAGAACCTTGTCTCTGCACGCAGCTTATATACGATACTTATTAAAACGAGTTTTTGACGCCCACAAAGAAGGGGAAGAAGAAATGAAGAAGAAGAATGACGAGGCTGGACTCACCTATTCTCCGGTCGTGACTCGTCACCGCCTTGCCGGAAGCTAACTTGTAGTTTCAGTCTTCAGAGTTTTTTTGGGTAAAAATAGAGGAGTAAAGTGGGCCATGCCAGCCCGTGGGCGGCCCATGCAAAGTGTGGGCCGTGCCGCCCTTCCCGGTGAAAATTTTGGGGGTCGGCCCGGCACGGCCCACGGCCCACAGCCCAGGCCCGTGCTGCAGGCCTGGGGCCTAGGCTGGGCTGCAGGCCGTTCCATGGGCTTGGGCCATGCTAGGCTGGGCCACAGGGCAGGCCTTGGAACTGGGCCAAACCGGGCTAGACTGATTTTTTGACTTTTTTTTTTCTTTCTTTGAAATTTTTGATTTCTTTTCTAAGTAAAAGTATAAAACTAAAATATTTAACTTTCCTTTGAACTTTGGGAACTATTTAAAAATTTAAGAAATGAGAAATCTAAGTTATCTAACACATAAATTAAAAAAAATGCTTAACCAAATAAGAATAATGGAATAACAAATTGGAAGAAAAATAGGAATTATATTTCATTAAATTTGAATGATACAAATTACAAATACAATGATTGGATCATTGGTACATGGATGAATGAAATATGAAAATGGAATAAATTAATAAAATATAAAAATACAATATAGTTACAAATTCAAAAAATACAAAATTACATTATTAAAAATAAAAAATAGCAAATAAATTAAATTAAATAAAAAAATTACAATAATTTGAAAAAAAATAAAAAAAATCTATACAACTAGTCAACTTCATGAGTCATGATTTCCATCATCTGCTTTAGGTGAAATATCCGGTGTAGTATCATGCCCTCCTTTGTCTTGTAATCTATTTTCTACATCTAACCAATCCTTAAAGCAGATGCACATCTCTATATTTTCATAGTTCATGCATCTTCTCTTGTCGTCCAACACCCTAGTACCTGCACTAAAATAAGACTCCGATGGAATTGTAGGCATCGGAGGGGTTAGTAGATCATGTGCCATGGCGGCGAGAGCTGGATAATTTTTTGAATCTTCACTTCACCAGGCTAAAATATCAAAATTATTTGTTTCATCACCTAAACTAGAAAATTTTGCTTGTAAATAAAAATTAAATTCAGTAAATGAACTTGTTGTAGAAGTAGCATATTTATGTCTTCTACTTATTAAATGAAAAAGTTTTTTTCTACTACTGGGCTCAAGATCAGAAGTAGAATATGTTATACAAGTTGTAGGAATATTTCCTATTGTTTCAAATTCATATAAACTGTACATTTCAAATAACAAATTATTAATTTCTTTTTTTTTATTTCCAATTTCAATATTCATATTTTCACAATATGTTTCAAGTAAAATATATAAACCATCTTTCCTAATCCTAGGGTCTAATATTGTAGTTAAACCATAAAGGGGAGAAATGTTCTCCCAATATTTTTTAAACTTATTTTCCATTATTTCAATAATACATTAAAATTGTGGATTATTTCAATATTTTGCAAAACAATCACTAATTACCATTAATTGATAAGGTAAATTACAACTAGTTTGATAGTAAATACCTAATAAGTCATTAGTTGCATCATAAAATGTTTTAAACAATCTCTTATACAAACTGCCATTTCCCAATCTTCCTCAAATATAATATTATTAGGCATTTTTGCATTATAAAAATCAGTAAGAATTTGTTTATGAGAAATACAACTTTCTAACATAGCATAGGTAGAATTCCACCTATGTTTTACATCTAATATAAAATGTTTATATTTTAAACCATTATTTTGATATAAATATTTAAATTCATGTTTTTTTGCTCCTGAAATTTTAATATATATAATACAATTTCTAGTTTTAGAAATATGAATAGAAATAATATTCAAGGCATCTTGAATACATAAATTGAAGATGTGACATGCACATTAATTGAGATTTTAAAATATTTATTACATAATCATTATTGCTAGCATTATCAAAACTAATAGAAAATAGTTTATTTTCTATTTCATAAGCATGTAAAGTATTTAAAATACTTGCAACAATAGCTGGGTCAACATGTGGTCATTCAAGCCCAGTAAAACTTAAAATTCTTTTATTTAAAAGCCAACTTTCATCAATAAAATGGCCGGTAACACAAATATAACTTATGTTAAATTTAGATGTCCAAACATCAGAAGTAATTGCAACTTCAGAATTAAGATTTGATAACAAATAAATTAAATTTTGTTTATATGAATAAAAAATTTTTAAATCATTCGATCTAATAGTATTCCTTGAAACTTTTTTATATTGGGAATTTACAGAATTACACAACCATTTGTCAAGCTTAGGATCTTCAGTTAATATAAATGGTTGTTCTACATGTACAATATACTTTGCTAATTCTTGTCTCACTTTTTCTTGTGAATATTTAAATGTACCAAAACTCCCCCTCCCAATTTGTGTTTGTGTTGTTTCTTTCCCTCCTTCTTCTTCTTCTTCTTCTTCTTCCTTCTCATGTGTAAGCAAATGTCTGCTCAAATGACTCGTACCACCCTTGCTATAATAGCTAAAGTATTTTCTACAATTTTGACAAACTACTCTTTTTCCCTTTCCCTCAATATCCTCTACTTTAAAAATTTTCCAAACCGGGCTACTCAACTTAGAGGCCCTCTTTTTCTTTTCTCTAGTATCAGTACCAGGGGTGAAAGTTCCACTTCCATCAATATCAATAGCATCAGTGCTAACACTATCATATTGCAATTGAATATCTTTAATAGTGAACATGTTGGAGAATCGGTTTTGGGAAGAGCCGGCCATTTTTTTTAATTCTGAAAAGATAAAAATTAAGTTAATTGGACTTACTTGAATTGTCGGGTTAGAATCCTAATCCTAACTTGATTTCAATAGTTAAAGCCTTTCAACGTCCAATCCTCCCAAATCAAGATACTTGAGTTGGTTGAGCAAGCCACCTTCTTGTTGAAACTTCAATAAAGTTGAGACTTGAGAATTGGAGAATCAGACAATCAGCAAATCAGAATTACTTAGATTATAGAGAATTGAGAATGTATGAGTATGAGAGAGAGAGAGAGAGAGAAGAGATTAAGACAATTGTTGAATTGGAGTGATGAGATTGGTGGAGGATAGGGCCATTTATAGGAATTGAACATAATTCAATTGTCCAAAATACCCAAAAACTAGCTGTTTTTTAGTTATTAGGAGGGGTATTTTGGTCATGTAAAGTTATTTATAACTTTACCCAAAAAGCCCCCTAAACTAGTTGTTATATAGCTGTTGGGGGGCATTTATGTCATTTTCTCTCCCCTCCATAAGAAAAATACATAAATATCCCCTATATAGCTATTTATAGATGTTAGGGGGGTATTTATGTAAAAAACCTCCAAAAATCTGAAACTAGCCATTGGGGGCCCAACGACTAGTTTTTGGACGGGTCAAGCACAGCCCGTTACAGGCCCTGCGGGCCGTGCTGTGCTGGCCCGTAAACTACGAACCCCGGCCCAGCACGACATGGACCATCGTGTCGTGTTGGTCCAATTTTGTTGTGGCCCGATTTATAGCTCTAGGTAAAAAGAAAGTGTTGACAGTTGAGAGTTCGAGTGAGCAGAGCCAAACAAATCGAACCAAATCTGAACCCTAGGTTAATCAAACAAAGTAAAGGTATACTTTAATTTGCCATAAAGACCTCCTTAAACTTTTACCTATGACAAATACTCCCTAACCGTTAAGTAAGATAATGGAATCTATTAAATTACCAAAATACCCATAAGAAGTTTCTTTATTTTCTTTTGATTTCCCTTGGAATGGAATAATTATTTTTTTTACCAAAAAGCAAAAACAAATCTAACTCTCATCATGAGTAGAGATTGATTTAGAAGAAGTAATCCCGGTCTTCTTCGACAACATGTTGTGGATGTTGGACATCTCACCATCGCTTGCGATTGTAATTGTACAAAGCAACCTATTGAGTTCTTCATCGTTCCTCACTGCCAATTGAATGTGTATTGCCAATAATGTTGTTTCATCTAAGGTGTCCCGAATTGAGGTTGCAATTAGATAGTCCTGCCAACTAGTGAAGTAGAGGTAGAAGGATGAAGCTGCACAATAAGATCTAAAACTAAGAAAGAGATCAGAGGCCTAAAGAGTTATTCCTTGGGTAGGCACTCCGATGCTCAAGTCAGTAAGAAGGATGGGTGGTCGGGTCGAGCAGTTGAGAACAATTCTTGTTCAAGCAAAATAATAGTATAGAGGCTGAAGAGTCAAAAGTCCTTTATCTTGAGTGGAGGTTACCTATTTATAGTTGAACATCCATGTCCGATTCAAATGAGGCTTCCGGGGTTGTTGGGATGAGGTTGTCCACCGAGGTCTTCGGGATAAGTCCTGATTCCCAACGGAGCTGTCCTCCTTATCCATACAGGGCTCTCCTTTCTTAATTGCACTTATCCATCCTATGTGGTACTGACGTGGCCAAAGAGATAAGACAGTTGCGGAGGTGACATGTGGCACCCGGGGCCAGCTCAACCACAACCCAAACACCACTCCCCCAATTCCGAAGTCAAGGAGTGTATTGGTCAGCCGTGGTGTGGCGTGGAAGAGCTCTATGGTCTTCGGTTGAGGAACTTTGTTAAAGGGTATCTTTTTGAGTTGGGTGACCCGAGGTGCAACCGGTTTTTGGACAAACCGGTCGATTCGATGCCCGTACCATTTCTGAGACGGGTCAGTAGGGGTGTCATTTCGTCTTCCCGAGGCTATGTGCATGCGAAGGGTGGTGGCGTTGTTTCATCTTCCCGAGCGATCAGAGAGCGTCGTTTGATCTACGCCATTGATTTGCCTTGATCTGGATCATTGGGAACCCTATAAAAAGGGAGTGAAGAGCATTTTCACTTTTCCATTTGTGAAGGGAGTCCTTGTAGAGCATGGCGAGGAGTAGTCTTCGGCTTGATTTGTTCTTTGGTCCCAGTCTAATCTTTTTGTTGTTTATCCGGTAAGTTGTCTTCTTCCTCGTCCACTGACTCTTCCTACTCATCCTCTTCTTTTTCTTCATCTGGTAATGAGTCCGAGCCAGGGTCTCTCATCGAGGCTACCGCGCCTACTGTTTGTGAGATCGACAGCCAAGAAGCCGAGGTCAATGAGTTTGGTGATGAGGCCATTGAGCTAGGGGGAGCCGCGGTCTGGGGGACCGAGGTCGAGGTAGTATTTGAGGAGGGGGTTAACCTCCCTCCACGATCTGGCAGTCGGTTCAGGTCTACTCCGTGCCATTTGGCTCCCGGGGACTTGGCCCAATTCAAGGTCTTATACTGTATTCCTGAAGAGTGTGAACTAAGGTGTCTGAATGTTGGCGAGAGAGCCACCTCGCCTCGGCCGGGCAATCTATGTGTATATGAGCATAGCCAGATAGTTGGGTTAAGGTTTTCTTTAAGTGAGGGATAGCCGAGGTGTTCAAGTGGTACCGGGTCTTGCCTATTCAATTGATGCCGAACTCCTTTAGGTACGTAGTAAGCCTTCTATGTTATTGCTTGGTCCACACTCTAGAGATTACTCTGCTGATGTTCGTTTATTACCTGCAACTGAAACATCACTAGCAGTGGTATTACTACTTCTCGGCTCGATAGCATAACAAGGTGTTGGTCGGGCCCCATCTTCGGTGAAGCATTGGAAGGAGAAGTTCTTCTTTGTGCACCTCCTTAGATGATGGCCATTCCCTGTCGAGCTCTAAAAGTTGAAGACTAAGGTGAAGGCGCCAAGCGTGACTGAGCTCACCAAGGAGGAGAAGGCGTTGATTAGGTTGATTGAAAGGATCGACGTGATGGAGTGCACATCCTTCTCGATGTTAATCCACATCGGGCTGATGAGTGAATCCGATTGTGTGTCATGATGATCTTTTCCGGGCTCTTTTATTTCTGAGCTCTTTAGCTAGTGGATGATCTAGCATTGTCTTTTGCAGGCATTGAGACAGCTAGTAGTGAGGACATTGCTGTTAGAAAGTGTATGCCCTTAGCTCCAATCAGATTGATGTACTTACTGTCATTTATTGTAAATGAATAAAGTGCATAGTTGATTCATGTTATTATGGTATGTTTCTGTGTAATACCCTTAAACTGGACACTTATGAGACTTGTGTTAGTTTAGAATCTTCACAGCCGTTGGATAGATTTGGGGAGATTTATCCTGCCAAGGCTGACACTGATGTGCCGCCAAGTTGGTTGGGGTGGAATGTTACACCTAACCCTTAGATTCGATTATAGTACTACACTAGGTATCGGATTGTGCTGTCTTTGATATGCCAATCAGTGAGATCCTTTACCAGGTCAAAACCTGGGTATGTTGGGGTAGCTCGAGAATTCACTTGAGTGGATGATCATATTGACAGGATCAGCCCCTTTGTCGAACAATGTGAATGATTGGGGAATGCACTCGCTCGGATGGAAACCTAAACTGCCGATAGTGGATTTCAAATGTGTTTGATATTTTGTTTTGCAAATGTGTATATATATATATACATTATGGTTTCAAATTGTTTGCAAAAAGGTTTTAATTCCTAGGATCCATGTGAGTAAAGAGTGCAGCATTGTACCTTGTAACTGAGGGAGAGGTCATCTCTTGTCGGCCAGTGTTTGATCATTATGGGCTGAGAGGTTAAGTGTAAGTCCATTGAGGGTAATACCTGATAGGCTAATCTTGCATCTGCCCACAGTCATTGGGTTTTCACAAGATGGCTTGACCCAAGGACCATTTAGTGTAAATGTTGGCCCCATTAAGAGCCCATTGTGATGGACTCAGGGGTTTACTGTGACAGACAATGAATTCGGCCAGGCCTTGTAACAAAGGCTAGGCTAAACCCATGTGGTTGATGTGTAGATCAATGCCAGGGTTCCACGCCATACAAAGAGAACCAAACTAGCCAGCACTTAATGGGTAAAGTAAGCAATATGACTTAATGGACCTGAAGCCCATTTCGAATTGGGCTTAAATGGTTTAATTAAATTGGGCCAATTTTGGGTTTATAATCTGACTAGGATTAGCGGTTGGATAAGATAGGTCTTATCAACTTGAGATTCCAGATCTAAATACAAGATATAGATTAGGAAATCTCATTCCTAATCAGATTAGGAAGCTGATCCTGAATGGATTATAAATAGGGGGCGAATTCCATAAAGAGAACACACTCCTTTCTGTAGTCTCTTTTCTCCCTCAGTTCTTGGAGCCATCCCAGTTTGATCTCCACCTACTGGAGTGATCAAGAAGTGTTCTTGATATTGTTTCTTGGTGAAGAAACAATCACAAGTCGTGCTCACATCACCCTGCTCGATTCTTGGTGAAGAATCCCAGGTTCTTGCTGAAGAACCATTCTTGCTGGTCCTACCTCAATATACGCTGTGTCATCTTCAATGGAGGTGGATTTGGTATCCTCTTTGGGCATGAACACCTATGTTGGGAGTTCCTTTTACTTTGTATCAGGTATATCCCTCACTTCCATTTTGGTTTTAGATCTGGTCCGATTTTGATTCAAGAACGAACCTTGAAAATGCAGTTTTCTAAATTAGGGAATACGATTCCCGGATGGGAGAGAAAGAAATTTTTGAAATTTCGCCCAACCTTCCTGTAGGGTTCGGACATCCATATGATGAATCTCCCATCCCTTCAATTGCTTGACATATGAGGGTCACGACAGAGAGAACGCGGTCTAGAAGGGCTCAGGGCACACAACCCCAGGTTGTTGAGCCGCAACCAAGGTTTGCGGAGCGTATGCCTCGACAGTCGAAGAGGCCGAGGGTGCTCGAAGAGGTAGTGGTGGTTGATCTAGAGGAGGGTGCTTGGGTCGATCACTCTTCACCACCGAGGGAGAGCATTCAGTAGGGCGGTGTGGTGGAGGAACTAGCAGACCTATACGTGCCATAGTGGAGAGTCCGACAGGGCGACAGACTTGAAATAGAGGGTGTTCCTGAATAGCTGGTTCGGGGTCTACTAATGCCCATCATTAGCAGGAAATTTCCGGCTCGACCAATAGTTCGCTTGAGAGCGCGGCTCTTCCACAGATAGCGGAGGTAAGTCTTCTTCCTTTGGCTTTTTACTTTGGTCAATTACTGCTTTTGTCGTACTGATGGTTGTCTTCTTTGCAAAGTGCTTGCTAAGTCGTCGTCCTGGTTCACCGCCTCCGAGCACTATGACACCTTTATGAGACGTGGGAGATCGAGGCCGAGCAGTCAAGGTCTCAGATTGCTAAGCTGGAGGCTGAGCTCTCTGAGTTAAGGCATGGCATGGAGGAGCAGAACGATATTGTCTACAAAGTGAAGGGCTGCGTCACTGAATTGAAGGAGGCACAGAACGCGCTGAGAAAAGAGCTTGGGAACATCGAGGAGAAGGTTGCTCGAGCGAAGAAGAGAATCACCCGGGCGGAGGAAGAAGGGGTCGCCAAGTACAAGGCTTTGGAGGCCCACTACTTCGACTTGGGCGACTTCGCTACTCGCTCCTGGGAGGAGGGGTTCAACCTTTACTGGCGAAGGATCCTGTGCCGCTGCCCTGACATGGCTGAAGTTGTGTAGGGTTTGGACCCATTCAATCCCTCCACACTTGGTGAGAACACTATTGATGAGGTTTCTAAGTAGACTGAGAAGCGTCTGGCCGAGGAATGAAGTGTTCGCCCAGTGCTACTGCTTTCCTATTCCCTCTTTTTTTTATTTGTTATGTATGTGGCTCGGTATGCTGAGCCTTTCTACTTGTAAACAATTTTGATTAATGAAAGAGAACTTTTTTTTGTCCGAGCTATGTGTATTTCTTTTCTCTTTTCTCCTCTTATTTTGTTTAGTTTAAAAGAGTGGGTTAGTTGTAGGCCTCAGTCTTGTTCTGGCCAAGGTCTAGAGTAGTCGAGATCTTGATGTCCTAGTCTTCATATTTGTGCTGGCTGAGGTACTTCTGAGCTCTCATCACTTGGGGGACATTCAGTGGCACCTGGTCTCGGGGAGCCTTGTGCTCTTCTTGGGCAAGTTTGTTTCTCGGTTGGCTCTACTCTAACGGTTCGTCAGTTCGGTGTGCGGAGTTCGATGGCCGCCCTCTAGCCTTCGGAGGCAGGGGCGTCGTTCCTGCTTCAGGCTTCGGCCATTGTAGGTTGGTTGAGTTTGCTGGTTAACTTGGTCGGCTATGCGCTGCTGAAGTGTGAATGTGTGTAGTGACAAGTGAGTGCAGTGCACGGGTGCCTCGTCCGTTAGAGTTCGGTTGGGTGGTGCATGTTGTGCAGTGTGTGCTGAACAACTAGATGTAAAAATGAGGCCTTTATTGATACAAACTATTGGTAATACACCCTCAAGTTTCCGGTGTTCCTACTCCTAGGTACGGGTTTCCCGTCGAGGTCTTCCAACTTGTAGGTACTAGGTCCGAGGACTTTGATTACTTTGTACGGTCCTTCCCAGTTTGGTCCAAGCTTCCCTTCTCCTGGTGCGGGTACTATGACTTTGCGAAGGACGGCGTTGCCTATCTTGAACTCTCTTCTTCAAACCTTGGAGTCATAATACTTAGCCATCTGGTGTTGTTGCACTGCCAACTTGAGGTATGCTCGGTCACGTGCTTCTTCCACTAGGTCGAGCGTTGCACAAAGGTTCTCGTTGTTCTTCTCGTCATTGTAAAGCTTGGTCCGGAGAGTTGGAGAGCCTATTTTTACAGGGATCATGGCTTCGTTCTCGTATGATAGGCTGAATGACATCTCTCCAATAGCTATTCGCTGTGTGGTCCTGTACGTCCAGAGGATGCTTGACAGTTCCTCAACCCACCTTCCCTTGGCCTTGTCAAGTCTGGTCTTTAGGCCGAGAAGTAGTGTTCGGTTGGTCACTTCGGTCCGTCTGTTGCTCTGTGGTCGGTGAACCGCCTGTACTTTGGTGATCTATCTTTATGTCGACAAAGAAGGCTTCAAACTTTTGATTGGTGAACTGAGTGCCGTTATCAGTGATGGGGACTCGAGGAATGTCAAAATGACAAACTATGCTCTACCAGGAGAAGTTCAGGGCATTCTGTGAGGTAATGCGTACTAGGGCTTCGACCTCCACCTATTTGGTGAAGTAATCTATTGCAACGAAAATGAACTTCTTCTAACTAACTGCAGTAGGGAACAGTCCGAGGATGTCCATTCTCCACTGGGATAAGGGCCACAGACTTGGAGTGCCTCTGATAGTGGTCGCACTTCCTGATGAGTTGGGTTGTATCCTGCTTCATGGTCGGCTAGAAGTAACCTTGCTGAAGTGCCTTATAAGCCAAGGTTCAAGCACCAGGGTAATCCCTGTAGGTACCTTGGTGTATCTCCCTGAGGACACAATGTTAGACAGTGTATGCCCTTAGCTCCAATCGGAATGATGTACATTATGACATTTATTGTAAATGAATAAAGTACATATTTGATTCATGTTATTATGGTGTGTTTCTGTGTAATACCTTAAACTGGACACATATGAGACTCGTGTTAGTTTAGAATGTTCACAGTCGTTGGATAGATCTTGGGAGATTTATCCTGATAAGGCTGACACTGATGTGCCGCCAAGTTGGTTGGGGTAGCCTATCTCAGCTGCCAGGGTGAGACCCAAGGTACATGCAGTGTAGGTTTACTTGAAACCCTAAACCGGACCAGAATTCCAATATTGCCATGGACCTTGGTGATTAATGGGCAAAACTGGAATGTTACACCTGACCCCTAGACTCGATTATGATACTGCACTAGGTGTCAGATTGGGTTGTCTTTGATATGCCAATCAATGAGATCCTTAGAGGGGGTCAAAACCTGGGTATGTTGGGTCAAGGGCTTGATATTTAATTGTGAGACTTAATTCGGCCACACCTGTAAGGCCCAATTTTAAGGAGTTAAAACTGCTAAAGCCCACCAATTGCAGAAAAGCTATATGGGCCGAACTGCTAACTACTATTCAGCCCATATACCTAGATAATATTAATCAGTAATATTATGGATTAAATTGGGCTTTAATAATGGGCTTTACAGATATTAATTGATTGGATCAATTCTATCATTGCATGTGATGTATGGATGTGTGATGTGCAACGTACATGGGCCATAAGTACTTGGCCTATGCAGATACGATAGTGGCTCTTGCGCACACCATGGCTGAATGCACATCATTGCCATGGTGTCCCTATGGGTCATTGGATGACCTCCTTCAATGGTGGGCCCTACACCCCTGAAAAGGATACATGTGGAACCCTAGCCGTTTAGGGCCCACCTAAATTTGGCTTTATGAAAGTCAGTGGGAGCCACTTTGGTTTGACCTAAATTAAACTAGGGCATAACTTTTGTTCCCTCATGAAATATGAGTGCATGTGATAGGGAGATTCATATGATAAACTCTCTAAAGGCCTTCCATCATTAGCATGAAGATGGGTCCTTCAGTAATGAGGAAACGCACCATAAAATTGGCCTATCCATTTGATGTTGGATTTGTCGGAGTGTTTCGTAAGATGATAGGGGCATCACAGACCGATGTGGGAGGGGCCTATCCTAAAATGGAAGACTCTCTCATGGTACTTTGGCGTTCACGAATATGATGGGTGATGTTTAATCTAAAATGGCAATGAACCTTGTCTGATAGAGGCCAAAGGGAAAGATCATATGATGAGTGGATATGATCCTTCACAGAAAGGTGGTGGGGTTATGCAGTTGAAACAGTTGGCTCCATGCACCCTATGTGATTTCCCACATTTCCAAAGACATAAGTCGCTATCTCCGTCATTGAGATAGGAGGGAAATCTTGGAGATGAACAAATTGAAATGGAACATAGATTAAAAGTCATATCTATGTAGACAACATGAATCAAATTAGGTTGTGGACTAATGTTTGCTTTTTATCATAAATGGCAAATGGACAATTTGCAAAGCTATTGGATGACAACAAACTTAAGGGACCAAACTATGCTGACTGGTACTGTAACTTTATGCTGGTTCTGACTTCTGAGAGGTTGGACAATGTGGCTAAAAACCCTGCCCCAGAGCGTCCGAGAGGTACGGCTTCTGAGGCCTATAGGAGGGAATACCTTGAGTGGGAAGAGAAAAATTCCCTGGCCCGGTGCTATATCATTGCCTCCCTGGACAATCCGATACAGAGGCAGTTTGATCAGATTGATCTTGCCAATGATATATTGGATAGTCTAAAGACAATGTACGAAGAACAAAATTGTTCTACTCGGTAGAAGGTCCTAAAATAGTTCATGACCGCACAAATGTCCAAGGGCTAGTAGGTTCATGACCATTGTCTTCGGATGATGGGCTATATCAACGAACTTGAGGCTCTTGGATCCGGGCTGGACCATGTCACTAAGGTAGACGCCATCCTAAATTCTTTGCCTCCTTCCTTCAATCTGTTCATTATGAATTACAACATGAATAAGCTAAGTGTCAACATTCAAGAACTTAGCAATATGTTGCAGAAGGCCGAAGAACTGATTAAGAAGGATGAGCCTCTTGCTATGCTTGTTGAAGCTAACAAGTCGAGCAAGAAAAAGAGGACGGCAAAGAAGAAGCCCCAAAAGAAAGTCACCAAGTCTAAGAAGCAGAAGAAGGACAGAGCATCGGATGCTTGTCACTTCTGCAAACAAACCGGCCATTGAAAGAGGAACTGTCCTCAATACCTGGAATCCAAGAAAGGTAATTTCGAATCCTATGTCATAGAAACCAATTTATTGGTAACTTCTGCTTCCTAGTGTATTGACTCCGGGGCATCGACTCATGCGTGTAACTCACTGTAGGGGTTCAGGATAAGTAGAAGACTGAGTGACGGAGAAGTAACTCTTTACTTGGGGACTTCTACAAGTGTTGCAGCTACGGTCATAGGAACCGTAGAGTTAATTTTCAGAGAATGAATAATTGTACTAAAAGATTGTCTTTATGTACAAAATTTGAGAAGAAATTTGAGTTCTGTTTCAAAATTGTATGCGGATGGATGTTCTATTCTTTTTGGTAATACGATTACTATTAAAAGAAATAACAAATTCATCGTATACAGAGAACTTGAGAATGGTCTCTATGTTCTCCATCATTCTCTAGAAACTAACATATCCGAAACTACGTCGGATAATATCCCCAAGAAAAGAATCCGTGATATACTTAATTCCACGTGCCTGTTGATGAGAACGAAAAATATCATATTTTTCTCCCTTAATAATTAGCATTTTATGTTTATTTTATGCCCAAATGCACTCATAATTCTTATATTTTGGTTTAAGGCACGAAAGGATGCGCTAGGTGAGAAACAAGGCTAATCGGGTCATTTTACACAGTTTCGACGCCGTGTGGTAGTTGACCTAGAGGAATTTTAGGAGATTTTGTAGGTTTCTCTTGGGGGAAGTAGATAAGAGGAAAAAAACCTAGAGAGAAGGCAGGCAGATTGGGAGCAGTCGAACCTCTCTTCTCTTCTCTTCTCTTCGCCCCTCTTCTTCATTCTTAGATTTTCTTGGAGTTTTCACCATGACCATGCGTGGCTAAACTATTGTACTTGGTTGAAGGAAGCAGAAGCCTCAGAATCCACCAAACTGTGAGATGTAATTTTGTTTTATTGTTTAATTCATGCTTTGGATATCGAATGTTCTTCTATGTTTATATCTATTATTGTTTCGTTTGATTGCTAGGAAGGCCTACTAGTTTATTATTCATTACAATCTATTGCTAGATTAGATATCAAATCCGTAATTGTTTGGTCCCTCTAATCTGTGAATCAACTAGGGTTTAATGATTTGCTATGTCAGAAATTGTTAGATCCTAGGAAGGACACTCGACTGAATTAAATGCAACTGCTTATGCTTGTGTTGTTTAGCTTCATCGATCTCTAATGCTTAATGCTATTGCTGGATTAAATCTTTAACGCTTGTTTAGGGGTTGTTCAGTAGTAAGGGTTGAGAGGATCGCTTGTTTTTCGATTAACTGATATTAGGAAGATGTAGGAAAATAATTCCTACGATGAATATTCAAAGTCTGAATTGATTTATTTTGTATCGATGAGCAGTATTGAAATTCTGATGGTGGATGTTATCCCAGACCAAGATTCGTTCTTTTGGTTAATTACAACACTCTAAATTGCCTTGCTTCCCATTTAAATTTTATTCTCTTTATTCCTAATTTTCTTTCTTTCAAATCTTGTTTTCGTTACACACGCACACCCCCTCTATCTTTGATTCACATAGCACATAATTCAGGTTAGATACTTTCTATGGAAATGATCCTTACTCGCACTACTACATTTTATTCTCACGAGTATAGGTTTTATTTTTGGGTGCCTACGGCAGCACGCCAAATTTTGGCATCGTTGCCGGGGAGTTTTTCTAATCAGTTTTGTGCTTCTCGTGATCATTGTTTAGTTCTTGAAATTTTCGATTTTTTTTTCTATAGATCACTTTGATTGTTTGTTTTAGCATAGATTATTTTCTGTTTTATTCATTTATCTATTTATTTAATTGTTCTAGATTTTATTTATTTATTTTTATTTGTTTTATGGTATGTCGTTTAGGGTTTATTAGGTTTTCCTTAATTTATGCCTGTAACCCAATTCTCTAAGAAAGGTAATTTGCTGTTCGATCCGGAAATAGAAGGGACTTTGCGCAGGTTAAGGAGGAAAGCTCTGAGTCATTCCGAGGAGAACGATCTAGCCTTCGATTCTCTATCTGTTAGCGGATCTGATTTGAGAGAAGAGGACATCATGGTCGAAAATCGAACCTTGAAAGAGCTTGCTGCACCGGATTTAAATCAACAATCCCTATGTATAACTTTTCCTACTTTAGATGCTGATGCTAATTTTGTATTGAAATCTGGACTAATACATCTCTTGCCTACTTTTCACGATCTTGCAGGTGAGGATCCTCACAATCACTTGAAGGAGATGCATGTGGTATGCACGAGCATGAAACCCATGGGGGTAACTGAAGAGCAAATCAAATTGAGAGCCATCTCGTTTTCTCTGAAGGATTCGACTAAGGATTGGCTATATTATCTACCTTCCGGGAGTGTTACCACATGAAACGAGATGAAGAGGCTATTCCTAAAAAAGTACTTCCCAACTTCAAGGGTGGCCAATATCAGAAAAGAAATCTGCGATATAAGGCAATACAACGGGGAGTCCCTACATGAATACTAGGAACGCTTTAAGAAGTTATGTGCAAGCTCTCCCCATCATCAAATCAGCAAACATCTACTTATTCAATATTTTTATGAGGGACTTCAACCTACTGATAAGAGTATGATCGATGCTGCTAATGGAGGGGCTTTAGTAGATAAAACTCCCGAGGCCACGAGAAATCTGATTGCAAATATGGCGGCCAATTCTCAACAGTTTGGCTATAGGCTTAACCCTCCAACAAAGCATGCTAATGAGGTAAATATCTCTTCCCTAGAACAACAAATTGCAAGTCTGACCTCTCTTGTTCGTCAAATGGATGCAGGTAATATGAAAACGGTGAAGGCTTGTGGGGTATGTTCGACAGTAGGGCATCCAACGGATATGTGCCCAACTCTTCAAGAGGAGCCCGTCGAGCAAGTAAATGCGGCAGGTGGTTTTCCAGGGCAACCATAAAGGAAATATGATCCCTATTCGAGCACGTATAATCCCTGATGAAGGGATCACCCCAATCTCAGCTATGGGAATCCACAAAACCGCCAAACTTTTCAGCCATATCAGCCGCACCCCCCTGGACAACAACCAACCCAAACTTCTGATTCAGGTATACCTTTAGAGGATATTGTCAAATCTCTTGCCACTAACACTTTGCAATTTCAGCAGAGTTTGGGGAAATTACCCTCTCAACCAATTGTGAACCCAAAAGAAAATGCAAGTGCGATCGTTTTGAGAAGCGGTAAAGAGGTTGAGACTCCAGTAAGAGCATCCCTTGCATTGTCGAATCAAGAAAAGGAGAAAGACATCATTCCCAATGACGATGAAGTACCCAAGCGTAAGTTTCCTTCTCTTTCTGATTATAAACTGGTACCTCCTTTTCCTAATGCTTTAGTAGGATCTAGGAAAGATGAGCAGTTCAAAGAATTCTATGAAACTTTCCGTAGATGCGAGGTAAACATTCCACTCTTAATTTCTCTTAAGCAAGTACTTCATTATGCTAAATTTCTGAAAGAATTGTGTACACATAAGAGGAGACAGAAATTAAAAGGATGTAAAAAGGTGAGAGTAGGGGAGAATGTTTCTGTAGTTATTCAAAGAAAACTCCCTATAAAGTGCAAGGATCCAAGTATGTTCACTTTCCCCTGCATGATAGGTAACACTAGAGTTGAGAAGGCCATGTTAGACTTAGGAGCTTCCATTAATGTCATGCCATATTCTATATATGCTTCTTTGAAACTTGGACCTTTAAATAAAATTGGTGTTGTGATTCAATTAGCTGATAGATCTAATGCCTATCCTAAGGGTGTAGTTGGGCATGTTCTTGTGAAAGTTTTTCCTACTGATTTTTATGTTCTTGATATGGATAATGGTGATCAAACCACTCTTATTCTGCTAGGAAGACAATTCTTAAAAACATCCAAGACTAAGATAGATGTTTATAGTGGCACACTCACCATGGAATTTGATGGTCAGATTGTTAAATTTAATATTTATGATGCCATGAAATATCCTGCTGATGATAATCCTATTTGTTATGTTGATGTGATTGATTCTTTGACACAAGAAGTCTTGGAACTTGATGGGAAGGATGGATTAGAAGTTTTCATCAGTAAGCATCTTGAGAAAGAGGGGCCAATGCTGAATGCTGATTTGTAGGAAAACGTTGCAGCATTGGATGATTCCCCAGAGTTACAACAGTTAGGTAATGCTCCTTATGTTATATTGCCAATTTTTGACAGGAAGCCTTTACCCTCTGTTTTGCAGGCCCCCATTCCAGAATTAAAGCCTCTCCCTAGTCACCTCAAGTACGTATTCCTTGGAGACAGAGAGACATCACCGGAGATCATCTCTAGTAGCCTTAGCGCACCACAAGAAGAGCAGCTTGTACAGGTTCTCAAGGAGCATAAGACGGCTATCAGTTGGACAGTTGCGGATATCAAAGGAATCAGCCCGTCTACATGCATGCATCGCATCTTACTTGAAGAGCAAGCAAAACCTTCCTGTCAACTACAAAGAAGGCTGAACCCACCCATGATGGATGGAAGGGGAAAGCACCAGAAGTTGCAACCACAAGAGTTAGAGGATCCAGTTTATAGTGATTAAAAACATGGAAGTTTTTTTTTTCTTCTTGTTTTTGCATTTATAGTTTACTTATTTCTACCCTTTCTTTGCATTTTACCCTACATTGGGGACATTGTAAGTTTTAAGTGTGGGGGAGGGGATTTAGTTGACCACGAGCTTCCTTAATTAGTATAACCCTAGCTATGATTATAACCCTAGCAAGTGCACTAGTTATCAACTAGTATAAAAATATTGTTCCCATGAGGATTTAACAAAATAAGTATTAGAACTACAATCTTCCTTAATTATTTGGACAATCGAAATTCAGATCCAACAGTAAGAACTACTGAATAAAAAAATAGAAAAAGAAAATAAAAGCAAGGGCAATCAATAACTAAATATGCAACGATTAAGTGAAATCGCTAGGACCGTTGGTCCACCTAACCATTACAATGAATATTAATGGATGCGATTAACCAAGATAATTTGTCATTCCCATAAGCTAAAGTTTTCCTAATTTTATTTAATATTCTTTTTCAAGATATATTAAACCTACTTCTATCAAGTAACCTCTCGATCCCTCGACTAAAGCTCTCAAGATAGAAATGCATTAAGTGCAAGAAAAACTCATACATTCAGATGAATCATGTGTATATATCCCTATATACCATTCAATTCACACCATGAATTATGTGGTCTAATATATGAATTCTTCTCCTGATTCATTCATATAAACCTAATTAATTAAGAAATGGCCACTCCTAATTGCATTAAGCAAATAACTCATAGACTATATGGAAATCAGGATCTTGAATGAATCATAATAATAAAAATATATTCATTATCATGGTTAGGCTTTTCATAGCCCTAACTATAAATAAATCAGTTCATGATAAAGGAAATAAAACAAACAAGAGGAAAGAAAGAACTCATGATTTCGCCCTAGGAGCTAAGGTCTTCTCTTCTTCTTGCTGCCACCTCCTTCTTGAAGCTTTTTTTATGCTGATCTCCTTCTTGAAGCTTTCTTGATGGTGATCTTGATTACTTTTGAGGAAACTTCAGTAATTGATTGATAGATAGATTGATGCCAGAAGCTGGTACGCCCAACCCTTGATATAGTTTAGGGGAGGGGCTGTTACAACTACCTGGAGTTATCTCTAGAATGGATAATCTAGGTTAGTTCTAAACTGATCCTATCCTATCTTATCTCTTATCTAATGATGTCAGTCTTTCTAGAATTACATTTAGAATTCAAATCTAAGAGGACCTTGGATTCTTGAATTCGAGTGGGCTGCTTTAATAAGTTGGGCTGCTACAAGGCTTTTCTGCGAATTGGGCTTCAGCTGTGAGCTGGGCTTTACTATGGATCCGCTTCAAGTTTGGGACTAATTTTGACTTCGGTACAAGCCGAATCTGTCAAAAGCCAAAACATGAAAGTTGTAGATCTCGCTCTTATCTTTGCAGTTCATCTTGAATCAGCCCAATTGGAGCTCGGATATGAGAGTTAGGCCCAGATTACTGAACGGTGCCGAAACTATGAAAAATCATTTGATTAGCCTTGTTTTCCTTCTTGCGACTTCTTTCCTTGCCCTGAATCAAAATACCAGAGTAATGAGTCCAATTTAATGTAAATTAAGAGTGGAAAGACTGAATATTCATAGATAAGAATATGATAAATTTTATTCGCATCAAATACCCCCACACTTAAACTTTGTCATCCTCGGGCAAGGCAAAAAATAAAACAGGAACAAGCTGACTATCTACTGATTTCTAAAGTCTCTCTCAACATGATGCTTGTCCTCTCGCATTCCTTAATCTAGATTTAATAATCTTTCCATTTTCCACTTCTCTCTCATCTTTAACTCGTCAAAGAATAATCTTTAATCACCAATCCTCATGATCCCAAGTCGAATTAACAGTTAAGGGGAGCAAGCATTTCATCGCATGAACATTTTAGGACTAAAGTAAGCACTCATTACTTTAACAATCAAAATACAACAAGATTCAAACTGCCCTTACATAATTTTTTGGTCAAAACAAGGAATGTTATTATCATAAGCTTGCTTATGCATCGCATCTCCCCCACTTAGCATGAGTTCAATGTATCCAAAGGTGAAATGGGGCTAGGGGTTCTAAGGGTGAGTGCATTTTATGCTCCATCTCACCCGTTTCTTTCACTTTTAGGAGTGAGTGCATTTTATGCTCCATCTCACCGTTTCTTTCGCTTTTAGTGTGAGTGCATTTTATGCTCCATCTCACACTAGTCACGTTTTTTTTCTTTTTGGTGTGAGTGCATTTTGTGCTCCATTTCACACTCCATTTCACACTAGTTTTTTTCTTTGAATGTTATCACCATTGTCATCCCAATCCATGAACTCATTATCGTGGTCTCAACATGTCTAGCAAAACAAGTTCTAGAATAATCAAGCCATGTCTGACAGTCGTTTAGGCGAAAATTAATCAAATGCTCATAGGGGTTGCAACTGTACTGAATCTTGCCTATTGATCAGTCAAAATAATGAGGTGCCTTCTATAGTCGAAAATTTCAGATAGTCTTGCTTGCATCATTTCCTGTCTATTCCACCTAAGCACATAATTCATGATAGTTTGAAATTATTCAAAAACAAGTTTCTAGGGAGATAGAAAGATTTAAGGGAACTTCCCTGAATGCCTTGTTGAGGTCCTTCAGATGTGAAATCAACTGCTACACACGATTAAGTTCCTAAGAGAAAAACACAATCCTAAGTAGCAAAAAACACAAAAAATAACTGAGAAAAAAATTGAACTCAATGGGTTGCCTCCCACAAGCGCTCCTTTTAAGTCGTGAGCTTGACTTTCTCCTTTCTTTCATGGCTGTTTCAAGGAGAGAATGGACCCATGGTGGATGGGTTGCTCCCATTCAATATAATGCTTTAAACGCTTCCCATTTACCTTGAATATGTTTCCCTTACCATTATGCAGTTCAATCGCTCCATGAAGGAATACCTTAGCCACTACAAAGGGTCCACTCCACCTGGTTTTCAACTTCCCAGGGAATAGCTTGAGACGAGAATTAAAGAGCAGGACTTTGTCTCCCTCCTTGAATTCCTTCCTTGCAATATGGGAGTCATGCCATGCTTTGGTTTTTTCTTTGTAAGTCCGGGCATTCTCATAAGCCTAATTTCTCCATTCCTCTATTTCGTTGAGCTGAAGCTTTCTTTTATCACCCGCATTTCTTAAATCGAAATTCATAAATTTGGTAACCCAGTAAGCTCTATGTTCTAGCTCAATGGGTAGATGGCACGCCTTGCCGAAGACTAATTGATAAGGGCACATACCAATTGGGGTTTTGAATGCGGTACGGTAAACCCAAAGTGCATCATCTAGTTTCAAGGACCAATCTCTCCTAGATGTGGTAACCGTCTTTTCCAAAATCTGTTTTAATTCTCTATTAGAGATTTCTACTTGGCCGCTAGTCTGGGGTGGTAGGGGGTTGCAATCCTATGCATGACACCATACTTGTTTAACAATTGTTCGAATTGTTTGTTACAGAAATGCTTCCCCCCATCACTTATGATAGCTTGAGGTGTTCCAAAACGAGTGAATATGAATTTTTTTATAAATTTAATGACAAATATCATAATTCTTATATTATGATATAAGGCACGAAAAATATCATATTTTTCTCCCTTAATAATTATCATTTTATGTTTATTTTATGCTCAAATGCACTCATAATTCTTATATTTTGGTTTAAGGCATGAAAGGAGGCGTTAGGTGAGAAACAAGGCTAATCGGGTCATTTTACACAGTTTCGACGCCGTGTGGTAGATTGAGAATAACTCTCTCATCCGGACTCCGATTGAGATGATTTAAGATGCGTTGAAAGGATAAGGAAAAGTTATACAACTTTATTGCTTTGAGTTTTGATAGACTCGGACTACATCGAAGTCAAAATCGGGCCCGAATTCTCTGCAACTACACTGATGACGTGTTGAAGACATTCCTTAGTCTTAAAGCTTTCATCCGCGATTTCACCACTCTCCCACTCACACGAAAACTTTGTTTTATCTTATTTTCGAGTCTTTTCTGGATAAGTCAGACTTGTAGATTGACCTTGAGGAATTTTAGGAGATTTTGTAGGTTTCTCTTGGGGGAAGTAGATAAGAGGAAAAAAACCTAGAGAGAAGGCAGGCAGATTGGGAGCAGTCGAACCTCTCTTCTCTTCTCTTCGCCCCTCTTCTTCATTCTCGGATTTTCTTGGAGTTTTCACCATGAGCATGCGTGGCTAAACTCTTGTACTTGGTTGAAGGAAGCAGAAGCCTTAGAATCCACCAAACTTTGAGATGTAATTTTGTTTTATTGTTTAATTCATGCTTTGGATATCGAATGTTCTTCTATGTTTATATCTATGATTGTTTCGTTTGATTGCTAGGAAGGCCTACTAGTTTATTATTCATTACAATCTATTGCTAGATTAGATATCAAATCCGTAATTGTTTGGTCCCTCTAATCTGCGAATCAACTAGGGTTTAATGATTTGCTACGTCAGAAATTGTTTGGTCCCTCTAATTGCTTGTTTTTCGATTAACTGATATTAGGAAGATGCAGGAAAATAATTCCTACGATGAATATTCAAAGTCTGAATTGATTTATTTTGCATCGATGAGCAGTAGTGAAATTCTGATGGTGGATGTTATCCCAGACCAAGATTCGTTCTTTTGGTTAATTACAACACTCTAAATTGCCTTGCTTCCCATTTAAATTTTATTCTCTTTAATCCTAATTTTCTTTCTTTCAAATCTTGTTTTCGTTACACACGCACACCCCCTCCATCTTTGATTCACGTAGCACATAATTCAGGTTAGATACTCTCTATGGAAACAATCCTTACTCGCACTACTACATTTTATTCTCATGAGTATAGGTTTTATTTTTGGGTGCCTACGATAGTACGCCACTTGTGGCATTACCGACTTGACCATATTAATATAGATCATACCACAAGGTTGGTAAAGGATGGTCCTTTGGATTTTCTAACTGTAGAAGATCTTCCCACTTGTGAGCCTTGCCTTTAGGGTAAGATGACGAAACGACCATTTAACGGTAAGCCTGAAAGATGTATAGGCATGTTTGACCTTATACATATTGATGTATGTGGTCCCCTAAGTGTTAGGACTTGTAACCAATACGAGTATTTTATTACATTCACCGATGATTATTCTCAGTATGGTTACGTGTACTTAATGAGATATAAGTCTGAATCATTTGAAAAGTTCAAAGAGTTCATACAAGAGGTCAAGAAATAGTTAGGGAGAGAAATTAAGATCCTTCAATTGGATCGAGGTGGCGAGTATCTCTCTGACGAATTCAGAAACTACTTAAAGGTCAATGGGATAGTATTACAGTTAGCTCCTCCTGCTACACCACAGTTAAACGGTGTTTCAGAGAGGAGGAATAGGACCTTATTGGATATGGTCTGGCCACTTCTCGTGCACTCAAAGTTACCCACATCCTTTTGGGGTTACACATTGGAGACTGCAATATACGTGCTGAATCGGGTTCCAACCAAATCGGTTCCAAATACTCCATATGAACTTTGGACCTGAAAGAAACCAAGTGTCAGACACTTGAAGATTTGGGGTTGTCTAGTGCACGTTAAAAGAATGAGTGCGGACAAATTGGAATCCAAGACCAGTTGTTGCCTATTCGTAGGCTACCCCAAGGGCTCTATGGGTTACATATTCTATGACCCAAGTGAATAAAAGGTGTTCTGTAGCCGAAATGCTCATTTCTTGGAGGAAGACTATATCCTGAACAATCATCGTCAGGAAGTTGTTCTTGATGAAGAGAGTTCAGGGTCAGTGGGAGGTGTCCCACAAGTTCTAGGTAATGACCAACCTAGAAGATCTACCCAGGTTTCCAGGCCACCGGTTCGTCTTGGCTATGACTGGGATAGTTACTTGGTGGAAGCTACGATCAGTGAGGAGGATCCTGTGACTTACACGGAAGCTATGTTGGACATAGATTCCTTAAAGTGGGTAGATGCCATGAGAGTTGAGATGAACTCAATGGAGACCAATGGATTCTGGACTCTAGTAGATCTGCCCCCGGGGTAAAAGCAATTGGTTGTAAATGGATTTATAAGAGGAAGAAGGGCCCCGATGGTAAGGTTGAGACCTACAAGGCTCGTCTGGTGGCGAAAGGGTATACTTAGAAAGAGGGCATCGATTATGAGGAAACCTTTTCACCGGTAGCCATGCTTAAATCCATTAGGATCCTGTTAGCTGTAGCAGCATACTATGACTATGAGATTTGGCAAATGGATGTCAAAACAGCATTCCTGAATGGAGATCTTGCTGAAGATATCTATATGCAGCAACCGCAAAGTTTCATAGCTGTGGGTCAGGAACACATGGTATGTAAATTAAATAGATCCATATATGGACTTAAGCAAGCTTCTAGGAGTTGGAACATCCGATTTGACTCTATTGTCAAAAAGTATGACTTTGAGTAGAATCTGGATGAACCCTGTGTTTACAGGAAATCCAGTGGAGATAAGGTTACGTTCTTGGTTCTGTATGTAGACAACATTCTACTCATTGGGAATGATGTAGAAATGTTGACTATGGTGAAAGTATGGCTTTCACAGCAATTCTCCATGAAAGATCTTGGAGAAGCCTCCAATATACTGGGTCTTCGACTCTATAGAGATAGATCGAAGAGGATAATAGGATTATCCCAATCTACTTACATTGACAAAATTGTCAAGAGATACAACATGGAGAACTCTAAGAAGGGAAATGTTCCTTTTAGGCATGAAGTCACTCTCTCCAAGGGGATGTCTCCCAAGACTCCCGAGGAGATTGAGGGCATGAAGGACGTTCTCTATGCCTCAGCCGTAGGGAGCATCTTGTATGCCATGCTGTGCACTCGTCCTGACATTGCTCAGGCAGTGGGTGTGGTAAGTAGATTACAGGCCAACCCAAGGTAGGAGCACTGAATTGCTGTGAAAAATATACTTAAGTACCTTCGAAGGACAAAAGTGTTTTGTCTGGTATTCGATGGTAGCTCACTATAGATCCAAGGGTATACCGATTTCTAGTCGGATCCAAATGATAGAAAATCTACATCTGGGTATATTTTCACGATAGGATCGTGTGCAGTTTGATGGAAAAGCAGCTAACAGGGGTCCACTGCAGATTCCACAACCGAAGCCGAATACATTGCCGCAAGTGAGGCTGCCAAAGAAGTTGTATGGATGAAGAAGTTCATTCATGAATTGGGAGTAGTTCCATCCAGCACATCACCCATTCCGTTGTTGTGTGACAACAATGGAGCTATTGCTTAGGCTAAGGAGCCACGAGCCCACTCGAAGTCGAAGTACATCGAGAGGAAGTACCATGTATTGCGGGAGACAGTTAGAAGAGGGGACGTCCTGATTCAGAAGGTAGCATCAGCGGAGAATGTAGCAGACCCATTGACTAAGCCACTGACATAGAAAGTGTTTGAGAAACACATGGAAAGTATGGGACTCCGGCTTATACCAGATTAGACCTAAGTGCAAGTGGGAGCTGTTAGACAGTGTATGCTCTAATTGGAATGATGTACATTATGACATTTATTGTAAATGAATAAAGTACATATTTGATTCATGTTATTATGGTGTTTTTCTGTGTAATACCCTTAAACTGGACACATATGAGACTCGTGTTAGTTTAGAATGTTCATAGCCATCGGATAGATCTGGGGTGATTTATCCTAATAAGGCTGACACTGATGTGCCGCCAAGTTAGTTGGGGTAGTCTGTCTTAGTTGCCAGGGTGAGACCTGAGGTACATGCAGTGTAGGTTTACTTGAAACCCTGAACTGGACCAGAATTCCAGTATTGCCCTGAACTTTGGTGATTAGTGGGCAAAACTGGAATGTTACACCTGACCCCTAGACTCGATTATGATACTGCACTAGGTTTCGTATTGGGTTGTCTTTGATATGCCAATTAGTGAGATCCTTAGAGGGGGTAACCTGGGTATGTTAGGATAGTCCGGGAATTCATCTGAGTGGGTGATCATAGTGACAGGATCAACCCCTTTGTCGGACAAAGGTAATGATCGGGGATGCACTCTTTCTGATGGAAACCAAAGCTGCCGGCAGCCGATTTCAATCGTTGAAATTTATTTTTGCAAAATAATTTAAATATAAAGATATACATATATATTACGGTTTCAAAATGTTTGCAAAAGGTTTTAATTCCCGGGATCCATGTGAACAGAGAGTGCAGCACTATTCCTTGCAGCCAAGGGAGAGGTCATCTCTTGTCGGGCAGTATTTGATCATTATGGGCTGAGAGAGTGTAAGACCATTGAGGGTAATACCTGATGGGATAATCTTGCATCTGCCCACTGTCCCTGGGTTTTTATAAGGTGGCTTGGCCCAGGGACAACTTAGTGTAAGTGTTGGGCCCGTTAAGAGCCCGTGGTGATGGGCTTTGGGGTTCACTGCCCATAATAGTGAATTCGGTCAAGCCTTGTAACAAAGGCTAGGCTGAACCCATGTGGCTGATGTGTAGATCAATGTTTGGGTCCCACGCCATACAAGGAAACCCAACTGGGCAGAAGATTGGAAGGTAAGTGAGCACATGGACTTAATGGGCCTAAAGCCCAATTCAAACTGGTCTAATTTGATTAGTTAAAGAGAGGGGCAGATATGGGATTAAGATCAACAGATAGGATAGGGAGTTATCCCTATCCACTCAGAGAGTCCAGATCCAAATACAGGTATGGATTTGGAAACTCCTAATAAGATTAGGAGGGCTAATCTAATCTGCAGATAAGATAAGGGCTTATCATTATCTCTTAAAGAGAACTTCTGATCCAAATACAGTTTTGGATTAGGAAACTCCTAATGAGATTAGGAGCTCTCTTTAAGGCTATAAAAGGAGGAGGGTGTTAGACAGTTGAATAACCTTAGCTCTAATCAGAATGATGTACATTATGACATTTATTGTAAATGAATAAAGTACATATTTTATTCATGTTATTGTGGTGTGTTTCTATGTAATACCCTTAAACTGGACACATAATGAGACTCGTGTTAGTTTAGAATGTTCACAGCTGTTGGATAAGTCTAGGGAGATTTATCCTGCTAAGGTTGACACTGATGTGTCGCCAAGTGTTGGGGTGGCCTGTCTCAGCTACCAGGGTGAGACCTGAGATACATTCAGTGTAGGTTTACTTGAAACCCTGAACCGGACCAGATTTCCAGTATTGCCCTGGACCTTGGTGATTAGTGGGCAAAACTGGAAAGTTACACCTGACCCTATCGATTATGATACTGCAGTAGGTGTCGGATTGTGCTGTCTTTGATATGCCAATCAGTGAGATCCTTAGTAGGGGTCAAAACCTGGGTATGTTGGGACAGCCCAAGAATTCATCTGAGTGGGTGATCATTGTGATAGGATCAGCCCCTTTGTCGGACAAAGGTAATGGTTGGGGATGCACTCTCTCTGATGGAAACCAAGACTGTCGACAGCCGATTTCAATCGTTGAAATTTGTTTTGCAAAATGTATTTTTTATACGGATATAAATATATATATTATGGTTTCAAATCGTTTGCCAAAAGGTTTTAATTCCCGGGAGCCATGTGAGCAGAGAGTGCAACACTGTTCCTTGCAGCTAAGGGAGAGGTCCTCTCTTGTCGGACAGTGTATGATCATTATGGGTTAAGAGGTTAAGTGTAAGACCATTGAGGGTAATACCTGATGGGCTAATCTTGCATCTGCCCACAGTCCCTGGGTGTTACAAGGTGGCTTGGCCTAGGGACCACTTAGTGTAAGTGTTGGGCCCATAGAGTACATGTGATGGGCTCAAGGGATTCATTGGGCTTTCTAGTGAATTCGGATAGGCCTTGTAACAAAGCCTAGGCTGAACCTTTGTGGCTGATGTGTAGATCAATGCTTGGGTCCCACGCCATACAAGGAAGCCCAACTGGGCAGCAGTTTGGAAGGCTAAGTGAGCACATATACTTATTGGGCCTAAAGCCCATTTCGAACTGGGCTGATTTGATTAGTTGAAGAAGGGGGCGGATTTGAGATTAGATTAATCTGTTCTAATTTGGTTCAAGACTTGAACCTGACTCTGATACCACTGAAGGGATGTGGGATCCATCATATGGATGGCCGAACCCTATAGGAAGGTTGGGTGAAATTTGAAAATTTTCTTTACTCCATCCGGGAATCCTATTCACAATTTAGAAAATTGCATTTTCAATGTTCGTTCTTGTGACTAAACTGGACCAAAATCTGAAACTAAGATTAGGGAGGGATGTACCTGATATTGAATTCATTCCAAAAGCTCCTTCCAACGCAGGTGTTCATGCCCAAAGAGTGTATCAAATCCTCCATCCACTGAAGATGACACAACTTAGGAAGAGGCATGATTAGCAGGTAGTTCTTCACCAAGAACTTATTATTCTTCAGCAGGAATCGAATGGGGTAGTGAGTACAACTTCATAATTGTTTCTTCTAGCAAGAAACAATATCAAGATAAAATCTTTATCAGTTCCAAGAATTGGAGATCGAATAGGGTAGGGTGGTAGGAGTAGGGAGAAAAAGAACTGAAGGCAGAAACAGTCAAATTGAATTGCCATCTGTGTTGTATGTGTGTCTTTTTCTGATCCGCCCTGCTCTCTATTTATAGCCTTAAACAGGTGACCTCCTAATCTGATTAGGAGTCTCTTGATCCAAATCTTTATTTGGATCTGAACTCTTTAAATGATAAGGATAATCCCTTATCTTATTTGCAGATAAAGATCAACTATTCCTAATCAAATTAGGAGTTCCTTGATTCAAATCTCTATTTGGATCTGGACTCTTTAAGTGGATAACAATTATTGAAGGGATGAGAGATTTATCATATGGATAGCCGAATCCTACAAAATTCTTTTAAATTTTTCTAAATTCATTAATTTTATCAATATCTATATCAATATCAATTGAACTATATATATATATATTAGATATTTTACGTGTTAAACTATAATTATTAGTAAAGATTAATTATATTGAAATTGAGATATTCAATGATACATTATTACATTAAGTATCTACTTCCATTTAAAATTATAATCCATTTATGTTCCAGTGGAAAATAATAAAAATTAATTAATCATAATAAAAATAATTTAGTAAAATTATTTTAAATGGAAGTAGATACTTAGTGTAATAATGTATCATTGAATGTCACAATTTCAACTGGAACATAAGTGGATTATAATTTTAAATGGAAGTAGATACTTAGTGTAATAATGTATCATTGAATATCTCAATTTCAATATAATTAATCTTTACTAATAATTATAGTTTAACACGTAAAATATCTAATATATATATATATATATATAGTTCAATTGATATTGATATAGATATAGATAAAATTAATGAATTTAGAAAAATTTAAAAGAATTTTGTAGGATTCGGCTACAAAATAAAAAAAAATAAAAAATTATCTACAAATTAATAGTTTTCTAATTAATTTTTACTAATTTAAAACCAACTTAAGTTTTACTAAAAAATAAAAAATTAATGTATTTAATTAAATTTCATAAGGAATATAAATTTAATAAAAAACTTAATATAATTAATTAAATTTATTTTTTACTAGTTTCAAAAATTAATATAAAATATCAATTATAAATATAGTTTAATGATTTTAAAATTAATTGAAATTCCATTTAAAAATTAGGAAAATTATGAAAACTTCCTTGGGTCTTTTAATAATCCTATGAATCGCCCTAGTGTTTTGGCCTTAACAAAAAACTCCCCTATTATTAAAAAAAAGGCACAAATACCTTCCTTTCATCATCATTCCAAATAAAAAAATGTAGACATAATGCATTAATTTTACTTCATTTCAGCCTTTTTGCCTTACTTTGTCTGAAAAACAAATGGGGAATGGTGTTTAATGATTTACTTTGTCCAAATGCAGATTCTAAACCCAACCCATCCCTACCTTTGAATGCAGAAAAGGTAGGCTTGAGGAGGGTTTTGCATTTTTATGTATAAAAAGGATTTGCATTCTCAAAATCCAGCCCACAACAGGTTTTGAAACAAGTATGAATTGAGAGAATTAAGAAAAAGAATAAGATTAATCCTTCTAAACCTGCCCTGTTGCCATGCCTAGATAAATTGCCAGGCCTAAATTCAAAACCACGTACCTGTAAATTGTGATGAATAGTTACCAGTTTTATGATAGTGGTTTATTTTTTCCGATATCGAGTCAAATCATAAAACATTTTATCATACTCCTAAATAAAGCAATACCCTAACCTCATTTTATCGTACTCCTTGAAATGGGGATCCATTATAATGGATGCCGGAAATACATGATACTGAAAAGTAATAAAAAATGTGTGAAATTAGGGTTTATTAGTTTATAACTTGAATTTGCATTCGCTCTCCATAAAGTGCACCTCACACGTCCCCCACAGCACATCAGAACCCATGCATCTCCCGTCCGATGTGCTGTGGGACACGTGTGGACTGTGGAGTGCACTCTGCGGGAGCTAACCTCCGAACCCTTTACAACTTTGGTGAGGTAAATGGTGTGGAATATTCAGAGTCTAGGGGCATCCATTGGGTAGGAGAATGGTACCATAACATGTTTGATTTTGAAAATGTATTAATTGATATTCATCATTCTCTTAAATTCATAAAGGAAATCCTATAATCATAGTAGAAAGCGTAGAATCCACCCAAGCCTCAAAGTCTTACATTTTAGAGAGCTGGCATCACTAGAGGCCGCAGCAGTGGTGTGCATGGCTTGTCTTTAGACAGATAGAAGCTTTGTTACAGGGCATTTTGCAGGCTCTGGTAGCTTTATAATTGACAATTTTGGAAACTTCTTAGCAGCGAAGGCCTCAACAAATCCACATATTCTCAGCCCTTTTTGCAGAAGCTAATGCTTCTTTGGAAGGTCTTCAACTAGCTAGATCACTCAATCTTACTTCTTTGCAAGTTTTTTGCAATTGCAAGAAGTTGATGAAGAGTTTAGGCAACCCTCTTACTCCGTATTCGAATGACCTGTGATTTATCAAGGAAGATATAAAGCAGGAATTAAGTCTTTTTGATTCAGTTATCTCCTAGAACTTTTAACTCGGTAACCCATACTCTTCCTACTAGTAGTACTCCCACCGATGAGTGGGTGGGCATCCCCCTTCTTTCTGTTTTTCTACCTACTTTAATGAAGTAATTCTTTTTATTATAAAAAAAGAATCTGGGTACCCACCCATGACCCTTGTCCTTATCTCACGAGTTTTCTTAAATGATCAGCTTCAAAACGCAATTTATTCATAGTGATAATGATGGGCTGGGTTTAGTACTCGCAATCAGGCTTTTGGTTTTCGGTCTATTAACTTTTTCGTAAAGCCCAAGGCAATACCATTCAAGTAAAACAAGAGTTTACAGAATCATCCATATCAGAGTTTATAACACTAGAAATGAAATCAGGGCAAGGACCCATGAATCTCTCTTAATAGATAGAGGAGAGAGAGGGGAGGTGAGGGATTTTCTCACTACAGAGTTTATATGTAATTTCTCTTCTTTTCCTTCCCCACATATGTGCAAATTTATTTTTAAATTAGTGTGTACATGTTTTTAAACAGAAATTTTTTACAATAATAAATAATATATTTTCAATTTTTTATATTTTTTGTATACTTTTATGTTTATAAAACTAATTCTTTTCAAGTAGTCATACTTATTTTTGTTTAATATGACGAATATATAATATTAGAGATGTGTCCAAATGTGTTTTTACATATTTTTATATTTTTATACTATTTTATGTTTCTATCTTTTTTAATTATTATTAGGTTTAATTGTGACATCAAGGGTTGACATATTTGATTCAAAATGTTGAATTATTGACTTGCCACTAAATAGGAAAACAACTTCATTTTTGGTTAATTTTAAATTTGTATTTTATTTCTAGTATCAATAAAAACAATTATTCTTTATAACACTTATTTTTTTTTTTAATTTTTAATATGGTTACTTAATATAAGATTCAATAAAATAATGAGGGTTAATACCCTAAATATAAGACTTAAGGAGAGGAAATTGAATGAAAAGAAATATAATAGCTCAAATTACATTTTATGCTCTCACAATTAGAGAGACCAAATTGAGTATTCTACTCAAGAATTGGATTCAATGAATGTTGATGGGAGTTAATATCTTAAATGTAAGACTTAATGAGAAGGATTTAAATGAGGAGAAAAGTGGTTGTTCAAACTACATTTCTTTCCTTGCAATCAAGTAGGACCAAATTAAAAAATTGGAGTATTTTAGTTAAACAAAAGTTTCACATTCTCATTCACACTTTTAATAGTGTTATGGATATAGATTAAATCATTAAAAATATAGCAAGTCAAAATTAAAACCACATGGGTCTTTATTATCTCTCATAAAATCCATATTTACTATCTCATAAAATCAATGTTTTTAACATTTCACTCCTCAATCCCCATTAAATCTCTCTTTTCCTCTTAAATTTTTTGATCCTTTTTTACTTTCTCTAATAAAGTAATAGTATAAATTATATGGATTAAGTTAGGTTAAGTATAAAGGCCAACATTAAATATGAACTCTAGCTAGCTAGAACCCAAACTAATATTAAATCTAAATTTTCCCACCCAATACATGGGATGAACCAATCTTTTTCTATAAAAGTTTAAAGAAACCACTACTCCTTTTCGTGAGTTATCAGATTTTTTCTCTCTTCTTTATTAATTTAATGTAAATTTGCTTCATCGATTGTTATGGTTCAATAATAAAATACAATAAGTAAGAAAGTAGTTAACATTAGCCTTTATTTTCTTTCACATTTTTTCCTTTATAGGGCTACAAAATGGGAGAGGAGGGGTAGCACATCCCTGTCTAACTCTAAACACATGGCCTGCTTCTATTGGATAACGCCTTCCATAGCTTCAATTACGTGGCCGCACCTGCATGTGCATGATGCCATATGTTCGAAACATGGCTGCATTTGCATGCAATGCACACGCATTGAACACGTCACAACATATGTACGAAACGTGGCTGCATTTGTAAATACACCATTGACGTGCGCAACAATGGTGTATTTACAAAGCAGTCTCGAGTTGCAGTCATGGTGGAATCGTTGAGAGTTAATAAAGGTGTCTGTTGAATTTTGTGATAAGATAGAATACTGATGATGAAAATCTGATGCCAGTCGGTGCCATCTTCCATCTGAAAACCGGAAAAATATTCACACTAACTAGCTACAGAGTACAGCTCTATCTCTCATGGCTGCCATCCAGTCCATCAAGGTGTTGGAGAAATGCCAGGTCTCTCCACCTGCAACTTCAATCGAGCAAAAGTCTCTTCAGCTTACTTTCTTCGATGTCATGTGGCTGTACTTCCGTCGTCCCTCCCGTCTCTTATTTTATGAATTCCCCCATCCAGTTATCCTCCTCACAGAAAGCATCATTCCCAACCTCAAAAACTCACTCTCCCTCGCCCTCCAACACTTCTACATTCTTGCCGGAAACCTAACGCAGCTTCTTCCATCCACTGAACCCGAGCTCCGCTATGTTAATGGTGACTCAATCTCGCTTACCATTGCTGAATCAAGTGACGATTTCAATTATCTCTGCGGTCACCATCCTCGCGATGAGAATCGATTCCACCCTCTGGTTCCTCAACTACCATCACTCTCCGACTCCCAAACAGTCCCACTGTTAGCCATACAAGTGACCTTGTTTCCCAACTCTGGCTTCAGCATCGGAATTACTTCAAGCCATGTGGTTGCTGATGGAAGAAGCCTTTTCCATTTCATTAGGTCGTGGGCAACTGTATGTAGGCTTGGAGGGGATTCACCTTTGTCGTCCGCATCGCTTCCATTCTATGACAGAACTGTGATTGATGACCCTGATGGTCTTATTAAAACAGTTTGGCGCAAGGAAATTGAAAATTTGAAGCCCAACAAAGGGAAATCCTCCTCCTCCTCCTCTAAACAAAGCTCCAACTCCGAAGTTGTCCCAACTGAAAGTAGAGTTCCTAAAGCCACTTTTGTGGTGAGCCGAGAGGAAATTGACCACCTGAAGCAATGGGTCTTGGCAAGACAAAGGAAGGACGAAGATCAGAATGTAGCAGCACCATTGCATCTCTCAGCTTTCGTAGTAATGTGTGCTGTCACCTGGGTTTGTTTGATTAAGGCAGGAGCGACGAAGGATTCTCCTAATAAAGAGATGGAGCACTTCATATTTAGCGTAGATTGTAGAGATCGCTTAAGGGATCCTGCAGTGCCAGCTACGTACATGGGCAATTGTGTTGCTCCTGGCTACGCAGATGCAAAGAAGAGTGATTTAACAGGAGAAGATGGCATTGTTATTGCGGCAAAGGCGATTTCTGATGGGATAAAGAGGTTTGAAGATGGACTAGTGTTGAGGGGTGGAGAGTGGTGGATATCAGAGGTGAATCAGGTGATCTTGCGTTGTAGGGAGGGAATGGTTACGGTGGCGGGATATCCCAGGTTTGGGGTTTATGAGATGGATTTTGGGTGGGGGAAACCAAACAAGTATGAAACAATAGGAATGGGTGAGGGACATTTTTCTCTTTATGATAGCAGAGATGGAAAAGGGGCAGTTGAGGTGGGGTTGGCTCTGCCTGCGCTCAAAATGGAGGCTTTCTCAACTTTCTTTGCCCACAGTCTCAAGGTCGACTGCAATGGTTGGGGAGGGGGGGATCGGGATTGGCCACATCAAGGGGCTAGTACTGTATAGCAGAATGTGTAATTACCATATAGAATGACAATCAAGTGTTTATATCCACCTGGTCTGGAAGACTAATCAGAATCTCAAAAATCTCAGTATTAATTGTGACCTTTTTACATGAATCCAAGCAGAATATGAAATCGCATCTCTTTCAAATATGCCTATATCTAAATTTGATTCAAAATTTGACTATGAAATGCATTCCTACATTGCTAAGTTTGGGAATGCTTAAAAATATCTTATTTAAATAAGCACTTGATTGGGAAATAAGTATTTATTTTGAAAATAATCATTTATTTAAAAAGCCTTAAATTTTGAGTTTATTTGTAAGTGTTTATTCTAATGAGCACCTACTTATTCAAATAAAGCACTCTCAAACTTGGTCAAGCTAACAAGAGTTCAAATTTGAGATAATATACAGCTTAAATACATGATCTATGAGCCCACTAACAAAGACCCACATTGAGTGATTATTCCAACAACTTCCCTCGAAATAGAACCACATAATCCCCTCCATGAATGTAAGCCCATGGAACCCACTAAGCCCACAAGGCAACAACCGAGTGACTGACTCTTAACAGACTACTAACAAGAAAAGGATAACAAAAAGGCACTAGCATGACAAATTACCTAAGCTAACAAATGACACTCATGGGTTCCATTGCGTTCAGATAATCCAATTCTTTTTTGTTTTTTCTTGTATGTTATCATATCTCCTGTATGTACGGCTATAAGGAAAATGAATTGTATAAATATATTGCAATCAATATAGCAGGATATATAAAAATCATATAATTTCAGTGATAATGTATCATTTAAGAGTGCTACAACCTTTTATATTTCTTTTTACAAATTAATACAAGTACAAAGTTATTATTATATTATTTTAAAACATATGCAAATATATATTATATCTAAATTATTATATCAATTATTTTTATTTTATTATTTTTACTTTTTAACATTAACAAAAATAGTCAATTAAAATTAATTCTCAAATGTTTGGTAAACAATAATTTTATAATTTTAACTCAAAATATGTCAAATATATTAAAATTTCTAAGATACATGTCATATGCAAATTGATATTTTTTAATTATTAAAATAATTATTCCATTAATATATATATATATATATTATGAAGTAAAATAATCATTTTTTGTTATGAAAGTAAATTAGCCGATGTGACAAATTCAATTTATATTATATTCTCAAATATTTTGTAAATAATATTTTTATTTAATGCAAATTAAAATATTAATTAATAATTAAAAAAATAGCGTACATATCATGTTCAATTTTATAATTTTTAGGTATTAACATAATTATTCTATTATAAATTTTTATTTGTATACATTTCGTGACATTAAAACCACTTTTTGATATAAATATGGATTTATAAATTTATTCCATTAGTTTAGAAAATAATAATTTTGAATATTATTTTTTTTCATATTTAGTTGAAGTTATTGAACATAAATGTATATTATTTATTTGGATTACATTTATATGTTTAGATAAAATTTATTTTATTTCATTAATTATCACAAGATGAAGGTTGGCCTTGTGCCTTAAAGTTGTGTATAAAGTGCATGTGCTATAAAGCTTGGGAATTGAATCACCCCACTGTGCACCTTTTAAACAACGTAGAAGTGGAAACATGTTAGTATCGGGTTTAGTTGTAGTGTTTCCTGTATTAGGCGTATTATGTTGATATTTAAATTTTTGATTGAATATTATTAATAAATTAAACTAAAAATTATCAAAATATTATATATTATTAATAAAATAAATAAAAATGATTTTGATATTATATATCACAAATTGAAAATAACTTGTATAATACTTGAATCTATAGACTCTTAATAAAAATACAAACTTCAAAATCTAGAATTACTACCTTTTTACATTTTCTAGAATCACAATTCTAAAATTCCATTAGATTTTAATTGAAACGATGTCAAAAGTCCAACTATTGCTTTTCTTTAGGGGAAAATTTATGATGCAGGAAAGACATGGTATCAAAAGAGTTTTGACCAAATATTCAAAACCATATATAAATTTTGATAAATAGCACCTGATTGGCTACCCAATTTATGATTCTAGTTGACTAGCCAGCGATATCATATCTTTCTGATAACCATATATGATGTTTTTTGTATAATGAATATTGATACTTTGAACCATGCTATTGAGGTACAAGCCTAAGAAAATTGGAGGATGATTTTTTTGTTAATTTGGATATAAACACTACAAAAAAAAAATACAAAAGAAAAAGGGAATTTGGTGATGCTCTTTTGGCAGTGTTTAGAATAAGGGCCTGTTTGGCATGTCTTTCTGGGAAGATCTTTTGGTATAGCTCTGACAGTCAAAAGATACATTGAGCTTTTGCATGAAGATCTGAGCAGTCAAAAGATACATTGAGCTTTTGCATGAAGATCTGAGCAACCAGACACACATGTTTCCATACGTCTTGTCGTGCAACAATAAAACGCAAAAGACGTGAAAAGCTTCATTTGAAGCTTCTCGAAATCAGTCCAAAATGGGCTTTTCACGTCTTTTTGACGCTTTGGCTTTTGGCGGTTAGATCTTCTGTGAACCAAACAGATATAGACCAAAAATCGGTTGCTTGGCTTGCAAACAGCTGAAATACCGCACGAAAAGACATGCCAAACAATCCCTAAATGTCGTTAAAAGGTAACATTTTATAACATTAAAAATAAATGTCACAAAAAATACTTGAGGCAACTGTTATATATAATTGTTGCCATATATGAGTTTTCATGATGTTATTTTATGTTTTAACGATGCTTAAGATAAAACATTGTTGAAACTTTTCCCTTGGCATTGTAACTTTCCACAAAAAAAAAGAAAAAAAATTGTGATGTTTGTTTTCAACATCATAAAAAATGTTATTTGGCAACATTTTTTTCATGTTTTATTGATGTTTATGTGAGATGTCTACAAAACTCTTTCCTACCATTACATTCTTTCACAAGAAAGTTTTTTTTTTTTTTGACAACATTGGACCTAAACATCCTAAAAGATTGGAAAATATTGCAAAAAAAAACTTGCAACAAAGTTAGTGTAGCCTAAAGTGCTTTTTGTTAATTTTGAATTTAAAATTTTTCAATTAATTTTGAAATATTTAATTATAAAATTAACTTATAGTTAATTTGAAAATAATTATAAAAATATTTTTATTAAGTGAGGCAAGGAAAATGTGAGAAAGATGCTTGAGGGATAAATGAGGATGACCACCAAGTGGGTGAACCAAAAATATCTATAGAAGAGCCATGTGGGGATATATATAGAAACTTTCTTACAGTTCATTATGCATAAGAGCAATTGTGGTCTAGAAATAAACACTTTATGGTGATGTCATTCATCATGACAATTCTCCAATACTTCAATTCATTGTATGGTTGGAGCAAATGTGTTACAATTAGACCTGTTCATGGGCTGGGTAGCCCAATGGCTCGACTTGGCCCTAGACAAGCTTGGACATATTATTAGGCCCACAGGCTGGGCTCAAGCCCAATGATCTAAGCCCAACATAATTTCAAGCTGGGCTTGGGATTTTACATGAAAGCCCAGCTTGACCCGACAATATTAAAATAACACATATATTATTAAAAATATAATAATATTTTTTTATTTTCTAACCCTAGTTTTCACTCGATTGTCGATACTCTCCCCCTAACATCTTTCATACTTCTCAGTTTTCATTCGATAGTTCCCTCCTCAACCCTCCTATGTAGTCGACGAGCATCTAACTAGACTATCATCAACAACAGCAACCAGCAACCAATGACCCCATCCTCAACAATGGTGGTGACTGGCGACCCCATTCTCAACAACGGCGACCAATGACCTATCCTCAACACTCAACAGTGGCGACCGATGACCCATCCTCAATGCTCAATAGTGGCGACTAACGACTAGGAAAGTGGATTCATCTCCTATCTCCCAATAGCAGTCAACAGCACTCCGACCAACTTGTCACAAAACTCACAAGAACACCATTGATATCATTTTAACTCGAATTTATATTTGAAATCATTTGGTTTTGTTCATTTTATATCTGAAATCATTTTATTTGATTGTTTTTTTGTTCATTTTTTATGAGAATGAAAATTATCATATTTTACCCCTTAATATTCAGTCTTTTATACTTCTTTAGTACCTAATTGGACTCACTATTCTTGTGTTTTGATTTAGGGCACGAAAGGAAGCGCTAGGAGAAAAACAAACCTGATCGGGTAATTTTTCACAGCTTCGGTGTCGCGTGGTAATTTGGGTATAACTCTCTCATCCGGACTCCGACTGAGATGATTCAAGATGCATTGGAAATATAGGGAGGGAAAAACTCTACAATTTTCATGTTTTGAGTTTTGATAGATTCGGACTGCATCGAGGTCAAAATCGGGCCCAAAGTCTAAGCAAATTCGTAGCAAAAGCCCAGTTCATAGAGAAGCCTTGCAGCGGCCCAAATCGTTGAGAAAGCCCAATACGAATTTAGCATGCAAGAATAAGAATTCGGATGAATCATCAAAGAGTTTTATTAGATTCAAATTCTTGCTGTATTTCTAAAAAGAAAAAGAAAGAGAGAGTTAGAGTCCATCTTAGTTAAGGATTTTTGTTTAGAGATAAGGATAAGATTAGATTTGAATTAATCATTATCCCATTAGGAAATAAGACTTTCTATTTTTGAGAAAGAACTCCAAAAAGGAGTTGGAAACAATCCCTCTTCCTAAAGCTATATAAAGGGGGGTGGAGCGGACTAACACCCAAGGCATCATCAAATCCTCCAAAAGAGCTTCAACCTTCAAAGAGAGCAATTAGCAACCGAGGAAGAAGCAGAGTTCACCCCCTCTCATCTAGAAGCTACGATTTCATCATGAAGTGTTTGTAAGGTTTTATTTTCTGATTGAAAGGTTAGGGAAGCTTTGATTTTATAAACATTGTGAGATCTAATTGATTTTTATTTTAGTTCATTGTTTATGGGTATTCATGTGTTTTCTGTGATTTCCTGTGAAGATTATTTTTATTGATTAAGCAAGAAGGCGCCCTTGCTCATTCAACAAGAATAATCTATGGCCGATTGAACCTCCAATTTCGTATATGATTGGTAGGTTTAATCATGGTGGCAACTAACATAAATGATTACAGAAAAATTTTCAATTTATGTTAATCATTTATGTTAGGAAGATATATGATCTGGTTTAAACGGTCCGAGCTTGTGAGATCGTTGACCAGAATTGGGTCTCTCCCCTCTTAATGCTATTAAAAGATTAAATCCTAAGAGCTTGTTTAGGATTGTCTATTAATAAGAGAAGCAATCAAAGAGCTTATTTTGGTTGCCGAATAATACGAGTAGAGGCTGTCTGTTAGAGCTTGTTAATGACTATAACCAATTTATTCATAAACATATGAATTTATCATTAAATCGATGATCAATGATAAGAGTCAAAACTGAACTTGTCCCTTCAACCAGAAGCTATCTCTCATCGATTTAATCCTTGCTTTCTTTTGTTTCATCTTATTTTCCTTATCTTTACAACAACCCCCTACTTCGTTTACTTGGAAATAAATCCACCCAATCCCTGTGGAGACGACCTTGCTCATCACTATATACAAATATTTAATTTGAGTAGGACATTTATCTTTGGTTGGATTCAACACCCACCAATTTTATATCTGGAATCATTTCATCTTGAAATTTATATCTGAAATCATTTTATTTGATTTTTTTGATTCATTTTATATCTGAAACTATTTCAGCTTGAAATTTATATCTAAAATCATTTCTTTGTTCCTAAAATCCTATTAGGATTATACAGGCGTGTCGGGCTTCGGGCTCAGCCCTCAAGCTTTTCTTGAGGGCTAGGCTTAGGCCTAAGATCAATGGCTAATGGTTGGGTCGGGGTCAGGCTCAGGCTTGAAGATTTTATGTTGACAACAGGTGAAAGCCTGACCAGACCCAGCCCATCCCATGAATAGGTACAATACTTCCCTCTCATCCCAAGGTCACAACAGCTATTTATGTCAAGCAAAACTACCTACAACATGACATGGCATGAGGATTGTGTCATATGGGTGAAAGGGAGGATGAGCCATTTGTACTTGCAAATCAAGTTTAACAAATATTTTATGTGGAAGATGGTTTGGACAAAAGGTGGCATATGGTGAATAACATAAAGCCTCGTGATTTATTTGCTATAGGCATAATACAAATTGAAGGGTATGTTGCATATAGGGATGATGTACCTGTTGTGTCTATCTAATCAAGGGAAAATGTTCCCATAAATGATGAAAACATAGATTGGATTAGATATGATGTTGCAACGAGTGTGGAGTTTCACAACGACTGGATGACCAATTCATCAATGACTTAGGAAGATGTCTTGGACAAGCCAATTCAACTAATGAGGAGTCATATGTATCAACTAGTGATGACTCGGATTCTATCAATGCAAGTTTCTTTCCTTCTCCATTTCTAATAGTTCAACTTTCTTCTTGTTGGACTCTACTTATGAAATAATCATTAAATCAAGTTCAGGTGGAAGACATTGTTTCTTCCCTTTTTGCATGCTAGTGGGTGGGTTGCCAACTCTCCTCTTACGGTTTGGCATCTCTAATACATCATCGGTGGGGTCAACAGTGTAAGGACTGGCAAGAGATTCCCCAGTTGCTGGTGTCCCTTGATTATCTAACCTGACAACTGGTGGTGGGCTATCTGAAATTGGAACATGATCATCAAGACTCATTTCAAGAGAATATCCCATGTCCCCAACTGCCTGTGTTCCTTTTAAAATGTATTCTAATTCATCCCAATGATGATAAACGTGTCCTAAATGATCATGCCCAATGATGAGTCTACACAATATAAGGAATTCATTAGGTTTTATACCATTCTAATCAAAGGTAAATGAGTGGGTTTAAGGCAAATTACCTTGATCAGGCTTTGCCAGACTTCATTTGCGGTAGGATTTTTTGTCAATGGATCTACAATCACCCCTGTGTGGTTAAGGAGGGTTAAGTACCGCTTCTAATGCTGTCTAAGTGCATTATACTTGTTTTTGAACTGAGCATGGACATTAACTCCTATTATGTTTCTTGTTAAATTTCTTACGTATGTACTTCCACCCTTCCATATTAAAGGAAAATGTAGGTGTGTTGTTTGCCTTAACTTGGTCCACCATAAGATTAATGAAGGTTTCCTCCTCTGCATCAGTCCACTATGCACAATCGGGACCTAGTTTGAATTCTTCACTGTCTATCTTGGTTGCCATCCTACTATCAAACCCGCTAAGCTTAATGAATAGTGCTCTAAAGACTTTAATGGGACAGGTCATTATCTATCTAACTCGGTTGTCCTACATCATAGTTCATAATAGTTTATACAACAATACATAAATTATTATCATTATCTATCTAGTATTAAGAAAACACATTAGCAAGGAAATCATATAATACATAATATTTTTGTAAGGGACAAGTCAAATGAAAAGTAAAAAAGCAATTACATGGCATAAATCTAAGAAAATATTGGTGAGTGAAAAAGGAAGGAAGATAGGAGAGTGGGAATTTGTATAAATGGGTATTATTCCCACTTAAAGGGATCACTTCAATATAGTCTAATGTATAAGAACCAATTCAATATAATTAGATAACATATATAATTGATTCTACAAACTATCATTATAACTCCTACTCAGCAATCATGCAAATAGAAAACCCAATTTTGACAAACTGAAAATATGAAAATGAAAAAGAATCTGCTGGTTTTTGGCATCACTCCTTTCCTTTTTTGCTTTTCCTCAAGCTTCAGCTATGTAGTTTGCAAGAACTGGTAGGCTTCTTTCAGGGAGTCATCTAGGTAAGAGGTTGAAGGAACCACAGAGGATTGTAGAAATGTGTTTTAGTAGAAAAAGAATAAGATCACAAACCCAATTCATCACCGGCAAAGTAACTCATGAGTCGCAACCAAGAAAGAACACCAGTGACTAAATGCTAATAGTTGTGAGTTGACTCTGATGTAACTGTTCTGGATATATTGTTTCTGCATGCAAGTCTCAGAAACATAGAAATAGAAATCCTGATGGAATCAAATGTATTTCTGGAATGTATTGGCTCACAATATGCAGAACCTCATAAGCAGAAATAAATAAATAATTATTTTAGAATAGGAAATACTTTATGTTCATATTTACGTATAAATATTTCTAACAATATGCAACTATGCTCACAAAAGCTTGTTTTACACTAGAATGGTGTAATGAACTAATGCATGGAAGCTTTATTTTACAATGTTTTCTTATAGTTGTTGAAATCAGAAGGGAAGGAATTTTAAGGAATACTGTATTCCATGCAATGTATTAAGATCAAAATATGCAGGAACTTCTAAGCACTATAAAAAATGCGGAAAGAAAATGTTGCTACTAATGCACAGAATCATCATTCTACAACATTTTCTTAGAGCTGTTAACCTTTAATCTGAAAGAAGTGAAGACACATTGGGGAACTTCTGTTCCTAGAGGAAAAAAAATGGTGTAACATATTATAAAAGACAAGAGCAGATACAAAGAGATTCCGTTTACTTATTAGGGACGGGCATAACTATATAAATTTGAAGACAATGTGATTGTGAACAATTAATTTAACTACATGTGCCACTGTTTTACATAAACTTATGCTTTAACTTGGGTTGGTTGTATTGTTAACTTATGCCACATTGTTTTAGATATTGCAGGAACAAACTGAGTATCTTGAACCACATTGTTTTAGTTAATGGGTTCTGTTTATATTTAATATTTCATTTTTCATTTTTCATTTTTTAATTTCTATTTTTGATGATTCTCTCATGTATTTATTTGTGGGTTTTATGACTTATAATTATTCAATGGAGGGTCGCAGAGAGAACCAAGAAGAGTACTTGGAGAGATGATTTCAGCTTTAGAAACAGAGGGGTAGCAGATACAGAGATGAACGATGAAGGCCACAAAATGGGTGCCACGAAAGCCAAATGCTTGCCTCCTGCAAGTGTCATGACTAGGCGTATTCTCATGGTTTGGAGGAAATTCATCTAAAACCCAAATACATACTCCAGCTTAATCGGCCTCACTTATTTTCAGTTCAGCCTCTTCAGCTAGAGAGAAAGAGAGAGAGAGAGAGGGGGGGGGGGAGGGGGGAGAGAGAGATTACAGCGAAACTATCGGAAACCCAAATACATACTCCAGATCATCTGTACAAGTGAAAGGAAAAAAAATAAATAAACGAGTTTACAGAGGCTGTCTGTGAGAAAACGAGTTTACAATATATTCAATACCATTTCACACAGAGAAAACGAGTTTGCACAGAGAAAAAAAATTTCTAGAAACAAACCTCTTCCGGAGACGACCAACTTCCTCCGGCGACAGCAATGACGAAGAAACGAGCAGAAGTTACAGAGGCTTTGTGAGAGAAGAGAACTTTCGGCGGCAAGAAAAAAGAAGTTAGAATGTTCATTCTAACCCTACCACTCATTGGATTAATGTTCCGGTGGGCCGAGAAGCAATGGAACATTCCCACTAGTGCCAACTCATATTACAAGTAAGCGCCATGTAGGATACACTATTCGCCAGTTTAGTTAACCATTGGGAGTATGCATGAAACACCAAATTTAACGTTTCATGCATTGGTGGGGTCCCAATTTATGAGGCATGCCCGTGGTTAAAAAACGCCTGAACCAAACAATCATATATATGGACGTTTGTTGAAATACCTATGTGAATCTGATGTGGCACTATTTTTTTAAAAACAGCCACGGTTCCAAACACCCCCTATGAATGACACCTAATAGAATGTCATGGCTGCCCTAATAACTTGAATTTGACAATTTGATCCTTTTCATCTCCAAATACCATGCAATCAATTTCTTTTATCATACAATATTCCAAGAGAGCAAAGGGTCATAGAGAATAAATTAAACCCTACTAGTTCAATCGTATGTCCTATAGATTCCATATACCATACTGCCTTGGCCAAAGATTTCTTAAATTGTACTAATTTCATCTGCATAAGGCATTCTCTCCTCATGGAGAGTGATAGATTCCTTGTTGTACATTTACATACCACATGCATACGACAATACAACTGATGACATATGTGCATACTTAAATCCTTTGGTTAGAGCATAAGTATTTGCACTATCAAACTATAATGCCTCGTATACAAAATACCCATGATGCTTCAAGTTTGGGAATTATCTGTATGATCGAAATGATAGGAATAACTATTGACTAAAGATTCCATGTAAATGTTCTATTATGAGTTATGTTCAATTATTGAACCTATTATCTAACAGACACCCACATATTTGATTTAGTGTTTTCACAAGTGATTTGAGATTCATCATTCCACAAGTCAAACATAATATATACCAATTTATCCAGATTATCAAAGCCATCTTGATAGTCCTACCACTAGGAATTGCACCTGAATGAAAAATGCCCAAATATATTTTTAGATGTAATATGAATAGTACAAGACTGCCCTTTACAATGATGTCACATGATTTGTTTTAGGGCATACATGATACAGCTAATTATTTTATGTTTTATTTATTTTAGTTTATATAAACTAATTATGTATAGTATTTAATACACATTAATCTACCAACCTACCAAAAAGCCCGCCAGCTAAAAGACAAATTCACAAAGAAGATGCCGTTTGCTAATGCCTTGTTGTTTTCTAATGTTTTGCTTTCTTCTAGGTGCATAATTAATCATTTTCTTTTTGAGATTTGAAACTTCTTCTATTCCCTATCTTCCCTATCTGATTAAGTACAAAGACTTCATTGAATTATTCTCCATAACAGCCCTCATTTTCTGGACAAGGAACTGTTGGTTTCCATTTATAAACGAATGGGGAAAGATCCAAGTCAAAAGAATTCATATCTCCTACACACATAAATACTGAAATATTCTCAATATACAACTGTAGCAAGGTGTGGGTAGGTTATCGTGGCCGTGGGTAAGAGATCCGAACACAATTGTCATCTGAGCGGTTGGAGAAAAACAGGTTGTACATAACCTGTTTTGAAAATGTAGGTATGAGGTAGTACTGTATAATTTCACCAATTTCTCATAATCTATAATATATGGTACCACTAATGATCTGTACCCATGCAGTATATGGGTCCCTTATAATTTATATGGAAATTAATGACTTCAGCTTATCTTAATTAACTTATTTAACTCAAGTTAATAACTATTATTAATTAATTTAACTTAACTATTAACTTTACCTTTTTATAATTTGTTCCATTAACTTTAACATTATTAATTAATATAATTAAAATTGATACATTATTAACTATTAGCTTATCTTAATTAACTTGTTTGCTGATGTTGGATGATTAAAGACAAAATTGATACAGATCAATATTCCTACCTTTTTATTTATTTTACTTTTATTTTTTATTTTAATGGACTGAGAGGAATCTAAGGCATCTTTCTAAACTTTGAAACCCCTAAACACACTCTTAACAGTGTATTCATGGATGTTAGGATCCATTTGGTTTACAATTGGAATTGGAATAAAAATCTTTTGGAATCAGAATCGGAATTATTTATTCCTAAGTTTATTTGATCCAGACAGAAATGGGAATGAAAATTAAAATCAGCAAGAATGAGATTTCATTCTCAAAGGAAGAACAGGGAATGACCATTCCCTCAATTGAAAGAATGCCATTCCAACAGGAATGAGAATGAGATTCTGATTCCACCCAACCAAATAGTTAGAATCGAAATAGTCCATTCCAATTCCAATTCCAGACCCCTATTCTTACGAACTAAACAAAGCCTTAAATAATGTATTGCATCGATATTTTAAACCTTGATACTTGAGAAAACGTCCCCCATTAAATTGTGAATAGTCCAGCTCTTGAAAACAAAATGTGTTGAATTTGTTAACATGCAGTGGTGTTCTTACCAAAAAAAAAAAAACAGAGTATTACATTGTATTCAGACCATAGGCCAATTAAATTAACCAGTGATTTCATCCCTCCCAACGAAAGGCCCCAATTTCATTTCTTACCTTAGAAGCTTCGAATCAGCACATTCGAGGCACCCCAGCTTTCCCAAATCACTTCAAAATTGACGGAATGCAAAAAAATGCCTGCAAGCTTGAAATAAGAGAATTTTTTATATAATTCAAGATCATCTAAACAAACTTTCGTCAGAAATTTCTATACCCTTCATATAAATGCTTCTTCAGTACAAGATTCTGCCCAGCTTCACAGTCTCACTCAACAATACCATTATTGGCTTGCAAAAGAGGAGTAACTATGGATGTTAAAATCTCAAGAATTGTTGTTCAACGATGAAAATAGAAATAGAAAGTTATTTAATCACATAAACAACAGAAAGACCATGAAAAGGGACATAGAATGGATGAAATGACAAGATGGCACTTGGACTTCTAGTCAAGCTGAAATTGCAGAACTCTTCATGAATGCCATTCTCAATGTGGGGGTGTAACTGAAAATTTTGACCCATCTTTATTGGCCAATCTCACTCTACCCCAACTTCTCCCTTATCATGTGGGCTCCCTTCTATGGCCTTTCTCATTTGAGGATATATCACGATTGTAAAGCAGATAGATCCTCACAAGGCCCCAGGACCAAATGGTTACACTACCTTCTTTTATCAACACTTTTGGAGTTTCATTGGTTCAGATGTTTATAACATGGTGCTTCATTTCTTTACAAATGAGCACATGCCTAAAGAAATCATCAATAATATCAACCTAGTCTTCATACCCAAAAATCAACTTCAAGTGGGTCCCTCTTGTTTCAGACCAATTAGTTTATGCAATATGCTTTACAAGATTATTTCTAAAAGGCTAGTTTCAAGAATGCAACCAATCCTTTAAATATCATATCTCCTTTCCGGTCAGGCTTTCTGAAAAATAGACAAATTACAGGTAACATTCTGTTTGTTCAAATAGATTCAGCATGTTATGAAAAGACAAAAACAGGAATAATATTCTTTTGCTTAATTAGTAACATTCTTTTACTTTAAAGATTGATATGTCAAAAACTTTTGAAAGAATGGGTTAGCAATTCCTTTGGCAAGTCCTACATAATATGAATTTTCCTCATAAGTGGTGTCTATTAATCTATAAATGCATTTCTATTTTCTCATTCTCCATAGATGTGCAATCAATCTTATGATCACTTCCATCTTCAAAGAGGACTCAGGCAGGGTGATCCATTATCACCTTACTTGTTCATCATAGGTATGGAGGTTCTTACTCATTTTTTTCATCAAGCAACCAATTTAGGCAATATAGAAGGTGGAAAGCTATGCAGACAAGGTACTCTAATCACTCACTTATTTTTTGTAGAATATTTTGCAAAGCAGACCTAACACAAGTCAAAGCTCTCACCTAAGTTCTTAAGTCCTTTGAAGAACTCTCAGGACAGCAGATAAATCCAATGTGTTATTTAGCAAAAATGTCTCCAAACAACACCAAAAATTCTTTTATGAAGTCCTTGAAGTCAGAAAGCCACTATGGAGATCTAAGCACCTAGGATCCAAATTAACATTAAATACCAAGTATTAGTTTTTCCAATAAGGCCTCATTCACTTTTTGGTAAGTGATTTACCCGGGTATATGCAGTTACCCATGTTCTTTTATTTCTCATGTAAATAAGGCAATGACCATTTTATCCATAAAAATCCATTATTAAAATGGGTATTTTTGTCTCATTCAAGTATTGGCAACTTTTCCCCTAGGTGGGAAAGTTATTTACCTACCTAGGAGATGGGTATCACCTACTTCATTTCCACTTTTGCCTAATGCAGTTGTCGTGATTCAAACCCAAATCATGCATCACACAAACCTTAAACCACTAGGTCAATCTTCATCTTATGATAACAAATAACATATATCTATGTTCAACAATTCCATCTAAAGATGAAAAACTAATACTCAAAACTATTATTTTGTAAACTAATGGAATAAATAATTTTTTAAATCTACATTTATATCAAAAGTGTTTTTAATGTCAAGAAATTTATACAAATAAAATATTAATAATAGAATAATTATTTTAGTACTTAAAATTTATACATTTGAACATGATATGTATCTTAAAATTTTTATATATTCTTAATTAATATTTTAATTTAAATTAAATAACAACATATTTATTATTTACAAAAATAAAAAATATTATTTACAAAATACTTGGGAATATAATATAAATTGAATTTTTCAAATTCAGTAATCTACTTTCATATCAAAAATTTATATAATAAAAATATTAATAATGGAATATTTATTTTAATAATTAAAAATTATGAACTTGCATATGATATGTATACTAGAAATTTTAATATATTTGATATGTTTTAAGTTTAGATTATATATTTTTAAAAATTTTTAATTAAAATTTTAATTACATTTTAGAATAACATGTTTATTGTTTACCAAACATTTGAGAATTAATTTTACTTGACTTCTTTTGTTAATGTTAAAAATTAAAAATAGTAAAATAGGACATATAATAGTTGCTTATGTTTTGTTCTTTGAACTTCAATAGAAAATAATAACTTTCTGCATGTATTAATTTATAAACATAAATATAATATGTTCTAGCACTCTTGATTGATACATTTTCTTTATCAAAAAAAAAAAAAAGATTAATACACTACCAATAAAATTGTACGATTTATATGTATCCCATCGTATCAATTGTAATATATTTCTTCACATATAATATACATTTCCTATATATCTATACATTAATTATGGCTATTATGACCTTAAATATAATATTATTAATATATTTGTTGTATTTATATGCTTTTCTCAGCATATACAAACGTCTCCATATTTTTTTTTGTTTTTCGTCTTTATCCATGCATTTCCAAAGCTGTTACTTGTATCCGAGTGGTTCAATATAATATCAGATACCAATAATTAAATCATTGTTCACAATAAAAATGGAAGACAAAGTTCCCTATAGTGGAAGCAAGTTCATGGCTTAGTTCAGGAACTAAAATCCAACATTTTGTTGTTGGTCAAAAATGGTGAGCTCATTTCAGCTCTTCATGATCCTTTCAAAACCAAGCAACAATGCACCTCATCACCATCTCCTGAACCTCAAAGTAGCATATTTGCATCATCCAAATGGATCTTGGAATTTGTAAATTTTACACCAATTTTTTGAGCCAGCTGATAAGCATTATATTATATTACTTCGACACCAATTCATATGGAAATTAAGAGAAAATAACATTGTGGTGTTGAAGAGGAATAACTTAGGCACTTACGCACTAAAATCAGCATACAGATTTTTCTTAAATGCCTCGCCATTTTCATCATCTACCCATTTCAATTGGAATCTATTGTGGAAGCTTAAGACCCTAATCTTTTCAAGAGTTTACTTGGAAAGAACAGTTGGGATGGAAAGATCAAACATGTAGTTTCTTTTAGACACAGAGGGAGACTTTTCAATACCTGTTTCTTTCATGCCCTTTTATAAGAGCTGTTTGGTTTGGTGCACAAATTGGCATCAACCCAGAATTGTCTTAGGGCAACCTCTTCACCAGTTTCTACAGGAATGGCTGATGTTTGGTTCAGTGTGGTCTGACCATCCGAATGGTAAATGGGCTTTGAAACGGGTTGCGAGTTTGCTGGCTCCACAATCCGGGCCAACTGATTTTAATAACATTTTGTTCCCCTTATCCTACACCCATACTTCTGAAATTGGACAACATAAATGGTGGACCTGATCCAAACTGTTTTTTATGGCCAATGCAAATTAGAAATTATTTTACAACTAACTGAGCCTTTGGAAAGAGTATAAATACAAATCTGTACAGTATAAATATATATAAAATAATATAATACAAGATTTTGCACTTTATATATTTATATTTGTATTCTTATTGCTCAGTTCGGAAGAAGTATAAATACAAATATGTACAGTGAAAATACATAAAAAATAATATAAAATATAAGGTTTTATACTCTACAAATTTGTAATTATACTCCTTCCAAACTGAGCCTATCAAACTAAACCTAAAAAACAATAATTCGAATTAGCTGAATGTGATGCCTGTGTAGTGTAGTGTAGTGGGCTGTAGAACCAATGTTAACATCCCACCGTCAGTCATAATATGCTTGGGACCCATAGTAAGAGGTTGAATGATTGGGATCCCATGTATTTTACGAGTAATATGGGGCATTACTATTGGTTTCCACAGTCCACTGAACAGTTATTGCATTCAGCTAGCTAATCCTATCTCTAGAGCAAGGTTTTTAAAATCGAATTGGACAATGAACCAGTCAGGGGTCTGGTTTATGGGTCAAATAGTCCGATCATTCGAATTGAATAGATGACCCGGTCTGACCAAAAAAATAAAAAACAGCTAAACTATTGAATGGTTCGAACAGTTCAACTACCTAGGTCAGCAATTTGTTGACCAAATCAATAGTTTTCGGCAAAATAATGATTCTGGGATAAAATGGAACTGATCACCTAACCATTCCTAGTTTTTCTAATCTGACCGTCCGGTTCGGTCCAGTTTTGAAAACCATGCTCTAGAGTAATTAGGATTAGCTGAACACAATGGGGCAATTAATGACTGGCATGGGGCATCATACCATTGGTTCCTCAGCCCACTTATACTGCCATTGCATTCAGCTAATCCCATCTCGTGTGGCAAAATCCAAACTTTCCTTCAACTTTCTACAATAATGATTTGTTTCATCATTGATTATTTTTTGAATGAAATTTAAAAAAGAGAAGTTTAACAATAACACCATTGACCAATGGAGCGGGGGGATGGACTTTCTTTTATCTGTCTGCGGCCCCGTTAATTAAGGGAGAATGTTCAACCGACCTAAAAATTCTTAGCGGGTGTTTTGTAGTGTGGATGATAAATTGGTGAGTATGGACTAATTCACACTACACCCTGTGAAGGGGAGATAGTGACTAATCTACACCACCCACAATCTACAACTATTCTAAACTATGAACAAATTGTGTGAATTTGACCAGTCCACACCTACTCGTTCTATAGGTGTGGTATGGACCAGTCCACACCACACTTTTTGATTCCATGTATCTCATATACATTTATGAATGATCTACACCAACATTTTAAAAAATGACCCAGAAACGAAACCGTTCTTGACCACTAGTTTTCGGGTCGACGATCCAACCGTCTGGTTCAAATGGATGGCCCATTCTAACAAACAAATTAAAAAAATAAAAAAAATAATTAAAAATAAAAAACAGTAAAAAACTGTTTAACGGGTTGACGGTTCGACCGCTCGAGTCAACGGATTGTTGACTTTTTCAACGGTTTTTGGCCAAAAACCGGGTTTGAGGTAAAACAGAACCACTTGCCTAGACAGTTCCTGGGCCGAACGGTCCGACCGCTTGGGTCAATGGCGGTCGAAAACCTTGATCTACACAGTTAATCATAATTATCTAATTTTTTGTATTTTATATGATAAATATATTGAAAAATGCATCAATGAATTAATACTAACCAATAAATATTAATTTTTTTATAAAAGCAATAGTAAAATAATTAAAATTTTAAAAAATATATTTTAAATATTATTTTATTGATAACACATTAAAATTTAAAAAAAAAATAAAAAATTAAGTAAAATAATTAATATTTTATTAACAAAAATATTAAAATGTGAAATAAACAATAGGGTTTCAGCCTTTGAGGGAAAGTTTGAAGTAAAGGATCAAAAATCAAATGTAGACGGTCCATAACCACGAGATTTTATCGTAAATGAAAAATTGGTATGTAAACACAGTCCCGTCTACAAGATGAACATGATACCAAACACCACCTTAATCCCACCATACAGGTGGGATGAATCTGACCTTGATACTAAATTCACAAGCAGAATGTGATTTATAGGAGGCTATTAATAGAATATGGGGGCTGTAATTTTAGAATTTAGTTTTGTTTTAGGGATTTCGCATCAATCTACGGTTAAAATTCAGTCCACAAGCTCTAGAACTTACATCTCCACCCCAGAATGCCCCACAGCACATCTCTGCTATGAGGCGTTGTAATATTATCATCTGGAGATGTTTCCGATACTGGGCGGGGATGTGCTCTGGGGCGTTGTAGGGCGGAGATCTTATTTCATATTTTTAGGGGTGAACGAAGTACTGAACTATAAAAACCCCGTCGTTTTCTTTAATTTATTTATGACAGAAGAAAGTACCATGAGTCAACAAATTAATTCTGGTAAAAAAACTTATATTAAAAAAAAGGATTTGTTTCAGAGTTCTGACTCGAATAGAAGGCTCGATAGATTCTTATATTTTACGACCACAGGTGGCTTTTAGCCCTTGACCTTTAAATGTTTATATTTTCTTCTTAATTAACAAAGAAAAGATTAAGCATTAACATGGGAAAGGTAAAGGAGGAAAGGTAGGTATGCCGCCTCTGCGCATCGATCATCATCATTGTTGACGGATTCCCCGGAGATTGGTACCCCCGCAGACCGCGAAGTTCATCGTGTTTGAACCGTGTTTATGATTTTGAGACTGAGCTCCACAAGAGCGACATCAGCATGAATTACCTGTATTTTTTCAACGGTCGCCAGTGGAAATAATCGTCGGTGATGCTATTCGTCGCCGCCGGTTGGAGAGGGCGAGAGTGAACAGGAGTTCGGTGGATTCAGTTCTGGGGAGAGTGAAACGGAAAAGAAGTAACGGGAATGGTGTGAATTTAATTTGAGAGAATCGAGCCAATGGTGCGAGAGCCAAACGGTCGTTTAGTTCTCCTTGCACGGGTTTAGCAAAAACACCAGTCTATAAATGCGCGAGTTCGCATCAGCGCCACACAGGTGATTCACACAAGGAAACAGTAACACCTGTCCTCCCACACGAGTTCCATCTTTATGCGTGCGGAATTAACGCGTATTAGTTAACGGGGATCCCATTCTTGCTTGACCCTCTTTTTTTACTCAAATTCGGAGGAGAACCCTGCTTACCATTCTTCTGTCTCATTCCACCATCGGAAGGTAATCACTCCTGCATTCTTATATTTTTTTGCAAAACATTCGAGGGTGGGTTTTTTTCACCACCGGCAAGGTGGAATGAACTCAACCCCTGTGCTGAAGCACCGCTTGCCGTTGTTCTAATGACAAAAGCTGTAATTAAGAAAAGTGAGGAGAAATTAAAGCTTGGTTTAATTCTCATTCTTTCTCGTTTTTATTCAAGATGAAATTTTAAAATAGAAAAGGATGGGTAAAAATAAGCAGAATGAGAAAATATTGCTACGAATCAAATGTTTTTTTTTTTCTAAAAATGAATTCTTTTCAGATTGACAAGTGTCCTATGTTGCTCATTTTCATTCTTAAAAAAAATTGTGCGGTATTCACAAACCACCAACCTAGGTCTTCAATAGTCAGTGTTTACCAATTAGCATAGATGTTTTATAAAAGTACTTTCGTAAAAATGATTTTATAAAAGTACTTTCGTAAAAATGCTTTTATAAAAATACTTTTGTAAAAGAGCTTTTATAAAAGTACTTTTATAAAAAGTGCTTTCATAAAAGTACTTTCATAAGAGTGATTTTACAAAAGTACTTTTAGTAAAAGTACTTCCACAAAAGTGCTTTCATAAAAGTGCATTACTAAAGCACTTTTATAAAAGTGCTTCTATAAAAACGCTTTCATAAAAGTGCTTTTACAAAAGTACTTTCGTAAAAGTATTTCCATAAAAGTACTTTCATAAAAGTGCCTTCATAAAAATACTTCCATAAAAGTGACTTCATGTAAAAATACTTTTATAAAACTGCTTTCGTAAAAGTACTTTCACAAAAATAAACATCTATGGCAAGTTGACAATGGTTTTATAGATAGAGTTTACTCAAAGAATGAAATGAACAAGATGGGGATTATCACTTTTCATGCGACAAACTAGTCAATTTTTGTACTATGGGGCTCATTCTAAAAAGAATGTGGCCCGGGCAAGAATTATGTAACCAAACACTCTAATGTTATTCATTCTTGCGAACAAGAATTAAAAAAATGAGACCCGAGACAAACAAAGAACCAAACATGGCCTAAAGAGATCAATCCTTGTATCCAGCTGTGGCAAAGCTATGAATTGTTCGGATCCGCGTGTTTTTGTTGCAATTGCGAAATTCAATCTCAAGGTCTTTAAATTCAACGAGTGTGATGGCTTGGAGGTTCCAGAACAAGAAGGAGAAATTTTGGCACATGTACAAGAACTTGAGGAGGTTTAGAATCAACGTTAAAGAGGATTGTAGCTATGTGGTTGCCGGCGCAGACCGGTGGCATTCGGGGATAAATGCAACGTTACAGAGGCCTAAGTTGAATTCAACACAGAGCACGAGAGGTCCTAAGAATCTGAATCCTTCATCGATTCGCAACGACAAGATTAATGACACGATCCCAATGGTCTGAAGGTGAAAAATGCTGTCGGTGGTCGTCGGTGATGGCCAGTGGTGAAAAAACCCTTATCTGTTTTGCAATCAAAGAAAAAAATAACAAGAATACAGGAGTGGAAGTGTGACAAAGATGGAGAGAGACAGAGTTGATTACCTTTTTACAGTGTGACCGCCGGAACGAATGTCGGTGTTGGAAAAAAAAGTAGATTTCTATTGGAGATGGAAGGATGGTAAACTGGGGTTCTTCTCTAAAGTCAAGTAAAAAAAGAGGGTCAAGCGGGAATGGGATTCCCGTTAACTAGCACGCGTCAACTCCGCATGCATAAAAATGGAGCCAGGTGTCCCTATTTCATTGTGTGAGACACCTGTGGGGTGTCAGACAGTGGGGCGCTGATGCAAATTCTAAATGCGTGGAATTGCACGCATTGTTTTAATAACATTTGAATAAACTATTCCATTTGTACGTGTAAAGCCCAAATTGTGAATGGTGTGAGTACGGGAATTGCACGGACTGAAGCCCAAATTGTTTTAATAACATTTGAATAAACTATTCCATTTGTACACCAGGAACATCACACCATTAAGGACAAGGGATATGTGCCTTCAATGATTGTTGAGACGTCCCAATGTATGGTTGGAAACATGAAATGGCTTGTGTGTAGGCCCGTAAACGAATTTAATTCGAATAGAATCAGGCTATTTAAATTTGAAATCAATTATGAATATTAATATCTGAATTCGATTTGAATTTTATTTTGATTATCAAATTGAATATTCGATTCGAATTCGATCGATGGCAGTGGTGGCTGGTGAGTGGTGATGGCAGTGTGCCGACAACGAAGGAGAGATAGAGAAGATGGTGGTTGCCGTCGAAACTACTGTCACTAACGATGGCATTGCGGCAAAGGAGAGATAGAGGAGAAGATGATGGTTGTCGTCGATGATGGTGATCGTTGTCAAGACTACTGTCACTGAACTTGTTGTTGGTGGTGATGGTGGCTACTCAAGCGGTTGTGATAATGAACCGAGATTTGAAAGAGAAGAGATAGAGGAGAAGATGATTAGATGAGATATGGGAGAGAACTGAGGAGAGGCAGAGGATGAGGGGTGGTGTCTGGTGACCGGCACTTAACCGTTGAGTCGCTGGTGTGGCCGATGTGGTTGCTCGGGCGACGGTGGCGGCGGCAATGGTGGCGAAGGGAGGATTAGGGTTAGGGTTTGCAAGGAGATAGAGACTGGAGAGAGAGAGTCGTAGTCTTTTTCTTGTTGGTTGTTGCATAGAGTGAGTTGAGAGAGGAGAGAATGGCAAGGCAATGGCGAGAGAAAAAAACCTGGGTTGAGAAGAAAATGTCGAGTGATTTAGGGTTTAGGGTTGGCTGACTGGGGGTTTGAGGAACATATTTCCTCATTTACCCCTAAGAGATTATATATATATATATATATATATATATATATATATATATATATTGGTTCGGATATTTACCAGATTGGATCAATGCATATCCAAATTCGATCCGATAATTTAATCAACAAGATATTAATATTCGAATTCGACCAATATCCGATTCGAATTATCCAAATTCAATTCGACTATGTCAAATCTCGGATTCGAATTCAGATTTTCGAATTCCGGTTATAGGCCTACTTGTGTGGGCAATTCACATCAGTGCCCCACAACACATCCCGATCTTGTATTGGGAACATCTCCCAATGATAATTATAGAAGATGATGAGATATTATCTAGAGATATTCCCAATACAAGGTCGGGATGTGCTGTGTGGCGTTGTGGGAAGCCTCCTTGTGGGGCATTGATGTGAACTCTATTGTGGGACCCTGTGTTCAAACCAAATCCAAACTCAAAGATTGCACTAAATTGATATGTGAGATCATCAATAATGAATTATGTTTAAACAAATGTTTTCAACTGGTCATTGACCCGACCTATTTAACAGTTCGAACCATCATCTAGCCATGATTTTGGATTTGCTATTTTTTTAAACCTGACAATTAATAAAAAATCATCAAATTCAAGCAATTGGACCATTGACCCATTCAATCCAGTGATCAAGTTGTGGGTTGCACAATAAAAGTGTATACACACTCTCAAATGTTCAATTGAGGTGGTCTTTTGTTTTTTTTTTTTGGGGGGGGGGTAACTTTTTGAGATCTATGCCTCTTAAGATGTCTTGCCCTACTATTTTCATTAAAAAAAAAACCTTTTTCTTGCTTTAAAATGTAATTTTTAATATTTTTATGAACAAAAAATTAAAAATATAAATTAAATATAAAATAGGAAAAATTACTGATTAGTATCCTGTACTTTGGGCCTATTGCCATTTTGGTCCTTGAACTTTAAAATGCGACAATTTAGTACCCAAACTTTTAAAATGTGACAATCAATTACCCAAACTTCCGATAATTTAGTACTCGAACTTTCAAAACATGACAATCCAGTACTTGTTGTTAAGTAGTTGTTAACCAACCGTAAGTGGCATTTGAAAAAGACACAAATGCCATTTGAGTGTCATCTAATTTTCTTTATCAACCATCCAAACATTGACAAAAATAACAATCTCAAATCTGCTTCTTCTATTCAAGAAAGTTGGGGTCACCAGAATGCCCACTCCAAACATGACCCCAACTTTCTTCAATGGAAAAGGCAAAGCTTTGGGACTGCTAATTTTTTGTCAACATTTAGATGATTGATAAAGAAAATTAAATAACACTTAAAGGGCATTGTGTCTTTTTCAAATGCCACTTAATGGTTGGTTAACTTGTTGTTAACCAACCATTAAGTGGATTGTTGCATTATAAAGTTCGGGGACCAATGTGGTACTAGGCCCAAAGTACATGATACTAATTGAATATCTAATATATACTAGTAATTATGCACGTGCTTTGCATGTGACAACTGTAAATTTGATATATATGGTTAAAATATTAAAAAATGGTGTCATAAGTGGAATACAAAGAGGAGGCATACAACATTAAAGAGATGATATCATGTGAAAAGAATAACATAAGGTCTTGGATGTCCCCCCCCTATTGCAAAAATTAAAAAAAAAAAGAAAAGGTCTTAGCGTGGAAGTTTATGCATCTTTATCTTTTTGTGATATTAAGTAGATGGAGGAAAAGAAGATGGAAAAAGTTAAAGAAAATCTCATTTTTATAGTTACATCAAGATTATCAATTAGCACGAGACTAACAATCCAAAACAAGAAATATCACAAAGCAATAGCCTTTTGAATGGCATGAATTCTTTCTAGTGAACATGATTACCTTGAGAAACTCTTCAAACTTCTAAAAGTAATGATGTATAGTCTCGTTTTACTTCTACTATTTCAATCTGCCAAAAAAGACCTTGATATAAGTGGTATCTCCAAAAAGGAAATTCAAGAATTGAAACCCAAAATTCTAACTTGATCTTGATCCTAAACCAGAACTCGGAATTGATGTATAAGCAATAGAATTCCAATAAAAGAAAACTTAATTCAAATTTCAAAAATCCTAGAAAGCATATTTTCGATTGACTTAATTCACGTAGACCAAGCAATAGGACAGTGCATCCAATTAGCACTAAGATTTACTAAAAAGTGATAAACCCTAGAAATTTCTAGATTCTTTATTAGGAATGGAAACAAGGTGGAGTTCATATTCCTCATCCCTGACCCTAATTCTGAAATAAATCCATGTTCCAGACCCTAATCCCTAATAGGGATAAAAATTGTCCTCCATCCCTGATCGCTAATGGGATGGGTTTTCCGTGGGGATTTGAATCCCCAAAATTTTTAGTTAATAGTATTTTTTTAAAATAAATTATTGGAAATAAATAAAAATTTAACATATAAATAATATTTTAAATAAATTTTGATATATATATATACATAATATCATAATATATATAATCGGGGTCAGGGCGGGGAGGGGACCTCATTCCCCATCCATCCCCAACCCCAGTCGGGGATCCCTATTAATCCTCATCTCCATCCCCACCCCACTAAAGCAATCCCCATCCCCAACCCCATTAGGTCAAGAAAGTCCAGTACCATCGGGGATGGAGAAAATTGCCATCCCTATTGTGTCAATTAATGTGAAGCATTTTATCAAATTATAATTACATGTATGCCCTCCAAAGACCTCAAGATATAGGGTTAAAGCTATCTAGTGAAAATTCCAAAAGCCAAGGTCCCCCATTTGCACTTTTAAGTTTCGTCATTAAAGCATTAAATAAAATAATAACTAACAATTAACAATTATAAACATTTTACATTTTATGTTAAAAAAAAACAATTTAGTAGAATGGAAACAACTTAGTTTATTTGATCAACAACAACAACAACAAACTTGGGACAATACATTTAGAATAATAAGAAAAAACTCACTTGATCTATCCAAAAGAAACTAAAAGCTTGATTAGTCCTTTTTGCATTGAACTCTCCTAGAACACTAAGAAAAACTAATATGTTGGATTGTTTCATAAGATGATAGGGGCATCATAGACCGATGTGGGAGGAGCCTATCCTAAAATGGAAAACTCTCACGGTACCTTGGCGTTCATGAATATGATGGGTAAGCACTTACTGGACAGAAAGGTTTAACCTAAAATGGCAATGAACCTTGTCTAATAGAGGCCAAAGGGAAAACTCATGAGATGAGTGGATGTGATCCTTCATAGAAGGTGGTGGGGTTATGCAGCTGAAACAATTGGCTCTATGCACTGTATATGGTTTCCCACATTTCCAGAGACATAGTTCGTAGTCTCCATCACTGAGATAAGAGGGAAATCTCAGAGATGAATAAAAGGAAATGGAACATAGATTAAAAGCCATATCTATGTAAATAACATGAATCAAATCAGGTTGTGGACTAATATTTGCTTTACCTTTTATCAGAAATGGCAAACAGACAATTCGCCAAACGATTGAATGGTAATAAGCTTAAGGGCCAAATTACACTGACTAGTATTGTAACCTTATGTTGTTTCTGACGTCCGAGAAATTGGGCAAAGTTACTAAGAACCCTGCTCCGGATCGTCTAGGTGATAGGGTTTCTAATAGGGGTGTTCACGGGTCGGGTTGGGTCAGTTTATTGGGGTTTTCCCAACCGACCCGACCCGACCCGACCTGGTCGGGTTACCTGAGGTGGAAACCGAAACTGATCCACTGATAGGCCGGTTTGAGTCGGGTTGGGTCGGTTTCGGTTTTGCTCCTGTACAAAAAGACACCTAATTGAATTCTAATTGTAATTGCCTAATGGGTTGCTTATTTGGTGTAAAAGATTATAGAAAGTTAGAAACTATGATAGATTGCCTATTCTAATTGTAATTGCCTAATGGGCCTTCTAGTTATAGTAGAAGACTAGTTATAGTTAAGTAGGAAATTACTCAAACTAGGAACTACCAAACTAGGAACTACCGAACTAGTAGAAGACTAATTCGGTTCGGGTCGGGTTGGTTTCGGTTTTCACAAGAAAACCGAAACCAACCCGATATATCGATTTATATATTTGCCCAACCCGAAACCGATCGGTACTGATGAAAACCCAGCCGACTCGGGTTGGGTCGATCCAGGTTGGTCGGTTTGGTCGGGTTGGGCATTCTTATGAACAACCCTAGTTTCTAAGGCCAGCAAGAGGAAATATCAAGAATGGGAAGAGAAAAACTCTCTTGCCCGGTGCTACATCATAGCCTCCTTAGACAATCAAATACAGCAACAGTTCGATTATATCGAAGTGTCCAATGATATTTTGGATAGTCTAAGGACCATGTATGAAGAGCAGAATCGTTCTACTTGTTAGAAAATTTCTCTCTCCCCTATGTGGGAATCGCATTCCCTATTTTAGAAAACTGTATTTTCAAAGATCAACCTTGAAAGCAAATCGGACCAGATTTGAAACCAAAAGGTAGGAGAGGGATATACCTGATACGGAGTAACAGTAACTCCCAATGAAGGTGTTCACGCCCAAGGAGAAAAACCAAATACTACTCCCACTGAAGATGACACAGTGTGAGGTGGAGCAGAATCAACAGGATGGCTCTTCAGCAAGAACCAAATTCTTAAGCAAGAATGTGATGAAGGGCTGGTGAGCACAATTTCATATTACCTTTCTACCAAAAGGCAATATCAAGAACCTTTCTTGATCACTCATACAGGTGAAGATTGAACTGACAGGGGCAGCAAGAGCAGGAAAGAGTAGAAGACAAGAGTAGTCGAACTACAAATTCTTCTCTCTTTGTAATCTGTGAACTAAGAATTGTGTCCTGGATGTTCGTCTTGCTCATCTATTTATAGCTTTTAAAGAGAACATCTCCTAATCCCATTAGGAGTTTCCTAATCCAAATCTTGTATTTGGATTTGCACTCTCTTTAAAAGATAAGGATAATCCCTTATCTACCTGTAGATAAAGATTAGCCTTCCTAATCAAATTAGGAGTTTTCTGATCCAAATCTTTATTTAAATCTAGACTCTCTAAGTGGATAGGGATAATCCCTTATCCTATATGCAGATCTAAATCCCAGAACCGCCTCTTTTTAATTAATCTCATTAAGCTAGTTCGAATTGGGCTTTACGCCCATTAAGTCTATATGCTCACTTAACCTCCAAACTGTTACCCAATTGGCTATCCGTGTATGGCATGGGATCCAAACATTGATCTACACATCAGCCACATGGGTTCAGCATATCCTCTTTTACAAGGCCTGGCCGAATTCACTGTAAGAAACAATGAACCCCTGAGCCCATCACCATGGACTCTTAGTGGGCCCAACATTTACACTAAATGGTCATAGGGTCAAGCCATCTTATAAAAACCCAAGGATTGTGGATAGATGCAAGATTATCCCATCAGGTATTACCCTCAATGGTCTTACACTTAACCTCTCAGCCCATAATGATCAAACACTGCCCGACAAGAGAGGACCTCTCCCTCGGCTACAAGGTATAGTGCTACACTCTCTACTCACATGGATCCCGGGAATTAAAACATTTTGCAAACATTTTGAAACCATAATATATATATATATATATATATGTATGTATGTATGTATATCTCTATATAAATATATTTTGCAAAACAAATTTCAACGGTTGAAATCAACTGTCGGCAGTTTAGGTTTCCATTAGAGAGAGTGCATCCCCGATCATTCACTTTTTCCGACAAAGGGGTTGATCTTGTCACTATAATCACCCACTCAGATGAATTCTCAGACTGTCCCAACATACCCAGGTTTTGACCCCCTCTAAGGATCTCATTGATTGGCATATCAAAGACATCCCAATCCGACACCTAGTGTAGTATCACAATCGAGTCTAGGGGTCAGGTGTAACATTCTAGTTTTACCCATCTATCTCCAAGGTACAGGGCAATACTAGAATTCTGGTTCGGTTTAGGGTTTCAAGAAAACCCACACTACATGTACCTCAGGTCTCACCCTGGCAGTTGAGACAAGCTACCCCAACCAACTTTGCAGCACATCAGTGTCAACCTTGGCAAGATAAATCTCCCAAGGTCTATCTAACGGATGTGAAGATTCTAAACTAACACGAGTTTCATATGTGTCCAGTTTAAGGGTATTACACAAAAACACACCATAAAAACATGAATCAAATATGTACTTTATTCATTTACATTAAATGTCAGTGTACATTATTCTAATTGGAGCTAAGGGCATACACTGTCTAACAAGACACTTAAAGATTTGAGGTTGTCCGACACATGTTAAAAGAATAAGTGCTGATAAATTGGAATCTAAGACCATCCATTACCTATTTGTAGGTTACCCAAAAGGCTCTGTAGGGTATTTATTCTATGACTCAAGAGAGCAGAAGGTGTTCTATAGTTGAAATGCCAATTTCTTGGAGGAAGATTACATCATGCATCATCATGAAGTTGTTCTTGATGATGAGAGCTCAAGGGTATTGGGAGATGTCTCACAAGCTCCGGTTAATAACCAACCTAGGAAATCTACCCGAGCATCCAGGCCTCCAATTCATTATGGCTATGACCAAGAATGTTATTTGGTGGAAGCCACAACCAGTGAGGAAGATCCCGTGACTAATACGGAAGCTCTGTTGAACATAAATTCCTTGAAGTGGGTAGATGCCATGAAAGTTGAGATGGACTCAATGGAGACCATTGGAGTCTGGATTCTAATAGATCCGCCCCCTGGGGTAAAAAAAATTGGTTGCAAATGGATCTATAAGAGGAAGAAGGGCCCCGATGGTAAGGTTGAGACCTATAAGGCTCATCTTGTGGTTAAAGGGTACACTTAGAAAAAGGGAATCGATTATGACGAAACTTTTTTGCCCATGGTCATGCTTAAATCCATTAGAATCCTGCTAGCTGTAGCAGCATACCATGACTATGAGATTTGGCAAATGGATGTCGAAACCGCATTCCTGAATGGAGATCTTACTAAAGATATTTATATGCAGCAACCGCAAGGTTTTATAGCTACAGGTCAGGAACACATGGTATGTAAACTTAATCGATCCATATATGGACTTAAGCAAGTTTCTAGGAGCTGGAACATTCGGTTTGACTCTACTATCAAACAGTTTGACTTTTAGCAGAATCCGGAAGAACCATGTGTTTACAGGAAGACCAGTGTGGATAAGGTTACGTTCTTGGTTCTGTATGTAGACGACATTCTAATCATTGGGAATGATATAGGAATGTTGACTGCGGTGAAAGTACGGCTTTCACAACAATTATCTATGAAAGATCTTGGAGAAGCCTCTTATATCATGGAACTTTGACTCTATAGAAATAGATCGATAAGGAAAATAGGATTATCCTAGTCTACTTACATTGACAACATAGTCAAGAGATACAGTATGGAGAAGTCTAAGAAATGAAATGTTCCTTTCAGGCACAGAGTCACTCTCTCCAAAGGTATGTCTCTCAATACACCTAGGGAGATTGAGGGCATGAAGGAAGTTCCCTATGCCTCTTCCATAGGGAGCATCAACATTCCTACATTGCTCAGGCCGTGAGTATGGTGAGTAGATACCAATCTAACCCAGGACAAGAGCATTGGATAGTTGTGTAACACATACTAAAATGCCTTCGAATGACAAAAGGAATTTTGTCTGGTATTCGATAGAAATACACTACAGATTGTTGGGTATATTGATACCGACTACCGGTCAGAGCCATATGGTAGAAAGTCTACATTTAGTTACATCTTTATAACGAGGTCCTGTGTAGTAAGAAAAATAGTCCACAACCCAAGCCGAACACGTTGCCGTAAGTGAGGCTGCCTAATGAATAAAGGTGTTCATTCTAGAATTTGGAATTCAGCACATCACCCATTCCATTGTTATGTGACAACACTGGATTTACGAGATATTGATGTTAAAAGGTAGCATCAACGGAGAATGTGGCAAACCCATTGACTAAGCCACTGACACAAAAAGTGTTGAGAAACACGTGGAAAATATGGGACTCCGGCTTGTACCTTATTGGACTTAAGTGCAAGTGGGAGCTGTTAGACAGTGTATGCCCTTAGCTCCAATCAGCATGATGTACATTATGACATTTATTGTAAATGAATAAAATACATATTTGATTCGTGCTATTTTGGTGTGTTTCTGTGTAATACCCTTAAACTGGACACATATGAGACTCGTATTAGTTTAAATATTCACAGCCGTTGGATGGATCTGGGGAGATTTATCCTGCCAAGATTGACATTGATGTACCACTAAGTTAGTTGGTGAGGCTTGTCTTAGCTTCGAGGGTGAGACTTGAGGTACATGCATTATGGGTTTTCTTGAAACCCTGAACTTGACCAAAATCCTAATATTGCCCTAGACCTTGGAAATAGATGGGCAAAACTGAAATGTTACACTTGACCCCTACACTTGATTATGATACTGCCCTAGGTGTCGGATTGGGCTGTCTTTGATGTGCCAATCAGTGAGATCCTTAGAGGGGGTCAAAACCTGGGTATGTTGGGACAATCTGAGAATTCATCTGAGTGGGTGATCATAGTGACACATGATCAGCTCCTTTGTTAAATAAAGTAAATGATCGGGAAAATGCACTCTCTCTAATGGCAACCTAAATTATCGGCAATGGATTTTAAATGTGTTTGAAATTTGGTTTTGCAAATATATATATTATGGTTTCAAAATGTTTGCAAAAGGTTTTAATTCCTGGGATCCATGTGAGTAGAGAGTGCAACACTGTACCTTGCAGCCGAGGGAGAGGTCCTCTTTTGTCGAGCAGTATTTGATCATTATGGGCTGAGAGGTTAAGTGTAAGACCATTGAGGGTAATACCTGATGGGATAATCTTGCATTTGCCCACAGTCCTTGGGTTTTTATAAGATGGCTTGACCCAATGACCATTTACTATAAATGTTGGGCCCATTAAGAGTCCATGGTGATGGACTCAGGGGTTCACTGTTTCCTACAGTGAATTCGGCCAGGCCTTGTAATAGAGGATAGACTGAACCCAAGTGGTTGATGTGTAGATCAATGTTAGAGTCCCATACCATACAAAGAGAGCCAAGCTAGCCAGCATTAAAGGGAAGTGAGCCTGAAAGCTTAATGCAAGATTAATTAAATAGGGGCAGATATAGGTTTGGATCAACAGATAGGGATAAGAGGATAACTCTTATCCACTTAAAGAGTCTAGATCCAAATAAAAGATTTGGGTCATGGAACTCCTAATTTGATTAAGAATAAGCTGATCTTTAATTGCAGATAAGATAAGGGATTATCCTTATTACTTAAAGAGTTCAAATCCAAATAAAGATTTGTATCAAGAGACTCCTAATCAGATTAGGAGGTTGTCTCTTTAAGGCTATAAATAGAGAGCAAGTTGGATCTGAAAAAGACAAAAAGACACAGAAAAGACAACTCAGTTTGATTGTTTCTGCCTTCAGTTCTTTTTCTTCCTGCTCTTGCCGCCCTACCTTGTTCGATCTCCAATTCTTGGAACTGATCAAAATTTGGTCTTGATATTGTTTCTTGTTAGAAAAAACAATTCTGAAGTTGTGCTCACTACCCCATTCAATTCTTGCTGAAGAATGACAAGTTCTTGGTGAAGAACTACCTGTTGATCCTGCCTCATCCTAAACTGTGTCATCTTCAGTGGAGGAAGGATTTAGTACACTCTTTGGGTGTGAACACCTACGTTGGGAGGAGTTTTTTGCGTGGATTCCATATCAGGTATATCCCTCCCTAATTTTGGTTTCAGATTTGGTCCGGTTTGGTTACAAGAACAAACATTGAAAATGTAGTTTTCTAAATTGGAATAGGATTCCCGGATGGGGGTAAATAAATTTTTGAAATTTTGCCCAATCTTCCTGCAGGGTTCGACCATCCATATGATAGATCTCCCATTCCATCAATCTCATATTCAAGTTTAACTTTGAAAGTTATATATTGCTATTCTTTTATGTAAATGAATAACTTGGGCCTCTAATGCTGGCCTAGGTAAGCCTGTCTGCACCTACCTGATCAGGTTTCCCTACCTTTCACCTTCCTTTTTCTTTCAAAGCAAACAAAGCCTAAAGGTGACAAATCTTGGCTTCGCATGCCTACCTACACCTAATGTATCCCTTGGTTGGCTTGAAATTCTCATCTTCTCTACTTCTCCTTGGGAGGTGTTCTTGAAGCTTATAATGCTCTTGATATGCATGCTTCAAGTTTGAGGATTTTAGTAGCGAAGCCAAAAGTTCTTCACTGATTGTATTGGTCTCTTCTCAGATAGTATTTGTACTGACATGTTAGTAGCGCCCAAAGTAGAAGTGCATAGTAGGAAGGTCCAAGGTTGAAGATGATGGTAAGGTGGTGGGTTGGGTCACAAGTGGAGGTAGGAGAAAAGGTAACATAAGACACATGTAGAAGAATTAAAATAAGGAAGCTGAATACCATAGGCAACTTTTGTCCAATAACATATTACTTGAACTATGTCCATGTAAAACATAAACTAATGGAGGTCAATAGGATGAATAAGTCATAAACACAAAGAATTGCAGAGAAATACTAATTTGTCAATAAAAATTCCATTTCTTTCCTCTTAAAATAAATAAATTAAACTTCGAAAGAAGGTAAGTAAGAATATGAAGTAAACAAAGTTCTCTGGAACACAGTTTAAGGACATCAACATTCATCTTGAGAGTAGATATTCTCAATTTTATGGAGTAAAAAAAGGAAAAGTCATGAGCACTCCACCTCTTGGTAATTATAAGCGATGAAGAAAGAAGCGTTTGTTAGTGATATTCTGTGGAAATGAGAAGAATATAATTTAATGAGGAAATGATCCTTTCAAGATGATAAAATTTAAAACTGAATAATTGGGAGATGAATGCAAAATATTATTAAAGATCCATAAGAATAAGACGAAAAAGAAAAGTGGAAAGATAATATATGTAAAATACAAAATGCCATTAAACATTTAAAAAGAAACAATATTAGTCTTCTATATTTGCATCTTTTATAGATCATGCCTTGGTCATCATTATCTAAGTACTCTCTCACTATTTCAAAGGTCAAGGACCACCTATGAACTAAAAAATGTTTGAATCATTGTACATGGACTTATCTAATTGGGGTTATTCTTTTTAGCTGGAGAAGAATATGCAAGAAAAGGATTAAAGAAATTGGAAGAAAGAAAGAGAATATTACTTTTCCTTGGGCGTGGGTCAGTGTCTATTGTTGCTCAAGTTTTGCATGCAGGTTGTTGAAGTTTCAGGGCTGTGGGTTAATAAGACAGATATAGAAGGTGCAAGGTGGACTTGGGGGATTGTTGAGCAGTAGTGGTTACAGACAGATTTGGCCTTGTTTTATATACTGTTTATAGAGTATGTTAGAGTTCATTGGGAAACAGGGTATTAATTTTTCTTTCCTTTTGTTGTGAGTGCTCCTATCCTCATTTTACATTAAATAGGGGCATTATTGTAAACACAGCTAATTATACTTACAAATACCCAACAGTTATATGGGTTTTTCTCTTCTATTGCGTTTCAGGTTTTGTTTTCTCCCCTCTTCACTACAATTCTTTGTTCTACTTATTTCATGGTATCAAAGCAAGATCAAGGTAGATCCATCAATATTATTGCCTTCTTTCTCTTGAACTTCCCATCAAAATTTCTTTTAATGGTCTCTCTCTCTTCTTTGACTGCTAAGAACTCCACTTCTCAGTTTTGTTATGGTGATTAATGATAGCAGTGAATAGAACCATTGTTTGTGAGCTGTTGCTGCTGTGAGTGTCACCCTTGATTTGGCTAGACCAAGAGAGTGTGTGGTGATTCTTGGTTTGTGAAGAGTTAAATAAAGATATTATGATTGATGTTGCTATGTGATTATTGTTTGATGCCTTCTTTACATGGAAGTTGCTGCTGTAATCTACTTAAATTTTCAGGTGAGTTCTTGAACTTAAATAATGGAAACTTTCAGGTGATTGTTTGGGTCTACCCTTCTTTCTCTCCATAGCTTTATCCATTTCTCCAAATACAGGTCTCTCTCTCTATCTCTCTCTCTCTGAGCTGAGCTGAGCTGAGCTGATAGTTATAATGGTGTCACTTTTGGTTCAGGATGTGCAGATGGAACTATGCAGAACTGAATAGGTTGGAATTGGACTTAATTTCTTGGTTATTTCAACATGGAGTAATTTTTGGACAATCCAGACTGTTCATCAAATAGGAAACCCTTTGGATTGATCATGTGTTATCCTGCTATCATCAGATAGGAAACCCCTGAGACGATGGAGGCTCAGGGTTATTGAAGAAAGCCTGAGGCGTATGTAAGTCTCATGCGATTCATGTTTTTAAAATTTTTTCTAGGTTGAAAGAAGGTTTGGTTGGGGCTGGTCCAACTAATAAAAACAAGAGAGTTTATAAGAATAAGGGTAAAAAGATCAACGTTTCAAAGAAGGGAAGTGCTGAAGGGCAGGGATTTAAATCTCAAGCTTCAGTTTGGGATAAAGCTTCAGCTATTGACTTCACCTGAAGAAAGAGAATGAAGAAGACCATAGTTAGGGAAGGAGAAGAAGCTTGGAATGAGGATGGAGATGGGCATGAAGAGATTTCAGAAGGAGATTATTTACGATGCTATCAAGAAGGGGGTTGTGGTTGTTTTTCTTGGTTTGTGTTGTCTTTGTTGATTTGTGTCATTTTGTTTTTGTTGATTGGGTATTATCTTGACACCTTGGAGATGATTGCAATCAGCTTGTTCCATCTTTTTCTTTAATAAATTTCTTTTACATTTACTATAAAAAAAAGACTACATCTGTTTTTTAACCAGCAACAGTGGACTGGAGATTTCATTGAATTAAAAATATAAAAATCCCTCGTTCAAAAGTAATAGGGAATGAGTGAAAAGCACAAACAGCACTTTGGTATCCTTAATGGCATAACAATCTAAAATCATACAAGTTAGTCCCTGGACCAGGTGCCCCCCAAAAGAAATGAATCCTTGTAATCCTTTCCCTTACTATAGTCTACAGTATTGGCAATGTTGTTTGCTACTTCTCTGGTCTCTTTTAGAGGATATTTTGGGACTTTTCCATTGTTTTGGGGGTCCAAAAATTATGTTCTCATAGACTTGTATCTTCTTTGGTAATGAACTTCTTTTGATCTTATATCCATAAAAAGGAGAAAAAGAGAAGAAAATAAAAAGAAAAATAAGGTTAAGCCAGTTACATTATTCTATCATTTGCATTGATTAACAAGTTCAAGAAAAAAAGGAAAAAATCATTTGAACAGATTAATATTACAGATAGGGAACTACTCATTTTAGAGTGGGTAAATAAGAAAGCTTGCTTTTTTACCTTATGGGATATGAAAAAAACTTAGATTGGCACCTGTCAAGAGGGTTAGCACTTGCTATTCATGCATTTTATGTGGCAATCAATGGTCAAGTGTTTGCTAGGTTTCCAAGGAGTGTATGATGTTCTCTTTTTCTGAAGATGGATCTGAAACTGACCTTCCATTCTAAATCTTGCAGGCAACTGAGAAATATTGCATAAGAATGCCAAACAAATGGAATTTCTCTTTTGTTTACTTCTATGCTACCATCATTACCCTTGGAATCTATGTCCCAGGCATGGGCTTTATTTTATCTTTGACACTTTGACATGTCAACTTCTTAATTGTCTTACACTTATTGTTTTGTTGGCTTGTTAACTGATTTTTGTTATGACCTTAATGCAGGCAGCCCGCAAATGTACCAGCATATGCTTGGGTAGAGGAAGCCCATTTTTTGGATTGATCATGTGCTATCCTGCTGTCTATGTCATCCCTATTCCCATTTTAGACTAGAATTTTCTTAATAGCCTGCTATAGAACATGGCTTCCCATTTCAGGGATTTTACATCAATCTGTACATATTTTCAGTGTTTTTATGTTTTTCCTTGTCAGGGTAAGAAAAATTTGTCTAATAAAAAAGTAAATAAAATAATAAAACTTGCGGACGCTGACTTCCTGATATTGTTTGGACTTCAGTAGGAAACCTTAGTTCTATACCATTTGATTCACACATATACTAAGGTTACCACTCTGTTGAATTCAGTAGCATTACTTTCTTCTCGCTTTGATGAATATTTTTTTTCCCTCAGTTACTCTCAAAGCTGAGGCTGAGCTTTCACCCCCCAGAGTATCCTTTGGTTTGAGAAATTTCAGAAATATTTAAGCAATACTTTTCATTACTATAAAAGTTTATATAATTCAATACTTGATTGTAGGAAAGATCTGAACTTCTCTAAGTGTGTTTTCATAGTAGGATTCCTTAGATAACTTATTAACCCCAAGGATCAATCATCTTGTGACTGCACTTAAACAAATTACAGTGGTCTTCCTCAAGCAAGTACTAAATATCACTGCATTTGAAGGACTCAGTCTGATAGTAGAGTCAATTATGCTCCCAAAAAAGTAGAAAAGGAACAGAAGAAGCCTACTCTCTAGACTGACAGGCCCGATTTTATAGGGCCAACTGTTTGGTGAAATGGTAAGATCTTGGATTGACAAGCATAAAGACATGGGGTCAAATGACTCAAATCTAAGAGCAGTCATCTTGTATAAAATATGTCAAAGGTTATGTTTTTATAATGACCTTATAAGGTTCCCTTTCAGGTTAAGTAGGGAGCTTCCCTATATAATCTACCCTATTTTTTAGCAACATGGAGCAATTTTTGGACAATCCAGAATGTACATCAGATAGGAAACCCTTTGGATTGATCATGTGTTATCTTGCTATCTACGTCACCCCTATTCCCATTTTAGATTAGAATTTTCTTAATAGCCTACTATAGAATGCGGCAATGTTTTTTTAAGCTGAATCTTTTTCATGAACCTAAGATGGAGAAAGGAATAGGACTCCTTTAGATCTCCAAACTACATAATAGTAAAGTATTTTCATTCTTGCCACGTCATCCCTATTCAAATGAGTTCAATTGAACTTAAATGGAACTAATTATGCCAGAAAGAAGGCACCTTTACCTACTTTCATTAGATGAAACAAGATGCTCAAATTAAAACCTGGTTGTGGAACTCTGTGCAACTGAAGACTAATTACATTGTGTTCTCAGTAACAAAAAGACTCATAAAATCAACGAAAGTAGGTGCCAAATCACTGCTCATCTCATTGATCACATATTTATAGAACAAGAAGAAGAAGAAGAAAAAGAGAAAGAGAACAAAAATTGCAAATCCTTCCTACTGAATGTATTTATTCTTCATGGTCTTCAGACAGAAAATCTAATTTTCTCCAACGGAGCAGTTTTCTTCTTCGGGGTCTTCTTCATCGGTGACATTTGTTGGAACAACCTTATTCAACTTCTCTAGTTTAGAAATTTCATTTTAAAAAATTTGACTTTCAGTTTCAAGACTTTTACACTTCCAACGTAAATATTCCAAGTCCTCAAAGTTGACATCCTTTATTGTTATACTGAACTGATCCGCAATTTTTTTAATTGCTTTATAGGAGGCATCTTGTTCGGTCTCTTTCTTTGAACTTGCTAATTTTCCAAAAAACTTCCAACTCTCTCCACCAATATTAAGAGTAATTACGGCTCTAAATTTCCGCTCTACAAACTCAACTACAACTCTTGCGGGTGGCAAGCCCATTCTCAAACTCAATTCATTAAGGATCTTTTTAAGGAAATTGAATATTCATTCATTGCTGCCATAGTTTCTGCAACAAATAAATAAAAAAAATAATCAAAGTTGAATTTTTTTATATGACAATAGTTACAAAGAAATCAGTGCAACCTTGAAACGGGTGCAATTAAAATCACTATCCCTTTAATCCTGATGGAGGTAGGAGTCTAGGTCTCTGCTACAATCTCTCTCTAACAATTTTGTGTTATGGGTTGGGATTGTTGTAAGACTACTACCTAAGCCAAGGTTGCAGTGAAGAGATATGCAACTATGTAGACCAAGTCAAGCATTATGGCCTACGTTTGTGGCAAACGAGTAAACTAAATAAAGCATTCAAGAAGGCCTACGTACCACAAAAAATATGCAAACCAAAACCAGAGAAACATGCAACCAAAACACATAATTAAAAAAAATATATACGCAACGACAAAAACGTCCTCATAAGTAGAAAATCCATCCACCAAGAGCTCTCACCTCAGAAGGCACAAACTCAGAAGAGACAAAGGTAGCTTAGATGCGTAGACAAAGACACCTTAGATGCAGGGAAGCTGTCAACTCTGTCTTCTTCCAATCAATCGTTGATCTTGTTGTGAACTCAGTCTTGTACTCGACAAATGATTTATAGGGGCATTTGCCAATCCAACGGTCAAATGATTTATAGTAAATTTTGGCATGCTCCAATGGAAATTTTATCGACCGTTCTTCCATATTAAAGTACAACTATACCTCTGCAATATACAGACGAACCGCATGGTGTCCATGATAGAATGGAACATCCATGATAGAATGGAATGGTTCCTCTCTTGCGAAATCTTCGGCTCTGCAAGAACGCAGAAACCCTACTTCCGTTACAACAAAATGATTAAAAAAAATCATTATTTGATTTTAATGAAGCACAAGAATCCCAAGAATGCAAGAACCTGCCCCAAATTTGGCATCCAAGCAAACCAAAATGAAATCAAAATCTTCATTGCTCTTTTTCTACATATTGCAGCAAAATCTTCTCTTCAACGGTTGTAAGAATGGAGTGGCTACAAAATCTGCTCTTCAATGCATTCTCTTCAACGGTTGGTTCTCTCTTTCAAGGCTGATCATTGCTCTTTTTCGACATATTGCAGCAAAATCTTCTCTTCAACGGTTGTAACAATGGAATGGCTGCAAAATCTTCAATGCATTCTCTTCAACACGGTTCTCTCTCTAATGCTGCAAAATCTTCCACTTCCGTTACAAAAAAATGATTAAAGGAGCGCAATAATGCAAGAACTGCTCCAAAATTTTGGGTTTGCAATAACCCAGGAAAGCTCTCTGCCTCTCTGTATCAACCTGTCTTCGTGTGAATTGAAGAAGATGTTGAAGAAAGACATCTTTGCCCTTTATATCATTGCCCATCAAAGTTTTAATTAGGGATACTTTTAGTCCAATAAAAATTCCTCGTATGAATCGAAGAGATATTGGAGAAAGACATCTTTGACCTTTATATCATTGCCCAACAAAGTTTTAATTATGGGTATTTTTAGTCCAATGAAAAATCTAGAAGCCACTATGCCCCAGTCAAACACGTGGCCTTATCAAATGTCTTCCCATTCAGAGACGTGACCATACAAAATTGTAGCAAGCCAAAGTCCCTCCCCATTCAGAGACCTCATTCTGCATCCAACACCCACTGTTTTCAAACTCTGCACCTCTGTTTTCAAACACCAGCAAAAGAAAAGTTTCAGCACGGACAGCATCCACCACCCACTGTTTTCAAACTCTGCACCTTTGTTTCCAAACACCAGTAAAAGAAAAGTTTCAGCAAAACGAGAGAAGAGATTGACTGTGCAGATCTAAAACAGGAGAAGAGTTCAATACGGGAGTTGCTTCAAACTACATTTCACAGATCTACGAATTTTGAGAAAGTGATTCAATCTGGTTAGTGTTCAGAAACTGATTCACAGAAACCTTAATTTCTGTATTTTTTTAGATGTTTGTTTGTGTTCATTCTCTGTTTAGTACGAATGAAAGTGATTGCGGGTATAAGTTTAACTTTTGTGTTCATTCTCTGTTTAGTTTCTAGTTAGATGTTTGTTCGTGTTTAGAATAAATTGCCGACCATCGACGATCATTTTTTCCTGGTCGCCAGTGTCTATAGGTTCAGATCATACTAGCCGCGTATTACTGCTTAAGAGCATTCATTCACAGGCGGCCGTTATCACCACTGGTTCTGTTTTTATTTTTTTTTTTTATTTCATTCATTTTTTCTTTTGTTTTTTCAAATATTTAATAAATTTATTTGTTGAAAAGGGTGATAACCACCCTTATTTGGCCTCTCGAAGGCCCCTGTATCTATATTCTTCATTTTTGGGTTTCTGTCGAGCGAAACTTTGTTTAGATGCAAGTAAAGATGGTGATGGAATCTGGATTGGGTCGGATCGGGTATGCCTGGATTAAATTGGTTTATATTGCACCGGTATTTTGTTTGGTTTATATTGCTTTTGGTTTGGTTTATATTGTTTTTGGTTCGGTTTAAATCAATTCAAATTCCCAAGACACCCAAATATTAATGTTTTGCTGAGCGAACTGAGTAACAATATGAACTAACAATAATTATTTATAATTAATTAACAGCGATAATTAATGTTTGCTGACCCAAATATTATTAGAAAAATTGTAAGTACCAAAATATTAATGTTTGTTGACCCAAATATTAATGTTTTTACCCACATTAATTAACAATGATAATTAATTACTGATAATAATTAATTACTGATGATAATTAATTACGAGTAATAATTAATTACTGATAATTATGATACTTATAAATTCAGACTGATAATTAATAATGATAATTATTAATTCGGATATAATCATATAATATTTATATTAATTCATAAATATATAAGTAATGTTAATTGTTCATATTATTATTATCATTAATAATAATGAATAATAGTATTATTATCCATTAATTTTTTATTTAGTGAAAGTTAAATTAAATAAATTTCAATTGTTCAACATTGTTAACTAAATTAATTATAAAAGCAATTATTATTTCATTAATTAACTTGAAAAATTAATTATAACAAATTTATTACTTAATATACACATCAGAGATGTGGCAATACAAAATTGTAGCAAGCCACAGCCCCTCCCAGTCAAACACTTGCAGCAACTCACCTATCTGAATTTCAAGAATGCAAAACCCCTCACGTAGTCAGTTAGCAGACCACTAAACGAAAATGTAGAAAGAGGAGATGTAAGGAATGCAAAACCCCATTTGGACTGCATCCACCACCCACTGTTTTCAAACTCTGCACCTCTATTTTCAAACGCCAGCAAAAGAAAAGTTTCAGCACGGACTACATCCACCATCCATTGTTTTCAAACTCTGCACCTTTGTTTTCAAACACCAGTAAAAGAAAAGTTTCAGCAAAACGGGAGAAGAGATTGACCGTGTAGATCTAAAACGGGAGAAGAGTTCAATACAGGAGCTGCTTCAAACTGCATTTCACAGAAACTTCGAATTCAGAGAAAGTGATTCAATACAGTTAGTGTTCAGAAACTGATTCACAGAAACTTCAATTTCTATATTTTTTTAGATGTTTGTTTATGTTCATTCTCTGTTTAGATGTATCTTTTTTAGATGTTTGTGTTCATTCTCTATTTAGTACGAATGAAAGTGATTGAATGTATAAGTTTAACTTTCGTGTTCATTCTCTGTTTAGTTTCCGGTTAGGTGTTTGTTTGTGTTTAGAATAGATCGCCAACCACTGGCGATCACTTTTTCTCGACCGCCAGTGTCCGTAGGTTCAGATCATACTAGCCATGTATTGCTGCTCAGGAGCATTCACAGGCGGCTGTTATCACCACCGATTCTGTTTTTATTTTTTTCTTATTTCATTATATTATCTTTTGTTTATTCAAATATTTAATAAATTTATTTGTTGAAAAGGGTGATTTATTTGGCCTCTCGAAGGCCCCTATATCTATATTTTTTGTTTTTGGGTTTCTGTCGAGTGAAACTTTGTTTAGATGCGGGTAAAGATGGTGATGGAATCTAGATCGGGTCGAGTCGGGTATGCCCGGATTAAATTTGTTTATATTGCTCCAGTTTTTTGTTTGGTTTATATTGCTTTTGGTTCGATTTATATTGTTTTTGGTTTGGTTTAAATCGATTCAAATTCCCAAGACACCCAAATATTAATGTTTTTCTGAGCGAACTGAGTAACTAACAATAATTACTTATAATTAATTAACAACGATAATTAAAGTTTGCTGACCCAAATATTATTAAAGAAATTTGTAAGTACCAAAATATTAATGTTTGCTGACCCAAATATTAATGTTTTTACCCACATTATTTAACAGCGATAATTAATTACTGGTAATAATTAATTATTGATAATAATTACTTATAATTAATTACTGATAATAATGATACTTATTAATTCGGACTGAATAATAGTATTATTATCATTAATAATAATTCATAAATATATAAGTAGTATTAATTGTTCATATTATTATTATCATTAATAATAATGAATAATAGTATTATTATCCATTAATTTTTTTTTATTTAGTGAAAGTTAAATTAAATAAATTTCAATTATTCAACATTGTTAACTCAATTAATTATAAAAGCAATTATTACTTCATTAATTAACTCAAAAAAAATTAATTATAACAAATTTATTATACACAAATTAAGTACTTACATAATAAGAATATATTATTACTTAATAATAATAATAATAATAATAATAATAATAGTAATAATAAAAGCAACTATTACTGTTTAGTGTAATGACACACGGTACCCCTACTGTTTAGCTATTGTCTTGGGGTACCCTTAAGTGTTTTGACAATTGACTAGCTCTACCCCTGCCGTTAATATCCGTTAATGTTCCGTCGAAATTCATACACACGTGACACCAGGTGATGTATAAATTTTTATCAAAACCTAATTTTTCCCTTCGTCCTTCTCCCTTTTTCACCATCCCTCTCCTCGGCGGCAACTACAATGAACCACTCTACAACCATTCCACTCCCTGTTTCCCCGCCACCATTGCCACCACTGCTGTCGTCTGTATTCGACCACTTTCGCCAGTGATTTCTTCTTCAAAATTTCAAAATAGAACAGAGCAAAGGGAAAGAGATGCTGGTGGTGAAGACAATGTAGTGAAGCTTCACTCTGTGGTGAAGACAATGTAGAGAAGCAAAAGAAGAGCAAGAACAGAGGAGCCATGGAAATGGAGGTAAAAATGTTCTTTTCCACCATTGTTGAGCTCAGCTAGAAGCTCATCTGAACTGAACTTCCCTTGAGTCCAAAAGGATCTGAACTCCACTAAATTCAATGGTTTTGAGCGACTGCTAGCAACACCGCCAACACCTTCATAGAGATCGTTTGGATTTTCCAGTGATAAAAAAAAATTATAAAAATATCAAATCGAAGCTAGTGGACGGTGGAGTAAGAACACTGTCTCCCATGACAGGGTTGTTGCTGTTGGTTTCCACCGATTGTCTCTTCGATGACTAATGCAACGTAGACTTGAAGAGAGCAAAGCAGAACCCATGCAACATATAAACGGGGTCTGGTGACTGACTCGCTCAGTGAGGGGAATTGGCCGGTGAGGCCATGCAGAAGGGCAGATATAGAAACAACAGAAATAAGAAGTTGAACAAGAAGAGGATTGATGGCATACAGGAAGAGAGAGGAGAGGGTGGAAGTGGGAGAAGAGATGAAGCTGGGGATATGTCGTTCAGTGGAGAGCCTGGCTAGTAGGAGGAATGAGAGAGGAAGAAGGAGGCTTAAGATGGTGAGGGTGAAGATGTAGAAGGGTTCTGCCAAGATTGATAATGCGTCGAAGTTGAAGAGCTTCTCGCTGTCCATAGAGAGCATACTCAGGAGCCAGATAGCCATGTGTACCAGTAACTCTGGTGGTGAGATGAGACTCCCCTTCTCTGCTCTGCTTGGCCAGAAACAAAGTCTGCCACCCTTGCTCTCATATCTGCATCCAACAATATGTCGGTGGCCTTGACGTCTCTATGATATATTGCAGGCTTCACCCCATAGTGCAGGTAGGCAACCCCCTTGGCCACATCCAAGGTTATGCTCTTTCTTTGAGGCCAACTGAGAGATTGCCGACTACTATTGCTATGATCATTGAATGGGTAGAAGTGGTGATCATCAAGGTTCCCATTGGGCATGAATTCATATACAAGATACCTCTGTTTTCCTCTCTCTTCATCAGTCTTATCAGCCACACAGCAGCCTCTAAGGGGGACCAGATTCCGGTGCTTCAAATTGCTAATGATCTCAACTTCATTGCAGAACTCTGCATCCCCTTGAAAATCTGATTCTATGATCTTCTTCACAGCGACAGGAGTTCCATTTAATAAGGTCCCCCTTGTAAACAATACCGAACCCACTACGTCCAATCAAATTCTTCTGTGATAAATTATCTGTAGCCTTCTCAAGCTCCCCAATCTTGAACCAAATTGACACAGTGTTGGGTTGCAGCCGGCGCTTGGAGCTGGTCTCCTCCAAATTAGTCGCGTTCCTCCTCCACCGCTTCAACCAGAGATAAGGAAAGCAGCAGTTCTAGCACCAGTCAAGGCAAAAACAAGAGCTGAGTGCTTCTTGCTATCTGTAGATATGGCTAGTGGCAGCCCAAATATATAGGCAACTCGCATGCTCTTAGGTCCATACTCATTCACAAAGGCAACAACATAGAGAACTGTGAAATAGAAGCAATCAACGGAATGGGTTTTATTGCCATCGATGGAAACTAGTCTGGCATGAACCTTGAACTAAGCAGCGACACAGGCATCATAGGCGGTGCCGATGCTGAGATCGGATTGGCATGCCGTGTCGAGTGCAGTGGAGGGCCCAAGCTTGTCGAGCCAGTCTTGCTTAGTATTAATACCGGCACAGAGTTGGTGGCTTGCAACGAACTGGCTCGGGCTGAAGCAGACTGAGGCGAGACCAGAAGGGAGAGACAAAGGCGAGATCAAAAGGGAGAGACAGAGAATCCAGCTTGGACTGGGGATGTCGGGGAGAGGTAGAGGAAGTGGGGATGTCGGGGAGTTGGAAGAGGGAGGTCTCCTTGAGGCGTACAACCAGAGCGATGCCGAAGCGGCTGAGCAGAGTCTGGCAGCAGTTGGTGTTGTTCCTAGGGAAGCTCGAGCACGATGAGGAGTCCCATGGGACTCTTTCCACATAGCCCATGTCCATGGGGCATGTAGAGGTGTTGCTGGCGGCTGACACTGCACTGTAATTAGCAACAGAGCACAGAAACACCATTGTTAGAAGCAATAGTTCAAACCCCATCTCTCTCTCTCTGTAATTTTCTGTGGACACCGTTGTTGTTGTTGTTGTCATTGTCGTTGCCGTTTCCGCTGCTGCTACCGGTATCGGCACCGGCACCGGTCTCGGTGGAAATGAAACAGACCTGCTCGATTGAAGAGGAAGAAGAGGGCAAATTTGACATTTCGTTTCTTTCCGTTAGAAATTTAACGGCAATGAAAATTGTGAGAAAGCTTAAGGGTACACAAGAAAATAGCTAAACAGTAGGATACCACGTGTCATTACGCTAAACATTAGGGGTAGTTTAAGAGATTTACCCTTATTATTATTTATTTATTTATTATTATTAGTACTGATTTTATAATTATTAATATATTAATAGTACTGATTATTATCAGTAATTATAATTAATAATATTATTATTTTCCATTAATTATTTGATGTAATAATAGTTAATTTATTAAACTTTTAATCATTTGACATTGTTAACTTAATTAATTTATAAAAGCAATTATTATTTCATTATTTAACAAAAAACAATAATTATAATAAATTATTACTTAATATACACATATTAAGTACTTACAATAAATTTATTACTTAATAATTATTACTTCACTAATTAAATAAAATGTTTAATTACAAAAAATTAATTACTTAGTAATAATAATAATTATCTGATTTTATAATCATTATAATATTAATAGTATTTTAATAATACTGATTATTATTAAAAAATTGTAAGTAGCAAATTTTAGTTACTCAAAATTAATTGCCAAAAATACTGGTATCAGTAATAATAATAATATTATTATTAATAGATTTGTAATTATAATGATATTTACTTATAAATAAAAAAAATTGATAAAAAATAGGTAAAGATCATTAATTTCTTTTAATAATAATAACAACAACAACAACAACAATAATGATAGTAATAATATAATTTTGCTACTTATAATATAATGATAATAATTACTTATAATTAATTAATAATAATAATTAAATAACATTCATTAATAACGATTTTAATAATTATAATTATTATTTTGGGTATATTCATTTAATATTTATACTTGTTCATAATAATTATTACATAAATATATAAGTAATGTTAATTATTAATATTATTATTATCAGTAATTATAATTTATAATATTATTATTTTCCATTAATTATTTGATGTAGTGATTGTTAATTTATTAAACTTTTAATCATTCGGCATTGTTAACTTAATTAATTATAAATTCAATTATTGTTTCTTTATTTAACAAAATAATAATAATTATAATAAATTTATTACTTATAAATATTGACACTAAATGTCTATTATAAATAATTAAAAATTTTGAAATAATTCAGATTAAATCAAATAATTACTTGCTGAAAATTATTGAATTAAATAAATAATAATAACATTCAGTTATTTATAGAATAATTAATAATGATAAAAATCATCAAGTGTTAGCCGGTCCTCTTACAACTCGTCATAACTACCCATCATATTAACATATACCCAGCTTCACAATATAAAAAACCGTTGACTCGTGTTGCTTGAATCGACGACTTAATAAATTCAAGCACTATCACCTCATCTTCAACGAAACCCGTTAATGGCGATCTCTCTCCCTCACTCTGGTTCTGTACCTGAGATCAGTCAAAGACGGTTCAATTTTTCTTCTTCAACATATCTCACAAGTCGAAAAAACCGTAGACCAGGCAAAACCCCAATTTTCAACTCTCTTTATTTCTCTAAAATCTCCACCGATCTCATCGACCAACAATGAATTCAACCTTCCAGGCCGCGCTTGCCGCCACTGCGAGCTTCTTCCTGGTAACCCTTTTCTTCGCCATAGTCATTGCAATCTGCAAAGCAACCAAGAGATCAGACCCTCGAACCCGAGATCGGGCCGTACCAAATGTCAATCAACCTCTGTCCTCTATCGCCATCGACGAGAGCGCATCGTTCGATCCTTACCTGAGTCGAATTTCCATGAATGAACTCGTCATCGCCACTCGAAATTTCGCCAGCGATGGTATTATCGGGGACGGAAGCTTCGGGCTCGTCTACAAGGCTCGCCTATCAGACAACGTCACCGTCGCCGTTAAGAAGCTCTCCAAGGACGCCTTTCAGGGGTTTCGCGAGTTCCGGGCGGAGATGGAAACTCTGGGTAAGATTCGCCACCCAAACCTCGTCAAAATCCTCGGATACTGCGTTGCCGGCGATGATCGGATATTAATCTACGAGTTCATCGAGAAGGGTTGTCTCGACCAGTGGCTACACGATACATCGTCATCACAAGAAGCGGGGCCATGGTCTTCGTCCGTGGTACGCGCGCCTCTGTCTTGGGAGACCAGGATTAAGATCATCAGAGGAGTGGCGAATGGTCTCCATTTCCTGCATACCTTGGACACCCCAATCATTCACAGAGACATTAAAGCGAGCAATGTGTTGTTGGACTCTGAATTCGAGGCCCACATTGCAGACTTTGGGCTTGCAAGGAAGATTGAGGCATTGAATTCCCATGTGTCGACGCAGGTGGCCGGAACGATGGGGTATATGCCGCCGGAGTACAAGGACGGGGTCACGGTGGCCACAGTGAAGGCCGATGTCTACAGCTTTGGCATATTAATGGTGGAGATCGCCACCGGGAAGCGCCCCAGTTGGCCGATCAAGATTGAGGACGAGCACAACGAGCGAAAGGAGTATGGACTAATTGAGTGGGCTAGGAAAAGGGTGGCAGAGGAGCGGCACCTGGAGATTCTCGACCCGTTGATGTCCAAGGAAGGGTTGAGGGAATCGGAAGTCGGGGAGTTCTTCAGAATTGCGTGTTTGTGCACTAGTGAGAGGTCTCGGGATAGGTCTTCCATGGAAGAAGTTGTTGAATTGTTGAAGCAATTAACGTCGTAGCTTGCACAGGTCTTACAGATCTCTGCTACTCGATTGGCTCAACAATTTTCGCCTGCAATTGTATCCCCGCCTCCGATGTAAATTCTTGAAGCGTAAATTTGAGTTATACTGTTCTTAATTTTGATTTTTTCTCCCACTTGTTATACTGTTCTAATTGTACAAAGTATACTAAACTTATGTAAACTTATGGGTAGAATGTAGTGTTTCTAACCACCATTGACCTAGATTGATCAGATCTTTCCACCAAGAACTGTTCAGTCAATTGATTCCGTTTCACCCTTAATAAACCGATGGCCAAAATAGTTTCAGTTCTGAGTCAGTTTTTAAAACCATGGCTGACAGAACAATACAATCCCCAAAGAATGGAATTCATACCCTTTGCCAAATAGCGCAAATCTACCCTTATAGAGCCTATTTAGTTTTAATCATGGTTTTCGAATTGTCATTGACCCGGACGGTCAGACCGTTAAGCCTAGGAACCGTCCAGGCAATCGGTTTCGTTTTACCCCAAACTTGGTCCCTGGCCAAAAACCGTTGAATCGGTCAACGACCTATTGACTCGGGCATTCGAACCATCGACCTATTCAACCCATTTAACAGTTTTTGGCCATTTTTTAATTTTAATTATTTTTTTTATTTTTTAATTTATTTTGTCCGAACGGGTTGTCCATTTGGACCAAATGATCGAACTGTTGACCCAAAAACTGGTGATCAGAATGATTCCGATTCTGAGTTGGTTTTAACGACAAAATCGCTTTGGCCTATGGTTTTGGGTCACAAAGTCAGCCTCTGATGTTTTAAGAGGGTAAATTACAAATTACTACCTTGTACTTTAGGGGTAGTAGCGATTATTCTCATGAACTTTTATTTGCAATAAAGACCCCTGAACTTTTAGATTCAATAGACTCTCTTTTCTTTAATTTGCATGACAGAAGAAGTTAATTACCAAATATAAAATAGAAATTGCAACAAAAAAACTAAGAAACCTCTATGAAAACCTAGAATCTCAACACAATATGCAATTAATATCAATCAAATTGGTAACAAATGGAAATCGAAAAGCACTAAAAAAACATTGAGAAAGGGTAATTTAGGGATTTAGAAAATTTTAAATAGTTACATGAGAATTTTTTCAAAGTTAATTGATGAACAACTGAGGGGTGGCTTAGTTGGAATGTTAACAGGGCTTTTCCTAGAGAACTAAATACCAAAAAAAAAGTTAATAGGTGGAATAGTAAGTCTTTGTTGGAATTCAAAAGTTTAGGGGGTCTTTGTTGCAAATGAAAGTTCAGGGGCTAATTGATACAATCCCCATAATTCAGGATATTAATATGTAATTTACCCTTTTAAAATAAAAAAAAAAACTAAAAATGACCCTAAAAACTGCTTTCTAAGTTAAACAGTTTAACGGTTCAATCGTATAGATCAGTGGTTTATTGACCAATCGATTCAACAGTTTTTTGGAAAAATCTTGCTCAAATAAAAGCAAAACGGGATAAGTATCTGATATCCAGGTCTCATTCATAACAATTGGACGTTGAAATGCCTTGCCATGAAAATGCCCTACAGGGATTATTGCCTTTCTTTGAGTGTTCATTTTATTTTTGAAAACGATAAATTTTTTAAACTATCCTTATGATTTAGTTAACCGACAAACTCTACCTTTATTGTTTACATATTATCTTAAAGAAAGGTTGTCATCTAGAAACCAGATAAAAGCTGGTAGCTTTTTTAAATTCCTAAAATGCCCATTTAAGAAATAGTGAAACCAGATAAAAAGAAAGGTCGTCATCTAGAAAGAATAGTTTCCAAAGAAATTGAAAATTCCACTGAAGTCTTTTTGGCAACTATTCCTTAGAAACCCGAGATGAGCCAAGCGGATGCTGTGGAAGATGTCATTCGCAACTTGCTAACAGACGTTTGAAGTGGTGGTCGAGGAAGAGTAATTTCGAGGGATTTACAGAAGCCATGGTTCTTATGTCACAGACACAGAAGCAGTAGACACACTCATAGGCGAGACTAACCACCACGCACAGTAGCATGCGCAGCAGCATGTGTTGCCCGATAGTAGCACGCACGGTAGCGCGCACAGCAGCCGTGCAGCAGCACGCACCGCCGGTAGCGCGCAACACGCACCGCCCGACAGCGCGCAGCACGCACCGCCGCACCGCACGGCAGCAACACTAGCACGCACCGCCTGGCAGCGCGTAGCACGCATCGCCGCGCCGCACGACAGCAACACTAGGCAGCAGCACGCACTGCACGACAGCAGCACGCACCACACGACAATAGCACTGTGAGACGCGCGCACTGCCCGGCAACAGCAGTAGGGGGGCCACACGACAGCTCATCAGGGGCCCACTTACCTTGCCACTCTAACCAACTCGCCGCCAGCTGTATTATCCCTCATCCCTTATCCTTACCTTATCTTATCTTCTTAGTAAGAGTTCGGTTTGCCACTAGAAGTAGGAGTTGTATTACCATTAGGAGTAGGTAATTAGGAGTTTGAGTTTAAGTTGGATTACCCTAGCTTAGCCGAATCCAACAAGGAGTTTCCTTCTGTAATCTCCTATTTAAGGAGCTACGAATTGAAATAAAGCATTCAGTTTTCCAGTCAAGAAAAGAGTAAGGAGAGTTCGGGTGGTTTCTTGGACAAATCACCCATTAGGAGAGTTTGGGTGGTCTCTTGGACAAATCACCCATTCGGTTTTCCACAATAGGCTCTGCATGCAAGGGAAGGCGCAAGGGAAAGCAGGACTTTCTCCCCGTGGACCGACCCATGACGAGATTCTATGCTCGGGTCCATAACATCTTAGGAGGACATGTATTCTCTGAAGTCCCTAATGGTTCTCTCACCTATATGTTACGGCTCAATATTAGGCATGGCTTTGCTGGGATCAAACTAAAATTATAGAACAGAACCAGGTTAAAAGCCACAAGGATCTAGCGGCAAAACAACAAAGATGTGCCATGAGAAGTATGCGACATAGAAAGCTTCAATCTCACTGGTTTGAACATGTTGATGATGGCGGCGTCATGGCAATGAAAACAGAAATTGCTGAACAATACAGAGAAAAGCTTCACTGGTCTGTGTTTTTTCATATTTTCAAATTCTTTTTTTTCTTTTCCTGAGATATAGATATACCCATTTCGTTGTTTCAGCATCTGTTATGTTATTTATGATGGGATCTATATCACATACCCTGATAAACTTTCTTATCGGTGATCAGTCTTAACTTTTTCCTTGTATTTTGCAAAAGATGTCATCACAAGCCTATCCATTAGAAAACTGGGCTTCTATTCCTGATGAGGATCAAAATTGACCACAAGGGTGTCACCTCGTCTCGGAGTGTCACCTTGGCTCAGTACCTCATCTCGGCACCTTGGCTACTAAGAAAGACTTGCAATCATAAGAGACATTGAGGCCCCAAGTGATCCCAGGGGTGTGAACTCCGACGGTTAAGTCAGTAATCACCAAGGGAAAATAAAGTGAGCTTGAAAGCTTTGTGAGTTGAGGTGAGAGTTTGTGTGGAGAGTTAGAGAGCTCATGAGGAGAGCTAGTGAGCTCCACGTGATGAGCTAGAGAGCTCATAGGGAGAGCTGGAGAATTCCACGTGATGAGCTAAAGAACTCGTAGGGAGAGTTGGAGAGCTCCATATGATGAGTCGAAGAACTCATAGGGAGCTTGAGAGCTCGTAGGGAGAGCTAAAGTGCTCCATGTGATGAGTTGAAGAACTTGTAGGGGGAGCTTGAGAGCTCCATGTGCCGAGGTGTCTGGCATGCCTTGTTCATAGTAGCATACTCCCATGTTTAGTTGTGTCCAAATGAATGGGGGACTCACCTATTTATAGGAGAGGGGCTTCATCCAAGAGCCGACACGTCTCTCACACGTGGTTGAAACTTAGTCCACTTGCCGTGCCCTTTGTTGACACATTGTGTGCACATGGTAGGTAGTGGGCTTGCATGAAGTGCGTTGGCACTAATGTTCTAATCAGCTCAGCCACGTGTTGATTGTGAATGTTATGAGTTGGTGTTAGATCAGCTCGTAGCTCGTTAGGACCATGTCAGCTCATAGCTCATCAGGACCAGGTCAGCTCGTTAATTGACAATCTTGCCCCCTAGCATGCTGCCACTTGGTGGTTTCTAACTGGTGGTTGGTTTTGGCCTTATTAATTCCCATGGCAGGTTTGTAGTTCCGGCTTAAATGGAGTCTATTAATCTTTTGTTAATTTGTCCCCCTTCTATACACCGGTCTACTTCCTTGGATTATGCCGATGGAACATAGTGTTCAAGAGCAAAGCTAGTCAGGCAAAACCCATAAATGACGCACAGATACAGATAGGAAAATGTACAAAGCAAAGAAAGGAATGAGGGAGATAAACAGCAAACGAAATATGTACAGGCAAAACTACAGAACAAAGAAAGGATGTGCTGCTTCTTCTCCACTCCCAAAAACTTGAATTTCCAGCAACGATGCCATTATAGATCGGCGTCTCCTCCGTCATCATCGACAATGTGGATCTTCTTCCACCACGGCTCTTTGTGACCTCTAGATTGTCGAAGAATGGTGCACGTCTGTCCATGAACATAAGCCCTACAGTGTGGAATGCAAGATGGAGGAGGAGGGCAAAATTTTCATTAGTTGGTTTTATTTTGAAATTTTGAGTAATGGAGGGGAATTTTGAGATTTTGTTTCTTTCCGTTAGAAATTGTCAACGATGTCAATTGTCAGAAATAATAGGGGTATTTTTAAGATAATACGTAAACAATAAAAATAGAGTTGGTCAACAAGCTAGACCATAAGGGTAGTTTAAGAAATTTACCTTTTTAAAAAAGCCTTCTTTGAAAGTTAAAAACGTTGAGATGATTGGAATTTTTTAAAAGGCAAAATCTATGATACCGGAACTATCATAGTCAAACCCTTTTAGAGAATGTGATTGATAGAAGAAAATGGATTTTAGGCCCTAGATTTACACCATTCCATAAGGGTTTCAAGAGACAGATTGGTTGGGTGAATGCTTGAGAATTAATTACTAGTTTCCACACTTTTCATACTTGTTATATGTCAATGTTTTCATAAATATTGTCACAAGGACTACTCTTTGGTGGTTGCTTTGCTTTGTGATGTCTCACAAAACTTCGAGGAAGGTCCTTAAAGCAGACGTTTAGATGTGTTGTGATGACTCTTGGGCTAAACTTTTGAACCAATAGTTTCAAGCATCCTTTTTGAGTGAATTTAATTGTGTTGTTGTCATTAAGCTAAGCTAAAGTATATCATTTTCTGTGTAGAAATATCAAACACTATAAAACTTGGTGAGTGAGAAACTCGTTGTTCTTTTTGACTCTTTGGCTTTGTTTGGTATGAGAGAATATAATAGAAAAACAGAAAGTTGTTAATAGACTGTAGGCGTGTGGACTCCACAGAGGTGGTGGTTGAGTCTCTAAAGTTACAAGGAGATGGAAAATGGTTAGACCTCCAAGGGTAGCCTGCTGTTTGCCACCAGCGCAGCCCACAGTTGTTTAATTTAAGACTTGGCTTGGATCGGGCTGGTTCAAGTTGGATTAAGTGGGTCTATTCCCTTTTATACGTCTATGCCCTTAGGCCCCTTATACAGATTTTGTGAAATTTCTTAATAATTTTTTCTGTTTTTCTGATTCTCTCTTATGTTATGTTTGATTTGAAGGAAAAAGTAGCAAAAAGAAAGGAAAGGGAGCGAAACCTCTTGTATAGATTTCTTTAGCTTACCTTTCCTTTCTTTTCCGTACATTTTCCTTCAAACCAAGCATGACATTAGTTTCTACCATGCCAAAAGTAGCCTTAAAAGTTCCGAGATGGGATGGACTTATTTCGTAATTGTGAAGTATTGAGTTTGAATGAGTCCGATATGGGATGGACTTATTTCGTAATTGTGACAGCTTAATCAATAATCCATTGACTCATCTTTGTGGTTGTGGAATAAAAAAACGCGTTGAAATTCCAACGCTCCATGTCCGTTTATCTCATTCATATATGGTGAATCCCAGTCTAATGGTGACTGGTGAGATGTGTGGACTCTGGTTATGTTGGAAAGGTATTTTGTCGGGAGGAGATCTTGTGTCGTGTTTTGTGTGTAACCGGGGTGGGGGGAGAGATTAGATAAAGGTGCACTGGAGGTCCATTGTAGGGCTGCAAACAGGAGATTTAAACTATCTCTACTATTTAGAAATTGACAAATTGTATCTTATTGTCTTAAAATATCCTTAATTTTTTAATTGATTGTCTAAAATGTCCCTTATCGTTAATTTTCTGTCACACTCCATCCAATATTACATTATATGAATAATAATTATTTTAAAATGACTAAAATACCCTTATTATTTACAATTGCAGCGGTGGCAGTAGTTTTAGTATCATTGTGGCAGAAACTGCGATTTCCAAATGGCAAATTGCACTGCCGATGCCAGTGCTTTGGGGAAGCTTTACGATCCCATTCTCCACTAGTTCTCATCTCATCCCTCACCCCCATTGTGATCAGCTCGACATCCCTTGCATTGTCCTCTCTACTTCCGAAGACCGTTTATCGCAATCGACGGGGATTTTAGCATTTAGCAGTGCTGGATGCAGCTACTGGATCACTTGGGTCTCTTCAAAAACCTGAGATTTATCGGGCTACAAGGGATTTCAAGAATCACAAAGCTGCCAGACTCAATCCAAGAGTTGACGGAATTGATGGTCTTGGATCTCAGAGCATGTTATAATCTGGAGGAACTGCCGGCGGGGATCGTCTCTCTAAAGAAGCTGACCCACATGGATGTGTCCTACTGCTACCTACTGGAATACATGCCCAAAGGTCTCGGATCCCTTTCAGATCTTCAGTTCCTGGGTGGATTTGTAGTTAGCAGTTTAAGAGGGAAAGAAGCCTGCAAACCCAGCGATCTGTCGAAACTAGTGAAACTTCGGATACTCAGCCTAAGCTTATCTGCAGATACGAGTTCAGAAGAACTGAAAAGTCTAGGAAATGTTGAAGGCCTCAAATCTCTCACAATTGCCTGGGGAGCAGATTCTGAAGTATTCCATGACCGCCATATTTATGAAAAGATGAGCAGCACAACGAACAAAGGAAGTCTACGACATCCAAACAATAATCTGTCACAATATTCCTCGAATCTCTCACAATAATCTGGAGGAACCGACTGGTCAGAATCTCCGCGGCCATCGGAATCTCGCTAGAGAAATTAATGATTAATGCAGCTTCACCTTCGTCGCTGCTAAACCAGTCGACATCAGTGCTTGGGAAGATGGAGAGACGTCAGATGAGGAATGGGGTGCCGACGCTCGTGACCGCATCTTCCGTCATCGTCGTTGTCTCGTATTCCACCAGTAGCACCAGACCTCACCTCCTCCACACCAGAACCTAACCTCGGAGCAAGGCCTATTTTAGCACCGACGTTTTATACAACCCGGCTGGGAATATAGTAAACGTAGTTCCAGAGTCAACTACGATTCTACCATATTTGCGTTTGGAAAAAAGTTGGAAATTTGGGGTTTTTATAAATTGAGTTTTATTTTGAAATTTTGATGAATAATAAAAGGTAAATTTTGATATTTCATTTTTTTTTCTTTAGTGTAAACTGGTCAAAAACTTAAGGGTATTTTAATGGTACAGTTTGTCAATTTTGTGAATAGTAAGAATAATTTAAGAGATTTACCCTTGAGAATATCTCTCCAAAAAATAAAATGTATAAGTATGGAGATATTCTCAATGCAAAGCTGTAAAGGATGCTCGAACTGGCTTTGCCCTGGCCAAAGCCAAACTCTGCAAGAAAGGATTATTGATGATTTTATGGAAATTTTGTGGTAATTTATTAGTTTCACTAATTATTGATGATTTTGTGCTAATTTGTACTAATTATTGGTAATTTGTGGTAATTTAATGTATGGTAATTTTGTGCTAATAGTGGTAAATGTCCAGAAATCATTGACATATTTTCTGGAAAATTTTTGTTAATAGTGGTAATTTCTGGACATTTCTAATGTTTTATGTTTTTTTGGTGATTGCTAGTAATTTATGATAATTTGTGCTAAATGATGGTAATTTATTTTGGTTATATTCTTTTATAAATTCAGGTAATTTCTACTAGTTTATTTTAATGTATTGGTAATTACTGGTAATTTTGTGCTCATTTGTGGCCATTTCTGGACATTTCTAATATTTTATGATAACTTGTGGTAATTTATCATAATTTCTGGTAATTTATTGTATGGAAATTACTGATAATTTTTTGCTAATTTCTACTAATTTATGGTACTCTATTAACGTCAATACTAGATTCTTTAATTTATTTTTGTGGAAATACTGGTAAATAATTTTTTATTATTTTCTTTGGTAGTTTTTAGTAAATTATATTATGGTAATTATGTGATAATTTATGGTAATTTATCATTATTTTTGGTTTTATGATGAGCTTTAGTAATTTATAGTATTTTATGGAAATAATGGTATTTTCTGATAATTTTGGTAGTTATTGGTATTTTTATGTAAACTTATAATAAAATCTGTAATTTGTTAAAAATTATGTGATTGAATAATTATATAGATAAATATTAACAAATCAATAAGCAATAATATTCAGATGAATTAATAATAATAATAATAATTTTATGATAATTTTGAGAACTTATTACCAATAATTAGTGAATAATTAAATTATTATGACAACTAAAAGTAATATTTATTTAATTTTGTAACAATTACAACAGTACTTTGTTAGCATTTTATTAATTATAATTATTATAAGAATTAATAATTATTAACAATTTAAAAATTATGATGAAAATTATTGAAGTAAATCTTATATATATATATAGTAATACGAAGGGGGTGGTCTCCCCTTTCGCCAAATGGCAATAATTTAATTACTGATTATGATTAATTATCGACTATAATTACTAACCATTATGGATTATAATTACTAACTTCGCCAAATGGCAGTAATTTAATCATTGATTATAATTAATTACCGATTATAGTTACTAACCATTATTGATTATAATTACTAACTATAACTAACTATAAATACCAAACCCGATTTTATTTATAAATCGAATTTGGTATTTATTTTAACCCGGTTTTAATAATTATCTATTTATTTTAACCTGGTTTTAATAATTACTAATTATTACAGTAATTTAATAAATATATAATTAGTGATTATAATTAATAATTATTGTTAATAAATAGATATTTACTTTGGTTTTACTTTACTAACCATTACCGATTATAATTACTAACTATAAATACCAAACTTGATTTTATTTATAAACCTAGTTTAGATAAATACTGTTATCTATTTATTTTAACCCAGTTTTAGTAATTACTAATTATTATAGTAATTAATAAATATAAAATTAGTGATTATAATTAAAAATTATTGTTAATATATAGATATTTACTTTAATTTTACTTTAAATTAAAATTATAAATATTGTTAATGATATTATAAATATTCATTAAATTATATTAATTTAATGAATATATAAGATTAATTATATTACTAACTATTACTGATAAAGGGGAGACCACCCCTTTCGTGTATATATATATATAAGATTGCAAATACTATTAATAAATTTAGTAATTATTGTTATATTAAAAATAATTACAAATATTTTTATTTATTATTTAATAAAATATTATAATTACTTACTATTATTGATAAATGTTGTTAATAATTAAATATTTAATAAATAATGTTAACAAAAATCAGCAAAAATAATGTTTGTCTTTTTGCTTATTGAATTTATTTGGTTTAAATTTTTGGGTTTTGTGCATTGTAGATTGTTACATAATGTTAGTTAAAAATGTTATTTGCATTGTAGATTGTTACACGGGCCGATACACCTTGTGTCGGTGTTTTTTCTGTTTTACTTATTTTTTTTTTTGAAATCGGTTCAGAGGGGCTGGTTTAAGGCCTAGCTACCCTCTGAACCAATGGCTAACCCGATACAACCCCTGTAGGGGCGTATCGAGAAGCCATTGGCCGTATCGGCCGATACGGGCCGATATGTGTCGATATTTTGAACCTTGAATGGCTTTGGTTTACATTTATAGATTTTGTGCTTTGAAGATTGTTACATATTGTAAGTTAAAAAAATTGATATTTGACTTTTTTTTTTAATTTGATAACTATTATACCTAAAATTGTCAAATAATGTAACAATAACAATTGTCAAATAATTATAAAAATTATCAAATATAAATTAAATGAAATTACCATTATTAGACATAAATTACCAATATTTATAAAAAATACTAAAAATAAATCAAAAGAAACTATCACAAATTAGTACACTTTAGGATGATAATTACTTGAAATTATCAAATAAAATAATCTTAAATACATTAAAATAATTTGCCAAAAATTATCATAAATTAGTAGAAATGTCCAAAAATAGCCACTACATTCCATAAAATCGATAAATTACTTGAATTTACCAATAAACTATCAATTAATAAATATAATACATTAGTATATATTTACCAAGAAATTAGTATATAATAGAAATTACCAAAAATTAGAAGAAATTATATAATATAACTAATTTCCAATAATTGACCAATAAACTATCATATAATAAGTATAAAAAATAATTATATATTGACCAAGAATTCTCATAAATTAGTAAAATAGAAACTACCAAAAATTAGTAGAACTTAGCCAAAAATAACCACTAATTTCCATAAATGATTATATAATAGAAATTTACCAAGAATTACCATAAATGATTATATAATAGAAATTACCAAAAATTAGTAGAACTTAGGGAAAAATAACCACTAATTTCCATAAAATATGATAAAATAGATGAAATTAGTATAAATTTGTAAAATAACTTTATATTCCAAAAATTAGTAGAACATAGCATGATAATCACTTCAAATTATCAAATAATATGAACCTAAATAAATTATAATAATTTGTCAAAAAATGCATTTCATTTTCCCATGCATCGCATGGGTCCTTGCTAAATAATGGTGAGCAATGGGAATCACGATTCAAAATGGTGTTGGGTTGTTTTCTTCCTGTTTTATCAGGATTCAAAGTCATGTTGGGTTGTTCTTTCTAGATTCGGGACTGTGTTGGGTTTTCTTACTAAAACACTTAAAAGCCTAACCTGTTAAGTGAGGTCATTGAATATGTTTTATTCTCTAATACAAACTAAAAGGAAAATAGTAAATTTTAACATACGTGATGAATCTGCTATATACAATGGTTGCTTTAATGGTTGAAGGAGATTCGAAAAAACCAAAAGAGAAACTCTTTCTCAGGTCACGTGTTTCGGTAAAAAGATAGAAGGGAGCAATTAAAAATCTAAAATAGGGGATAAAAAGGTCATTTTTGACAGTAAGGAGGTTGCCAAAAAGTTTTAACTTTGTAGGAAGACAAAGAACATTAAAAAAAATGACTAAAACTTCTAAGTAAAACATACCAAAGTGATAAAATTCTGGGAAAAATCATCAATGAATGCTTTGCCCTTGCTTTGTCCAGAATGGAGAGCAATGGGAATCATGATTCAAAATGTTGTTGGGTTGTTTTCTTCCTACTTTATTAGGATTCAAAGTCATGTTGGGTTGTTCTTTTTAAATTCAGGACCGTGTTGGGTTTTCTCCCTAAAACACTTAAAAGCTTAAGCCGTTAAGTGAGGTCATTGAATAGGTTTTATTCTCTAACACAAAATAAAAGGAAAACAGTAAACGTTTACATACGTGATGAATTTGCTATATACGATGGTTGCTCCACTGGTTGTAGGAGATTCAAAAAAATCTTTTCCAGGTCATGTGTTTCGATAAAAAGATAGAAGGGAGCAGTTAGAAATATGAAATAGGGGATAAAAGGGTCATTTTTTACAGTAAGGAGGTTGCCAAAAAGTTTTAACTTCATGGGAAGACAAAGAACTTTCAAAAAAACGATTGAAACTTCTGAGTAAAATATACCAAAGTGATAAACTTCTATGAAAAATCATCAGTGAATGCTTCGCCCCTACTTCGTCCAGAATGGAGAGCAATGGGAATCACAATTCAAAATGTTGTTGAGTTATTTTCTTCCTTTCTTTTATCAGGATTCAAAGTCATGTCAGTCTCTTCTTTCTAAATTCATGACAGTGTTGGGTTTTCTCCCTAAAACACTTAAAAGTTTAAGGTATTAAGTGAGGTCATTGAATAGGTTTTATTCTCTAACACAAAATAAAAGGAAAACAGTAAATGTTTACATACGTGATGAATTTTCTATATACGATGGTTGCTCTAATGGTTGTAGGAGATTCAAAAAAATCGAAAGAGAAGCTCTTTTCTAGGTCATTTGATTCAGTAAAAAGATAGAAGGGAGCAGTTAGAAATATAAAATAGGGGATAAAAAGGTCATTTTTGACAGTAAGGAGGTTGCCATAAAGTTTTGACTTCGTGGGAAGACAAAGAACTTTTAAAAAAACAATTGAAACTTCTGAGTAAAACATATCAAAGTGGCAAACTTCTGTGAATAATCATCAGTGAATATTTCGCCCCTGCTTCATCTAGAATGGAGAGCAATGGGAATCATGATTCAAAATGGTGTTAGGTTGTTTTCTTCCTGTTTTATAAGGATTCAAAGTTATGTTGGGTTGTTCTTTCTAAATTCATGACCGTTTTGGGTTTTCTCCCAAAAACACTTAAAAGCTTAAGCCGTTAAGTGAGGTCATTGAATAGGTTTTATTCTTTAACACAAAATAAAAGGAAAATAGTAAATTTTTACATACGTGATGAATCTGCTATATACGATGATTGCTCTAATGGTTGTAGGAGATTCGACAAAAATCAAAAGAGAAGCTCTTTCCCAGGTCATGTGTTTCGGTAAAAAGATAAAAGGGAGCATTAGAAATCTAAAATAAGGGATACATATTTTATTTTTGACAGTAAGGTAGTTGCCCAAAAGTTCTACCTTCGTGGGAAGACAAAGAACTTTCAAAAAAATGACTGAAACTTTTGAGTAAAACATACCAAAGTGGCAAACTTCTATGAATAATCATCGATGAATATTTCGCCCCTGCTTCGTCTAGAATGGAGAGCAATGGGAATCACGATTCAAAATGGTGTTGGGTTGTTTTCTTCCTATTTTATCAAGATTCAAAGTCGTGTTGGGTTGTTGTTCTTTCCAAATTTAGGACTGTGTTGGTTTTTCTCCCTAAAACACTTAAAAGTTTAAGCTATTAAGTGAGGGCATTGAATATGTTTTATTCTCTAACACAAAATAAAAGGAAAATAGTAAATTTTTACATACATGATGAATCTGTTGTATACAATGGTTGCTCTAATGGTTGTTGGAGATTCTGAAAAATCAAAAGAGAAGCTCTTTCCTAGGTCATGTGTTTCAGTAAAAAGATAGAAGGGAATAGTTAGAAATCTAAAATAGGGGATAGAAAGGTCATTTTTGGCAGTAAGGAGGTTGCCAAAAGGTTTTAACTTTGTGGGAAGACAAAGAACTTTCAAAAACACTATTGAAACTTCTTAGTAAAACATACCAAAGTGGCAACCTTCTGTGAATAATCATCAGAGAATACTTCTCCCCTGCTTCGTCCAGAATGGAGAGCAATGTGAATCACGATTCAAAATGGTGTTGAGTTGTTTGTTTCCTTTTTTATTAGGATTCAAAGTCATGTTGGATTGTTCTTTATAAATTCATGACCGTGTTGGGTTTTCTCCCTAAAACACTTAAAAGCTTAAGTTGTTAAGTGAGGTCATTGAATAGGTTTTATTTTCTAACACAAAATGAAAGGAAAACAGTAAATTTTTACATACATGATGAATTTGCTATATACGATGGTTGCTCTAATAGTTGTAGGAGATTCGAGAAAATACAAAAAAGAAGCTCTTTCCCAGGTCATGTGTTTTGGTAAAAAGATAGAAGGGAGTAGTTAGAAATCTAAAATAGGGGATAAAAAGGTCATTTTTTACATTAAGGAGGTTGCCAAAAGGTTTTAACTTCGTGGGAAGACAAAGAACTTTCAAAAAAATGACTGAAACTTCTGAGTAAAGAATACCAAAGTGGCAAACTTCTATAAAGAATCATCAATGAATACTTCGCCCTTACTTCTTATAGAATGGAGAGCAATGGGAATCGCGATTCAAATTGGTGTTGGGTTGTTTTCTTCCTGTTTTATCAGGATTCAAAGTCATGTTGGGTTGTTGTTTCTAAATTCAAGACCATGTTGGGTTTTCTCCCTAAAACAGTTAAAAGCTTAAACTGTTAAGTGAGGTCATTGAATAGGTTTTATTCTCTAACACAAAATAAAAGGAAAATAGTAAATTTTTACATATGTGATGAATCTGCTATGTATGATGGTTGCTCTAATGGTTGTAGGAGATTTGAAAAATCAAAAGAGAAGCTCTTTCGCAGGTCATGTGTTTCGGTAAAAAGATGGAATGGAGCAGTTAGAAATCTAAAATAGGGGATAAAAATGTCATTTTTGACAGTAAGGAGGTTGCCAAAAAGTTTTAACTTCATGGGAAGACAAAGAACTTTCAAAAAAATGACTAGAACTTCTGAGTTAAACATACCAAAGTGGGAAACTTCTATGAAGAATCATCAATGAATACTTCACCCCTGCTTTGTCCAGAATGGAGAGCAATGGGAATCACGATTCAAAATGGTGTTGGATTGTTTTCTTCCTGTTTTATCAAGACTCAAAGTTATGTTGGGTTGTTCTTTCTAAGTTCAAGAATGTGTTGGATTTTCTCCCTAAATTAATGGGACAAATAAGGGCAGATTTCCATGCCACATGGCAACTCAATGAGCTTCTAGAGGGAATCTTACACCCCCTTAGAACTGCTCCCTTGGGGGTAATGTAGAACAAAGAGGGCCATCTAACGTGGCATAACATTGCTTTTGTAAAGACCAGTGTTTTCAACGCTTCATTGATTTCAGCCAATCATATCAATGGCCAGTTACATTTTTGGGTCTAGTCTCTATTCATCTATTTTTTAAAATAAATTGTGCATTTTTTGTATTAAATGTATTTTTGTGTACATTGGTATTACATAATACACAAAAGAGGGGATTTATAGGGGTGGGAAAAAAGCCAAATGCAAGGGAGGCCCAATGGCCATATCACAATAAGCCTACATTCGCATTTTGGTATTAGTGGGTCCCATGGAAAAGAATGTTTCATGAACGGCTCATTTGCTTGGACAAGTAATACCCTCCTAAAACTTGGTAAATCACTTATCCCACTCGTGTCAAAAATTGTTAATATGTGATGGGACAATATTGTCCCTTAAATAATGTCACTTTTTTGGATAAAACATTCACTGTACAAATTTATATGCGGAACAAAAGAGCACTGATAAATTGGGAAGGGACGGGTTTTGGGATTCTATAACCCGTACAGGTATGGGTAGGATTTATTATTAGGTTAAACCTAGCCCTCCCTGACCCGCATATTGTTAGAAAACATATAAACTTTATAAATTATGTGTTAAATTTAATAATACTTTAAATTTTATATGAATGATAATTGATAGTTTATCTTTTTTACATGCCTTAATCAAATAATTAGAAAAATTGTTGTTTATTTGTATTATTTTACTTAATTATTGCTCATCTATAACAAGAAATTATAGGAAATTAGATGCGATTTCTAAACCCAACCTACCCCTACCCTTGAATGCGGGGAGGGTTTTGAACATTCAGGCAACCTGATTTGCAGCCCTAATTATATCTAATTATATATGGATCTACTCTTTAGTTAGTAAAAAAAAGGTTTTTTTTTTTCCTACCACTCTCTTAAATAAAGTCAAATTAGAGGTTAGTAACACTCTTCTGTGCAGGCCCATTTTTGGTCCATCTGATCTTCTTAGCTGGACAAGGCTGATGGTGAGCTCCAATGCTCCAAATATGTAATAGTTGCAAGCAATAATAGCATCAGGCCCATAACCAGGTCCAGTGTCCTCAAACTCCAACACAAACAAAAGAGGTCATTTAAGGTAGAATACTAATTGATTTATGGGTTATTGCCAAGTTGGCTATACGATAATAGTCCACTGCATTTGTTAAGATGGGATTAGCCAAATGTATGGAGAAGGTTGTGAAACTAATGATAGCGGCCCACATCAGTCACAAAATATAGGGTAAATTGCTGAAACTTTTCTTAAGGTTCTAACTGTTGTTGCAATTACTATTAAGGCCGATTTTTATAGAAAAGCCAATACAAAATTTATGAACAATAAAAAAAAGAGAGTTTAAAGTTGTAGTTTTACCTTTGAGCAATTGATAGGAATGGAAAATTTAGAAAATAAATCAATTTTGAAAAAGAGATTGGAGTGATTTGGGGTAAATATTGATATGAAGAGAAAATTTGGAAAATAAACATTTTGGTTAAAAGTAACTGCATAGGTATTTTGAACATTTTTATGCCTCTTGTTAGAGGATTTTAACAGAGGGTGTCTATTTTCAGTGATATTAGAAAGTTTAGGGGAGTGATTGCAACTAAACTTCAGGGGAGGTTTTAACAATGATCATAAACTTCAAGGGAGGTTTCAATAATTTATCCTAAAATATATAGTCTTCAACCGTTCAATCCAGACCGGATCAAGTTGGCACAATTTTGTAAGCACGATTGAGCACTTACAAAAAATTTTGACACCTATCCCTTAAAACACCCCAGCCTACCCTTGAAAAAGATTAAGGGTCCGTTTGGTTTGCAGTTGGAATTGAAATCAGAATGGTTTATTCCCATAGTTTGTTTGATTCAGAAAGGAATGAGACTGGAAATTGGAATTAGCATGAATGGAGATATCATTTCCAAGGGAGGGGCAGGGAATGGTCATTCCTTCAAATGGGGGAATGGCATTCCAGAAGGAATGGGAATGGGATTCTAATTCCAATTCCGCCCAACCAAACAGTTAGAATCAGAATAGTCCATTCCAATTCCAATTCCAGACCCCTATGCCTATGAACCAAACAGGGCCTAAAATCCACTTTTAACAATTGTCAAAATATTTATCAAAGTGCTCATTGGAAATAGATTCGGTCTCTGTTCAATCTCTCGCTATATACTGTGCCTACTAGATCTGGTCCCTGTTCAGAGATTGGCTTCACTCGGCACCAGGAACATCTACGTACTTCTATGCTTTATTTTATGGGAAGATATTCCTAATGGAAGGCTATAATGGTTGTTCGATCGGGCTTTGCACCGACAGAATCTGATTTCCCCTGTTCAATCTCTCACTTTGCATTTATGGCTGGCGTGGTACACTATCATTAGTTCTACAACCCATTAGACAGCCATTGCGTCTAGATAATCAGATCATGCATTTGTTTCAATGGATAAAAAAATTTATTTTATTGTCATTTAATTAAAACAACCTAAAAATTAATAGCAGAGAGATGGTCGCTCGGCCTCCCTCCACATATTGCAGTGTAGAATCAAACCCGTATAACTGTTACGGTAGGCTCTCCATATAAGGTTGATGGATCTCACGTGCATCCGGCTTTGCCCTCTATTAAAATATAATACTGAGAAAATTAAAAAAGGAAAGTGAAAAGAAAAGAAAACAAATGTTTTCCTGCAAAAGGGGTGAAAATAATAGCCAAAATGTTCCAGTCTGAAAATAATTTTTATGGAAAAACAGACACAACCTTAGAGATCTAATCCTTGTTATCCTTGAATCAATGAACAGTCTCTATTAGCTTTTACAACAATGAACTAGAAAGCGACACTGCAATTTATGCCATTAAAGAGCTCTGCTGTGGCTATTAGAAATTAGAATAGGTAAGGTGAGAAACTTTAGCATTTTTTAAGGGGTGATGAAATCCTTTACAGATCATGTTTTAATGTGATCATGGGAGCCACCACTGAGGACCATCAAGACATGTGAAGCTGTGAACAATGGGCTCAGCCAGAGAAACTATATATTTTTGCCTTTGTTTTTGTTTCAAGCCTCAACCACTATTCATTCTCCCACGAGACTACAAATCTGTAATGATTAAAATTGTCGTATTCTATTTTGGATAGGTATCTGTTTACCATTAACATTTTTTATGCATTTTGAATAACAGAACTAGTTGAGCAAATTCTGACACCTTTCTTCTTTCTTCTTTTCTTTCTTTCTTTCTTTCTTTCTTTATTTATTTATTTATTTTTTTGTCTTGATATTCATTCACTTAGACTTGTTTGGCATGGAATTTGTTAAGCAGCTAAATCAAAGAAACACATAATAGTATACAATTGTTTTATGTTTTTAACTTTTTAAATAATTAATAATTATTTATATTTTATATACTACTTTTAATCATTTTTATAATACAAAAATAATAATAATTAATTTCAGCTATACCTGTTTATTAAATTGATGAAACCTACCAACCCGATTTCTAGTATTTCCAATTTGAGTATTATGTTATAATTATTTTTTACTTTTTAAGAATTTTTTAAAATTTATTACATAATTATGTTATTTTAACTTTTCAAATCTAGTTATATTAAATATTTTGTTATTTAAAATAATATGTAAAATATTTTAAATTTTTTGTTATTTGAATTTTATTTATTTTAAGGTTATTACATAATATTAAATATTTTATTATATAATTATTTAGCTACTTTTAATATTTTTTATTTAAGATATTTAGTTATTGAAGTATTTAAATAATATTACATTTTTAATGTTAAACTTTTATTATTTGAATAACATTTTAAATGAATAATCCCAAAAATCTTAATTTATATTGTTAGTACAAAATTTCGTGATGAAATTTGTAGGATTATAAAATTATTAATAATATGAATATTATTAAATCTATTATAATTATCTTTTGTCTTTTAAATAATTATTTTAAAGTTATTATATAATTTTGCTAGAATACTTAAATAATTCATAATTTTTTAATTCAAACTTTCTTTAGATAGATGTAAATAAAAAGTGGGGGAGAGGATAAATAGGAATTAGAGATAATTTAGGAGAAAGTGGGGGATGGTAGGTGAGGTAGCTTAGGAGAAATTTTAGGAGAGGAGATTATTTAGATTATTGGGAATGTGTGTGTGTGAGAGAGAGAGAGAGAGAGAATCTCATTGGTCGTTTTAAAAATGACATGGAATAAAAAAATCAAATAAAGGAGAAAATTCCTAGACTTCCTTCTTCCTTCTTTTAATATACACTAGCAGAGACCCGTGCGATGCATGGACTTTGTTAAGCGAAAGTTAAATAATAGAAATACATAAGATTAGACAATTGTTTTATAATTTAATTTTTAAATAATTAATAATTATGTATACTTTATATACTATTTTTAATATTTTTTTTTCAATACAATAATAATAATAATTAATTTCATCTAGGGATGTTCATCAAATTGATGAAACCGACCAAACTGACCCAACTTGACCCAAGTTGGACACTTTCTAGTATTTCCACTCTGCTTCGGTTCAACAATTTCCCAACCCGACTAAGTCAAATTAGTTTTGGTTTGGCCATTTGCAAACCAACCAAAATTGAACCAACTCGATTATAAATATATTAATATTTTATATTTCAAATATAATTTTTAATATAGGAAAGTGGGAAAATTCCCATAATATCATTGTGTTTTAAATGTAATTTAATTTTTTAAGTTTAAATCTTTTGAACTGACCAACTAAACTGAAAATTGCCCCAAACTGTACTAATGTTTTCAACCTGCCATTGACCCAACCAATTGAACTATTTGAACCGTCACCCAACCTTGATTCTGGGTCTAATTCTATTGAACCTGCCCTTCAGTCAAAAACCATTGACTTGGTAAAAAACCACCCAACTTGGAGGGTTCAACTGTTGACCTATTCAACCCAGTCATTGGGTTATAGGTTGCATACTTAATGCATGCACAAACTTTCGGAGGCCATAACTTTGCACTCTGATGTCTGATTGAGGTGATCTTTTTTTTTTTTGGGTAACTTTCAAGATTTATACATCCTAAGGTGTTGTGTGTGCCTTTCCCTGCTATTTTTTGTGAAAAAAAAACCTTTTTTTGTCTTCAAATCATAATTTTTAACATTTTTATAAACAAAATAATTAAAATTGAATTAAAAATATAAATAAAATATAAAATAATATATATATTATGTGTAAAACATAATTATACATTATTTATTGATAAAAATGTATTTGTACACATATATACATATATGCACATTAATATGTATATAAATATATAGAGTGTAGATGTGGAACAGTCTAATCCATTTGACCAAGACGATTGAGCTGGTGATTATGATCCAGATGCAAAAGTGGGTTGGTCTTTGGGTTGGTTTTCGAAACATTAACCGGTACAACTTGAGTTGGTTGGTTAGTTTCGAGTGCCAACTCCCCAACTTGACCATATTAGTTTGGTTGGCCAAACAATCTGCAATCAAATTGAACCGCCTAGTGAACACTCCCAATTTCAGTTAAATTGATAGTCTAATCTCTAACAAATAGCAATAGTTGAATCACCAATAAGTATTGAAAATTTATAGTGAAAACTGTTTCAATTATTTATATTTTATATTCTTCATATCGAATATTATTAAATCTATTATAATTAACTTTGTGTCTTTGATGAATTTTTTAAAGTTATTACTTAATTTCATTATTTAATCTATATTTTTGTTTTTTTAAATAATGTTTAAAATATGATTAAGTATTAAATTTGTTGACTATTTAAAACATTTAAAAATTATCTATGCATAATATTATTTAGTTAGTTTTTAAATTATTTACATTGTATATTCTTATTATAAAATATTATTAAATCTATTATATTTTGATAATTTTTGAAGTTATAACATGATGCCATCATTTAATCTATTTTTTCTTTTTGAAATGATCTATAAAACATTATTTAGTTATTAATTTTTTGATATTTAAAGTATTTAAAACATAGTTATTTACAATACTATTTAATTATTTAAACAATACTATTATTTAAATATTTAAATATTAATTATTTATTAAATTTAATATTTAAATTTTATTTATTTTCAAGTTATTATATAGTATTAAATATTTTATTATGCAATTATTTATCTACTTTTAATATTTTGTTATTTAAAATATTTAGTTATTGAAATATTTAAATAATACCTTTTTTCTAATTTTAATTTTTATTATTTGAATAACATTTATATAATTTTTTATTTATATTTTTAAAATATTGTTTAGTTATTAAATTTAATAATCTATAAAATTATAATTTATAATGTTATTACATAATTTCATTATGAATTTCATAAAAATATAAAATTATTGATAATATGAGTATTATTAAATCTATTACAATTATTTTTTGTGTCTCTAATAAATATTTTAAAATTATTACATAATTTCTTTATATATTTAAATAATTGTTAAGTTTGTTATTTGAAACTTTCTTTAGATAGATATAGTTGAAAAGTGGGGTAGAGGATAAATAGGAATTAGAGATTATTTAGGAGATAAATAGGAATTCAAGATAGTAAGAGATAATTTATGAGAAGTGGGGGATAGTTAGTTTCTTAATAAAAAGGAGAGGAACAGGGGAGATAAGCCATGCTAAGGTGGCAACTCCATGGGCTTCTAAAGGCAATTTTGAATCCCCTCTAGAATTGTTTCGTTCGGGTAATGGAGCAAGGAGAGGCCATTTGACGTGTCATTTTTTACTTTAGTATATAACTAGTAGGGACTCATGCGATGCACGAGAAAATCTGAAAGATTTAATAATTTTATTTTTCATTTAATGTTGATTTATAAAAAATAATTATTTAATAATGTTTATTCTTTTTATTATTTTTAAATGAAATTTTGATTAATTTTAAATAAATAAAAAATAATTATAAAAGTTAACATTTTTATTAATTCCACTAATAATTAACAATTATATAGGAATGACAACAGGGTGGGTTCAGGGTAGGGCCCCCCATCCCTTTCCCTACCCCATAGTCAAGACACTTTACCCCATCCCCGCCTCGTCCCTAGTGTCACGCGGGTTCAAGGCAAGGTAATCACTCCTCAATGTCTGGCGAATTCCGGGGCAAGTCACCCCACTCCTCATCAAGGATAGAGAATCCTCAAATTTCCCTACCCTGTCCCCAATATTGGGCGGGTTCAAGTAGAGGTGTAAATTGGGTCGTGCTGAGTCGGCATGACACGACCCGCATGTGGCCCATAAAAAGTACGACTTGTGTCGTGCTGGCTACGAGGCATCTCGGGTCATGCCTCCCTCCTCTAGGATAATTTGGGGGGTCAGTTCGGCACAATCTACAACTTGAGCCCGCACGGACCCATGCCGTACTGTTGGTCGGGCTGGTCCATGGGCTAGGCCATGCTACACACCAAGCCAAGCTCAAGGCAAGGCACCCACTCTCCATCCAAGATTTTTAAAATTGGACCAGATAGGGAACCATTCTAGGGTCAAACGATCTAACTGTTTGGTCCGAATGGATGACCCGTTCTGACAAAAAAAATTAGAAAAACAAAAAAATGCCAAAAACTATTGTCCAAGTTACGGTTCGACTGCCCAGGTCAGCGGTTTTTAGGTGAAACGATGTCCGGTTCCCAATTTTTCTGGTCTAACCATCCGGTTTGGTCCAGTTTTGAAAACACAGTTCCCGTCAACCCAATTTCAATTTGATGATAGAAGTGATCAAAAGGATATATTAAGTATTAACCACATGGTAAATTTTTAAAAGTACACCAAATTGTCTTTAATATTCAAAAATGTAATTTTATGACAATTTTGGAAAACTTATTGTACTTGTGTAATTTTGAAAATTTATTCAAATTTAATTAAATTTTTATTAAATAATTTATTTTCTTTTTAAATGGTTTTGCTTACAGAATTATACTAATTTATCTTATAATTTTCAATATAAACTAACCAATAATTTCCTTTTTCCAATATTATACTAATTTATCTTAATAATTTGTGTAATTATTTGTTCAAATTATAGTTTTCCATTTCCCATATTCATTTATCTTTAATAATTTTCAATAATTTGCAATGAAAATTACATAATTTTTCAATGGTTTTCCAAAATCTATCAAATGCAATAAATTTTCCTAAAATTTCCAAAATATTCTAATAATTTTCAATAATTATTTAATGCATTTTAAATAAACTTTCAAATACTTTATATCTTTTAATTTCAAAAATGTTATTTTACGAAAATGTAGTTTTATGAAATTTTTTGAAAATTTATTACATTTGTGTAACTAAGGGGATTTATTGATTTTTTAAATTGTTATTAAATGTATTTTTTTATTTGGTAGTTTACTAACAAAATTACACTAATTATCTTTTATTTTTAATATAAATTAATTCATAATTTAATTTTATAACATTATAATATTTTGTTCCCCCATTTGTATTTGGTTATTAATTATAATAATAATAACAACAACTAAAATTTTATACTTTTTGATAATTGTTAAATATAATTCTCAATATTATAGAAATTAGTTAAAGAGTTTTCAATTTCTATAAAATGTTGTTAATGAGTTAATTAATAACAATATTTATTAACTTTTGGTAATTTACTAACCGTATTTATTAATTTTTGGTAATTAATAACACTACTTAATACTCATTGAATATGGGTGGGATTAAATATTAACCGTATTTAACTATTTATTGATTAATATGCATATTTTAAATGAGGGTGAGTGGATATAGATTGGGGGATGCATTTTAGGAATTGATTAGGAAGTGGGGCAACACAATACTTTCCTATTGCTTTGTTAAGCGAAATTTAAACAATAGAAATACATAAGAGTATATAATTGTTTTATATTTTAACTTTTTAAGGAATGGTGATGATCGGTTTTCTAGTATTTCATGTCGGCTTTGGTTTAATAAATATATTAATATTTTAATAATATTATTGTAATTTATGAAATTTAAAATTAATTTCTAAGTTTAAATCTTTTGAACAAACAAACTAAACTGAAAATAGACCTAAATTGATACAAACCGAGTTGGTGGGTTTTTGCTAATGGTCAATCGGTTTTGAGTGACAAACTGCGGACTTGACAAGATCGATTTGGTTGGTGAAACAACCTGCAACTGATATGAACCAATCATTGAACACTCCTAATTTCAACTAAATTTATGGTTTAATCTCTAATAAATAACAATAGTTTAATCTCCAATAATTATTAAAAATTTATAGCAAACGTACACAATCATTGAAAATAAGTTTATAATGAAAATATAATAGATATATAATAAAAGTACAATAATTACAAAAAGTATAATAAATACCACAAATATACTAAATTAGTTAATAAATAGTGTAATCTTAACTAATAGTTTAATCTCTAATAGGTATTAATCTATAAATTATAAAAAATATATAATTACTAAAAATAAATTTATAACAAAAATACAATAAATACGATAAGTTAAATTTCAAAAGTTAAATAATAGTTGTTTAATATTCAATAATTATTGATAATTTTCTATTAAATAAAAAAATAAAAATACATTTATAAACAATTATTAAAAGCATATTTATAAAAAATAAATAATTAATGAAAATAAAATAAATATTAATTATAGTATATATAAATGTATAATGAATACATACTATTATTGTAAAATTATTATTAATAAATATAATTTTGTTGATAGTTATTTTCTATAATTATTAATTGATATAAGTGAAATTAGTTATTTACATTATTATTTAGTTATTGATATAATATTGTTATTTAAATTATTAAAATATTAATTATTTATTGAATTTAATAATCCATAAAATTATAATTATACTATTTTTACATAATTGGTTATTAATTTTGTAAAATATTAAATTATTATTAATATGAATATTATGAATAATATTACAATTATTTTTCTACTTTTAATATTTTTTAAATTTATTACATAATTTTGTTATTTTAACTATTTAAATTTTGTCATGTTAAATGTTTTGTTATTTAAATATTTAAATAATATGTAAAATATTTAAAAATTTTCATTATTTGAATTTTGTTTATTTTAATGTTATTACGTAATATTAAATATTTTGTTATATTATTTGGCTATTTCAATGTTTTTTATTTAAGATTTTTAGTTATTGAAATAATTAAATAATATTTTATTTTTTAATGTTTAATTTTTCTTATTTGAATAACATTTAAATTGAATAATTCGTAAAATTATAATTTATATTTTTACTGCATAATTTCATAATGAATTTTGTAAAAAGTATTGAATTATTAATAATATGAATATTATTAAATCTATTAATTTTTTTGTGTTTTGAAAAAATAATTTAAATTTAGTATATAATTTCATTATAACATTTAAATAGTTTTGATTTTTTTTTAATTGAAACTTTCTTTAGATAGATATAGATAAAAAGTGGGGGAGAGGATAAATAGGAAGTAGAGATAGTTTAGGAGAGAATCACTCTACTAAATTAGAGATAAATAAGAGTTAGAGATAATTTAGGAGATAAATAGGAATTAGAGATAATTTATGAGAAAGTGGGGGATAGTGATGCCACTTGGCTAGACATTAGAAAATCAAATATCTCTTTCTTTATGTAGTGGTTGTTAGATATAATTTAGCCTATGTTGTTTTCTTATTGGCTTAATAGGCAACTATATGGAATTAAAAAAATAAAAAAATTCAAAAAAAAACAGAAAATTAGAATGGGAAAATCTAAAAGATTGAATAATTTTATTTACTATTAATTACTTGATAAATTAATAATAAAAAATTTGTTGTTAATTAACTAAAAGTATTCAAAGCTATTGTTAATATTTAAAATTTTAATAATTGTATTTTTCATTTAATGTTTATTTATAGAAAATAATTATTGTTAATTTAATATGAACAAATATTTTTTAATAAATTTAATTTTATTAATCATTTGTAGTAATATTAATAACTATTATTATTTTCATTATTTTTAAATCAAATTTTGATTGACTTTAAATAAAAATAATTACAAAAGCTAACATTTTTTAATTTCACTAATAATTAACAATTATATAAGAATGGCAATGGGGCGAGGCACCCCATTCCTGTCCCCACTCCATAGTTAAGACACTCTACCCCATTCCCACCCTATCCCCAATGTTAGGCGGGTTTAGGACAAGGCACCCACTCCTAGTTAGGAAGGGGAATCCTCGAATTTCTCCACCTCGTCTCCAGTATTCAATTTAATGACAAAAATGATTAAAAGGGTATACTGAGTATAAACCACATAGTAAATTTTTAAAAGTACACTAAATTGTCTTTAATTTTCAAAAATGTAATTTTATGAAAATTTTGGAAAATTTATTACACTTTTGTAATTTTAAAAATTTATTCAAATTTATTTTTAAATTGTTATTAAATAATTTCTTTTCTTTTTAAATGATTTACTTATAGAATTACACTAATTTATCTTATATTTTCTAATATAAAGTAATCAATAATTTCATTTTCCAATAGTAAACTAATTTATCTTAATAATTTTTGTAATTATTGGAAATTACAGTTTTCCCTTTCCCATACTCATTTATCTTTAATAATTTTCAATAATGTACAATGAAAGTTACATACTTTTTCAATAGTTTTCCAAAATCTATCAAATGTAATAAATTTTCCTAAAATTTCCAAAATACTCCAATAATTTTCAATTATTATTTAATACATTTTAATCCTAACATATTTATTAATAATACAACAAAAAACTAAGAAAATATTAGTTTCAAATTAAATGTTATAATTTGATATCCATTTAAATTTTATTTAAAAAATAAGATGATACTACAAAATTTTTGACAAAAAGAAAAAAATTACTAGTTTTAAGCTTAATTATTATTAATTTAAAATCCCCTAATTCATTGGGAATGTCACAAATTCTCCTTATTGGGCTTGGACATGTTTAGCTTTGTAGCCCAATTTTCAGGGTAAAATAGATTGGTAATATTACTAATATGTAGATATGCATATCATAAAATGTTAGGTGGACTCAAATTGAGTTGGGACGACAGCTTGGGCTACTCGATACCTTAATCCAAGCCCAACCCAAGTTTAGGTTAGGCTTGAGACTTTTGGCCCAAGCCTAGATTGAAGTCTGAAAACTCAAGCTGAACCTGTGCAAAAGCTCCTTTGCCTCAAATTCTTTTAACAAAGCCCAAAGCCCGTGCGTCACACGGGTCCCCGCTAGTGTGAATATATATATATATATATATATATATATATATATATATATTTGATATTCTATATATAATATAAGAATATACAATATATTATAATATATGTTTATATATTTATAAAATATAATATATTCAGTTTTGAGTTTTTGAATCCAACTTGATCTCATCGAATATTTAAATCAGTAAGTAAAGTTTGAATCAAACTCAAACTCAAACTCAAGCTTAATAGTATTTTAGTCAAACCGATCCAAGTTATATAGAAATTTGGCTCAACTTAGCTTGATTCATCCTCTACTAATAGTGGGTATGATCCTGCACCTTCCATGCTAAATGACTATCTCAACTACTAGATTATCGGCACACTCAAAGTATCCATATCACAAAAAATAAGGCCAATTTTAATAGATATATTGGAATATACTCTGAAATAATACATTGCAATAGACAAACTGGACATGAACCCAAAATGCATAAAAACTTATTGTTATAAATTAACCGCCCAGGCCCTATAATGCACAAGCTTTGCTAAGCTATAATTGAAGTAGAAGGGCTTTTCATGTTCAAATATGAAATACTAACTTTTATTAATATAAACACAAACTAATACTAATATATTAATTAAAGTATTGTTTTTATTTATAAAAAATAATATTAAATAAAATTGTAACATTAATGTCATTTATTTAATACATCTAAGAATCAAGTATTAATACTATTTATTAATTAATATATCATATTAATTGATTTTCATTTATATGATTTATTATTAATTAATTATAAGTTTAAATTAATCTTAGATCTTTGTTTTTGGTACAAACTCTTAGAAATGTCCTAACGTGCAGGATATTAGGGAGAGGTGTTGAAAAGGAGGAGAGATTTAAGTAGAAATTTTCAAGGATAAATTAAAATGATAGTGAAGTGATTATTGCTCAGTGGAACACTAATTGCAAAAGAAAGTTTAAATTTATGGCTTGTTGGTTTTATGGATTTTGAACGGAAGAAATTGGTCAATGGGATTTTGGTTCCCATCAACCAAGATATTCATGTTCATTTTTCATATTTATGTGGTGTTCATGGAAAATTTATTTTCCTTAGTGGGTATCCCTTACCTAGATAAGTGATACTCTTTCCTAGGCGGCGGGTAAGTCACTTTCTCATTTGGAGAAAAGGTTGTCAACTTTTGGATGGGACAAAATTGACCCTTTTAATAATGGTTTTTTATGACTAAAATGGCCATTGTCTTATTTACCTGGAAAATAAAAAAACAAATAAATACAATTTCCTGGATATGTAAATATTTCTTATTAGGAAATACTTACCTGAGTAACTAACTTCCCCAAAATCAAATAAGGCCTTAGGTAATTACTCTAGAATGATGGGCAAAGAATGCCCACATGGTCAAATGGAGACCTGTTGCATTAGCCTCTTAATAAAAAGATAATTGAATTGATTGTGGGTGAGTTTAGATACACTACAAGAAAAATGGGTTAGGCCGGCTTAGGTCCTATATGACTGCCACTTTTGGTCTTAGTAATGGGTTAGGCCGACGGACTTAGACGGTTAGACCGCCGACTTTAGTCTTGTTAATGGCTAAGCTAGCAAACAGTGACCGCCGCCTTAGGTCCCATTTAACCACTAAACCAGTGGATATGACTGCCGGCATAGACCTATTTTTTCAAATATATATATATATATATATATATATATATATATATATATATAGGCATCATGCTTAATTTTAGCATTTTTGGAACCTGAATATTTTTATTGATTTAACATTTTAATACCTGCTTGATACAAATCATGTAACAATTGATACATGAAACTTAGACAACTTACATAAAAAATGCAATTTAAAATGAAATTTATTAATTTAAACATTAGTTATTAAGATATCCAAAAAAGTGTTCAAGTACAATATCCAATTGACATGTAAATAGTACAAGAACTTTAAAAAAATTGAGTTTTCTAATAATATAGCACATCTTCCAATGCAAATCCACTTAGCAGTTTTTGAGAAGTTGTCGTTAAAGCCTACAACCCACCACCACCATTCTAACAAGTGGTACTCTCATTTTCTAGAAAGCTAGACACGTGGCAATTTCTGAGTCATTCCTGTTAAAACACACAACCCACTATCAGGCTACAGTTCCCCACCATTCAGACACATAGCCTTCTCATTTTTCTAGAAAGCTAGACACGTGGCATTTTCTGAGAAGTTGTTGCTAAAGCCTACAACCCATTACCACCGTTTTCAATATTCTAATAATTATTGAAAAGTTTTTTTTTGAAATTTTAATAATTATTAAAAATATTAATAAATATAAATTTAACAGTATTGATTTCATAATGTAAATTTAACATTACTGATTCCCCATAATTAGTACGGGTCATTCACTAGTAGATGCTTAATTTGAACATTTCTTTTGCAAGCAAAGAAGAAAATGCCTCTAAAATTAGGGGCTGTCAATGGGTGAGGTCTGGGTCCGGACAGGGTGCCCTTGTGTCCCAATCTTCAAAACGATGGAGAATCATCCTGATTATTAATCAGGCCTGACCCGAGAGACCCATTATCACTTACATTTATATTTATTTATACAAATAACAGCTAAAATTTTGATATATGAAAAAGTGCAAGTATTTTTAATTAAAATTATCTTATATATTATCTATCAAATTTACATTTTAGATATAAATAATCAATTTAATATAGGAGAGAACCAGAATCGACCCAATAATTAATCGGGGCAAAATCACATAAACAAAATTAATATAGTTGTTGAATTTGGTTCGACCAATTGGTTAAACCGACCCATTGACAGCCCTATTTTCTAAAATAAGCATATGGGCGGCTTTGGATGTATCCTCTTGTTAGGTCGAATCTCTAATGGCATGAGATTTGGGATGACGCATGCATATCTTCTTTTAGGATCACAAAACAAGACTTTAATACAGGCAGGGACAAGGTCAATAAAGAAGTCGAGTTAAAAACAATTCATTCTCAGTAGGGATGGAATTGGAACCCTTAGAGGGGATTTGGTAGTCATAGTTTATTCATTCTTGGAATGATGCGATTCCACTATGCTTGGGTTCATTATTTCCTAGCCAGGCTGTTTGTTAGTACTCTCAAACTTTCTTATCAAAAGAAGACAATGAGAAGTAAAAGGGCTCAATCTTAGCAATACAAGTTTTCACTTTAGATTCAAAGTCCCCACATGGCCAACTAAAATAAGTATAATAGTAAAATGATCTTTGATCTCCAATTATAAAATTTTCTTACATTTCTATTTATTAGGGCTATCAATGGTATTTGAAAATCTGATTTTGAATTTGAGATTTGGTATAATCGAATCAAATATGGTGAGATTGGTCAAAGAGCTCTTATTGGGAAGGAGCCTCTTAGGTCTATGCAAGAGAGGTAAATGTATTTGGTTTTATATTCCTACAGTTGTGCTTGGGAGGGGTGCTTATGGTTTGGTTAACTGAACCGTGTGCTGATTTTTGAAACCAAATTGGGGTTACCGGTAACCAAAACCAAACCGAAGCCGATCGGTTAATTAGTTGATCGGTTTGGTTTGTTGGTTTTTTATTATTTACAATATATATATATATATATAATATATAATATACATAAAATATATAAATATATGTATACCGGTCGGTTTGGTTAACCGAAACTGAACCGGCATGTGTGAGTTTTTTCGGTCGGTTCGATTTTTCAATTTTTCTTGCTCACCCCTAGTACTTGGAAATGTGTGGGTTGAAAGAAATAGAAGACAATTTCAGTAAACTGAAGCTAGATGAACTTATCTCTATTCAAGGTTCAAAGTAGTGAGGATCATCTAAATGATGAATATGGAGAGTTTGGATGTTGTAGTACTTTCAAATGTTAATGCCCATATCCTAACAATCTAAGGGTGTGTTTGGTTCATGGATAGGACCAGAATCGGAATCAGAATCACTTATTCCTGTCACCTTTTGGTTTAATCAGGAATCAGAATTGGATTCTGATTGTTGCTGTTTGGTTCAGTTAGAAGTTGGAATCAGAATGAGCCAAAATTTTCAATTCTGCCCTTGTTAAAAGAACCTCAAAAACAGCTCACTTATTATAAATTTTCAATATATAAACACAATGGCAACCTACTAACAAGTGCATATGGAGAAAATATGAAAAATGAAAAGAAAACACGTAAACAAACAAAAATCACAAAAAAAAATCATTCTCCATCATAAAAAAATGAAAAAAAAACACATAAACAAACAAAAATCACAAAAAAAAATCATTCTCTACCATAAGGAAATGAAAAGAAAAACACATAAACAAACAAAAATCTCTCATACTAGTGAAAATATTACAGGAATCATCATATATATCCATGTACATAAACACATTGGCAACCTTTGATGGTATTACCTCTTACAGACCATTGAGATTTGATGTCACTCAATTCAGAAAACAGATTAATGTTTTTGTTACTAGAAAAGCAACCAACATTATTCAAAACACATTGTATGACTGTAAAGTAGAATGCTTCTCTACCTGAGAAGAGAGCTCATTTTCCATTTAGTGGGTCTTCTCTAGTCTGCACTCTTAAGTCTTAACCATCGGAGTTACTGTATTATGTATGGTTCAAAGTGTTATATATTTACTTTACAGGTGAGGGGCTGAAATCATAAAACATAGTCTTCCATGGTTCATCTATCCTAAATTGGACCCTTCAGCTTGAATATTGTTGGCTAGCACTTTCGGCTCTTTGCCTCTTTTTGGTTGGGCTTGAATTTGAGTAATTTCAGATTTTTCAAAATTCATTAAGCTCATCTGAAATCCAACATACTAAATTGGACCTTTACACTGCCTTTGGTTTGACAGGAAATAGAAGAAAAGGGAATCATAAAATACTTTTCCCCAACAACTTTGTGTTTCTCTCTTATGTTCTATATCAAACCAAACATAGACTTAGGTTGAACACCAAAGCTGGTCATCTTGGATCTTTAGGTTAGCTAGGAATAACACCTAAACCAAGATGGGAAAACATTGTGGAGAATTTACCTTCACCTATTGGTGTTTTCCCCACCTTTACTAAGTTGATTATCAAAGGCTAATCTGACTATCCCCAAAGAAGCCCAACCAAATATTGCACTAATTATTAAAGCCAATTTATTTCTTCAATGCTTTGAGCTGGTTGGTCCTTGTTTGGATCCTCATAATTTTTCTCATATTCAACTAGTTCATTTCTTAAGTTCTTTAAGCTCAGTCTGGAAGGAGTACAAATGCAAATTTGTAGAGTGCAAATACATACAAAATAATACAAAATACAAGGTTTTACACTCTACAAATTTGCATTTGTGCTCCTTCCAAACTGAGTCTTAGAAATCAATGATGCTTTTTTATCTTCAGAATGGTGATCCTCTTCAAGGTGGATAAGACAGATGATGAACCATAACATGTTAAAATTATGATGATGTTGAAAAAGAAACAAATAGTCATGGACTGAAAGATGTCTTTGTTGGGTTAGCAACTAAAATTTGAGTAAAGAGCTACTTGCAATCTGTTGAGCCACATGTGGTTGAGTATGAAGTACTGAACCCCCATTATTCTCTGTTAAGCATATTGTAGAAGATCAATTTGCTGGTAGAATCAATTATGGATTCAAATATACATATCTTAAGGGTAATAACTGCAATGTGTTCTACAAAAGAATTCACACTAATGGTATTCTAGATATTTCTAGGATCATCAGGATCCTCAAATGGATATTCTCCAACCAACATGACATAAAGTGTCACACCATAGGACCAAACATCCACAATTTGCAATTGAAAAAATGCCAAAAAATCCATGAATGTTATAGATAAACAACCTAGATCAATGATATACAATCCATAACATGCATCTCTTTGATCGTTGAAATCATCTTTGAGTTTTGTCATGGAAAACTCATTCCTGAGGCTGTAATAAAAGATAGTTGTAAAAGAATGGATTGCACCTGGTCTCTACAATCCATAATATCCAAGTGTCAAGCTTCCATGCCATTTCATCACCATCTTCATATAAGCCCTACCCCAACTATATAGGGTTGGCTACAAAAATCCTGTTTCATAATCTTCCAGGCCATTTAAAATATTAAAATCCATACTACAATCTGAAATGCTTTTTGATATCATGTCTTTATTGAAAAAAATAAAGTTATGAATTTTTTGGTTATGTGAATATTGAACACATGGTCATAAAATCTGAAATGCTCCCCGACCCCCAATAAAAGAAAAGAAAAGAAAAGAAAAGGTCTCTCTAACTGGTTTGCAAAAATATCAGTGAAATGACAATGGATGAGATGGTTTTGATGAAATGTAATTGCACTTTTGGACCATCACCCCAGTATTGTTCATATTTAAATGGTCAGAACTAGTATCCTCTGTACCATGCACCAACATAAAGAAATATCAAAATCCTAGCAAACTTCCTCTTTTTCTTTCACTTGTTAAAGGGAAAGTTAAATACCTTGCCATCATATTCCTTTCTTGATAGAACTTTTGGAGCAATGTATGTCGGTGCTCTTATTGTTGATTTCGGTTGTGAGTGCAGTAAAGCTAATTGCAATGTATGGAGAGAAGAGAAGAAAAAGTTGAATAGTCAAAGTTCTTATTCATGATACCGAACACAAATCCAGAACTCGAAAATTACAAACCTTAGAATAACCGAAGTCACATATTTTAAGATGTGGTGTAAAACAAACCGAAATATAGGAGGAGGATGGGAAGAAGGATGGTCGACGACCATTTTACCTCGCCGGAGATGTGATTGGTGGCAATGGCGGCAACGACAAGTGGAGGCTGAAGGACAGGAGTTCCTTACACAGCAACTTTCATTGATTAGGGGTTGGAACGAAGGTTTTTTTTTTGTCCCCAAAAAAAAACCTCAAAAACCGGAATGGGAATTGCATTCCGTGGGGGGGAGTCGGGAATCACCATTCCCCCGTATAGAGGAATCCCATTCCGCCTGGACCCATTCCAGTCAACCAAACACTGGGAATTCTGATTTCAGGCTCCTATTTCCTCGAATCAAACACACCCTAAATTTTAAATATTCAAATCAAAGTTCAAAATTTTGATATGGTATATAAGCATATTGATAGTCCTTGGAAACTCCAAATAAAAAATATTTCGGAATTTGACCACTTTCAGGGGGATAGTGATGCCTAGAACGACCCCTTTAAAACAAAATTGGAAAAAAACTAAAAAAAATATTATTAAGTATTGAAATTTGACCCATATTGTTCATATTGGATGTGTCCATACTTTAAATTATGTTTCAAACTGAAAAAGAAAATAAGAAAAAGTATCGTGTGTATGTGCGATACTTTGAACTAAATGATTGGACCAACCATCTATATATTTGGTTTGAAGGACAAGGCAGCTGGGAAAAGGAAAGGAAAGATAAAAAACCTATACAAAGTTTATAAAAATTTCCATGCAATTTCCTTCAATCAAACATAGCCTAAGACTACCTCTCCCTACGTCCCTTGTACACCCAATCACAAATACCGATCTTTTCCTTTTAATGAATAGAGGAATTATATTGCAGTAATCTTTTCCTTTTTTTTTTATTCTTTAGTGGTATTCACTTAGACTATGTTTGGTTTTGCTAATACATGAATTTTAATCCATTTAAAGTTAAAATTTTTAGTTTTAACCAATTTAGAATATGAATTTTGAGCTCATTAAAAAATAATTCTAATGATTTTCACAAATCTAAGCTTAAAAATAGGAGTATAATCAAGCAGCCGAACTTTGTCATGTTTTGAATGTATGTATATTAATTAACCCTAGCTCACAAATTTTTCAGCCCAACTTTTATTGGTGTAACTTGAGTTCGAATAACCAATTCAATCTACCTTAAGGTTGTATTTGGAAAAAATGCAAATATGTAAATCGTAAAATGGTTAACTTAAATTATAAAATTGAATTAGTTTTGCATTGACAAATTTATCTTTTTATTAAACAGATTTTTAACTATAATGAATGCAAACACGAATTCTAATAAAATATATGTTTTTCTTTATCAAAAGCCAATACAAATTTATTTCTTTTTTATTGATATATTTTTACATCTTATTATTAATATAAACATACATTGATCTATCATTTATCAATACAAAAATATAATGTTACCAAACACAAATAAAAATGAACCAGAGTTCAAATTTATCTTAAACCAGAATTTACACTACATTTTGCATCGTTTTCAAACGCATCCTAATGTTAAAACTCAAATCGAACCTAAGGAAATTCTAGCCCAGATTTTGATTACAGTCATTCTTAAAGTAGAATTAAGAAATTATCATAACTAATCTTCTTATAACAGCTGTAATGCCAGAAGAATTCTCTTTTTTTCCTTTTAATAAATTTTTGCTTTACAGCCTAATTTCTCTATCTCTTGTTTGATTGATAAAATCTGTGAACCGTTCGACTTTGAATAATCTCAATAAAAAGATAAATAGATAGACACAGAGCGTGGTTGGTGACCGTAGCCACATGACTTTTTTGGTTGTTTGAATGATATTTCCACCACCTGGCCTTTACTTTCAAAATCTGTGTGCCTACCAACCCAGAGTCCCAGACCCAAATAATGGGAGAGAGACAGACAGCCAGACCCAGAACAAACACATGGAGATGTGGCGAAAATCAAAGCCTTAGTTAATGAGCAGCAACTGATCACGGAGATGAAAGATGATGTGCGGTATAGATTTCTATCACTTTATGCCAGCAGCCTCAGAAGCCTCCCACCTTCGATTCAATTCAGAAATATCATTACTTTTAAATCCCAAGACACTTTTGTCTTTTTGCCTATAAATGAGCTCCCTCTCTCCTGTGTCTGGCACAATCTCAAACCATGGCTAGAGCTTCAACCGGTTCTTCCTCTTCTGCTCTGGTCTCTAAACTTCTGATATCGTCTCTACTGTTGGGTTGCTATTGTTTGGTGTCTGAGGCACAGACCACTCCTCCCTTGGTGAAGGGACTGTCATGGACCTTCTACAAAACTAGCTGCCCCAAGCTGGAGAACATTATCAGGAACAGACTCAAGAAGGTCTTCAAGAAAGACATCGGCCAAGCTGCAGGCTTGCTTCGTCTTCACTTCCATGACTGTTTTGTTCAGGTAAATACGCTGAATTGCTGATTTGAAAAGCTGTTTTGTGTCTTCATGTGAACCCAAATCAATGCTCGATCGTTTTTAATTTGCTGGCTCATTTCTTTTCCCTTTCTGGTTGCTCCATCCATATCACATGCGGATGCGGTTAGGGGGTACTATACTAACCTGCGCAGGTGGAGCTTTCGATCTTTCCAAAGGGGACCCAGATGGGGAGATTGCTGAATCTACTTACATATTTTACTATTTTAGTAGAATCCATAGTTTCATTCCCTTTTACTTCTCATTCATTCATTGCATGCTAACGTGCGCCGCTGATTTCTTCTTTTTTCTTGGCGCTTCATGCTTCAAAGGAATTTGGTTGGTGGTTCAGTACTGATCTTATACTCTGCTTCTTTAGTTTCTACAGAGGGAAAAAACAAACTCTGTTTCTTTAGTTGATAACTTGATATTAATTCCAAGTTGAAAAAAGACCAAGGATTTTATGATCAGAAAAACTCAAAAAAGTGTTGGTCCCATTTTGGTACTGTATTAAACCTGGATGAAACTAGCAAAGGTATTATCTTTAGAAAAGCTAAAGAGTCATCTTGAGGGGTATGCGTAGTGCGCACCACTGGCCTTCATTATTATGGCATATTCATTCATTCGTTCTTCTACTACTATATAACGTAGGGATGTGATGGGTCGGTTTTGCTGGATGGATCAGCCAGTGGCCCTAGCGAGAAGGACGCGCCACCCAACTTGAGCCTACGCGCTGAGGCATTCCGTATCATCAACGACCTCCGTGCCCGCGTCCACAAGGAGTGCGGACGCGTCGTCTCCTGTGCCGATATTACTGCCATTGCTGCTCGTGACTCCGTTTTCCTCGTACCCTCTCTCTCTCTTTCTCTCTCTCTCTCCGCGCGCTTTTCTCTTCAATCTCTGATCTGGGGTTTCTTTTAAATGCTGTGAATTGCAGTCTGGAGGTCCCAATTACAGAGTTCCACTGGGAAGGCGTGATGGGCTCAGCTTTGCCACCAGGGAGGCTACTCTAGCTAACCTTCCAGCTCCATCTAGCAACACCAGCGCCCTTCTGACCTCATTAGCCACCAAGAACCTTGATGCCACCGATGTCGTGGCTCTTTCCGGCGGCCACACCATCGGCATTGGCCACTGCACCTCCTTCACCTCTCGCCTCTACCCTTCTCAGGACTCCACCATGAACAAGTACTTCGCCAGTCAACTCAAGCTCACTTGCCCCACGGCGACGACCGACAACACCACCAACTTGGACATCCGGACACCTAACGTGTTCGATAACAAGTACTATGTCGATCTCATGAACCGGCAAGGGCTATTCACGTCGGACCAGGATCTGTACACCGACAAGAGGACCCGGCCGATTGTTACCAGCTTTGCGGTGAACCAGACGCTGTTCTTTGAGAAGTTTGTGTACTCTATGCTTAAGATGGGTCAGTTGAGTGTTTTGACGGGGACTCAAGGCGAGATCCGTGCAAACTGCTCGGCTCCCAACTCTGCTACCACATACCTGTCATCCATCGCCGACGAGGAAGAAGGGACAAGCGCAGCGTTCTAAGGATGTTGATGTTGTATAATGTGAGCAAAGTGCATAGAAGTGTTGTGTTGCGTTGTGTGTGGTTTGTGTATGAATGAATGAATGGTTACTCCTCTCTTTATGTTTCACTTTAAGCACTGTTGGTAACGGTGTTTTAAACCAGGTAACTCGGAAACGAGTCGTAATTCAACTAGTTTAAGCAACAGCAAGTAACATATGAAGAGCGTTTTGAATTTGGGATGAACAACACCAGGGCTGGGTATGGCCTACGGTGGGCCTCCGTTGACTTAATTTTGGGCATACTTAGGACTTAGCCCAACTCCTTTAGTCATGCCCACTCTAAGCACTGAATGAGTGAGCCCAATACCATCCCAACTATTCGTACAGCCATGAAACTTTTAGGCTATGTTTGGTTTAAAGGAAAAAGTAGGGAAAGGAATTTGTAAAGGTTTCCTTACCTGATATTCATATTTTCAACTCTAGTACTATTGGATTTGACACATAAATAGAGGCACGTGTATATATTTCTTGATAGAGCCCATCCCATGCAGCCCATTTACAACACAAAGCGAGTCCCAACACATAATCCAGGGTTGTCCAGTTCAGTAAAAGTTCAAGGGAAGAAGTGAAATGGGTTAAAGATTGTCTGAAGATATTCGAGATCATGGTTGTCTGGACTGATGGTCGGATCGGAAAAACCGGAAACCGGTCAGGTGACTGGTTCCATTTTATTCCAGAATAGTTATTTTGTCAAAAATTGTTGATTTGGTCAGTAAATTATTGATTTAGGCAGTCGAATCATTCAAATCGTTTAAATCATTTAATGGTTTTAGTCATTTTTTATTTTTTAAATTTTTTAATTATTGTCAGAACAGACCATCGTTCAATTTGAACAGTTGGACCATTTGACCCAAGAATCAGATCCCTGACCGGTTCGTTATCCGGTTCGATTTTAGAAACTTTGTTGGAGATCAAAATTAGTTAATGGTTAAGAAAACAAGACATGCAAGGTTCAGTGACTTCAGTCGTTCCGAGCTTAGAGGCAAGGGTCATAGATTCTCCCTCTTTGCCTGGTATAAACAAGGCCCAAAAGACCCATTTCAAGTTAAGGCCACTGTTTAACCCTTGGAGAATTACACTTTGTGTATTTAGGAATCCAGGATTGCAAAGGATCTCATCGAATTTGGATAGGTATATGTTAGATACGATCCAATAAGAATGGAAAATTCAAATTCAATTTGTTTATATATCCAGATATCTGATTTGAATCAATGAATCTGATTCAATTCAAAGCTCAATAAATCCATATAAAATTAGCATAAATCTCAATACAATTTAAGCCTGTTACCAAATACTAAAAAAAATTAAAAAGAAATGGGTATTTTATATATGTATGTATATACAAATTACATCGGATCAGATCCTAGTGGATTGGATCAAGCAACACCCCAATCGAATTAAATCCAACCCATTTGCAGCCCTGTAGTCTTTTGGACCATGGAGACTCCAAACTCTCGTAGAAATAGATTATAAAAATCAGAGTTTTGAAAAAAAGGAATAATGCTTCTTTTATCATCTCCACCCATATGATAGTAAGATAGTTGAGGCATGTATTTCCATTTGGGCATCCATATGCTGATCATTCCAATCATATGTGTGTATGCATACTTTTATATATATTAATTAGAAAAGGAGCATCAAAACATTGTATATTATTTCTAGGGCCTTGGTTAGGGTTTGGGTTGATTTGATTAAAATCTTGACAAAATCCTATCCCTAACCCGTCCATGTTGCACCCCTACAACTGGCTACTTTTAGGCTAAAGCCAACCCTCCTTGATCCATATATTGTTTTTGTAAAGCATATGAACTTATGCATTATGTGTTGATTTAATAATATTTGAACCTCATGTGAAGGATATTTGATAGCTTATGTGTCTTCTATACGTTTCAATTAAATAGTTGGAAAATTTGATGTTTATTCATGTTATTTTACTTATTTATGGTTTAAATTTAATAGAAAATTAGATGCGGGTTCTAGACCCAATCTGCCCTACCCTCAGATGTGGGAAAAATAACATGGGGGAGGGTTTTGCATTTTCATATGTGAAGAGAAGTTGGATTCTGAAAATCTAACCCATTGAGGATTTTGAAAAAATGTATCAATTGGGAGGTTTGGAGAAGTGGGGAGGATCTAGAATTTACAGGGCCCTCCCTAACTCGCCCCGTTGCCATCCCCACCTCTGACTTATAAGTCTTACTCTACCTACTAGCACAGACTCCAGATCTCCTGCCCACGAGAACTCTACCCATGTCTACCCACAACACACTACCCCTGTGAATTGAGAACATCTCCCCAGCATAATTTCATGTAGGAGGATGAGATATTTTCCATGTGTGGCTGTGATATTGTGTGGGTAAACATGGGCAAAATTTGTATGGACAGGAGATCTGGACTCACTAGCACATTGCCCGGCCCAGCTCATGGGAAATGAGCTTCAACTAAAATCTAGTATTCTAACATATTTAATGATTACAGAGTAAGGATGTTTTTTCAACTACTGGTGTAACTCTTCTAGCCTAAAAGATTTTCCCTTCCTCTTATCACAAGGTACCAATTAGCAAAGATTTGTTGGTTTCCATTTATAAATATTGAAGGCTTTGCGATGGGGAATGATAATTAATTTATAAGTGGGTCTGTGTGATTTGCTGGTCCAATTAATTTGTAATTGGACCCGATTAGATGTAGAGCTGTCAAAGGATCAGATAGAACTGAACCGAACGAAACTGATTATATTGATATTGGATCTGACTATCTGAGTATTGCGTCCAGATTAAAATGGGTCAGGACTGTTGTTTTGCTGTTCTGTATTCGAATCAATTAATCCGAACTGATTATCTCATGGGTTTGGTTTCTACCAGGTAAATTTCAAAGACGTACAGTATGTAAGATGATTCCAGTTAAAAAATATTTATCTTATCAACAGGTAAACTGGTTCACTATTTACTGTCTTTTTCTATTAAGGTCAATTTATCAAAATGAAGTTTCAAATTGTTATATTAGAGGTAATTATAGATGTCAAGTATAATCAGATATAATTGGGCCATAGCTAATTAGCCCAATTAATAGTTTGATTTCGAATCTGGTTTTATAGAATCGATAGGGTCTGGTCTATATATATGTCTTAGCAGGGACCCGTGTAATAATACACTTAAGGAAAAATGAAATAATGGAAATTATAATTATTATAAGGAAGAAATGCAATGATATATATGGAAAGAGAGAGAGAAATAAAAAAAATTCCACGGATCTTAAGAAAAGAAAATCTAACCCACTAGAAGTATTCCGTGATTTCTCACATTCATAACTTCCTGAGAATGTAATCCTACCAGGCTTCCAATGTTACAGAAAAGTGCTAGATTAATGAATTCTAAGCAGACATAGCATCCAAAGTTAAATAACAATCTATGCCCATCTTCGAATTGAAACGATGAGCCAATGCTTACAAGTCATCAATAACACGAGATGGTTGTAACTTGTAAGTTTCGTTTTCAGTTCATACCACTCAAAGTAAGTTGGTTAATATCGCTTTTTAAGTCATCTTTGGGAGAGCTTAAAAATAACTGTTTATTCAAAATAAGTGTTTATTTGGGTCATTAAACACTTACTGGTATTTGGAAAATAATCCCAAAATAAGTGCTTATTTTATAAATAAGGGCTTATTTTTTAAACTCAAATTTCTAGCTTTTTTTAAGTGCTTATACAATAAACACTTATTCAAAATTTTTCTTCCAAAATTATCCCTAATTGAATTTTAAAATACCATTTATAAAATTATCCCTAATTGAATTTTATAAAAGTACTTTTATGAAAGCACTTTTACAAAATCACTTTAATAAAAGTACTTTTACGCAAGCACTTTTACAAAGGTACTTTTATAAAAGTAGTTTTGTAAAATTGCTTTCAAAAAAGTACTTTCATAAGGGTACTTTCTTAAAAATGTTTTCATAAAAGTACTTTATAAAAATGCTTTCATAAAAGTACTTTCATGAAAGTGTTTTTATAAAAGTAATTTAATAAAAGTGCTTTCAAAGTGTATATTTTGAAAATTTGAAAAAAAATTAAGGACAAAATAGTCACAAATGCTTGTTTAAGAGCTTATTAGAGAAATAGACTACCAAAAGCCCAATATAAAATAAATAAGCACTTGAAAAAGTTGGGTGCCAAATGCAAATAAATGCTTATTTGAATAAGCACTTGTTTTTAAGAACTTATTCAATAAGCACATATTTTTAACTTAAGCACTCCCAAACATGGCCTTAGAATGCTTCATTCATCGGTAAGAGATGGCCTTAAAGAATCCCTGACGTGCTAGGCATTTTGGGTTATCATTTTATCATTCTATTATTATGATGCATATTCTATATTCTTATCCTATAATCGTAATCCTTATAATGTAACCATTTACATCCATAAACACAACTTTATGGGTCCCAGTCACCTAAGAACCCACACATTCCTTTAGGCTGTGTTCGGTTGCAATGCAAATAAATTTGCACTGATGCAAAATCATGGCAGTGCAAATGATTTGAGTGTAAATTCTAACCTATTTTTATTTCAAATTTTATCTTATTTTGTTTTGTTGCAGTACAAATGAAGTAAATTAAAACATGAAGCAAAATAAAGTAAAATCCAAAACAAAATTTAACAAGAATTTGCATTTTTTACATTTGCACTCCCTTGCATTTGTACTAATGCAAATAAATTTGCACTGGAACCAACAAATGTGCATGTGCTTTTGCATGTATCAATTTTAGATGGTGATGATGATAATGATGATAATGATGATGATGATGATGATGATGATAATGTGCACAAATTGTTCTAATTTTCCTATGAGTTGCATCAGGTTGACATTAAGGCTTTTAACAACTCTCATGATCATGGATTATGATTTGTCCTTTTTCTTGTTAGATAGAATAAAATGGTGAAAAAAAATTTATGTAGCAAACCCCATATAGTTGGGACAAGGCTCTAATGATGATGACAATTTTTATTTAATATAATGAATATATAATACTAGAGATGTGCCAAAATGTTTTCTACAAAATATGTCAAAAAGAAATGATAACAGAAAATCATATAACCAATAAACTAGCATCATAAAAATTGAAACTGATCAGGTGGGCTTTCATCAAAATTTGTGAGGGTTTTGATTGGTCAAAGTCTTTCCACTGTCATGTCTTTTTGGCATCATAGATTTTTCCTACAAAATTAAGCTTTTTTCTATAACTCTTTTGTATTTTTATCCTTTTTTTTATTATTTATTTATGTCATGGGTTGACCCGTTTGATCATAATGGTTGAATTGTTTACCTGCCACCTAGACTAAACAATAGTTTCATTTTTGTTTTAGTTTTGAAAAGCATGGGAATTATATTATTAAAATTATTAGATATAGATATAATTAATAGAATTTACTAATGACAAAAAAAAAACATTATGATGGTGCGCGATCTGGTCACTCCTAGCTGGCAATGGCTGAGCTCCAAGCTGGCGACGGATGAGACACCTATGAGGAAGAAGATGAAGGATCCTAGGGGATTCACTCGGCGGGAACACTCTGACGATCAAGTTAGTAACTCAGACTGTGAGCTGAGAGAGAGAGAGAGAGAGAGAAATCAAAGAGCTAAGAGTGATGATCACGCGATCCCCTCGCCCCTGGGGGTCGGGGTCCGTATATACTGGTCTTCTGACATGTTAGGTGCAACAACCCTCGAATCTCTGCTGCGGCGATCTTCTGTCAAATAACGGCTTGGCGTGGCTGGCCTTTATCTGTCAGAGCTGTGCTGGCGGGCAAAGGTAATCGCTGCAGAGTACGGTCCTGCCAGACGCCGCCAGGCGAGAGACGTGGGTGCAGTCTGGAAGGTACAGTTGTCAGGTAGTGAATCTCCCATGATATGCCGAGCTGCTCTGTTGCAAGCTACCTTACACCGAGCTACTGGTGATGTGCTGAGGTGCCTCTTCGAGGCGGGTCTTTGAGAGCCTAGGTTTAGGCGAGAGCGAACTAATCCTAGTTAGGGGGATGATGAGCCTAACCCGAGGTGTCTTCAGCTCGGGGTGCTCCCTACTTGGGAGTCTTAGCTCTGGGTGTCGGTGTATCATCTTGCAGCGAGCTGCCTACTTCAGGCGAGCTGTCAGGCTGAGTTGTACCAAGCTCGTTATGCTGAGTTGTCACTTATGTCGGGTCATGTCCACGTGTCCCCTTATTATGAGGTCGGGCCAAATCGCCCTCCATCAATTGCCCCCGCTCCCTAGGCCAGGGGTCCTGACCTGGTGTTGGGAGTTCATGACATGACGGGTGGATTTGGCTCGAAGTCCAGGTCGCCTAGTCAGATAGTTCGCTGGAAAGGACCAGTTCGTTGCTTGGCTCAATCAAGGATAACCCGGGTTGCATACAGTTCATGCATGGACGTCACGCGATCTATAGACTCCATGGACGCCAAAAAACGTGCTAAATTGATTTCACCTTGAGGGGCGCGTAGCCAGTTTTCTTGAGAGCCGTTGGATCGCTCTGATCCTGACCGTTGATTCTCGGATATAGCGGCTATAAATAGGGGGACTCCAGTCATTTTCTTCGCCATAAGTTCACTAGCGTTCACTCTGAGGTCGCACCTAAACTCCTCAGCTCGGGTTCTCCAGCTTGTCAGCTTCCTAGTTCGGTTGTTTTCCCTTGGAAAGTTTCCCCAGCTCCTCTCTTTAGTTCGTTTCAGTTAGTGGTTATGTCAGACCATAGCTTTGATAGTCTTCTAGATGAGCCCGAGGTGGGTACCTTGGCTCAAGTAGGTATCTCTGAGGCACAGCCAACCTATGAGGCGCGGGAGGCCTCGGATAACCCAGCGTCTTCCTCTCATTGAGTTCGGGTATCAGACAAGTTCGGTCCCTCAACTATGACCATAGAGAGACTTAGGGCCTTGATACGTCAGTATAATCTTCCGAGGGAGTATACCTATAATCTTCCCGCGGGTAACTTCCCTTGGGAACACGGTCACGATGTGATCGTGATTTCGGAAAACAGCTCGTGGCTGGACTCCGTCTTCCTCTGCACCCTCTGATCATAGAGGCCTTAAAGTTTTTTAACGTCACCATAGACCAACTTCACCCGAACTCCATCCGTAACGTGGTCGGGACAATTTCTCTCTGCTTCGATTACGCCCTGCCCCTTGATCTTACATTTTTTCCTCTATCTTATCCATAAAGAAGAATGCATTTAGCGTTCTCCCCGAGCATAGGCAGGCCTACTACTTGTCCCCTCGCCCAGGCTATAAGTTGCTAAACAAGCTTCACAGTAAAATCCTGGCCTAGAAACAAGATTATTTCGTAGTCCTTAATTCCGCGGGGTGGCCCTTTCCTACTCATTGGAGGGTGGCTACTCAGGACGCCGGTATTAGGCTAGACTTGAAAACAAGAGAGATGCTCTAATCTTGGGCGGAGCTCGGGTTCGACTACAAGCACTATATCACCGAGGATAAGCTCATAGAAGCCAACTTGAGCCCTGGTAGGTCATTTTGGTGTAGAGTTAGTATCTTAATAGCTGTCATCTCTTTTTGATAGCGTTGCTAATATCGAGCTCTGTTGCAGGCCCCATGGACCGGCTTAGCGCGAATAGGATCTTCGGGAAAATGAAGGGAAAGAAGAAGCGGGCTGTCAAAAGAGCTTGCGTCAAATCTCCACGGCCTACTCCCGAGCCTGAACAACCTGGTTCTCCGGTGATCGACTTGGAGGAACCGGAGAAGGCTCTACCTCAGAAGCCCGAGACAACTGCGGAACCCGCTCCTGAGACTACTGTTACTACTTCAGGGAGCGGAGGATCAGCCCAGAGTATTCTGAACCCGCAATACAGCCTTCGCAAGAGTAAAGGGGCTGTGTTTGCCGAGGAGGTCTTCAACTGGGCCGAACTATTGCCTACTCAGCTTGGAGCTCAAGCAGCTACCCATTGCATGGTGGTAAGTCTTGTTTAAATTTCAATTCCTGCATTTGTAGCCTTACTAGTGCTAACTGGCACTCTTGGCAAGTGAACAACACCGTGCATGCCCTGACTCTTCAATCCGAGAAGCACCTGAAGCGGGCTCTAGCCGCCGAGAGCTCGTCCCGCGAGGCCCATACTGAGCTGAAATTAGCTTGCGGCCAAATCCACCAGCTAGAGAGGGATGTGCTAGCTTGGAAAGAGTTAGTCAAGTCGTTGATGTTGGAGAAGGAAGATCTACTGTGCAAGGTGGAAAACCTTGAGATGGATAAGAGAGCTCTGAAGCACCAGGTAGAGAACCTCGAGGCCGACGTCAAGGAGCGGACAGAGATACTTCTTAACGCCATGGAGGAGGCCAAGGTCAAGGCTGTCGAAGACTACAAGAACTTGGAAGAGTTCGATGGGGCATTGGTGGAGGCCTACCGTAAAGGCTTCAAGCTCAGCAGATGGCTAATCAAGCGTGAGTTCCCGCAGCTCGATGTAAGTGCCATCACTACCTTGCAAATCACAGGAGAGGTAGCCCTCCAAGCCGGCAAAGACTCGGACTCTGAGGAGGAGGATGACAACGATACTAGAGAAGTTAATGTCATCGACCAGGTTGGTGCTTCCACGGAGGCTTCGGGCAAGAACGAGGAGTCCCCCAAGTAGTTCGAGTAGTCTTTGTATTTTGAGCCGTCACCTAGGGGCAATTTTACGAGGTGTACACCGAAGCGATCGACATTGTAGGGTGCATGCCCGATCTGTCTGCGCATTGGTTACTTCGTCTATGTCGAATTGCTTGATATGCCCGAGTTATTATAGGTGCTCATACCCGAGCTGCCTATACCTTGGACATTTTAGAGTACTTTGTCCGTGCCGAGGTTTTTTGTTAGCTCAGCATTTTAGCCCTTAGGCTGGGAGAGCGACTTGTAGTCCATTCTCTTATGGAGTTCGCCCATGCCGAAGAGGCGACTGGGTGCCGAGGTCTTTTGTTAGCTCGGCGTTTTAGCCCTTAAGCTGGGAGAGCGACTTGTAGTCCACTCTCTTATGGAGTTTGCCCATGCCGAGGAGGCGACTAGGTCTTATAGTGCCGAGGTCATTGCCAGTTCGACACTTTTGGCCCTTAGGCTGTGGGAGCGACTCGAAATTCACTCCACTTTGCCTCTGCCGAAGAGGCGACTTGGGCTTATGGGGTGCCGAGGTCACTGCCAGTTTGGCACTTTTGGCCCTTAGGCTGTGGGAGCGACTCGAAGTCCACTCCGATTTGTCATTATAGTTAATATTGCCTTAGGTTGACAATATTCTATGCCCGAGGTACCTGCTTCCCTTCTAGGGTTTCGAGCTCATACGTTCCTTCCCCAAGCACCCGCTTTACTCGGTAGGGTCCTTTCCAATTTGGCCCGAGCTTACCAACACCGGGCTCAAGTACCATGACTTTACGAAGAACCAGGTCTCCGACGCGGAGGTTCCACTTCTTGACCTTGGCGTTATAGTACCGAGCTACTCTCTGCTAGTAGGCCGCGGTCCTAATGTATGCAAGGTCCCGTACCTCGTCAAGTAGGTCGAGGTTGGTGCATAGTTCATCCTTGTTTGTCTCGTCGTTGTATGCTTCTAGGCGTAGTTAAGGGACCTCAATTTCGGCTTGAATCACTGCCTCCATGCCGTAAGTGAGGTTGAAGGGGGTTTCACCCGTTGCGGTTTTCGCCATGGTTCGATAAGCCCATAGTACGCTGGGCAGCTCGTCTACCCACATTCCCTTAGCTCGGGCGAGATGTGCCTTCAGTCCACGGAGAATGGCTCTGTTTATGACCTCCACTTGACCGTTTGCTTGAGGGTGCGCCACCGTGGTGAAATTTTGTTGTATTCCCATGTCTTTGCACCAGTTTTGGAACTTAATGTCCTCAAATTGTTTGCCGTTATCAGAGATGAGCACTCGGGGTAGTCCGAAACGACAAACTATGTTCTTCCAAAAGAAATTCTGCACGCTTCGCACCGTGATCGTTGTGAGCGGTTCGGCTTCCACCCACTTAGTGAAATAGTCAACTGCTACTACTAAGAACCTCCTCTGTCCTCTCGCTGGTGTAAATAGTTCGAGTATATCGATCCCCCACTATGCGAAGGGCCATGGGCTGGTGAGGTACTTTAGATCGGTAGCGGGCTGGTGGTGGATGTTGGCGTGCTTCTGACACTTGTCACACCTTCTGACGAACTCAATCGCATCTGCCTTCATCGTTGGCCAATAATATCCTTGTCGTAGTGCCTTCTAGGCGAGAGCCCTACCCCCCAAGTGTCTGCCTTACAAACCCTCATAAGTGTCACGGAGTACGAGCTCGTCTTCGGAAGGTCGCAAGCAGCGCATATAAGGGAGCGTGTAGGATATTTGGTACAACCGTCCGTCTATCATGACGTATTCGGCTGCCTAACGCTCTACCCTTCTGGCAGCATTACATTCTACAGGGAGGGTCCCGTGTAGTAGGTAGCTTGCGAATGGATCAACCCAGCTCGGCTCTGCTTGTACGACAGAAGTGACCTCCTCTGCCCCCCAAGAATGCTAGGCCGAGGCAAGTTCTCTATATACATAGTTCTCATGGTGTTGTCGCTTGTGCTGACTAACCAGGACAGGGCATTGGCCTCAGCGTTCTCGAATCTCGGGATCTTCTTGATGAAGTAGGACTGGAAGTTGAGCAGAGCCTCTCTGACTTTGGCTAAGTAGCGACCATGGTTCGCTCGCGAGCTTCATATTCGCCAGTGACCTGGTTGACCATGAGCTGGGAATCGCTGCAGATAACGATATGCTTAGCTTTCACTTCTTTTTCTAAGGCTAGCCCAGCTATCAGCGCCTCGTACTCCACTTCATTGTTGGACGCAGAGAACTCGAAGCATAGTGCATATTCCAATTTCACACCACTTGGCCCATACAGAACGATTCCAACCCCGCTACCCTGCTGATTTGACGAGCCATCGACATGGAGGATCCCGGGCTCCTCATCCCAGGTCGGTTTCAGTCTAACCAGGAGAGAAGCCGTGCTGGTTGGAGCTTCCTCGCTATGCTTGGGCTCGACTAACTCAGGGACCTCAGTTCTGAAAGTGCATTCCGCGACAAAGTCAGCTAAGGTTTGGGCCTTAATGGAAATTCGCGGCTTGTACTGGATGTCGTATTCGCTGAGTTCGATGGCCCACTTCGTCAATATACCGGAGACCTTGGGCTTGAGCAAGACTTGCCTCAGAGGCTTATTGGTGAGGACGACGATTGTATGAGCTTGGAAGTATGGTCGAAGTTTCCGAGCTGCAGCAACTAGTGCGTACGCCAATTTTTCGATCTCAGGATACCTCGTCTCTGCTTCTTGCAACACTTTGCTAACATAGTAGATGAGTCGTTGGACCCGATCTACTTCTTTTATCAGTACCGAGCTGACTACCTCATCACTCGCAGAGAGGTACAACTCCAAAATATCCCCCTTCTCGGGTCGGTTTAACATTGGGATGCTAGCGAGGTACTTCTTGAGCTCGTCAAAAGCGAGTTGGCACTCTTCGGTCCATTCGAAGTCTTTGCTTCTTTTAATTGCTTTGACGAAAGGCAGGCAGCGATCTACCGATTTTGACATGAAGTGACTCAAAGCGGCTATACGGCCATTCAACCTCTGAACCTCCTTCAATTTCCGGGGTGGTCTCATATCTAATATGGCCTTATTTTATCAGGGTTGGCCTCAATGCCACGTCGGTTAACGATGTAACCTAAGAATTTACCCAAGGTGACACCGAAAATGCACTTGTTCGGGTTTCATTTCATGTTAAACTTGCGCAAAATTTCAAAAACAGAATGCATATCTTTTATTAAGTCATTTGAAAACTGGGTTTTGATGACCATGTCGTCTACATAACAGTTTACTTTTTTGCCGATCAATGGCTCGAATAATCGATTTACAAGTCTTTGAAAAGTAGCCCCGACATTTTTCAACCCAAAGGGCATGACCTTGTAGCAGTACAGGCCTAGCTCGGTTATGAAGGCTGCTTTTTCCTCATCGGTGGGGTCCATTCTGGTCTGATTGTAGCCCGAGTAAGCATCCAAGAAGCTCAGCAACTCATGCCCTGAGGTCGCGCCCACCAATTGGTCTAACTTTGGGAGTGGAAGCAGTCCTTCGAGCAAGCTCAGTTCAGGTCGGTATAATCGACACACATGCGCCATTTAGACGAGGTTGGCTACCCAACTCGGGTAATGGACCTCCCTGATGAAGTTAGCTATGAGGAGCTTCCCAACCTCCTCGTCAACTTCTCTCCAACGCTCTGGGGCTAGGTTGCGTTTCTTTTGTCTAACGGGCCTAACTATAGGATCAGTGTTCAACTTGTGAGTAATGACTTCAGGGTCTATGTCGGGCATCTTTGCCGCAAACCATGCAAAAACATCTAAATTTTTAAGTAGAAAGCTTACTAGCTAAGATCGTAGAGGCTCCTCGATTGAAGTGCCAATTTGGAGGGAACAGATAATTACGCCCTAGTTCTAACTTTAGGTCAAACCAAAGTGGCTCTCACTGACTTTCATAAAGCCAGATTTTTGGTGGGCCTAAATTGGTTAGGGTTCTGCACGAGACCTCATGATGAGGTGTGGGGCCCACCACTGAGGGAGGTTATCCAATGACCAAAAGGGACACCATGGCAATGATGTGCATTCAGCCATGGTGTGCGAAAGAGCCACTGTCGATTGAGCATGGGCCAAGTACTTACGGCCCATGTACGTAGCACATCACACATCCATACATCACATGCAGGGATAAATTGATCCAATCAATTAATTATCTATAAAGCCCATTTGAAGCCCATTTTAAATCCATAATATTAACCATTAACATTATTCAGGTATATGGGCCGAATGGTTCAACCCATATAGCTTTAAGGGTTAAGTGGGCTTTTAGCAGTTTTAACTGTTTAAAACTGGGCCTTTACAGGTTGGGCCGAATTAACCATTTAATTAAATATCAATCCTTAGGCCCATTAGTGGGAAAATTAGGGCTGACTTTCAGCCTTGATTAAACCCTAGATTCGGTCCAAATAGTTTGAACCAATCTTGGTTCGAATGGGTCTAGGGTTTGATCTTTAATTAAATCTTTAATTCAAGAAAATAATCTGAAATTAATTACTGATAAAAGAAAAACAACAATCAGTAAATCAGGGCTGTTCGCACAATCCATCCTGCAAAACAGAGGTTAGATTACAGAATGCAGTTTCACAAACTGCAAATCGTAGATAGCGATTCTCCTATCTACGAAATCTTCTTCTCTACGAAATCTCCCTTTCTGCGCCGCCATCTTCGATCCAAAAATAAAATAAATAGAAATCCTATTTCTATTAATAATTACATCAGATCGAATACCTATACATTGAGTCTAGAAAAAAAAAATTATTTACAGACCAAATGTAATAAATAAATCAAGAAACTGCAAATCTTGTAGGTTCCCTGCACAAACCAAGATTTCGATCTCCTCTTGCACGAACAGCCCATAAATCAAGAAAATCATAAAGAACAATTCTAAATAATAATCAGATTTATATAAAATTAATTTCAGATTATTCGCCCATTAATTTTGGGAACAAATTTCCCAAAATCCATATCTGCGCAAATTAGGTAGAACACCTTTTGCCCAATTGCGCAGGTTCAGATCTGAAACAAACTGGTTCAAGATTTGAACTTGGCTCTGATACCACTGAAGGGATGAGAGATCCATCCTATGGACGCCCAAAGATTGCGGAATAAGGGGCGAATTTCAAAAATTTATCTCTCCCTTCAACTGGGAATCGTATTCCCTATTTAGAAAATCATATTTTCAAGGATCAATCTTGAACCATAAACTGAACCAGATTTGGACCAAAAGGAGTGGGAGAGAATTATACCTGATATGGAGAAATACTATCTCCCAATGGAGGTGTTCACGCCCAAGGAAGGATCCAAAATCTGCTCCCACTGAAGATGGCGCAGTGAAGGATGGAGCAGAATCAACAATGTTCTTCAAAAGAACTTGACCCTTCGCAAGAATCAACTAGACGGCTTGTGAGTACAGCTCCAACCAATCTTTTCCCAAAAGATTGAGATCAAGATCAAATCTTGATTGCTCCCAAGAACTGGAGATCGAACTGAAGGAATGGCAATGGCAGGAAGGTGGCGGCATGAGAGAATTCGCAGTATGTAGGAAATCTCTCAATCTCTCTTTCTTCAAAGAGAAGAATGCTATTGATCATGTAAAAGGCTGCCGCCCCCTTCCCCTTTTTATAATCTCAAAGGGATCGGCTCCTAATCAGATTAGGAGTTGCTAATCCAAATCATATTTGGGTTAGAAATCCCTTAGTGATAAGGGATAATCCTTATCTTATCTACAGATCAGATCAGCTATCTCCTAATCTAATTAGGAGGTTTCCAGATCTAAATCTCATTTAGATCTTGGACTCTCTGAGTGGATAGGGTCTAAGCCCAATCCTTTTAGCTGACCCACTTCAGAATTTGCCCCCTTTAAATGACTGATCAAATCAGCCTAGTTCGAAATGGGCTTAAGGCCCATTTAAGGTTATGTACTCAAAAACCTTCCAAATTGCTGCCCAGTTGGGCTTCCTTGTATGGCGTGGGACCCAAGCATTGATCTACACATCAGCCACATGGGTTCAGCCCAGCCTTTGTTACAAGGCCTGGCCGAATGCACTGCTGAAGACAGTGTACCTCCTGAAACCCATCAAATGGGCTCTATGGGCCCAACACTTACACTAAGTGGTCCCTGGGCCAAGCCACCTTGTAACACCCAGGGACTGTGGGCAGATGCAAGATTAACCCATCAGGTGTTATCCTCAATGGCCTTAGACTTAACCTCTCAGCCCATAATGATCATACACTGCCCGACAAGAAAGGACCTCTCCCTCGGCTGCAAGGAACAGTGTTGCACTCTCCACTTATATGGATCCCGGGAATTAAAACCTTCTTTCAAACATTTTTGAAACCATAATATATATACTTTTATATCTTATATAAAATATATTTTGCAAAACAAATCTCAATGGTTGAAATCGGCTGCTGGCAGTCTTGGTTTCCATCAGTGAGAGTGCATCCCTGATCATTACCATTGTCCGACAAAGGGGCTGATCTTGTCACTATGATCACCCACTCAGATGAATTCTCGGACTGTCCCAACATACCCAGGTTTTGACCCCCGCTAAGGATCTCACTGATTGGTACATCAAAGATAGCCCAATCTGACACCTAGTGCAGTATCATAATCGAGTCTAGGGGTCAGGTGTAACTTTCTAGTTTTGCCCATCAATCTCCAAGGTCCAGGGCAATACTGGAAATCTGGTCCAGTTCAAAGATTCAATTAATCCTACACTGTATGTGCCTAGGGTCTCACCCTAGCAGCTGAGACAGGCCACCCCAACCGACTTGGTGGCACCACAGTGTTAGCCTTGTCAGGATAGGTCTCCCCAGACCGACCCACTCGCTGTGAACATTCTAAACTAACACGAGTCTCATTCAGTGTCCAGTTTAAGGGTATTACACAGAAACATACCAAGGGAACATGAATCAAATATGTATCTTTATTCATTTACAATAAACTCATAAAGTACATCATTCTGATTGAAGCTAAGGGCATACAAAACTGTCTAACAGCGCCTTACCTCAAAATCATTGATTCTCATCTTTACAACGAGTGTGTCATCCTGGGGGTACTGGACTCCGCGTGTGTCATCTTCGGTGAAGAAAATTGGTTCCTCTTGCCTCGGCCGCTTCGGGGGATTCCACTCTTCTCTTTCGATCTCGTGAGTCGGGGTCCTTGCCGCGGCTGAGGTGTAGCCTGCGACGATCGACCCGCCGGTGATTATTTGGATTGTTCCTTGAACTGGCCTCTCTTCGGGCGGTTGCCTCTACGGATGCTCACTTTGCCTGTGGCTAGACTCTGGAGCGTCTCTGCCTTGCTCCCCCTGCCGAACTGTTTTATTATCACTTTGTACAAAATTTCTCAAATACCCGCGACGGATGAGTTCTTCTATCTCAACGTGGAGGTTTTTACAACTTTCGGTACTGTGACCGTGATCTTTATGAAAATGACAATACAAATTTTTATTTCTAGTACTTGGGTCTCCTCTCATCCGAGGTGGCCACTTCACATAAGATGCGTCCTTGATCGCCATGAGGATCACAGTTCACTTCGCGTTGAGGGGCGTGTAGTTCGTCCTTTCAGCTGGGGGAGCTCAGAAAGACTGGTCTGGCTTTCCTCCCCGAGTTGGGTCTTTCTTCCTCTTATTGTCTCCATTGGTTGAGGTCTCACCTTCTCTTTTCCTCTTCTCTGGCGGCTTCTCGTTTTTTCTGGTTCATCTCTTCCTCTGTTCCGATGAACTGGTCCGCGAGTTTGAGGAATTCAATTACGTCCTTGGGCTTATTGGCAACCACATGCCACTTGAACTCTTTGTGCGTTATGCCTCTTTTGGCTGTCGTGAGCCTCACTGCGGGGTCTAGGTCTGGTATCTGCAGATATGCATCATTGAACTTCTTGATGTACCTGCGGATGGACTCCCCCTCCCTCTGGACTATGCCAAGGAGGCTTTCTTGGGACCTCGGGCACCTCTTGTTGGTGATGAAGTGCACGGTGAAAATCTGCACAAACTGCGCCCAACTCTTGATCATCCTGGGCGCGAGGTTCCTATACCATGTGCAAGCTACCCCCTTAAACGTGGTGGAGAAAGCTACACACATGCAGGACTCACCTGCCCCAGTTAAATGCATCTGTGACTGAAAAGCATCTACATGATCATTTGGATCGAATGATCCATCATACTTGTCAAGGAGAGGTACCTTGAAATCTTTTGGCATCGGGACGGTCAGGAGTTCGGGAGACAGGGGAGATGGCATAGTGAGGAGCGGAGTGGCTTTCACTGCTCCTGGGCTCGCTTCTTCTTTGGGGAGTTCGGGCAGGTGCTGGGCTGTAGCTCGGCGAGCTCGGCAGCGTCTCCGCTGCTTCTTTGTTGGCTCTGCATTAGTGCTGCTAGCCTCTATGTTGTCGGGCACAATTCTCGTGGGGAGTGGCTCAGTGATGGGTTTGTCGAAGCCCTCAAAATTAGTACTAGTCCCACAATAAGATATTTGCAGTAAAAGTGGTGCTAGGTCAAATCCCACACAGGGAGCAAATCAGTAATCTCTTAGCCGAATGGATACTATAATTGAGTGGGGAAATTTAATAACTAAAATTAAAGGAATAAGAAAGCACTTAAACAAACAAGAGAAAATCAGTCTTACCGAATTCTGGTTCAAGGGTTCGGGTTGAATCGATTGGCCATCGATCCTAGGTGAATTTCAGAATTCTTGCAATTCAAGCATTTAACCTTAGATTTATTAGGATAGCCATAATAAACCTTGTATTTTCCTAATTCAGTTGACCAAACCCAACATTCGATCAACACTTATCACCACTCAACTGGGTACGATAGCGTTCCATGTTAAACAGTGATAGCATTAAGATTTGTGAAAACGGTTAAACCAAAATAACAATAATTGAGATAGCTGCAATTACTGAATCTTGTCCCATCGATTCCTTTAGGTTGAATCATGTTAAAACATTGGTCAAAGACTTGCACCATTATTCGTGACAATTATGGATCACCGAAATCATGGATAGCAGTAGGAAGATCAACATTAATTCAGTTTGTCAAACTAATTAACATCAACATCCAATAAAAATATGCACAAGAATCAATGAATACTTGAATAAGAAAGCAAGAAAATAAAGTAACTACAGAACCTCACAATGACACAATCGAACCTCCCCCCTTGAACCAGAAAAAGAAGCTTAGCTACTCATGATCTACGCAATCTCCATGCCTTTCTTCTCCATAGCCGAGCTGCTTTCTTGAGCTTCTTGGCCTCTTGATGATCTCTTGGATCTTGGAATGAGTGATGCTAGAGCTGGTTCGCCCCCTCTTTATATAGCCAAAGGAGAGGGTTGTTTTCCAACTCCTTCTAGGAGATCATCTTATCTTTAGGGAGTCTTGATCTTCTTTGAACTAATCCTATCCTATCTCTTACCTAATCCCCAACCTTCTTATCCTTATAGGATTACATTCAAAGTTTAGATATAATAAGACCCTCTCCCTCTTGGGAGATTACATTTGAATTAGGACTCTAGACTCTTGCATCCGAGTTGGGCATCTCTGCTACTTGGGCTGCTTCCAGGTTTTTCTGGGAGTTGGGCTTTAGCTATTAAATGGGCTTGGCTGCGAACTTGCTCCGACTTCAGGCCCAGTTTTGTACTCGATGTGGACCAAAGCAGTCAAAACCCAAAACACAAAAGTTGTGGGCCTTTCTTTCTTATTTCTAATGCTTCTTGAATTGCCCAATTCGGAGTCCAGAATTGTGAGTTAGGCCCAGATCACTGACTGTCACCGAAACTATGCAAAATCACCCGAATTGGCCTATTTCCTTCCAATTGCCTTCTTTATTGCCCTAAATCGAAATACAAGAGTAATGAGTGCATTTAAGTGCTAAAGTAGTGTAAAAGGATGAAATTAAGGGGACAAACTAAGGTTCTTCTAAGTCTCATCACTCGGACTGCTGGCGATGGCTATGGTCTGTGGCCAGGACCTCGAACCGGTTTTCTACGAGCGGGATTTCGAACTCTGAAAGCCGAGGTGAGGCGGGTCTGGCAAGCTGAGAATCCTCTAATCTGTTCACATGCTAGGAGGTAGGGGGAGTAGCCCATCTCTCTCTTCCATGGGATGAGACACGACTCCCAAGAGGGTTCTGGATTCGGGAGGTCTCTCCCCGGTGAAGGGGATGCTCATTCTGACGGCGAGGTGGAACCGACTGCTGGTTTTGAGACAGCGGTGGAAACTACTGTTGGTTCTGATGCTGATAAACCTGGTGCAGCACTTGCGGCTGATACAGTTGGAATCGTTGGACCTATTGCATTTGAGCTTGCATAGCTCACATGTAGTGTACCAGGTCTTCAAGTTGATTATGTCCGATCACCGGAGGAACAACAGATGGTTCGGTGAAGGTTGCACCCACCATGGAAGGGAGTGGAGCATTCACAGTTGCCATGACCTGGGGCACATTCAGAGTAGGAACTCCATCCACAGAGAGTGGTAGGGTGAACTATCCAACGCACACCGTCAGGATCTGTGGCTGCTCCCTGGGGGCATTCATGTCGACACTGTGTCCGACGTTGCTGGAGGAAGCCATGGAGACTGAACTTGGAAGATTTGGTGGAAGAAGGCTTTTCGAAGCGTTTCCCATAGACGGTGCCAATTGATGGTGCACGATCTGGTCACTCCTAGCTGGCAGTGGCTGAGCTCCTAGCTGGCGACGAACGAGACACCTGTGAGGAAGAAGATGAAAGATCCCGGGGGATTCACCCGACGGGAACACTCCGACGATCAAGTTAGTAACTTAGACTGAGAGTTGTGTGTGTGTGTGTGTGTGAGAGAGAGAGAGAGAGAGAGAAATCAAAGGGCTAAGAGTGATGATCACGCAATCCCCTCGCCCCTAGGGGTCGGGGTCCTTATATACTGGTCTTCTAACATGTTAGGTGCTACCGCCCCCGAATCTCTACTGCGGCGATCTTCTATCAAATAACGGCTTGGCGTGGCTGGCCTTTATCTGTCAGAGCTGCGCTGGCAGGCAAAGGTAATCGCTGCATAGTACGGTCCTCCAGATGCCGCGAGGTGAGAGACGTGGGTGCAGTCTGGAAGGTACGATTGTCAGGCAGTGAATCTCTCATGATATGCCGAGCTGCTCTGCTGCGAGCTACCTTACACCGAGCTACTGGTGATGCACCGAGGTGCTTCTCCGAGGCGGGTCTCTGAGAGCCTAATTTTAGGTAGGAGCGAACTGATCCTAGTTAGGGGGCTGATGAGCCTAACCCGAGGTGTCTTCAGCTCGGGGTGCTCCCTACGTGGGAGTCTTAGCTCGGGGTGCTCCCTACTTGGGAGTCTTAACTCGGGGTGTCGTAGTATCATCTTGCAGCGAGCTGCCTACTTCGGGCAAGTTGTCAGGCTGAGTTGTACCGAGCTCGTTATGCTGAGTTGTCACATATGTCAGGTCATGTCTGAAGGGATGAGAGATCCATCATATGGATGCCCAAATCTTGCAGAATAAGGTGGGCGAATTTCAAAAAAATTTCTCTCCCTTTCAATTGGGAATCGTATTCCCTATTTAAAACATCATATTTTCAAGGATCAATCTTGAACCACAAACTGAACCAGATCTGAAAAAAGCAGTAGGAGAGGATTATACCTGATACGGAGAAGTAATATCTCCCAATTAAGGTGTTCACGCCCAAGGAAAGATCCAAAGACTACTCCCACTAAAGATGGCGCAGTGCAGGATGGAGCAGAATCAGTAGTGTTCTTCTCCAAGAACCTAGTCCTTCCCAAGAAATAGCAGGATGGCATGTGAGCATAGCTTCCTATCAGTCCCTTCACAAGGAACTCATATCAAGATCAAATCTTGACTTCTCCCACTCAACTGGAGATCAAACTAGCAGGGTAGGTGGCAAAAAGAAGGAGGCGGCAAGAAAAAATTTTGCAAGGTTGCTTAATTTTTCCTAATTTTAGCTCTAAAGAGAATGTGAATAAGTGTCTTCTAAAGGCTGCCGCCCCTTCATTCTTTTGCAACCCTAAAGGATCAGCTCCTAATCCCATTAGGAGTTGCTGATCCAAATCATAATTGGATCAGACATCCCTTTAGGTGATAAGGATAAACCCTTATCTTATATGCAGATTGGATCAGCCTCTTCCTAATCTCATTAGGAGGTTTCCATATCTGAATCACATTCAGATCTGGACTCTCTGAGTGGAATGGGTTAAGACCCTATCCTATCTTCTAATCCATTCCTAGATTTCGCCCCATATTTAACTATTTAAATCAGCCCAGTTCAAAATGGGATTTTGGCCCAATAAGATTATGTGCTCACTTAGCCTTCCTAATTGCTGCCCAATGGGCTTCCTTTTATGGCATGGGACCCAAGCATTGATCTACACATCAGCCACATGGGTTCAGCCCAACCTCTGTTACAAGGCCTCGCCGAATACATTGTTATGGACAGTGCACCCCCTGAAACCCATCAAATGGGCTCTATGGGCCCAAAACTTACCCTAAGTGGTCCCTTGGCTAAGCCACCTTGTAACACTCAGGGACTATGGGCAGAGGCAAAATTATCCCATCAAGTATTATCCTTAATGGTCTTACACTTAAACTCTCAGCCCATAATGATCAAACACTGCCCGACAAGAGAGGACCTTTCCCTCGGCTGCAAGGAACAGTGTTGCACCCTCTGCTTATATGGATCCTGGGAATTAAAACCTTTTGCAAACAATTTGGAAACCATAATATATATATATATATATATATATATATATATATATATACTTTTATATCTCATATAAAATATATTTTTCAAAATAAATCTCAATGATTGAAATCGTCTACCAGCAGTCTTAGTTTCCATCAGAGATAGTGCATCCCCGATCATTACCTTTGTTTGACAAAGGGGCTGATCCTGTCACTATGATCACCCACTCAGATGAATTCTCAGACTGTCCCAATATACCCAGGTTTTGACCCCTGCTAAGGATTTCACTGATTGGTACATCAAAGACAACACAATCCGACACCTAGTGCAGTATCATAATCGAGTCTAGGGGTCGGGTGTAATTTTCCAGTTTTGCCTATTAATCTCCAAGGTCCAGGACAATACTGGAAATCTGGTTCGGTTCAAAGATTCAATTGATCCTACACTGCATGTGCCTAGGGTCTCACCCTGGCGGTTGAGACAGGCCACCCCAACCGACTTGGTGGCACATCAGTGTCAGCCTTATTAGGATAGGTCTCCCCAGATCGACCCACTGGCTGTGAACATTCTAAACTAACACAAGTCTCATTAAGTGTCCAATTTAAGGGTATTACACAGAAACATACCAAGGGAACATGAATCAAAGATGCACTTTTATTCATTTACAATAAACTCATAATGTACATCATTCTAATTGAAGCTAAGGGCATACAAAACTTTCCAACAGCTCCCACTTGCACTTAGGTCCAATCAGGTACAAGTCGAAGTCTCATGCTTTTCACGTGTTTCTCAAACACTTTCTGTGATAGTGGCTTCGTCAATGGGTCTGCTACATTTTCCACTGACGCTACCTTCTGAATCTGGATGTCCCCTCTACCAATAATCTCCCGCAGTACATGGTACTTCCTTTCGTTGTGCTTCGACTTCAAGTGGGCTCTTGGCTCCTTAGCCTGAGCAATGGCTCCATTGTTGTCACACAACAACGAGATGGGTGATGTGCTGGACGGAACTACTCCCAACTCGTAAACGAACTTCTTCATCCACACGGCTTCTTTGGCAGCCTCACTTGCGGCAATGTAATCGGCCTCGGTCGTGGAATCTGCAGTGGACCCCTATTTGTTGTTTTTCCAGCAAACAACACACGATCCTATCATGAAAACATATCCAGATGTTGACTTTCTATCATCTGGATCCGACTGGAAATCGGCATCAGTACACCCTTGGATCTGTAGTGAGCTACCATCGAATACCAGACAAAACTTTTTTGTCCTTTGAAGGTACTTAAGTATGTTTTTCACAGCAGTCCAGTGCTCTTGCCCTGGGTTGGCCTGCAATCTGCTTACCACACTCACTACCTGAGCAATGTCAGGACGAGTGCACAGCATGGCATACATGATGCTCCCTACGACAGAGGCATAGGGAACATCCTTCATGCCCTCAATCTCCTCAGAGGTCTTGGGAGACATCTTCTTGGAAAGAGTGACTCCGTGCTTGAAAGGAACATTTCCTTTCTTGGAGTTCTCCATTCTTTTGACTATTTTGTCAATGTAAGCAGATTGGGATAATCCTATTATTCGCTTCGATCTATCTCTATAGAGTCTAAGATCCAGTATATAGGAGGCTTCTCCAAGATCTTTCATGGAGAATTGCTGTGAAAGCCATACTTTCACCGTAGTTAACATTCTTACATCATTCCCAATGAGTACAATGTCATCTACATACAAAACCAAGAAGGTAACCTTATCCCCACTGTACTTCCTGTAGACATAGGGTTCATCCGGATTCTGCTTGAAGTCAAACGATTTGACAACAGAGTCAAAACAGATGTTCCAACTTCTAGAAGCTTGCTTATGTCCATAAATGGATCTATTAATTTTACATACCATGTGTTCCTAACCTGCAGCAACGAAGCCTTGCGGCTGCTGCATATAGATATCTTCAGTAAGATCTCCATTCAGGAATGCAGTTTTGACATTCATTTGCCAAATCTCATAATCATGGTATGCTGCTACAGTTAGCAGGATCCTAGTGGATTTAAGCATGGCCATAGGTGAAAAGGTTTCCTCATAATCGAAACCCTCTTTCTGAGTGTACCCTTTCGCCACCATACGAGCTTTGAAGGTCTCAACTCTACCATCGGGGCCCTTCTTCCTCTTGTAAATCCATTTGCAACCGATTGCTTTTACCCTGGAGGGTGGATCTACTAGAGTCCAAACTCCATTGATCTCCATTGAGTTCATCTCAGCTCTCATGGCCTTCACCCACTTCTGGGAATCTATGTCCAACATAGCTTCCACGTAAGTCACGGGATCCGCCTCACTAGTTAAGGTTTCCACCAGGTAACTATCCTAGTCATAACCATAACGGATTGGTGCTCTGGATACTCGAGTGGATCTTCTAGGTTGGTCACTACCTGAAACTTGTGCGACATCTCCCACTGCTCCTGAGCTCTCCTCATCAAGAACTATTTCCTGACAATGGGTGTCCAGGATGTAATCTGTTTCCAAGAATTGTGCATTTCAGCTGCAGAACACCTTCTGCTCACTTGGGTCATAGAATGGGTAACCCACAGAGCCTTTTGGGTAGCCTACAAATAGGCAACGACTGGTCTTGGATTCCAACTTGTCTGCATTCATTCTTTTAACGTGTGCTGGACAACAACAAATCTTCAAGTGTTTGACACTTGGTATCTTTCCGGTCCAAAGTTCATATGGAGTGCTCGGAACCGATTTGGTTGGAACCTGATTCAACACGTAAATCAAGTCTCTAATGCGTAACCCCAAAAGGATGTGGGTAACTCTGAGTGTACGAGAAGTGACCGGACCATATCTAATAAGGTCCTATTCCTCCTCTCTGAAACACCATTAAGTTGTGGTGTAGCAGGAGGAGCCAATTGTGATACTATCCCATTGTCCTTTAAGTAGTCCCTGAATTCGTCAGAGAGATACTCGCCACCTCGATCTGATCGAAGGGCTTTAATTTCTCTCCCTAACTGTTTCTTGACCTCTTGTTTGAACTTTTAAACTTTTCAAAGGATTCAGACTTGTGTCTCATTAGGTACACGTAACCATATCGTGAAAATTTATCTGTAAAGGTGATGAAATACACGTGTTGATTTCATGTCCTAACACTCAGGGGACCACATACATCAGTATGTATAAGGTCAAGTGTGCTTGTACATCTTTCAGGATTACCGTTAAATGGCCATTTCGTCATCTTGCCTTGTAGGCAAGGCTCACAAGTGGGAAGATCTTCTACAATTAGAAAATCCAAAGGACCGTCCTTTACCAACCTTGTGATTCAGTCAATACCGATGTGGCCAAGTCGGTAATGCCACAGGCACGTGGGATTAACGGTATCGTAGACTCTTTTCTTGGGGATCTCAGCCGACGTATTTTCGATTATGTTAGTTTCTAGATAAGGATGTAAAACATAGAGACTATTCTCTAGTTCCCCGTATGCGATGAATCTGTTATTTCTTTTAATTGTAACTGTATTACTAAAGAAGACAGAATAACCATCTGCACACAGTTTTGAGACAGAAATCAAATTTCTCCTTAAATTTTGTACATAAAGACTATCTTTCAGTACAATAATTCATTCTCTAAAAATTAACTTCACGATTCCTATGGCCGCGGTTGCAACAGTTGCAGAAGTCCCCAAGTAGAGCGTAACTTCTCCTTCACTCAGCCTTTTGCTTTCCTTGAACCCCTGCAGTGAGTTACATGCATGAGTTGAAGCCCCGAAGTCAATACACCAGGACGCAGAAGCTACCAATAAATTGGTTTCTATAACACAAGTTTCGAAATTACCTTTCTTGGATTCCAGGTTGGCAGGACAGTTCCTTTTCCAGTAGCCGGTCTTCTTGCAGAAGTGATAGGCATCCGATGCCTTGTCCTTCTTCTGCTTCTTATCCTTAGTGGCTTTCTTCTGAGGCTTCTTTGCCTTCCTCTTTTTCTTGCCTGTCTTGCTAGCTTCAACAAGCATAACTACAGGCTCATCCTTTTTAATTAGTTCTTTAGCTCTTTGCAACATATTGCTGAGCTCTTGTAAGCTGACATTCAACTTGTTCATGTTATAGTTCATGATGAATAGATTAAAGGAAGGAGGCAAAGAAATAAGGATACCATCTATCTGGGTCTTAAGGTCCAGCCCAGATCCAAGAGCTTTAGCCTCATTGATGTAGCCCATCATCCGAAGACAATGGTCATGAACTTGTTGCCCTTTGGACATTTGTGTGGTCATGAACTATTTCAAGACCTTCTGCCGAGTAGAACGATTCTGCTCTTCATACATCGCCCTGAGACTGTCCAATATATCCTTGGCAAGTTCGATCTGATCAAACTGCCTTTGTATTGTGTTGTCCAAGGAGGCAATGATGTAACACCGGGCAAGGGAGTTTTTCTCCTTCCAGTCCTAATAGTCTCTCCTTCGGGCCTCAGAAGCCCTATTACTCGGATGCTCCGGGGCAGGAGTTTTAGCCACTTTGTCTAACTTTTCAGAAGTTAGGACCAGCATAAGGTTCTTGTACCAGTCGGCATAGTTTGGGCCCTTCAGCTTGTTGTCATCAAGCAGCTTTGCAAATTGTCCGTTTGCCATTTTCTGATAAAAAATCAAACATCAGTCCCTAACCTAATTTGATTCATGTTCATTACATAGATATGGATTTTAATCTATGTTTCATTCCCATTTATTCATCTCTGAGATTTCCCTCCTTTCTCAGTGATGGAGACTACGGGTTGTTTATGGAAATGTGGGAAATCACATAGGGTGCATGGAGCCAACTGCTTCAGTTGCATAATCCCACCACCTTTCTGTGAAGGATCATATCCACTCATCATATGAGCTTTCCCTTTGGCTTCTGTCAGGCAAGGTTTAGAGCCATTTTCAGGTAAACCTTTCTGTCCAGTGAGTGCTTACCCATCATATTCGTGAACGCCAAGGTACCGTGAGAAAGTTCCTATTTTCTGGTGAAGCCCCTCCCACATCGGTCTATGATGCCCCTATCATCTTATGAAACACTCAGACAAACACAATAGCAAATGGATAGCCCATTTTCTGGTGCGTTTCCTCATTACTGAAGGACCCATCCTCATGCTAATGATGGAAGGCCTTTAGAGAGTTCATCATATGAATCTCCCTATCACATGCACTCATATTAGCTGGAGGGAACAGTCAATTAAGCCCTAGTTTGATCTAGGTCAAACCAAAGTGGCTCCCACTGACTTTCATAAAGCCAGATTTCGGTGGGCCCAAATCGACACGGGTTCCACACGTAACCTCTCCGTGAGGTGTGGGGCCCACCACTGAGGGAGATCATCCAATGACCAAAAGGGACACCATGACAATGATGTGCGTAAGAGCTACTATCGAATCAACATGGGTCAAGTACTTATGACCCATGTATGTAGCACAACACACATTCATACATCACATGCAAGGATAAATTGATCCAGTCAATTAGTTATCTGTAAAGCCCATTTGAAGCCCATTTTTAATCCATAATATTAACCATTAATATTATCTTGGTATGTGGGCCGAATTAAGGTTGATTGGTTCGGCCCATATAGTTTTATCCGTAGAGTGGGCTTTTAGCAGTTTTAACAACTTAAAACTAGGCTTTTACAAGTTGGGCCGAATTAAGCATTTAATTAATTATCAATCCTCAGGCCCATTAGTGGGAAAATTAGGGTTGACATTCAGCCTTGATCAAATCCTAGATTCAATCCAAACAATTTGAACCAATCTTGGTTCGAATGGGTCTAGGGTTTGATCTTTAATTAAATCTTTAATTCAAGAAAATAATCTGAAATTAAATACTGATAAAAGAAAATCAAGAATCAGTCAAACAGGGTTGTTCGCACAATCCACCCTGCAAAACAGAGGTTAGATCACAGTTTGCAGTTTCATAAACTGCAAATCGCAAATTGTGATTCTCCCATCTGTGAAATCTTCTTCTTTGAGCAGCTATCTTCGATCCAAAATAAAATAAATAGAAATCCTAATTTCTATTAATAATTACATCAGATCGAATAAAAAATTATTTTATAGACCAAATGTAATAAAATAATCCAGAAACTGGAAAAAAATAGTTTCCCTACGCAAATCAAGAATTCGATCTCCTCTTGTACGAACAACCCATAAATCAAGAAAATCATAAAGAACAATTCTAAACAATAATCAGATTTATATAAAAATTAATTTCAGATTATTCGCCCATAATTTTGGGACAAATTCCCAAAAACCTTATCTGCGTAAATCGGGTAGAACGCCTTTTGCCCATTTGCACAGGTTCAGATCTGAAACAAATTGGTTCAAGATTTGAACCATGGCTCTGATACTACTGAAGGGATGAGAGATCCATCATATGGACGCCCAAATCTTGTGGAATAAGGTGGGCGATTTTCAAAAAAAAAATTCTCCCTTTCATTGGGAATCATATTCCCTATTTAGAAAATCATATTTTCAAAGATCAATCTTGAACCATAAACTGAACCAGATCTGAATAAAAGCAGTAGGAGAGGATTATACCTGATACGAAGAAGTAATATCTCCCAATGGAGGTGTTCACACCCAAGGAAGGATCCAAAGACTACTCCCACTGAAGATGGCGCAATACAGGATGGAGTAGAATCAGCAGTGTTCTTCTCCAAGAACCTAATCCTTCGCAAGAAATAGGAAGATGGCACGTGAGCAAAACTTCCTATCAGTCCCTTCACAAGGAACTGATATCAAGATCAAATCTTGACTTCTCCCACTCAACTGGAGATCGAACTGGCAGGGTAAGCGACAAGAAGAAGGAAGCGACAAGAAAGAATTTTGCAGGGTTGCTTAATTCTTCCTTCTGTGATTTTAGCTCTAAAGAGGATGTGAATAAGTGTCTTCTAAAGGCTGCCGCCCCTTCTTTCTTTTGCAACCCTAAAGGATCAGCTCCTAATCCCATTAGGAGTTGCTGATCCAAATCATAATTGGATCAGACATCCCTTTAGGTGATAAGGATAAACCCTTATCTTATCTACAGATTGGATCAGCTTCTTCCTAATCTCATTAGGAGGTTTCCAGATCTGAATCGCATTCAAATCTGGACTCTCTGGGTGGAAAGGGTTAAGACCCTATCCTATCTTCTAATCCATTCCCAGAATTCGCCCCATATTTAACTACTTAAATCAACCCTGTTTGAAATGGGCTTTAGGCCCAATAAGATTATGTGCTCACTTAGCCTTCCTAACTGCTGCCTAGTGGGCTTCCTTGTATGGCGTGGGACTCAAGCATTGATCTACACATCACCCACATGGATTCAACCCAGCCTCTGTTACAAGGCCTGGCCGAATACACTGTTATGGACAGTGTACCCCCTGAAACCCATCAAATGGGCTCTATTGGCCCAACACTTACCCTAAGTGGTCCCTGGGCCAAGCCACCTTGTAACACCCAGGGACTGTGGGCAGATGCAAGATTAGCCCATCAGGTATTATCCTTAATGGTCTTACACTTAACCTCTAAGCCCATAATGATCAAACATTGCCCGACAAGAGAGGACCTCTCCCTCGGTTGCAAGGAACAGTGTTGCACCATCTGCTTATATGGATCCCGGGAATTAAAACCTTTTGCAAACAATTTGGAAACCATAATATATATATACTTTTATATCTCATATAAAATATATTTTTCAAAACAAATCTCAACGATTGAAATCAGCTGCCAGCAGTCTAGGTTTCCATCAGAGAGAGTGCATCCTCGATCATTACCTTTGTCCGACAAAGGGGCTGATCCTGTCACTATGATCACCCACTCAGATGAATTTTCAGACTGTCTCAATATACCTAGGTTTTGACCCCCGCTAAGGATCTCACTAATTGGTACATCAAAGACAGCCCAATCCGACACCTAGTGCAGTATCATAATCAAGTCTAGGGGTCGGGTATATTTTCTAGTTTTGCCCATTAATCTCCAAGGTCCAGGGCAATACTGGAAATCTAGTCTGGTTCAAAGATTCAATTGATCCTACACTGCATGTGCCTAGGGTCTCACCCTGGCGGCTGAGACAGGCCACCCCAACCGACTTGGTGGCATATCAGTGTCATCCTTATCAGGATAGGTCTCCCTAGACCGATCCACTAGCTATGAACATTCTGAACTAACACGAGTCTCATTAAGTATCCAGTTTAAGGGTATTACATAGAAACATACCAAGGGAACATGAATCAAATATGTACTTTTATTCATTTACAATAAACTCATAATGTACATCATTCTAATTGAAGCTAAGGGCATACAAAACTGTCCAACAATGTCCACATGTCCCCTTATTATGAGGTCGGGCCAAATCACCCTCCATCACATTAAATATAGGATTAATGAGAGAGAATGAAAGTTAATACATTAAATATAAGTCTTAATCAAAGGAATTGAATGAGGTGAAAAGTAGTAATTTAAATTATATTTTAGCCCTCACAATTAAAGAGGGACTAAATTTAAAAATAGGGGTATTTTAGTCAAAAAAATCCCACAAACTCATTCATACTTATAATTGTAGTATAAAGTTTCCTATTTATATTTAACTTTTTGGTGGTATCAGAGCCACCAATGGCTTCCACTGGCCAAGTCTGCAACACCTATCGAAGCAGAAGCATCGCATACTTCCATAGGAACTCCTTTATTTCTTACTACAGCCATTTCTACAATGTGAAATGTCACCCACTACTTACATATTAAACTCATGGGTGACAACTAGAACATATGAAGATCTTAGTTCTTTCCTATATTAATTACCCATGGCCTCACGGGTCTTGTTGACAAAGTCAGTGCCCTATCCACCACTGAAGATCTCATATCCAAATGATCCCTCAAAGATGATTGATAATTCATAAACCAATACTTGGTATCAGCTTTGGCCAACTTGTACTGAGTTGGCTCATATCATCTTTATCAGAATGTATGACCTCCCAAGTTGTTGGGCTACCAATAGCATTAGTAGCTTGCAGAGCCCTTGCTCGAATTAATTGGTCTCCCTTTCGAGCACAAGTAAAACTTCGTCTATCTATCACTTGAAAATTGTCTTGTTGCAATCTTCGATTCTGTATCTGACATCTGATAATGATATATTACTCTACAAACTTGCCAGATTGGACCTAGAGCATGAGCCATTTGTGACTACTCTTACCACATTTATGGATGTAGATTACATTCACTTGTCGACGTCACTTGGACCTTCTTATCAGGGTGAATAGGGGAGTCCTATGTAAGCATATCATGCGAATACTACTACCTCATCATTTACCTCATATCTGAATTGTTACTCAGATTCTAGCACTACCATTCATATGACATCAAATTTGAACACATAAATTTACTGTTTGGGGATTGACGGACTATTCCATCTCAATAATTTACTGAATGTACTTCATATTTCTAAAAATTTGTTGTCTGTTTCTCAATTCACTTATGACAATAACTTATATTTTATGAGTTTCACCCTTCTTGCTTTTTTGGTTGTCAAGGATCTTATCTCAATGGCATGTTCCTTGCGGGCCTAACATTCAAAGACTCTATCACTTTTCTCCTTTTAACTGTAAATTGGTTTGGTGGTACTCTATCAATCTTCTTCTTATGTGCTTTCTACTTCACACCCCTCGGTGGCATACTCACTTAAGCCATCCGACCCTTCATGTTCTTCAAGTCCCTATGTCTCAAAGTGTTTAATTTGTCCAATAATTAATAATGCTATGAGCTCACTTTGGTCCTCTTATTGTCTACAAGCCAAGAGTCATCAAATAACATTCGAGTCATCTAATTAAGTCTCAATCTAGTTTTCCACTACAACTTGTTATGTCAAATGTATGGGGTCCTTCCCCTTATGTGTTTAATAATGGGTGCCACTACTATGTTTCATTTGTGGCTTTATCCCATTGATCATAAGAATGATGTCTTCACTATTTTTGTTCATCAGTTCAAACATATGGTTGAGAATCTCCTTTCAACTACCATTAAATTTTTGAAGTGATTGGGGTGGTGAGTATAGACCTTCCTCGGTTCTCCAAATACCTCACTAAGTGTAGACTTGCTCTTTGCACTCACACTCATCAATAAAATGAGCTTGTTGAATGCAAGCACCCTTATGTCGTTGAGACTACCGTAGCTTTTCTGATTAATTATAGGGGTAGCAATTTTTCACCCATCCAATACACCCAGTATTTAACCCGCCCATTTATTTGGCGGGTTGTGTGATCAACCCATCACCCAACCCGCCCATTTAAATGGGTTGGGTTGGGTTGTGGATAACCGTTGAGTTAACCATTACAAACATTATTATTAATTCCTTAACCTTCTTTTTTTTTTCTTCATTTGAATTAAATAATTTATAATTAATGCATTATTTTTCTATTAATTATTGACTAAATTTAGTTTTGTCTTGAATCAATACACTTCACCCAACATAAATCCAAATCAATTTGACCCAAGACCGGACCAGCTCAACACGGTTTGACCCGATTCAACATATACCGATCCGGGTCGACCCGAATCTGAAATAGACCTCGGATAGGATGGATCGATACCGCATGCTTTGCCCGGTTTGGATTGTCCAATCCAACCATTATGCACATAGCCCGGCTCGACCCGTTACAAGTTGATCCTGGTCGACTCGAACACTAAGCCACCCTACTTGCTTTGTCTGGTTTGGATCATCCAGTTTGGTTCGTATCTGTTCAACCCGACCCAAGCCAATCCACCATTGACTGAATCGGTCCGGTCTGGTCCGACCATATTAAACTTGCCTGGTTAGGGTCTGGTCCGGCCGAACTAAACCGGTACCGGTCCGATCGGGTTTTGTCCGACCGGACTGAACCGGTTCAGGCAAGGTCTAGTCTAACTAGACTGATCTGGATCTAAACAGTTCAACCACTCTTGAACTTGATGTGATTACTTTGGAGACAATTCAATTAGATAGTTCAAGTTGGTCTGACTGGTTTGAACCTATGTGGTTCGTCAAATCCAAAACCCGAACATAGTTAAATGGCTTTGCTGATTGTATAAAATAACATGCATGTAATGTGATTTGAGCCTTCACCACTTGTGTAAAAGCAACTACTATTACCACTAAGCTATGACTAACTTATTTGTTAAAAAAGGAGTTAGTTTTTTTGTTTTATGTACATAAATATAAGATTAATGGGTTTGGGCGGGTTGGATTGGGTTAAAGCGGGTTTGGGTTGAACCCAACCCATTTAATTTTATATAACTCGGTCATTAACAGGTTGGCGGGTTAAATGGGTTGGGTTGAAACTCAACCCAAACCAAACCCAACCCAACCCGCCCAATTACCACCACTAATTAATCATACTTCAATAACCCTTTTGTTTCTGGGATGTTGCTGCCATGTATGCCATGTTTCTGGTTTATCAGACTTCCCACATTAGTTCTTGGGACTATTACCATTTGAGAAACTCTTCAATCAACCCCTTGATTGCACCAAGTTGCATTCACCTTTGGTTGTGCTTGCTATCCTCTATTAAGACCTTATAACTTACTAAGTTTGTTTAAGATCTAAATGCTATATATGTGTTCATTTTAGGCTGTGTTTGGTTGCAATGCAAATAAATTTGTACTGATGCAATAACTATGGCAATGCAAATGATTTAAAGGTAAATTCTGACTTACTTTTATTTCAAATTTTAGCTTATTTTATTTGATTGCAATGCATATGAAGTAAATTAAGACATAAAGCATAATAAAGTAAAACTCAAAAAAAAATTAAATAAAAATTTACATTTTTTTCATTTGCACTCTCATGCATTTGTACTAGTATAGATAAAATTGCACTACAACCAAATGCAGCTTAGTTGCATGCTGATGAGAATAAAATTTGCCATATCTTTAACCCTCAATATTTAGTATTTTGCACTAATTGGTACCTAATTGGACTCATTACTCTTGTATTTCGATTCAGGGCAAGCAGATAGGCGATTGGAAGAAAACAAGGCTAGTTAGATGTTTTTGCACAGCTTCGGCACCGATCAGTGATATGGGCATAACTCTCAATTCCGGACTCCGATTTGGACATTTCAAGAAGCATTGGAAAAATAAAGAAAAGGCTCACAACTTTTATGTTCTGGGTTTTGACAGAATCGATCCGAATCGAAGACGAATTCGGGTCCAAAGTCGGAGCAATTTCGCAGCAAGGCCCATTTCACGAGCTGAAGCCCATTTCGCAAAAAAGTCTCGAAGCAAGCCCGAATTGTTAAAGAAGCCCAGTTCGAATTCAAGACCCTAGAGTCCCATTAGAATAGAAGATTGAATGTAATCTCAATGAAAGAGTTTTATCAGATTTAAATTCTCAAGTTGTAATCCTAGAAAGATAAGGGATAAGAGTTAGGTAGGATAAGTTCAATTTAGACTAGGACTTTCCAGTTTGAGGATAATCTCCTTAAGGGAGCTAGAGAGCAGCCCTCTCCCCTAATCTATATAAGGGGGGGGGGGGGGGGGGGACCAGCACCCAAGGCATGAATTCCTCCAAGAGAGCTTCAGTCTTCAGAGAGAGAAATCAGCAACCAAGGAGGAAGAAGCAGGAGTTCGCCCCCCTTTCTCATCTGGAAGCTGCAATTTCATCATGAGGTGTCTGTAAGTTTTTATTTCTGGTTGAAGGGTTAGGGAAGCCTTGATTCTGTAAGCATTGTGAGATCTTATTGATTTTTATTTCAGTTCATTGTTTATGGGTATATGTTTTCTGCGAATTAACTGTGAGGATTATTTTTGTTGATTAAGCAAGAAGGGCCCCTTGCTCATTCAATGGAAATAATCTATGGCCGATTGAACCTCTAGTTTCGTATATGATTGGTAGGTTCGATCATGGTGGCAACTAACATAAATTGATTGCAAAAAAATTTTTGATCTATGTTAGGAAAATGCATGATCTGGTTTAAACGGTCCGAGCTTGTGAGATCGCTGACCAGAATTGGGTCTCTCCCCTCTTAATGCTATTAATAGGTTAAATCCTAAGAGCTTGTTTAGGACTGCCTATTAATAAGGGAAGCAATCAAAGAGCTTGTTTTGATTGTCGAATAATAAGAGTAGAGGCTAGCTGTTAGAGCTTGTTAATAGCTATAACCAATTTATTCATAAACATATGAATCTATCTTTGCATCAAGGAATAATGCTACGAATCAAAGCTGAACTTGTCCTTTCAACTGGAAGCCATCTCCCATCGATTTAATCTTTGTTTTCTGTTATTTTCTGCTATTTTCTTATTTTCCTTAGCTTTACAACCCCCCTTAATCCATCTACTTGGAAATAAATCTACCCAATCCCTGTGGAGAACGACTTTGCTCATCACTATCTGCAAATTATTAACCCAGAGCAAGAATATTTATCTTTGGTTGGGTTTGGCACCCACCACATGCAGTTTAATGCATAAAGGATATCGTTGCCTCTTGCTAGCCCTTGGACAAGTGTTTATCTTGCAACGTGTGAATTTTGACGAAGAGTGCTTTACCATTGTTGAAGGGTTTATCACTACTCCTCTACCAGCTACGCCATTAGGCACCATTATTTCCTATGCCTTCATGATGGGCTCATATTATATATGTTCTTTGTCTTGCTTCCAATACGAACCAACTCATCAATAATTATGGGTTCAGGTGTGACACACCTTCTATTGATGTTGAGATGGGCATTGATGTCACGCAATTTGGAAGTTCTCTCGTGTTTGATGATTCGAATTTTGATTCGGATATTTCCTAGTCAGGGCCGAGATGAAAGGTGGCCGATCTGAAGTACATTGTAAGAGAGAGAATTAGAGTGTTCGGGTGTCTTTTATTCGAGGAGAGCACTTCGGTGCTTAAGTCAAAGAAGTTTGTGAATTCTTTTGAGAATTTGAAAGAGTTAGAGAGTATGTAATCACGCGTACCTTCTCAGGTAGAAGTGAGTGCCTTTTATAGGCACCAGTGGTTAGAGCCCTCTTGTAACGGGCTTGAACTTCTCGCGGAACCGTTTCCACTTCGTTGGGTGCGTTAAGGTATCAGTTGTGAGATTTGTGTGAGGGTTACAATCTACCCAAGTAACTTTGAGGCATGTGATGCGGTAGGCTGGTCTAACGGTCGAGATATTAGTGCTTCAGGGATCTCAACTTGGTATTGTACTACTGGAATGGGTTAGCGGGCTCTTCCTTGCAGGTCACCATGGACTCTTATAGCTCAGTCGAATTCTAGGGTAGGTCACCGTAATCTTAAAGAGTCTACTAGTTCAGCCTTGTCGAGGTGGAGGTCGGCCTAGACGAGGTGCTCCAAGCTAACTTGCTAAGCTAGTTTGCTGGTAGGTCGCTGTAATCTTACAGAGTCTACTAGTTTGGCCTTTCTGAGGTAGAGATCGGCTTAGACGAGGTGCTCCAAGCTGACTTACCGAGCTAGTTTGCTTACTTAGCGCTGAAATGTCACTCGAAGAACACGTGTCACTACATGATTGATTGGACCAAATTATCCCTCATCAGGCACAACCTTGTAAAATAAAAGTTTCTCTAAATTTTAATTCCAACCTTGCCTAGTGGTTTGATACAAATACTTTTTCCCTTTTAGATAAAATAGACCAAAATACCCTTTATTGAAGAAGCAATTAAGAGATCACAAGTTAGATGAAGAATAACTGGAGCAAGATAGCGACAAAAGTGTATAAAAATGGGGTGTCTACACAAGTTACTCAACCCTCCAATTCATTGGTTCTCTCGCAAAGGTATTACATAGTAGATTTGCTTCAAAAGGTTGAACTCATAGAGGCCAAGCCCATGTGAACCCCTGTTGGTGCAACATCTCGTCTCAAAGATTGATGAGTAACTTCCATCTGATCCCGGCCACCATTTACAGAAGCATCATAGGGTCCTTATTATACATCATTATGACCAGGCTAGATGTTGATTTTGTAGTGAACAAAGCTTGCCAATTTCTTGTTGCTCCTACCCTCCACTCATTGGAATGATGTTAAGCGTATCTTACACTATCTCAAAGGGATAGTTTATATTCTCATTTTGTACTTCAATCGACATCAACGTTTTAGTTCCAAGTGTTCACTAACACTGAAGCGAAACTTCATGCAATCGCTACAGCTACTACTAGACCCATCACCTTCTCCGCGAGCTTTCACATTTCACCTCTTACACCACCAATGATCTAGTGTGATAACATCGGTGCACTTTATCTTGCTACTAATCCTGTGGAAGTAGATTTTGTTCACTATATAGAGTACTCCACTGATCAGATAGTAAGGCTCAGTTTGGAAGGAGTACTACAAATATGTACAGTATAAATATATACAAAATAATATAAAATACATGGTTTTGTACTGTAAATATTTGTATTTGTACTCCATCCTCAGTTTGGAAAAGAGTACAAATACAAATATGTGTACAGTGCAAATACATACAATATAATACGAAAAAACAAGGTTTTTCACTCTACATATTTGCATATGTACTCCTTCCAAACTGAGCATAAGACTCTCTCTCCCAGATACGTGCATGAGAACCGACACTTTTCTTTTATTTTCCTGTTTCGTATTTACCTTTTGATATATCAAACGTTTTCTGATAGAAGAGACAAATACTGCTGTATGTATAGAGGAGAGAATCGAGTTTGCAAGTGATTTACTCCATCACATTCATTCTTCTCAAAATTCCTCAGAAATAGCTCTTTCAGGCTGTCTGTGGTTTGACAGAAAATAAGAGAGAAACAGAAATTAATTAGTTGAGCGAAAGTTCTTAGGAAATTCACAGAAGCCCTTGAGAACGTTCCCTCAACATTCTGTCTCTCTTATTTTCTATCAAACCAAACACGTTCTTGAAGCCTCTCACTACGAAATAAGACTCATACTGCACTACCTCACACCCAATTCTTTAAAGCGAATTCTCCATCTCTGGCTTTTTCGTTCAGATGGATGTAGCCATATATAATGTATTAACCAACAAATCGTTTTGTTCGAATCCTCTATGGTGGACCCCACGTTTATGGAGGAGTTGATGTGGCGTATGGCGATTGCCCATCCCGTATTTCGAGTAGAACCATAGAGGATTCCAACTCCATATTGTTGCATACAGTATTCAGGCAGTAAGATTATATTCCCACTATATATTATCTTCTCTTCATATAAACCAAAATACTGTCGTAGAAAATTACAGACAGATATTACAAGCCATATTCATTATTTAACTAGCTATTTATTATCATCCCCTCGCACAATTCTTCCAAGAAAGGGGGGGAGTTGCAGAAGGCTTTAGACTCTAGTACTCGTTCAATCACTAGACGATGAAGTCTGTAATTAGTTATGAATGGGTGTCTTCTTCTGAGCTGGAGTGTAATCCATCACCACCAGGTCTGTTCCATCTTGGTACTCGTTGTCTTTGGCTAGAAACTCACCAACGTGAGTCCCGTGATCTGTTCTCTCGGCCGGACGAGGAGCATGGACGCCACTGCCACCCTTTGCCGGCATACTTCTTGCTGCAAATTAAGGTGTGAAGAAACTGATGATGTTAGAAACAAAGGAAGAAGGAAACAATTATGAACAATGAATTCTTCTCAACTTGGAAACTTGATAGAATTAAAACTATTAAAGTTAATTGATTACCTGCGTGTGTGATGGAGAGAAAGAAGAAGAAGAAGAAGCAGATGATAACAAGCAGAAGAGAACGTTTGCATGGCACCACAGGCTTCATATCTCTTCCTCAGGGAGAGTGGAAAACCAGAAGAGGATTTGTTTAGAGTAGGAGTTTAGTCGAACTGGATTGATTTCTATGGGGTTTCATTCTGATCTTTCCTACCATCTTATATAGATGTAGAGACAGTAGCTTGCTCGGTGGTTGAATTTGCGGTGCAACTTTTATCTTGTAGTAATTTTACGTGATTGTAGCTAGAAAACTCTTCTGAGTACAGAGATTTTGTTATTACTGTTTCTGAACTTCTTAGGTGTTCGATGTGATGTAACTATCAGTCATCAAGGAAGAATTATAGGATCAAGCTAAGGTTTATCGATCAAATATGAAGTGATGCTGGCTTTGCTTAATGCCAATCAATCAGATGGATTTATATTTCTGTAGATGGGAACCATTAATTATGTGGTGATGATACTTCGTAGTGGTACAATATTAGCTTTGTGAGTAGGTAAGAGAAAACAGAAATCCTGTTCATTGGATCAGCATATGTGCATATATATTTAGTGCCAATGGTCCGTCTGTTGCATGAGATAATGTAAGGTAAGAGAAATTTCACACCCTTTGGCTTACTATAATATTTCTAGAAATTTATTAGCTTGGGGCGGTAATTAGTATTTAATAATGTCATTTCATGTTCGGGTCGGGTCAAAAGTAAAAAACAAAAAAAGATTTAGAAAGAACAAGCCTGAAACAGCCGTCAACCAACCGGGAGAAAGTCAGATACACATGAATAGTTGGTGTTAGGTCGGGCTGACAGATGATATGATTATGTACTAACTGACCCATGAGCAATTTCGGCACGGGTTAACGGGTCGGATCAATGACCACTGCGTGCACCGAATAAAGTTATCTGCAGATAGCCCAAGGCAATAGGGGTATGAACTTGGGCCCAGGTGGTTGGAATGATTTCGTAGAAGGAAACAAAGAGTTAAGGAGAGACTGCGACTGCCCGACAGAGATGGGCCCAATTCATCTCCGGTAAGGGGGTCACAAAGGTGAGCAATGGCTTATTCTACGTGAAGCCATGTGAGATACATTGGGTGCCATGTTCTGAGGCCCACAGGCCCATCTTGTCCTGGGTGAGGTATATGTGAATTAAACATTTCATCTCATTCAAAGCAGGGAGCTTTAAGAAAATATGCTGTTGAAGACAAAGAAATCATATTAGGTGTGGGAGTGTCTCCAATAAAACCCAACTTGGTCACACCTTGGAAGCACAAGAATCCAAAGCTCAGGTTCTGATCATGGGCCTCGAAGTATGGGCCTTCTTTCTAGCTTTTCTCTTCAGTGGTTGTTCATCGATCATCTTCCCTTGTTTTTTATCTACAGTTCTACTACACTCTTCAGAAATTGGATGAATGCTTATCTATGAGTGAGTTTCACATTAATCTATCTCCAAACATATCAACGTAGTACTCCCAATTGGGGCTCACGATTGCTGCAAGTGACCTACCCAAATGGTGCTCCGGTACAAATAATTGAATTACGCATGCGTAACATAGAACTAATTAAGGACAAACATACGATCCTCCTGATTCAAGGGTCATTGTAGACCAGACAAGAAAAGACTAGTCCATGAAAAGATCATCAAGATAAGTGTGGTTCAGAATCAATGGATGTTGATCCATCGTTTAATGGGTCACAATTAAATCAAGATGATTAAATGACCACAACCATTGAATCCACTCCTTTGAAGCTGGAGATCGAGAAGATTGATGAACAGTGAGTGAGAAGGGATTAGTGCATATCAAACAGTTTCTCTCTTGTAATTCAATTTAGCTTGATCTTAACCTAATAACAATATGAAGCAGTTTAATTCTGGGTATGCTTCAATCAATTTGTTGGGTTGCCAAGTTACAGACAATGAAAGTCACAGGGTGAGCCTTTGTAGCCAAACTATGAGTACATAAGGAGATATCAAAGGAGCTGACATTAACACACATTATGTTAATCAGGCTCTAGTCTCTCCAGATCCAGAGACCAGGGGAGGACCACAGACACCAGACCAAAGTTGGAGATTACACGTCTAACATTCATCAAACATGACCATATGGGCCTGCTTGATGGCTTATTATTTCGAATGTCACATCGAAGCCGACATCGTTTCGCCGTTCAGAGGCACATGGCTGAATCACATGATACCGGCCCGAGTTTGATCTCTGAGAGCATGGCTGACCATGTGATGTTTTGGTTCATTCAGTCATTGAAATGATATTAATTTTGTTTAGGTTGGGTGATTATGAATTGATGATAAGGATCAGGGATAATATGGTTTGGTTTGTGGTCTTGTCTCTCCTACTTCTCTTCTATTTCTCTCCCCCTTAATTAGTTCTGTTTCTTCCTTCTCAATTCATTTCTGCCTTGTAAGGGGAGCATGTAACATGTAAACCTGTGGTACCACTTTCTGTTCCCCAAGAGGACCCTGACATGGAAGAAGCTCAAGGGCAACAACTCACATGTATATGTTGGTCATCTACACAGCTTCTCATGGTTTTGGCCATAGAAGATCTATTATTACAGTCTACATATGGTGACAGCCTCCATAAATGCAATAGAAGCACATAGCAAATGAGTATACCAGGATAGACTGCTCAATGAATATCTCCTACAGAATTGGAAACCCTATTTAAAGAGTCTGTGACCATTCTGGTCTTTCATCTAAAGAGTTTATAGGGTTGTTCAATTACATAAAACTTAGATAGAGGTGTTGCCAATCTCTTAGGTACCTAGCTAGGCTCAATCCAATTGTGGGTCCCTCACTCTCACTGTAACAAGGAGATGGGAATAAATTGCATATTTTGATTACTAGAATGGTATTAATTGAACTTCTAGTAAATGATCACATATTTTATTTGTGAATGTTAGGAAACCTTGTAGAAATGAAAATTTGTTTTTCACAGCATTTGAATTAAGTTCCATAAGGATAGGATTCTTGCTGCAATCAAAGAATTGTCTAGGTGATGGACTGTTGACTAGTAATCTATGTTTGAGTAACTAGGTGGAACTGGTATTGAATCACTTCCACCTTAATTCATGGAATTGAAATGACTATTCCTTAATCCAGAGCCTCAAATTTGCAAAAACATGAAATTCGCTTGGTTTAATTTTGGGTACTAAATTAAGGGTTCGTTTGTTTTGCAGTTAAAATCAGAATCGAAATCTTCTGGAATCGGAATTGGAATAATCCATTTCTATAGTCTGTTTTGTTCAAACAGGAATGGAAATGTGAATTAGAATCAGTAGGAATGAGATTTCATTCTCAATGGAGGGGCAGGGAATGGCCATCCCCAAAAATGGGGCAATGCCATTCCAGCAGGAATGGGAATGGGACTCCGATTCCACCCAACCAAAAAGTTGGAATTGGAATGGCCATCCCCTATTCCTGCTAACCAAACGGGGCCCAAGTATGTGATAGTATCCCTTATCCAGAACCTCAAATTTGCAGAAAAAAACATTGAATTGATCGAATTGGAATGGGCACCCCGTTGCATGAGGCACCCGCCAATGCGGGATCTGAGGAGGGACACATGTATGTAGCTTTACCCTTGTACAGAGGCTATTTTCAAGATTTGAACCCTGATAGCCCGAATGGAGCAACGCAATCGGTGCGCCAAGGTCCACCCCTCAATTACTTCTACGCAGAACTATTTTCTAGGCTTTTTTTCCTGGTCATTGAAGGGCAAACCTTGGATAGTTTTGAGTAGAAAAGTGCTTTTATACTGGTTGTTGGGGTTATATATTTATTAGGTTGCATGATTTTTGAATTCTGCAAGTCTTGCATCATAGAATCTCTCTTCAACTTCACATGCGTATAAAGTGACAAACAACATAAATATTGTCCTTTTTATCTATGTATATATCTGTCTTTGTTTTCTTTCAACAATTTTGTTTTTCTTCAGTTGTCACGTTACAATCAACCTAAAACAGTTTTTGATATTTTCGTGCTGTGTAACCTCTTAAATGCATGAGTTCTTTGGTTTAGTTTTGTTTTATCTTTCAGCCTGCTCTACAAAAATTTCTCTCATTGAAATATCTATCTGTATAATGTACTCTTAAGATTAATTGGATCAAGACAAAAGAATATGAAGAGAGTGGCAATAGCAACCCCAAATTGAAAATTGAAACTTCTTTGCTACTGAAAGTACTTCCAATCAAATTTAGGTTGCATTTGGATAAGGTTAAGGATGTGTGTTCTTTCAAAGCCGAAAAGGATAAAGTCTTAATTGTAGGGCCTCGGAGGACTGAAGCTTTAATTGAGCTTCTTTAACTGAGCCGCTTTGAAGAAGCTACTAGAAGAAGTTTCACCAGAAAGTCTTTTTTATTTTTTTATTTTTTATATTTTTGTTTTGGCTGAACTACAGTATATTTGGCTTTCCCAATATTTCGCCAAACATTGTTTATAGGCTGTATGGGTGTGGCCCACCTCACAAAGCCCAAAGCTGCTTTCACTGAGCTGCTTTGGAGAAGCTACTAAATGGGTCAACAAATCTTTGGTTGAGATGCTTTTACTGAGCGTCTTTGGAGAAGCTACTAAATGAAAAATGAAGCTTCAAGGTAAAGTGGTCTTTTGGGATGGACATAAATTTGGGCTTTCTTGCTTTTTCACAAAACATCACTCATAAGCCATTCATGTAAGGCCCACCTTGCAAAGCCAAAAGCTGCCTCAGGAAAGCCCTCCTTAATAGGCACTTCTGTATTTTTTTTGGCTCTACTTTTGTTCCCTCAATTTTGTTTTTCATAACAGAAAGCTCAAAAGCAAAGCAAAAGTTTATCAAAACAAAGCCTTAATGGATGGTGTAAGCAACTAAATCCAAAGAGATTTTTCATTTTAAAATCCCTTTATTTGCTCCAAGTGTTTCACGGCTAAAACTTTGTCTTTGTTCCCCATTCCTTTTTATGGAAGCAAAAGGTAAGCGTTGTGTATCGCCATGTTTGGTTGCAGTGCAATTTTATTTGCATTAGTACAAATGCATGGGAGTGCAAATGAAAAAAATGCAAATTTTTATTTACTATTGTTTTGGGTTTTATTTTATTCTGTTTCATGTCTTAATTTAGTTCATTTGTAATGCAATTAAACAAAATAAGCTAGCTCAATTTTGAAACAAAAATAGGTCAGAATTTACAGTCAAATCATTTGCACTGCCACAGTTTCACATCAATGCAAATTTATTTGCATTGCAACCAAACACAGCCTAAATATCCCTTTTCTCCTCTCTTGTCAATACTATGTTCTTCAGTATTTTGTGGAAATCTCTGGTCTTGTATGCTGCTGTTAATGTCCGATAACTTGATTCTAATTAGCTTGCCACTTGGACGTGCCCATCCAGATCCTATCCTGATCCAAACCCAGCCTTGCACCCCCTTGGGCTTGGCTATTGTTCTCGGGATCCAGATGAGCCTCGCTTGGAAACTCAGGCTTGATTTAACTTTGGTTGTGACTTTGGATAACCCAAATATGGTCTGAGCCCAATCCAACCCAAGGCGAGTAAGGTGTAACTGTACGCTTTAGCTGCTCAATGGGCTGTGGAATCAATGATAAGGTCCATGCCAGTATTAAATATATGGGCCTGCATCTTTTACGGTGGGGCTCATGAATTTATTACTTGAGTAGAACCTGATTATTGGTTTCATAGCCTGCTGAATAGTTAAAGCGGTCAGCTAATCGGAATTCACCCAAGGCCATAACCTTCGATAATATATGAATGCTTATATATGCGCACATTGTGTACTTGTATTATGCAAATATGTGTATATTTTGTATTGACTTTACTAGCAGTGACCCATGCCATGCATGGGTTGCTGTTTAAAAGTATATTTTTTAAGAGGAAGAAAGTATGAAAAAATAGAAGTGCATAGATACTGCTTAGCATGAGAGCCAAATGTTGGTGAATCAGTTGATGATAGTTTTTTTTTTTTTTTCGGTAATCAGTTGATAGGTTCTCTGGCTTGTGGTAGTGGACACTTGGAATCAAATCCCAATGCCATGGGGGGTTAAGGGTTTGGGGGATCCTCCTGTGATTGTATAGCCCTATAAAGCGAAGAAAAGAAGTGCTTATAGTGCATGACGGCATGAGATCAATATCAAAGTTGCAAAATTAATTTCAAAATCGAACTGACAGAGATAAGCAAAGACTCATGTTAAGTACTTTCTTATTGTATTTTTTTTATTGACCAAAATAATCCATGAAAGAAATATCCATTAAATTAATAAAAAAAGAAAAATACTTGATAACCCATGGAAATGAGCAATGGCTTCTTTTATATAATAAGAAGATTCGTTCACTTGCAAATTTGGGTTCAAGCTAGATTGGCCCTTAACCTAACCCAATCCATCTAATATTTTTCATAACTAAGATCTTCATTAAAGAGAAAACAAGCCGAAGCCAAATACACCGCAAAAACAGAGAAACAAAAAGAAAACAAAAGACACACAAATCATAGCAAAGAAAAAAGAGGGAAAAAAAAAAAAAACAGCAAAGACAACAAAACAATTAAAAAGCAAGGGGGCTGAACTCAAGAACAGTCCATTCAGCTAGCCATCAACGGTAAGCATCAATCCAGCCACCTGATTGGCATCTCTCTGAACCCAGGAAAAGCAGAACAGTCTTGACCATGGAAGAAGCTATCAACAAATATATCCAAAAACTGGTTTGATAAGCAGCTAACAATGTTTTAATAATCACTTTCAACAATTACATCCTTTTAAGTTTAGATATTTAGCAAAAAGAAGTCCTTCTAGGGACCGCAAGAGCTTCAACTTTAGCTGTTGAACCTACCTGAACTTGGCCGAAATTTGCAGCTACCAAAAGACCAGAAAAGTAGTAAACCAGGCCACCACACCCACTGCTGTAGAACTACTGTTAACAGAAGCCCCATCAACATTAGCTTTAAACCAATTTTCTTGTGGGGGACCAAAAAAGGGGGGCTCCCTCTATTCTGTTAGAATGGAGTTGTATTAGTGATGATGTAGGATCCATCTTCTGAAGCTCCTCCATCTGTATTAGAGCTGGGTTAGGGATTGAATCATTGAACACTATATCATTTCGATGAAACCAGATATTCCAAAGCATTAGAGCTGTAAAGGTCTTCAACTCTACTTCCCTCTCTTTGTGAGAATTGCAAGTTTTAAACCAAAATTTCAGCCACTTTAAAGCTAGAGCTGCTCGCAAAGTGTTGACTTGTTAGGTTCAAGAAACAACCAAACTAGCAACATCTAGCTACTTCGCATGAGCATAAAGCATGAAAGACCGTTTCAGCACCTTGGTTACAAACTTGACACAGAGGATTTTTTGCTATATTTCTTTTAAACAGATTTCCCTTCACTGATAAAGCATCCACACAGCTTTCCCAGAGGAAACTCCTGATTTTTTGGGGGATTGGTATAGATCAAATATCTGCCCAAAACTTCTTGACATCTGTCCTGTAGTCTAGGTTAAAGTTAGTTTGATGTTTAGCCACAAAATAGGCTTATTTAACTGAGAAATTTCCTTTCTTGTTAGGAATCCAAATCAGCTTATCGTCCCAAGGGAATAGGGGAATATGGGATTTTCTTAGCTATAGGGGGGATGAACAGAGAATGTACCAGTTCGGCAGAAGTAGGTCTTCCACCTTTGATAGACTTAGGCAGTCCTGTTTAGGCCCGATGGTCCTGAATCCTGGAACCTCAGGAAGCCAGGGGTCCTCCCATATGTTAATGCGTTTGCCTGAGCCTACCATCCAGCAAGCTCCCTCTCTAAGGACTTCCCAGCCTGCAAGGATACTTTTCCACCCCCAAGAACCCTCTCTAGGCTAGCTTTGCTAGGAGGGCCTCGTTAAAAAGAATAGGATCTCTGAATCTCAGGTCTCCATCCAACTTATTTTTACTAAGTTAATCCCAATTTACCCGGTTAACCCCTTTTTTTTCCCTATCTTGCCCCACTAGAAGGACCTTTGAAGCCTTTTAATCTTTTCACAAGTACCTAAAGGAAGAAGGAAACAAGACATACAAAAAGTTAGGATGGCATTTAAGACTACCTTTATCATTATACCTCTACCTTAGAGTTCACATCTCCGCCCCACAGAACTTCCCCGCCATGTATTGAGAGCATCTCCCGATGATGACATCATCGGTTTTGGTATCATCATCAGGAGATGTTCTCAATACATGGCAGGGATGTGCTGTGGGACGTTGTGGGGTGGAGATGTGGTCTCCCTAGCTTCATGATTCAAAAGTTTACTTTTTCAACCTTCAGTCTTTCTTTCTAATCTATCAAATAATTCAAACATTCTTTTTCTTTGATCTAGAAAAGTGGGAGGGAAGCCCAAGGTAAATGGATGGTTTTTCAACTCTTGTAAAATGCATGCTCTTAGCAATTATTTTTCCACTATAGGAAAAACTGGTTTTAGCAGCAGTTTTTGAACTGACAGTAAGGTGACTACCGCCGGAAATATTATTTTTTTAGTGGTAATCAATTAAAATTTCCACTAAATACTGAACTGTCACTACAGTTGATGCATGAATCGAATAGGTTTTTCTTCCTTATAGTAATTAAGCACATGCGTTGCATGTGAAAAATTTTTCTTCATATTAACTAATTGAATTTTAGATATATCATAGTTAAGATAGAAATTGAAAATTAACAAAAATAACAATATGATTAAAAACAAACTTAAATGCTTGTAACAAATAGCAATTGTTATTATTATTATTATTAGTATTAGTATTATTATTATTAGTATTAGTATTATTATTATTATTAAATTTTGTATTTCATTTCTATCATAAATAAAAATAGCTTTTATTTTAACAATTATTTTTATTTAATTTGATGAATATATAACATTAGAAATGCTCTCAAATGTTTTCAACGAAATTCTGTACATTTTCATTTTTTGTGCTCTATCTTTTTTTAAATATTTATTATTCAATTATGACATCATTGGTTTCTTTAAAAAGTTGGATCATTTACCTACCATCTAGATAAGAAAATAGCTTGATTTTACAAGTGGTATAAGTGTGTAATAAAAATAAAAAAAGGTACGATTAATATCAATTTTTATCTAATTGGTGTTACACCAATTTGATAACACCAATTTGATAAAAATTCACAAGAAACTCTTGGCTGTGAAATTTACACCAACCTGATAGAAATTTATAACTTGATTGTACAAGTGGTTGGTCCCTTTAGTTCTTTTATACGATCTGATTAATATTATATAAGTTTGTAAGAAAAATAAAAAGAAAAGAACGAGAGAGGGAGCAAGAGAAAGACTGAGGGAGAACGATAGAGATTGAGGGAGGAGGAGATATTAATCGAGAGGAAGAGTGAGGGAGAAGAATGAGAGAGATTGAGAGAGAGAGAGAGGGAAAGAAATAGAGGTTTTGATTTGGCTACAAATCAAAGCTAGTGGGAGAGACAAATGGAGCGGCAGATCGAGACATGACTGTGAGAGTGAGAGAGAAGGGAGGGAGATCGAGAGACAGAGGGAGTGAGGGAGAAACTGAAAACCTATTTTTGGTATAAGCTTTTTGCTGTGTCTAACATGGACTAAGAGTTCCATATTGGCAATAACTACATAAGCCTCTGATGACATGGTGGGGGTTTTTATAATTTGAAATGTAGTCAATTGTAAGAGTTTTGTTGGTTTTTGGGTCATCCTACAACCTAATTTTAAATGTACAATTGGCTTTGACTATAATTTTCCCTTTAAACTATATATTTCATGTGCATTATATAAATAACTTTTACTTATTACACTTAACTTTTATTTGTCTGTGATATCATTTGACCCAAACCACTAACCACCACCTAGAAAGAAAAACAATTTGATTTCTAGGTAGACATTAAATTTTGTATTATATTTCCATCATTGATAAAATTATTTCCCACGTATAATACTTATTTTTGTTCAATATAATGAATGTATAATATTAGAGATGTACCCAATATTTTATTTTTTATAAATGTATAACATTAGATATGCGCCCAAATTTTTCCCTATTTTTTATTTTTGTGATTCTTTGTATTTTATATTTTTTAAAATTTTATTATTTGACTATGACATCATTTCATTTCTAGGTATGTTTTAAATTTGGCATTCCATTTTCATCATTAATAAAAATACTTCTTACATTTCATACTTATTTATTTAAAATTTTTATTATTTAACTATGGCATTATTTATTAATTCATTTGACCCCAAATGGTCGATTTGCTTGCCCACAATCGGAATGGAAGAAAATGTTTTTGTTTTCAAATTACTTTTCAAAATATTTATTTTTATACTATTAAAATAATATTGTGGATTTAATTACAAGAATTTAATGATGAGAAAAATATATCTTAAGTATAGGATTTAATGAGAGAGAATAGGAAAATATTTTTATTTCTAATTGGTTTTAAATTTTACATTCCATTTCCATCATTAATAAAAAAATTTCTTATTTATCATACTTATTATTGTTTAATATGTATGTTAAAAATGTTCCCAATTTTTTTTCATTTTATAATTTAATCGTGGCAACATGGATTGACCCATTTGACCCAAAATGGTTTAATTTCATACCACCACCTAGATGAAAACACTATTTTTCTAGGTATATTTTAGAAGTATAAGCTTTTATGTTATTAGAATTATTAATTTATTAAGCATGGATTTAATTAATTGAACTTAATGATGAGAAGAAACAAAAACGACTTAAATATATGATTGAATGAACATGAGTGCAAGTTAATAAATAAAATGTTGGATTTAATGAGAGGGAATTGAATGCTTGAATATCTTAAAATTACCTCTTTTCAACCCATTTAATATCAATAACTGATTACCCTATTTGCCCTCATTTTTATCAATAAATTTAAATATAGAGAGGTAAATTTTGTCTTCAAAAAATTCAAAAATATTCTTGAGGCCATTCATGCTTTTTAAAGTAGTATAGATTTCTTCCTCTTCCCACTCTCTCCTCCCCCGTGCCACTTCTGTCCTCTCTTTTTCTTATTTCTTCCTCTTCCCGCTCTCTCCTCCCCTATGCCACTTATGTCCTCTCTTTTTCTTATTTCTTGCTCTTCCCACCCTCTCCAAACTTGACTTTGTAGACCCAATGACACCCAATGGGAGTCTTTCCCGGTGGTAAGTCAGTTAATGTCCAGGTATGGATGCGCTCAAGTGCAGCTAGTTCGACTAACATAGCTTGCTTCCAATGGTCATGTTTGTTGGCTTCATCATAACAAGAAGGCTCAGGTTGTATAGAGGGAATTGAACTCATAGTTAGAAAATTAGAGATTGGGTAGAGTACTACATGAGTTAGTTTGTGACTGAAGTGTTGGACATGTAATCAGCCAGGTGTAGAGAAGGTCTCTTGGGAGCGATAATGTCCATGTCACTAGTGTGTTCAGGTAATTCTGAACTAGTAGTGAGCTATGAGCTATCACAAACTGGTTCAGTTCTACGTGTTTGATTAGGAATTGTATCAGACACTATATTATCAACGGTTGGCAGAGGTATGGTTGATGGTGGAGATGGGTCCAAAGGCATGTCACCATCAGCAAAAGGAAATTTGTGTTCAAGGAAAATCACATCTCTAGACACAAATATCCGCTTAGTAGCCAAATCATATAATCTGTATCATTTTTGACCATTAGGATATCCAACAAACACACATTTAGTGGCACCAGCATCAAATTTATCATGCCCACGTCGGGATGTACTTGCATAGAAGAGGCAGCCAAATGTATGGAAATGACTATTTGAAAGAGGCTTGCAGAAAAGAAGTTCATATGGCAATTTCCAAACAAGTATTGGAGTTGGCAAGTGATTAATGATGTAAGCTATTGTCAAAATACATTCTCTCAAAATACATTCTCTCAAGAACTCGATTGGTAAGGCCCTTGCTATCTCAAGTAGGTGTTGATGCTTGCGCTCAACGACCCCATTCTGTTGAGGGGTGTTTATACAAGATGTTTGATGTAAAATTCCATGTACTGTCAAGTAATCTTGGAAAGGTCTAGGGAGAAATTCGGACCCATTGTCCAAACGTATATACTTAACTTAAGCATTGAACTGTGTTTTGATCATTTCAAAAAACATTACAAAAAAGGAACAAGCATCTGATTTATATCGTAACAAATACACCCATGTATAGATCAAGTACAATAATCTACAATTGCTAAGAAATAATGAGCTCCAAAATGGGACGGGGTGCGATAACCTCCCCAAATATCACAATGTATGAGTGTAAACAATGCATCAAATCTGGTATGACTAATAGGAAAAGAAAGACGTGTTTGTTTTGCTCGAAAGTATGTGTCACAACAATCATTATCAGGTACAGTAATGTGCAGTTTAGGAATCATAGCAAGTTTCTTAAAAGGAGCATGGACCAACCTTGAATGCCATATGCATGGATCATGTGTGCGGGTATTGTGCAAGGAGAAGGATGGTGGAAGGGAAGTGAAGTGATACAACGCATCACACATTAGGCCCACACCAATCAACTTCTTAGATGTCAGGTCCTGAAGAGCATAGAAAGTAAGAAAGAACAATATGGCACAACGCTATGTCACTTTGTGATTGAATTGGTAATAATGTTCCATTTGGCAATTGAACTAGTTTCAGTGCTGATGTAATAGATGCAGTAGCAAATTCAGAGTTAGCGGGAACCATGTGATATGAGGCCCCACTATCGAAAAGCCAAGAAGAGGTAGTGATTTTACCTGCAAAGTTGGCTGAGAAAGTATGTTTATCATTGTTCAGAAGATCAGACAGACTCCCGATGGTGCTTAATAACTGTTGATACTATTCCTTGGACAAGCTGAAAATCAGAGAAGCCGCTTGGACTGAGCTCGTGCTAGCAGTAAACTTTTCTTGATTGCTAGTGTCGTTCTTGGATGTTGTGAGTGTCAGAAAATGGCTCACTTGGGCTGGAAATGGAGTTGCCATCCATCAGTTATGGAAATAGAGGTGATGGGACATCCGAGATTTACATCGAAAAGCATTTTTTTGTTCATTTGTGACTCCAAAACCCAAGGCACCGGCTAACCAGTCTGAGTAAGACTCGGATGGGAGAGGGAAGGGGTTAAGACACCCCTCTCCTGAGTCCAATAGGTGGGGCCTACATGGGATTCCAAAATGAAGCATAAACACAAGATAAGCGACTACTACTTTAACAAATCAACAATAAAGAAAGCAAGCCACAAGAACAATACAAAACAAGGAGAATTTTCCCTTTTTTTGTATCTTAATCTCCCTGCAAAAAAGTCCTACTTCTCAAGCTAAAAACGAGATTTACTGATCAAGTCCATTATTGCAAATCTTTTAACTTTTTTTATATTTTTCTTCATTTCTTTTTATTTTTCTTTCCCCTCTTTCTTTTAAGGGATTTTATTTTCTGTAATCGACATCCTCCCCTTTCATTTGCCTAGTTTATTTAATGTTATTATATTTTTTTAATCTTTACTTTTTGTTTTCCCTTTTTATTGAATTAATTTGTGCTCTCGACCAAATACTCTCTTACTCTATTCTATTAACACTTCATTCCCTATCATTCATTTTCTCTTGCACTCTAACCTGCATATTTCTCTCTCACCAGATAACAAATAATTTCTCTCCTCATTTCAGTCTTAAGAGGGATAACCCGATAACCATTCAATCCTATCTTCAGAATAAAAACAAATACCGAAACTAATCATCAATGATGAAAGGAACAAAGCATATAATGCATACATCTTAAACATGGCGAGATGACAGACACTAGTTGCTAGAGCAACCGAAAGGCTAGGACTGAGAACACTTTCTCTTCAATTTGAACAAACTTAGAACTTCAACAATGAAACCAACAATAACATCATAAGTTTATAGAATATTTTCGATGAGAAAATAAAAATTAGTAAACTAAGGAGAGACCGGTTTCATATCTATGGATAGGCTGTTATAGGAAACAAGAAGCTACAGAGAAGACAACAAAGTAATGCATGCACAACACGAAGACGAGCTATACAAAATTGAAAGGATGCCCAATATTTTGCAGGAATTAACTCGATAGTGGCTCTGGACTAGATATTGACCTGAACTTGGTTGATGTTGCAAATGACAACTCAGCTAACTCTGTCTCTGTCGTTTGTTTTTAGATAACAGCTAACTCTGGAAACAGGACGAGAGAATTGTGGAAAGATAGATCTGGACCGGGAGAGTAGTTCGGTATCATGAGGAAAACTCAAACCACCATTGCCAATAACCGTATCATGTCGGTGAAAATAGGGGGTACCACTACGTTTGAGGAATCAACACTGACGAGGAAGGCCAATGAGGACTTCTAGAGTATTGTGCACCCTGGAAGATGATAGCGAACCGCCGGAATCCGGATGAAGATCATTGAGGTCACTGCTACCGCTACTCTGCTCTTTCACTGTGTGTCTAAGGGAGGAAGGGAGTGAATAGTCGATTTCGATGACTTTGACTGATTCGATGGGGGAATAAAGGGGAGGAGAGGAAGAAGTTAGAGGGATTGAGAGAGAGAGAGAGAGAGAGAAGTGGTCGGAAGTGGGAGATTGACTCTAGGTTCGCCGCCGCTACTATTTTGTGATCAAGGGAGGAAGACGGTCTACAGTAAAACCATCTCTCTGCTTAGGGCGAACATGAGACATTCAACTACTTTTAAAGAATGCCAGGGGCATTTTCGTAAATCTAGTGAAGTATGGGGGTATTTTGGTAATTTGGAGACATTTAGGTCAAACCGGGTCTAGGAAGGTCAAACCGGGTCTTTTGGTTCAATGGTGGGGGATTATAGGGCCAAAATGGAGGGTTAAGATGGGTTTGACTACCGAGTGAGGGGTTTTGCAAATGTGGGCCAACAGGATTAGTTAAAACAGAACCTATTTGGATGAAGGGGTGAGTGAGGGTATTTTTTGTTGAAATTTGGCAAGGTGGGGTTTTTGGACAATCTGAGTTGATTGGTAGGGTTGGATTGGCCCAATTAGGCCCGGATTGGGCAGATCGGGAAAGGGCTCGATTTGGTTAATCTAAAAGCTCGAAATAGAATCTTTGTCTGATCGAGGGGCAAATAAGGTTTGTTTTGGATGAAATTTCATAGGGTAGGTTTTTGGGTAATCTAAGATGATTAGTAAGGTCAAATTGAGTCAAATGGGCCTGGAAAGAAAGGACTTGGAATCTAGTCAATCTAGGACCTTGAAATGGAATCTTGATACAATTGAAAGGTAAACGAAGGTGTTTTGGGTTGAGATTTCACAGGTGGGTATTTGGGGGTGTCTGGGATATGATGATGAGGTCTGATCAGTCTTGGGGAATCAAGATCATAGGGATTTGGGTCAATGGGTTGTTTCAGAATGAAATCTTGGTTTGTTGGAAGGGCAAATAAGGGAATCTGGGGTTAAAACTTTATGGAAAGGTGTTTTGATGTGTCTGATTTGAGGGCCAAAGCGTAGATGGGGTTGATCTGGGCCATCGGATAAGTATTGGGTAGGTTTAACGGTGGATCTAAGGGCTTTTCAGGGTGAAATTCGGGTTTTTTAGGTTTTTGGGTGTTTCAGATGGACCAAAAGGGTCTGTTTCGGGTGTTTAAGGTAAATCGGAGGTTTAGGCGACGAACCGAGAAAAAATCGGGTGCTAACAAATGTGGACTTTGATTGACTTCCCCAATTTGGTGGATAACCGAACAATTCAATGTTGCGATCCTTAGTGTGACCTTGTTTCTTGTAGTACTCACAGCGAATCTTGAACCTTTATTTTCCTCCTTTCGAATTGAATCTTGGACCTGCCACATGAAAAGCAACAACTTCTGTAGTTGGACCATGTTGAGCACTTAAGGACTGATGTCTTTCTTCTTGTGATACAAATGCATAAATCCTACTAATTCTCAACAGAGGGTCCATGCTCAAAATGCTCGATCTGATGTTGTTAAAATTTTCATTTAGACCTAGCAAGAATTGATACACTTTATCTCTTTCCTTTCCTGTAACAAATTTTTTCTAGACTCCACAAGTACACAATCCACAGGTACATAATGGTCCAGCAATGTAGGTTGATAATTCATTCCAAATTGCCTTGAGTTTTGAGAAGTAAATAGAGATAGGGAGATTTTCTTACCTGATCAACATGAGTTCTCGCTTGAGATGAAAGATTCTTGATGTGTTTCATTGTGAGAACCTTTCCTCCAAATCTTTCCACATTTCTTGGGCATTTTTCAGCATAGGCTTTCGTGGAGGTCTTTGGCTAAGGCATTGAAGATCCATGACATTACCATGGGATTACATTTCAACCAAGTGAACAACTTTGCCTATTCATCGGATCTAGCTTCTGAGTCATTCCATTCACGAAGCCAATATTCTTCTTGGTGCTGAGAACATTAATCATAGCTCTTTTCCAAGTCATATAATTGTCTCCATTTATAATACAAGAGACAAGCACTGTACTAGGGTTGTTAGAAGGATGGAGGTAAAATGGTGAATTCTGATCACTGAAAGAGAAGATCTGATCAATAATAGTGAACACAGTGTTTTCGGTTCCATTCAAGGTCTTTCTTGTCGATGACGGAAAAGGATTCAAATCAAGACACTACAAGAAAATTGGCCTTTAACAACACTCACAACTTTGTTGCTGAATGCTAAAAAACTATTCCTAAAGGTTTTAGTTACAACTAGGTTGGTTGTTGCTGATAGTGCTGTGGTTAAAAGTTTTTAATTACAATCAATTGTTGCTAATGACGATGTATAGCAACAATTGATATAATTATTGCTAAGATTGCCTTTTTGCAACAATGAAACCAATAGTGGGCCAATATACATTATTTGGAACAGTTACTATTGATTGTAGCTAAAAAGTATTTTTTGCAACAATATACTAACTGTAGTCATATATGTCAGTAGAAACAAGCACATTAATTGTTGCTAAAACATAAGCAACAATTGATCAATTATTGCTTATAACTATCTTTTGTAACAATTCTCATTGAAATAAAAACAATCATGTAATTGTTATGAATTGTTGAGAAAACAATTCTAATTAATTGTTGTGAATATAGTTAGCAACAATTCTGCAATTATTGCCTACAATAATTTTAGCAACAGTAATTATAGACTATTGTTAAATTAGCAACAGGTGAATAATTGTTACCAATTTCACTAATTACTCTTCAATGCATTTAATTACAATTAAAAATGGTTATCAAGATTAATTTAGGTGTTGTTATTAATATCTTTAATTGTTGTAAATAATTTGCAAATTGTGGTTAATAAAAACTTTGCACGTATTTAAAAGTAAAAATGGTTATCAAGATTAATTTAGGTGTTGTTATTAATATCTTTAATTGTTGTAAATAATTTGCAAATTGTGGTTAATAAAAACTTTGCACGTATTTAAAAGTAAATATGATTGTTGCCAATGATCACATAATTAGAACAATTATCAATATTAGTTTCATTACATTACATCCATATAACATATTTTACATATAATTTATTATAGCCATTCATTTGTTCATTCAATTCAATCAATGGACAATCTTAAATCCATTAAATCCATCCATCACATAAGTATATATTCATTGGTTCCTAAAAGATAACATATTCAAATCATCATAAATTAAAATTCAAAAAGTTTATATACAAAAAAAAAGTAACACTTAAATAAAAAATGCTAGTCTCAAAGGATATTTATTCTCATCAAATTTGTTCTCTTAGTGTTTGATTTTCAGAAGCACTAACACCCTCATTATTATTCTCCTGCAAAATATAATGTATAAATAATTTTATTAATCATGATCTTAAAAACTACTTAATTTAAACTTTAAATAAATCAAATTAGAAAAAATACATGTGATACTAAAGTTGATCCAGGTAAAATATTTGACAAGTCGATAGTTCCATTTTAAGCAAGATTAGCCAATGATGAAGTCATGACCAATTGCATTTGATCTTTTTGTTTCTTTAATTGTTCTCTTTTTGGTCTTTTCTCCTCTAATTGCTTGTGTAACTTTTAATTTTCCATTATCAATCTATCATTTTCTCCTTTTATGCCCCAAAGTTTTGATCGAGTTGGTCCAAATCCAAACTGAACATACCCACTATACTCTGGACCAAGTACTTGAGAAATAGAATCCTAATGCCCATTGCTAATTTGTGAACTTTCTCTATCCATCTCTATCTCTTCTAAATTTCTCTACAATATAAATTAAACTTTAAAATTTTTTTTTAATTTTATATACATAAATTTAATAATAATAATAATAATAATAATAATGTAACAACAATACTTACAATAGCATGAGCAATATCTTTATTTGGAACATCTCAATTCTTTCTTTTACGTGTGGCTCTAAATATCTCTGTTCGCATAGGTTCCCTTTTTTCTGGATGCTTATTTTTCTTATTTTTTAACATACAATAATTATAAGTTTACAACTAATGAATGCAAATTTAATTTAATCCATTTCAATTATAAATGGAAATTACCAATTCTTCTTGGATTTTCACAAAAGACTTTGAACTAGAAACATGAACCATAGTATGCTTTGCTCGGTTTGATTTACCTCTTCCACTTCGAGCCTGCATTATGCATTCATGTAAATGCATTATTTAAAATAAGAATAATAATTAAGACTAGATACATAAAAATGTTTGATACTACAACTTACCTCAAATAAATCACTTGAAAAATACTTAACCAATTCTTTCCTCATTAATTTCATATTTGTCACAATACTTCACCTTTATTCTATTCCTGTATGCCATCCACCTATCTCCAATCTTTCTCATGACTCAATCCTTATGTTTTTCTTCAAGTTCAAACTTCTTCTGCAATTAGTTAATAAATTATAAAATTAAAGTATATTAATTTTAGATTGGTAAGGCAGCATATAAAAGAAAAAATGATTTTATATGTATTATGTATATTGATAATATTACCTGGATCACTTGCCATACTTCATCCTTATGCCTTTGAGGATCTTCATGCCAATCCACATAATGGATAGGTACAAGTCTCCCATTCCTTGCTTGTATTCCTATATAATTTACAAAATTTTCTTTATGTTCCCCTATAGGTTGTAAATCATCATTTCATTATAATTTAATCCTTTGATCGTTGTGTAGTTTTACAATGTTTCTAAGGATTATATGCCCTCGACCTCAATTTTGTTTTCTTTTATTATCAGAAATTGTACCAAAATAAATAACACATATTATAGTATCATACTTAAAAATGATATAGATATGAATTGTGAAACTTTATTCATGTAAAATTTACCTGTAGGAACTGAACCAGTAGAACTACCAATTGTACTAATGGAAGGGGTATCTCTTTGTAAATTTGTTGCAACAAGACCTTCCGAACTTAAAGCTTCATTTCTATTATTAGTAGGCATGTTGGTTACCAAATCTGTATTAATAGGCTGACTTTACTCCCTTTGTATTGATTTTGGGGGCGGAATCTCAATATGATTATTGTATGGGGATCTATGAATTGGTATATCAGCATCTCTTGATGCATTCTCTCGGAAACTTTGTAGAAATAATTGATGTTTTGATCTCCTCATTTCCTATGCAATGTTCCACTACATTAAAACATATACACAAATTATTCATACAAGCACCTAGCTAATTATAGGAACAAAAATAATGCATTAAGAAAAGGAAAACAAAAATGATTTATAACTTGACCAAAATGTATTGATAAAAATTAAAAAGTTATGATAGAGAGAGACGTACAAGATGCAAGCATGAGGGTTAGGAATAGTAAGAAACCACAAAGAAACTTTCTCTCCATAGTTCAACCATCAAGTTCCAATTCAAGTGTGAAACAAAACTCTCTACAATGGAACCACCTACACCTTTTGTGGGTTGTGGTTAGGCCTTATTTATACCAAAGTTTAGGGTCTTGCATGGGCAAAGCCAACTATACACGCTATCTGCATCTTTCGGTTAATAAGTTTTAGGTGCTGAAACAACTGAAGTGAATGACTTATTGTTTTTTCTTTTTTTGGTTAATAAGTTAATGAGGTGTGTACTTTCGCTCCCTTGGATCTATGACTATGCATATCCCTTAGGAAGTTATTTTAACGAGTCTACACATATGTTGGCTCATTTTTGTGAATTGTTACTATCTAATACATGGTTTGATGCTCCAAAAAAAAGTTAGATATCAAAAAAAAAGTTAAAGAGTAGAGTTTTCTTTATTAGGAAGTTTTAAGGAAGTTACAAGTTACTCACACGTGGTTCCTTTGGGTTAAGCCAGATTATTGATAACCTAGTGTACTTCAAGCTTTATTGGAATACGATATGTAGAGAGATTGGGCCGAATGGACCCTAGTCCTTTAGTGTCATTTTTATTAGTTTCTTCTTATTATGTTTTCTTATTGGGCCTTCTTTCTTTATGGGCCTTTAGCTTTTGTTTTGTTTTTTAAGTGTTTTTGCTGATGTGGACACCTACTTAAGGGCCTCATTGTAAATTATGTAACTTAAGTAAGTTTAATAAAATATTAGAATAGGGGAAAGAGGAGATTATCGAACTCCTCCTTTCTTTCTCCTTTCTTCTCCATTTTTCGTTCTTCTTCTTGTTGTCTTCCTCTTCTTCCTTCCATCTTTCTGCTCTAACCCAAATATTTCTGCTAATTTTGATGGTCTAACTCACATCTTTCTATCAGAGCAGGTCTTCCTTCATTTTCTCCTTTTTTTCCCATACACTTTTCTTAATCGAAAGGTGTATGGAGAGATAAATTGTTGATCAATCAAAGATCTTGTTTGCATTGTTGGTAGAGGGTTTGGAGAGTCAGAAGTTGGCCGAAGATTGTCAAGAAAGTGGGACTATAGAATTTTTCCCAAAACCCTAGCCGACTAGAGAGTTTCCAGTTATGGGTTGAAGAGGCTATTTGGGTGTGGCACTCAAGGCTTGGAGGATTCCTTTTTATCTCCAAAAGTGGGCGATTGTAGTTGGAAGTGGTTTGGATTGGTTTGGTTTGAGCGGCTATCTCTTCTCTCTTTCTCCCTAGAGGCCAGGTGCGGTGAAACCCTAGTTTTAGGACTTTTGAATGTTTCAGTGACCTTAGTTAGGTCTATAAAGGTTGAAAACATTGCTTTTTAATTTTCGTTTGATTGATGGAGCAATCTAGAAGTGAGATGAAGTAGATCCCGATGTCGGGGGTTGGTCCCGTAGATTTCATTATAACAAAAGTGAGATGAAGTAAACCTGAAGGAACAAATTACCTTGCTTGGGCACAATCTATTAAGTTCCATGTCTATAGTAGAGGTAAACTAGGGTTTCTCATGGGTAGTAACGTGATGCCGGAAGAGACTAATTCTACATATGAGAAATGGATGCAGGATAACTACACAGTTACTGGGTGGTTGGTAAATTCTATGCAGCCCCATATAAGTCAACACTATCTGTGGATGATTTTAGCCAAAGAGATTTGGGATAGTGTTACAGAAACATACTCTCAGAAATTAAATGTTGCAATGGCCTACAAACTGAAGAATGATGTGAAAATTTTAAAACAGGGGGAGAAGAGTGTGGTTGTCTACTATTCCATGTTGAAGTCTTTATGGTAGGAGATAGATGTTATGGAAGCATTCGTATAGGAAAGCACCAAAGATGTAGAAACTTTCAGAAATTTTGTGGAAAGAAATAAAGTGTTTGAATTCCTTACAAGACTCAATCTTGAATTTGATATTACGCGGCAAAATATTCTAGCCAAGGATGAAGTGCCACTTGCTCAGGCATACTCTACGGTGAGCAGTGAAGAGAGCAGGAGACAGGTACAACTATAGACCCCACCTCCCCTAGAACATTTTGCACATGCTGGATTAAAACCAAAGGAGGTAAATGAAGAAAAGGAGGTGACATGTGAATATTGCAAGCCAAATCATACGAAGGATTCTTGTTGGAAACTTCATCCAGATCTTCTTCTAGAAAGATTCCAAAACAACAACAATTTTAAGAAGGGTGGTCATTCTGGAAAGCCCAAGAGTGAAAATGTTGCTATAGTATCTAAAAGTGAAAAAAAAATCTGTGGTGGAGCAGTTGGCAACAATGAAGGCAAAATTTGAGAGATATGGGTAGTTGATACATCACTTGGAGTCTACTGTTGCATCTTCCTCCTCAAGCACCCCCTTTACATCCGCCTTTGCCCATTCAGGTATTCGTGCTTCTACAAATCATGTTAAAGCCTCAGGTAATCGTAGAATTCCTTGGATCATAGATTATAGTGCATCGGACCATATGAATAGCTTACCCAACCTTTTTTGTTCATACCAGCTCCTCTCAGGTGGAGAGAAGATTTCTCTTGCTGATGGGTCTCTTGCTCCCATCTCTAGCAAGGAGGATGTTAGAGCCTCTGACTCACTTGTATTATCCTTTGTCCTTCATATTCCCAAACTTAGCACTAATCCTTTATCTCTTAGTAATTTAATAAAATCAATGAACTACAACACAACCTTCTTTTCTACTTATTGTGTTCTCCAAAACTTAAAGTCTCAGCAGACGATTGGATGTGGCCATGAGGCAAATGGGATATACCTGCTGGATGTCTCTGATCAAAGTTATGGATTACCTAGTGGAGTAGCTTTGGAGTCTGTTTTATCAGAGTCAATTGATAGAATCATAATATATCATTTTAGATTTGGTCATTTGTCTTTTTCAGCTTTGAGTAATTTGTTTCCATAAATGTTTAAGGAAATATCCCTGTCGATTCTTCATTGTGAATCATGTGAACTTGCAAAACATTGTAGACAATCATTTTCAGTGAGTAATAAAAGATTTGTTTCTCCTTTCCATATTGTGCACTCTGATGTGTGGGGTCCATATCGTTTACCTGCTATGGGGGGTTATAAATATTTCATTCTTTTCATTGATGACTTCTCTCATTACATCTGGATTTACCTCATGAAATTCCAGGATGAAGTACCAAATATTGTACAAAAATTTCATGAACTTATACTTACCCAGTTTAATAGTCGGATCCAAATATTCCAATCTGATAATGCAAAGGAATATTTTGAGAAGAGTCTTTCCTCCGACTTTGATACCTTTGGAGTTATTCATCAAACTTCCTGTTCCTACACTTCTCAACAAAATGGAGTGGCAGAAAGGAAGAACATACATGTGGTTGAGGTTGCAAGGAGCCTTCTTTTTGCTTCCCATGTTCCTGTTAAGTTTTGGGAGGATGTTATCCTTAAAACTACATACTTGATAAACTGAATGCATTCCTGGGTTCTGGGGTTTAAAACTCCCTTTAACTTGCTTTTCCCAAATGAAGATCTTTTCTCTCTTCCTCTCAGAGTGTTTGGGTGTACTTGCTATGTTCATGTTCACAGTCATCAAAAATATAAGTTTGAGCCTAAAACACATAAGTGTGTCTTTTTGGGATGTGCCTCCACACAGAAGGGATATGCCTCCACATAGAAGGAATACTCAGATGTATAGTATTGATTACCTGGAAACTTTTGCCCTAGTAGCCAAGATGACTTCAGTTTGAGTTTTGCTATCTTTAGCTACTACTTTTGATTGGCCTCTTCATCAGTTTGATATAAAAAATTCTTTCTTGAACGGGGACCTACATGAAGAGGTCTATATGTCTTTACCTCGAAGGGTGTATGGGAAGAATATGCAAGGAGAGGTCTATAAACTGAATAAGCCCCTTTATGGCCTTAAACAATCTCCTCGAGCCTAGTTTGACAGATTTCGGGCTACTCTTGTTGCTTTTGGGTACACACAGACTCAGTTGGATCATACCTTGTTTGTTAAGAGGAGAGATTCCTTAGTGACCCTTCTGATTGTCTATGTTGATGATATTGTGGTTATAGGTAATGACACCTAAGAAGTTGTTCATCTCAAAAGTTTTCTGAACACTGAGTTTGAAATTAAAGACTTGGGGGAACTCAAATATTTCTTGGGAATTGAAGTTTCTAGATCTAAGGATGGTCTCTTCATTTCTCAACGAAAGTATGTTCTTGATCTTCTTGCAGATACTGGTAAACTGGGTGCTCAACCTGCTTCTACACCTATAGACCTAAATCATAAACTGTCAGCTACTGAGGGTGAACTGTTGCCTGATAAGGAAGTATTCCAGAGACTAGTTGGGAAGTTATTATACCTTTGTATGACTCAGCCAGATATTTTCTATGCAGTTAGTGTAATTAGCCAATTTATGCATTCTCCCAAAGATACACATTTAGCAGCTGCTGAGAGGGTTCTATGCTACCTAAAAGGAACTCCAGGGAAAGGTATCTTGTTTGCTAAGCATGGACACATGAAGCTGGAAGCATACACTGATGCTGACTGAGCCGGATGTATTGTTGATAGAAGGTCCACTTTAGGTTATTGTACTATGGTAGCAGGTAACATTGTATCATGGAGGAGTAAGAAGTAGTCTGTAGTGGCAAGATCCTCAACTGAAGTGGAGTACAGGGCAATGGCATAAGGAGTTTCTGAACTTTTGTGTTTGAGATCACTTTTAGAAGAACTAGGTATAGACTATGAGAAGCAAATGATATTATATTGTGACAACCAGACAGCTACCAACATTGCACATAATTCTATTCAAATGACAGAACTAAGCACATTGAAGTTGACAGGCATTTTATACGAGAGAGAGAGTTGCCTCAAGAGAAGTCTATCTACCATTTGTTGCTTCTGAAGAACATTTGACTGATGTTTTAACAAAAGGTGTTCCTAAAGGAAAGCTGGTTCACTATATAAGCAAGTTGAGCATGATTGATATCTATGCTCAGTTTGAGGGGGAGTGTAGAGAGACTGGGCCGAATGGACCCTAGTCCTTTAGTGTCATTATTATTAGTTTCTTGTTTTGTTTTCTTCTTGGGCCTTCTTTCTTTATGGGCCTTTAGCTTCTGTTTTGTTTTTTAAGTGTTTTTGCTGATGTGGGCGCCTACTTAAGGGCCTCCTTGTAAATTATGTAACTCAAGAAAGTTTTATAAAAGATTAGAGTAGGGGAAAGAGGATATTATCGAACTCCTCCTTTCTTTCTCCTTTCTTCTCCATTTTTCCTTCTTCTTGCTGTCTTCCTCTTCTTCCTTCCATCTTTCTGCTCTAATCGAAATATTTTTACTAATTTTATTGGTCTAAATCACATCTATTATCAATAAATCTTTTCTTCTGATTGAGATCAACAGTTTATATGCCAATGACCATCAAACTTTGAATTTCATTATAAGAAATTTCATATCATTCCTATGCATGCGTTGGAATATCATTCTCCTTTCATTTTCTTATCATGGCAGGCTTCTTTAATTTCCATGCCTTTATCGAGCATATACATCTTAAGTGAGATAAAAGAAACATTATGATAACTATCAAAACCTTACCACCTCTATTCATAACAAGGGTTTAAATTTTTTAACAGCATATACAAATGACCAAATCTAATTACACAATAAGAACTTCCCTTAAATAGAGGAACAAAAACAGTTTTTTGAAGTACTTGATTATCTGTAGCCTTGTAAATGGAAACATGAAAACTCCTATCACTAAAAATATATAAATAAATAACTAACTTTAGTCCTAAAAAAGCTACAAATTGCATAAGCTCATACTCCTTCAACAATGAATAAATATGACTTAATGCTTATTAAAAGATGAAGTAATGCATTTGTCGTTAGTGGATAAAATGCCCAAGGAGTTCAAAACCTATTTAATAACTTACTAAAACATGAAGTAATACATCATTCAGTTCAACCACTTCAGCTGTTACCAAAAGGCCCCTAAGCCAATTAAGGGAAAGTATTAGCTGAATAGGGACCCACATGAATGGACTGCTCAAAACAGGAGCAAAAGCCTCTGTATCTCTAATTAGAAATTTGAAGGCCATCAATCCTAAGAATTAATGCATGAAGCAACAACATATATTGCATACGGAAATCAGTTTTTGTAATTATCTAAATAAAAAGGGAGAAAAAACATAAACAGAAGAAGATTTCATTAATCTATAAATTATTTATTACATCTCTCAAGTCAATGGATAACAAACTTCATTGCAACTTGCTTCAACCGGTATTCTCCTTATATGCACCATCGGACGACAATCAACAAGTAAATCTCTCTCTACCTTACTAATTTTAAAATGGTAGAGTTGTTTTAGGATTTGATTTCTTTTGCTCAATTTCTTCAATTATGTTGTAATTTCTCTATTTTGGCTGCCTTTGTTTTGATGAAAAAGAGTTGAAAAACAATGTTTTCATCGTAATAGGGGCGGAAATAGTTAGTTTGGAATTGTTTTCAGCCCCTTCTACCTAGAAATCCAATGGAGTCTTTGTTGAAATTATTTTGGGCTCAGCTGAATAGAATGGTAGGGTTTTTCAATTTGAAATCTATATTCTTACTTTTATTATTTTAACAAACTCAATTCCTTAATCGAGAATTGGTGATTTGGTTGGAAGGTTTTCCTTTTTGTCTACAAAGGAATTCAATATCTTTTGTTCACAATTTATCTTATAGTTCTACCATGTCAATGGTCAATACCAGCTGAATAGCGTGATCGTTGGGGTTGCTCCTGATGAAATCTCTTGAATCTATGCACGTGAAATTTAATGGATGATTAGGTTATTCAAGTTTGAGTTTTTGTTTGTTATGGTGATACCCTTTTGAAGTTTATTTTTCAATGGGCTAAACTTTGGTTCTTAACATCGTAAATCAGTAAATGCCAAGTATTATTTGGTCTGGTATTTGGTTTCAATTATTATTTTCTTTCTCTTGTATCTATACATCCTCAGGAAGTCCACGAGTGGCACGCATCATCATGTCTGCAGCTGCAAAACATCTAAACCTGTTACTCTGGAATTGGGTGGAAAATGCTCTGTCATCTTAGATAGACGATTGAGCTCCTGAGAACTAGAAGTAATTTTTGTACTATAAACTCCATTTACAGTTTCTATATAGGAATTCCATCTCTGGTATGGAAGACACCTCTGAGTAGAAATTGTTAAACAAATGAAAGGATGAAATAGATTAACATAACCATTAATCAGTGACCTCTGGGCCTTCTGGGTCACGGTTATTTAACAATTTTGACAGCCTAGATGATCCAACCACCCGATTAACCAGTACATACATCTGTGACCCAATCAGCTTTCCAGTTCTCTGTCTGGTCCAAGTTTGACATTTTCTATTCTTTTTGAGTTCAAATCCACTACATTAGATGAACTAGAAATAAGAAGTTGTATGATCAAACTAACCTTTTCTTTATCCTTTTTTTTTTCTTTTATCTTATTTAATTATGTTTTAACCTCAAGGTTGTCATAAAAAGAATAGCATGGGCAAATGGAGCCTCTGCAATGGCCAATCATGTGTAGGAGTTGATTACATTCTTGTGGAAGAGAAGTTAGCACCAACTCTAGTAATATACAAATAATATTAGTTCTTTTTTTTACTTGAATTAAGATTCAACAGTTATGAAAACTTCAGAATTTGATCATTCTTTTCCTCAAATAATATACAAATAATCTCTTTTCTCTTTGTTTCTGAAATCATACTTTTCTTATGGTTCTCTTAGGTTCATTGAGCCCACAATTCTGTTGGATCCCCCACTTGATGAAGCTGAGATCATGACTGAAGAAATCTTTCACCAAGAAAAAATTAGTTTTTCTGGATAATTCTTCAAATTAGTGTGCTATGGATTCAAATATTTTCACATCATGATCACCGTAGAACAGTTGAAGAATATCGAAGAGAGCATCGTGTTTGTAAGTTCAAGACCAAAGCCTCTTGTCCTCTATGCCTTCATCAAGGATGAAACACTGAAGAGGTTGGTGTTATCACAAACATCTTCAAGAAGCGTTACATTCAATGACATTGCAGTTCTTGGGAAATTCTCTTTCGAGGCATTTACCCATGAAAAAGCAGTTCTCAGAAGAAACCTTATGTTTGACCTAGAGTCAAGGTACCCTCCATGGAGTGATTTCAAGCTGAACTTCATCAGATTTCTTTACAAGTATGATTATTTTGGGATAATTCTCAACTTTCTAGGGTTGAAGGGATGATCATCACATCCTCTCCATCACAAACTATCAAGGCCCTTATAATTAGAAAACAATATGAAAAGAGTGGTCTCAAAGAATAGGTCGAATTTCATTAGTTGTTAAGTGATTGTACATGGCTGAATATATACAAGAACAATAAAGAATAAACTGGAAATAATTACAAGTATAAAAACAGAAAAATAAGGAAGGAGTTTTAGTAGGAAACTTCCTAAGAGGAGAGTTTCCATTTTGCTTTGATTGGCCTCTCTATAATAAGAACTCTTTGTATAGTAGCTGGTCCATCTTTAGTAAAAAGATTAGAGCTTTCTTTGGTAAGAGATCTAGAACTCTCTTTGGTAAGAGTTATAGAGCTCTCTTTAGTAGGAAGGCTAGAGTTGTCTTTGGTAAGAGGGTGAGAGCTAGGGTTGGTCGATTCCTCAATATGCCCCCTTATGCAAAAGTGGGCTAGAAGCACACGAAGCTTGGACTGAAGCCATTCAAACCAGTGAGAGGACAGAGGCTTAGTGAAAATATTAGTAATTTGGTCTTGAGTGGGAAGAAACTGCACCACAAGAGACTTCCTAACAATAAGATTTCAAAGAAAATGAAAATCGAGCTCAATGTGTTTAGTATGGGCACGAAAAATGGGATGAGCTGCAAGATACGTGGCCCTAATATTATTATAGTATAGAACCAGTGGTGACTGGATTTTGACTCCCATATCAGAGAGAAGAGAATTCAGCCACAAGAGTTCCATGGTGGCATTAGCTAGAGCTTGAAATTCAGCCTTTGTGCTTGATCGAGCAATAATAGGTTGTTTCTTAGCACTTCACGAGATCAAGTGGGAACCAAGAAAAATGCCATATCCTCTAGTAGACCGTCTATCATCAGGACAGACAGCCCAATCAACATTGGAGTAAGCAGTCAAGGTATCTTATGTGTGTGCCGAGAAAAATAAGCCGATGTCAACAGTACTTTTGAGATATCGTAGAATACGCTTAACTGCGCCCCAATGTTCATCAGTAGGAGCATGTAAAAATTGACAGACTTTGTTTACTGCAAAGGCAACATTTGGCCTAGTGAGAGTGACATACTGAAGAGCACCTACAATGCTCCGGTACTGAGTGGGATCAGATAATGGTCGCCATCAAACCGTGAAAGGCAAGATGAGGTGGTCAACATACTAGAAACCGGTTTGGCCGCAACAAGGTTAGCCTTCAGCAAGAGATCCAAAATGTGCTTACACTGAGAGAGAAACAACTCTGTGGCACCACGGTGAGATTCAACACCAAGAAAGTAGTGCAACGACCCCAAATCTTTTAGGGCAAATGTCTGAGACAAATTGCTAATAAGCTAAGAAACATAAGTAGAAGAAGAGCCAGTAATAATAAAATCATCAACATAAACAAGAATATAAATGGTAATCTATTCTTGACTATATATGAACAGGGAGGGGTCACATTGTGAACCACAAAAACCAAGGTCATATAATCAACTGCTCATACGAGAAAACAGAGCCCTAGGAGCATGTTTGAGTCCATAGAGGGCCTTGTGAAGTTTGCAAACATGATGGGGATAATTGCTATCCTCAAAACTTTCGATTGATGCATATAAATAGTTTCAGTGATAAAACCATTAAGAAAAGCATTATGGGCATCCAATTGTCGAATGTCCCATCCACGAGAAACTGTAATTGAAATAACAGTGCGCACAGTTGCAGGTTTGACCACAGGATTGAAAGTCTTAGTGAAGTCAACCCCTGGAACTTGAGTGAAGCCTTATGCAACAAGATGAGCCTTGTAATGATCAATTGAACCATCAGGGTGTTGTTTGATTTTGAAACCCCACTTGGACCCAACTATGTTCATAGAAGTATCATATGGAACTAACTCCCAAGTACCATTTTGAATTAATGCATGAAATTCGGCAGCCATGGCAGAGAGCCAATGAGGAGACTTGGCAACCTGTCCGTAAGAAGAGGGCTCCTCTTCATGAGTAGCAATATCATGAAGTAGAGCAAACAAAAGAGGATGGTGAGTAGCAAATAAAGCCTGAGCTGATCTGGATGTCATAGACTTTGTTGCCAGGGAATAAATGCGCACAGGAGGTCCTACAACAGGAATTATGTCTAGCAGTTCCTGAATAGGTCTGGTGCATTAAACTAGTAGGAGATCATCAATGATGGAAACTTCCTGTTATGGTTCAGAGGAAAAAGTAGCAAATTCCTCATTAGTAACAGATATAGATGGAAAGGAAGAAGGGGATACCTCAGGAGCAGGAGCAACAAGAGTTGGACACGTGTTAGCATTAATGATACCTAGAGAAGGGAGAGTAACTCCAGTGGGAGCAGTAGGGCTGGAAGATGGCGATGACTGTACAAATCTAGGAAAGGAATGTTCATCAAAAACAACATGTCGAGCAATGATTTCTTTGCTAGTAGTGGGGTTGTAATAATGGTACTCTTTGTGACTGTTGTTGTAGTCAATAAAGATACAAAGGGCAGATCGAAAATCCATCTTGTGCATATTTCAAGGCCGAAGAAGAGGATAACATTTACAACCAAAAACCTTTAACATAGAATAATCAGGAGGTTTTCCAAACAACTTCTCATAAGGAGAGAGGAGGATGCCAGTAGAGATAACATGGACTCAATAATGTGCCTATGTTTGCGTTCAGCACTGCCATTCTGTTCATGCGTATGGGGACAGCTGAGACGGTGAGTAATACCGACATTGTCAAGATATCGAGAAAGAGAGTGAAATTCACCACCCCAATCACTCTGAAACATCTTGATTTTTTGTAGAGAACAGAGTTTCAACATGATTCTTAAATTTAAGAAAGATATTAAACACATCAGACTTCCTCTCAAGTGGAAAAATCCATGAAAATTTTGAATATGCATGCATAAATAAAACATAATATCGAAATCCTTTATTGGACAAAATCGGGGCAGGTCCCCATACATCAGAAGAAACTAATTCAAGAGGAGAAGAAAAAGTTATATTCGAAGATGGTAAACTTAAATGTTAGGCTTTGCCCATCTAACAAGCTTCACACACAAAAGGATAATTAAGAGATCCAAAATAAAGTAGACCAAATTTAAAAATAGTATTTTTCACAACTCTTAGGGAAGCATGACCAAGTCGATGATGCCACTCTACCAAGGAGGTTTTCTCGCCTACAAAAGTTGCTAAGTTTTCTGTCTTGTGTTGAACTGCTCCAAGAAATTTATAGAGTCCTTGGAGTAAAACTCTCCCCATATGATCACTCAAGACAAAGAAACCTAGATGAAATTCAAAGATCAAATTATTATCCTTGGAAGTCTACTTATAGAGAGCAAATTCTTAGTAAGAGAAGGAACATGAAAAATATTCTTCAAGGCAAACCAATTATGATTGCAAATTAGAGAAGCTGACCTTGTATTATTTATAGTCAAACATGTTCCATTACCAATCTTAACTTTATTAGAACCTTGTTATTTAGTTTGAACTTGTAGGTTATCAGCATCCGGTGTCATATGATGAGTGGCACCACTATCCGGATACCAGATTGGATCAAATCTAGATCTAGACATAGAACCGTTATGGGATACACCATTATGAAAGGTTATAGGATCTGTTGGATGCGAGCTGCACTCTCCTTGATATGAGAGATCAAACCGTTTGTAACACTTTAGTGCTCCATGGCCTAGTTTGTTACAAAGTTGACAAATAATGCTATTTCCTTTTCATGACCTTGTCCACGGCCTGAGGGCTGACCACCACACCCCTGCCTCTTTCACGATTGTTGCCACCCTTGGTTTAATTATAGGAGTTCTGGGAGGACTAAAAATTGTTAGTCACATTTTCATTATTCATGGCAACATTCGCATTAGGACTCTCACTGGAAAAATTATGTTGTAAAAGCCAGGCCTCATGACTCAAAAATAACCCAAGAACACCGCTAATGTTGAGCTTATCTGCATCAGTTTGATTTGTTATGGCTGTAATAAGGGATTCATACTCACTTCCCAAACCAAATAAAATATATAGAACCAGATCTTCTTTTGCTACTGGTTTTGAAATTGCAGAAAAGTTATCTGCAATGGTTTTGGCTTTCTAGACATAATCACTGATGGAGAGATTTCCTTTCTTGAGGTTTTGAAGTTGGCGCCTAAGTTGTAGTACCTTGGATCGAGAATGAGAAGAGAATGTTCTTTCCAGAGCACTCCAGACTTTGGCAGCTGTAGAAAGTCCAACAACTTGTGCCAAGACTCCCTCAGTTAGAGAGGCTACAAGCTAGCTTAGGACCAGCTGATCTAACTGTACCCAGGTAGAGAACTCTAGATTCAGAATTTTCTTACTACTATCATTGGGATCTTGTATCTCTTCTGAGGGAGGCTTGACCGATCCATCAATTAGCCCCATCAGTTTGTGGGCTCGGATTATTGGAAGCAATTGAGCTTTCCAGAGATGAAAATTGTTGCCATTAAGCTTGATTGTCAGATAGAGAGATGTTGGGAATTGAGTTGATGCTCATAGGTAGAGAAGAAATTTGGGAAGAGGTTGAGCTTGAGCTCACCATGGATCTGATACCAACTTAGAAAACAATATGAAGATAGTGGTCTCAAAATATAGGTTGAATTTCATTAGTTGTTAAGTGATTATACAAGGCTGAATATATACAAGAACAATAAAGAATAAATTGGAAATAATTACAAGTATAAAAATAGAAAAATAAGGAAAGAGCTTCAGTAGGAAACTTCCTAAGAGAGTTTCCTTTTAGCTTTGATTAGCCTCTTTATAGTACAAACTCTTTGTAGTAGCTAGTCCATCTTTAGTAGGAAGATTAGAGCTTTCTTTGGTAAGAGATCTAGAGCTCTCTTTGTTAAGAGTTCTAGAGCTCTCTTTAGAAGGAAAGCTAGAATTGTCTTTGGTAAGAGGAGGAGGACTCTGGTTGGTCGACTCCTTAATACTTATAACAATAAATGGCTTGACCATATGCATATTAGTGAGATGGTTTTTCTAACTTCAGCTTGTATGAGACTTATTTAGTTTTTGAGGTGTTTTGTTTCTTTTTTTTTTTTTTTTTTGTCTAGATTCTAGAATGAATTGGTTGAGTTCAATCTTGGTTTTGAACAAGAACAATATACCGTTGTTAGGTTGTATTTACTAATATACTTTCCTATTTGTTATCCTTGTTAGGTTCCTGATCGATCTAATGCGCACCTCATGAAGCATCATCATCGGCAGGCCTCAACTTCAAGTCACAATCCCAACATCGTTTAGGTAAGCCATACTTAAATTCTAATACAATCATGCTTTTATTTCTAGTTTTTCATGCTAAGAAAATCGGTTGAAGAAACCAAACAAAAAGCATGCCAAATAATTTGTTTTCAGTTGTGCTTCAATCTCATTAACCAGTCCTGGTTGTTCATATTTTATTATGGATTTATATGCTATTAAGTGCATTTTTTTCTTCCAAAAAAACTGTCATTTTTAAAAGAGAAGTCAGCCATGAGAATTAAAAATCCGATATCATTTGGTGATCAGGCAAGCAATTAATTGCAACTTAACACGTTAATCAATAGGTTCCACAAAGTTCATGATAAACTTTTGTACTGGTAGTTTCCATTACCCAATGTCCATATACCACCTATCTGGGATCATGGGAGGGTTAGACTCAGGGCTGGTTACAGAACACAAACAATAGTGTGTTAAAATGCATGTAGGGCTTTAAATGACCCAAGCTAGTTGAGTTTATTTATAAGCTTGTCTCCCGTGAACCAAGTATTAATCTGATCTCATTTGGCTAAATCAGTTTGAGGAGATTGGATGAGTTCAGTTCTGTTTAACCTCAGCCCTTTTAGATACTACACTTTTTACTATAACATACTAAACTAAATATTTGGAAGGTAAACTATGTGTACAGGCGGCTCAGAAAATGTTTGACCATGGAATGTATAGACTGTTGCTAGAAATCATACATTTAGTTGTCAAACAGCCCGCCAATAGTATCACTGATCAATTCTCTTGAATTGTTAGCAGCGCTTCTATTTACTATCCAGGTGGAGGGTTTCCGTCTTCGTTAGCAGCGCTTCAATCGTTGAATCAGCCAATGAGCGTCTTCTATTTACTATCCAGGTGGAGGGTTTCCGTCTTTGTTAGCAGCGTTTCAATCGTTGAATCAGCTCATGACCATCTCCGGGGAGTTCGGCGGTTCTAATCTGGCTTTGCTACAGGGATTCAGACTGCCGTCTTTAAGCCCCCAACAGCAACAACAAGCATAGCAACATCAATTATTCCAGATTGGTGGGTGCTGGTAGAGATAAGACGCCAATACATCAGCTGCTGCCTTTGGAGGAGAACACAATAAACGCCCCATGAACTGCATCGTCTCCAATCATCAGCTCTTCCTCCGACATCCTTAGGAGGCAGTGGCACGGTGGTGAACCTACTCTTCCTCCAAGAAACTATTTAAAACCACAAATCAGGAAAAGAGATGGTCATTGGCCTCCAGCAAAGTCAGAGAAGACGCAGACGAGAAGACCGGGAAAGGTTTCACAGCAACGGCAGATCAGAGTATGAATTAACAAATAATTGTCAGAAAACTTAAAGGTAGCACAAGACAATAACTAAACAGTAAGGGTACACGTGTCATTAAGCTAAACAGTAGAGGTAGTTTAAAAGATTTACCTTTATTTTTTCTTTTAATTTTCATGTGGAATTTGCTGCTACTTGTATTGCTTTTATGTTTACAGTTTGCACCTTGAATGTGGTGCTTTAGAGTGTTTCTATTTGTCAAGATAATTTATGTATGCCTATTACATAATGTGCCTAGTGTCTTCAAGTTATCCTTTACAAAGGAACTTTTATGCCTAGCTAACTGGGACCATTTCCTCCATGGACATGTTCCACCAGTTCAGTGTACCATGCTGGAAATTCTACCACAGCTTCGTCCACCTGAGCATCTCCCATCAATGTGGTCACATTTTCTATATGAGCTTTTTAATTACCTTCCTGGATTTGATTCTCCTTCACAAAAAAAAAAAAAATGTTAATGCAGAACAAGTTGACAGAACAGATCATTTCCCAGAAATTGTAGGAATAGCACCCTAACTGGATGCCAATTCTGTTTCAATCAAAGACAGTACTGAAGATTCAAAAAAGGTTGCCATAGAAAATCAGAATATGATGAATTCTAGTGTCCCTAATGATTCTGGTTGCGCATTTAAGGATATAATGGCAAGCATGCAAAGTTATATATATGGGAAAAAAAGCTTATTCCAGTACTGGTAAACCTTTTTTGTAGAAAAATGCCAGATGTTTCCTGAAATTATTCAAGGCCTTGGAAGGTAAGTATTTCATAGGGCCATGAACAAAATAGGTAGGCGATTAAGTGAGGTGACTCTCCATGGGCACCTTGTTGTTTAGGTCACCTTGACAACTATGGGTGTGAAGGATGGCAGTCATCTTGGTCGATGAGGGTAGGTAGAAACATTTGGCATTCAGGGAAGATGATTAATGGCAGGTGCAAATCATAAGCATAGTAGAGGCATTGCCCGACCTCCATGAGTTCGAGTCAAAGTAACTCCAAATTAAGAAAACTTATAGGCATTTGGGATGATGATCAGAGGTTCTTGATGCTGCGCAATCCGAGCACTCCTACCTGGCAGTAGACTGGTTCCTAACTGGCGACGAACGATATTTGAGAAGAAGACGGTGAAGGATTCCCGGTGGGAATACTCCGATACTTAAGTTAGAACACCTGAGAAAACGATAAGGAATGCAAAGAGAGCTAAGAGTGCAGGTAGCGCTAGATCAATGAAAGTTCGAGATTAACTCAAGATACAAGACGCAAGATACCTTTTCCCCTTCGACCATGGGGCTCTTAAATATGGGCGTTCTGGTCAAATCGGGCGTAACCGCCACTGGACCCCAATCGTAGCCGTTATTTGCCAGGGCTGCGCATGTAACCGTTGCAGAGTACTACCCAATCGGATGAGAGACATGACCCGGAAAGGAAAGACACGCCACCACCTACCGAGAGACATGGGTGCAGTCTGCTGGGTTGGTAGGGACTGCGCCATCAGTTAGGGGACGTGGTGCAGTCTGACGGGTACGGTCTCGTCAGATAAGAAGCTTCCTGAGAACGCCTCGTTGCTTAGTAGCGAGTTGCCTTGTAGCGAGCTATCCTGTTACGAGTTGCCTTGTAGCAAGCTCTTAGAAGTACTTCGAGGTGATTCCGCCTGAGGTTGCCTTTGGGACAGTTCTCCTGCCTAGGTATTGGAGCGAGCTGGTTCTCTCAACTCGCGAGCTGGGATAGACTTGTCTTGGTGTATTCCCTTTCCACATGTCAGGGTCCATGAGCTCGCGCTGTAGCGAGCTCATTCCGTGGCGAGTTGTGGTGTAGCGAGCTGTCCTAAGAGGACCTTAACGAGCTCGCTACTTAGTCATAGCCAGGCTGTCATGCTAAGTTGTTGCTTATGCTGAGCCACGTCCACGTGTCACCTTCTTAGGAGGTCAGGTCAAATCACCCTCCATCAGTTCTAAATGGGGCTTGGCAACTGAAAGTTACAGGGACGTAACCTGCCTAGACTATGGGTCACAAGGAGGAGATTGCAAGGTTGTTAAGGGAGATGCACCTGTTTATATCTTGTACAATCAAAACAATGAAGGTTGGAAGGAGTATCTTTGAAGATGTGTGATCAGGAAGTTTGAGGAAGACCCCACCTCTGCCGATTCCCACTATCAACTTGCTATTGGAAAGAAAGTGGGGCTTTCTGTTTTGTTCTGTTATTTTCTTGTTGATAAATAGATAGTGGGGCTTTCTTTTGTGCTTGGAAATTTAAAATTAGCTCAAGGAATGCTTCTAATTTTGTTTCCATTGGAACTAGAGGTTTCATAATGTTAGATTAGTCAAATATGTTATAATCGTATCAAGTTATGAAGTTTCAAGTATCATTGGCATGCCTACCTACTTTGTTATATTCTTCTTTTTGTAATATTTTATCTTTTTGATATATCTTTTTTTGTTCATTAATCAAAGAAATCTAAGATTTAAATAGAGGGAATTGAATAAGGTGAAATGTAGTAGTTCAATTAACAATTTAAGCCTCACAATTAAATACGGATTAAATTTAAAATTGAGTATTTTAGTCAAAAGAAAGTTACATAATCTTATTCATATTTTTAATAGTAGTATAAATATAGAATTATATATGCATTCAATTTTTTCAATATTTTTTTTTTGTATTTCTATGTAAAAGTAATTCCGATATGTCACACTTCTTATTTAATATGATATTATTTATGTGCTTGAATGTTCTTTTGCAAAATTTATGTAATTTTATATTTTATTAATTTTTATTATTATTTATTTATAACATTAAATTTTAACACATTTGACCCAAAAGTTAACCATTGATCTCTGCCAAACAGTAAAATAATTTGATTTTTTGTCAGTTCTAAATTATGTATTTAATTTTCATTGTCAATAAAAATATTTCTTGTTTATTACACTTATATTTTTTTAATTTGATTAATAAAAATATCATAAATGTGTCTATTTTTTTTTTACATTTTTGTAATTTTCTATATTTATTTATATTTCAAATATTTTATTACCTAACTATAACTTCATTGGTATATCAATTTGATTCGGATGGTTGAATTAATTGATTAGCCACTACTTTGGTAAAGGATGGTTTTGTTTTTGTGTCAGTGTTAAAATATATGGGTTTATATTGTTAAAATATTAGCATAGATCTAATTAGTAGCATTTATTAGTGAAAAATAACTTAATATAGGATTTAATAAGAGAAAATGAGAGTTAATACATTAAATTATTAGACTTAATGAGAGGGGATTAAATGAGGTGGAAAATAATAATTGAATTTACATTTTCAAACCTTACAATTAGAGATGGACTAAATAGACAAATATGGACATTTTAGTAGCCATTAAAACTGGCATTAAAGCTACAATAAAATGACTTTTATATCATTTCTCAAACAATGAAATAGAAAGTAATTTTAGTCCAAAAAAAAAACTTCCACTCTACATCCACAGTTTTATATATAGTATAGATTTGTAATTAATGTTTTGATTTTTATATTTCATTCTAATTTAGATGAATGTAGAGAAAACAAGTTATTTGAAGCAAATTAGAAATAAATTTCAAAAAAAATATAGGTTATATATATATATATATATATATATATAGATAGATAGATAGATAGATTTAGCAACAATCGAGATGCCTATGACTGCCACTAAAACCACACACCAAACTTATAGCGGCAGTTGATTCATCCTTTAGCGGCAAGAACTTTTAGTTGCAGTTTTTTGTTTATATCGACACCCGAGAAAACTGCCTCTAGAACTTCTAAAGACAGTTCTTTTAGTGACAATTTGCCGACTGGCGATAAAACTTATAGTGACAATTTTGACTACTGCTAAAAGTCATTTTTCCTGTAGTGTTTGAATTTTTGGGTGGACATTTAAACTAAAAGTAACTTCTAATTTTCTTAGATTCTCCTCTTGTCCTAAAGCCCCTTTACATCGGGATTGCTTCCAAGACCTTCTAATCCTCCCCCAGATATGCTTTTATAAAGATGAAGTTGTCATCTCAAAAAAATAAACTAACTTCTAATTTCCTTATTTCCCACCATCCTAGTAAGAAGTCTAGAAAAAACATCAGAACACCTGAGGAATAGGTTGGGGAGATTGGGTTGCCTTGTCTCAACCCTTTACCGGGTTTAAATTTACTACATGGATTTCCATTTATCAAAATTTGATATGAAACTAATGTGACACATTTCATTGTCCAATCAATCCATTTTTTACTAAACCCAAGTTTTTCCGTAACTGCTTCTAGGAAAGCCCATTCTATTCTATCATATGACTTAACTCATGTTCAATTTAAGGGCCACGAGTTAATTTGCTGCTCAAGTTTTTTCCATATAATAAAAGACCTCATAAGCAATAAGGGTATTATCATTTATAAATCTGTCCTCAAGAAAAGCACTTTGGTGTGGAGATATAAGATTGACTAGCTAGTAGGGTTCCTCTGGGTGATGAAAGTGAGGTTTATTTCATTCGAAAGAATACCCTCATTAAGAACTGTTTAATTGCCTTCACCACATCATCTTTTACTATGTTCCAATATTTTTGAAAAATAGATTTAGGAAACCATCAAGCCCCGGGGCCTTTCTATGGTACATTTGAAATAAGGATTTGATGATTTCCTCCTCTGTTACATACCTTTCTTGCTCTCTTACACTGGGTCCTCAACATAAGTTTAAACAATCAATATCCTTCTTTACTCTATAGGGGGGTTGAGCTGAACAAATCTGAAAAGTAATTTCTAAAAACTTCCTCTCCTTTCCTCCGTTCCTCCCAATTCCCATTATTGTTCTTGATTTTAAGAATTTTATCTCTTACCCTACTCCCCAAGGTAGACTGGTGGAAGAACCTTGTATTTTTGTCTCCAAACTTCAACCAATTGCACCTGGCCTTTTGGGCCCAAAAAATTTCTTCTCTTCTTAACCAAATTTTCAAGTTATTTTCACAATCCTTGACTATACTTTAGAGAAAAATCACTTCCTCTAGCTCTCAAAGCTTTCTCAATCTCACTCTGGGCCTCCTTTATTTTATCATTTACCCTACTCCAAGACTTCTAGGCCTATGCCTTCCCTCTTATTATACCACGTAAACTTTGGACCAAAACTTTTAATGTCCATCAGCTCAACCTAAAAATTTTCCTGTAACTCATAGTTTCTCACCTATCTACCACTGGATTTCTTGTCTCATCGCAAGATAATATTTAAATCCCCGATGGTAACCCAAGGTCCGGTTATTGTTGTTTCTCCAATCTGCCTCCATTGCTCAAGAAAGCCCAATCTCTTCTTTCTATCTGGTTCCCCATAACAGTGTAGGACCATTCCTTACTGTTTGGGTCCCGAATATTTCTCGGTCTTAATTTTTCTCTACCCACTAGTCAAGTTACATTTTGGTAGATTTTCAATAGCCAGTGTTGTTGCATTATATCTAAGTCTAGGCTCATCCCAACAAATCCACCAAAGTCTCTTGAACATGTTAATGTTTCTGGGAGGTTGAAGTCCCTGTTTTCTGGGTTTTCCATAATGGACTCATTGAGAGTTCACACACATTTCTTTTTTCTCAAGGTTTAAGATACTGATGTCAGTTTTCTTTGCTCATTTGAGGATCAAAGATAACATTCATCTTCTTTGGATGAACATAACCAAGAGAAAAAAAAAAGTAAGATAAGAGAAAAGAGGTACCTTCTCATTTGATAAAGTCTTAGAGAAATCCGACGGTATCATTTCGACTTCCTGGATTCGGACAAAACCACTATTATCAAGGGGTATTTTATTAGAGAGAGTCAAAAGGGATTAATAGAGATCATGGTTTTCAAAATCGGATCTAACCGGACGGTCGGACCAGAAAAATCAGGAATCAGTTTTATTTTTCCCCAAAACCGTTGATTTTGGTCAGTAAATCGCTGAATTGGCTAGTTAATCGTTCGAACCGTTTGAACAGTTTTGACCATTTTTTAATTTTTTAAATTTTTTTATTTTTTTGTCAGAACAAGCCGATCGTTCGAACCGGTAACCGAACCCCTAACCGATTCGGTCACCAGGTTGGTTTTAAAAACCATGATAGAGAGTTAAGAAAAATGAGAGATTTAATTAATTTGTTGAATCAGAACAATTCATGAAACAAATTTACATTAAATTAATAGAGAGAGAAGATTGGTTCACCCCATGTACTAATTTGGGTTATTAATAAAAAAAAAGATTTGTTTACCCCATGTACTAATTTGGGTTTTGACATTAGTTTGGATAAATATGGTTCACATTTAGGTTGGCCCTAACCGACCCAACCCATCTAATTTACACCCCTACTAATAAGAGAGCCAAAAGAGATTAACATACTATTAGGGATAGATTTAATTTTGACTTAATATCATTTTAATGATTTAATTTAAAAATAAATATCCACATGTGTTAAAAAGGAGAAGAGGAGGAGGTACATGTGAGGTATGTAGTGAGAGAACCCCTCAACACCCCCTCTTTTCTTTTTCTATTATATATATATATATGTATGTATGTATTAAATTTGAATTTTTTAACATGGGAATGTGGAAAATTTTTCATTTTTCCTAGTTTAAAATATTTTATATTATAAATTCTATGTTTTTAATTTATTTTTTTGATAATACAGTTGTAATTTTTTAATCTTTAAATTTAAATGTTTTAAACTTAACCAACCCAAACCGATACAGCCCTAGTTGGCTGATTTTTAGTAATGATCGGTCGATTTTGGGTGATCAATTCCCCAACCTGAACAGGTCAGTTTAATTGATCAAACAATCTAAAATTTAACTGAATCAACCCGAGAACATCCGTAATTGGAATATTATGGGTTATTAAAATACAAAAGAAAAGAAACTGAGTGAGATCATTTTTAGGGTTTTGTTTAGAAATAGAAATAGAAAAAAAAAAAAACAACTTAACGGTCTGCATAAAGTTGCGTCCGTTTGTAGAGGCATTATGTCTCTTCCCTCTTCTTATTATTATCTGACATGGTAATAAAATTGACGTGGGCCAATCATAAACGATTTTAGGATGAAAGCATCCTTTCTTTAAGGAGCTAAGCTAAGTAGCAAGGATACAAATAGGGCCCACCGGCTTAACCTGCACCTCGGCTCCACAATTAATGTGATGGATGCAAATGACTACCTAGACACTGTCATTGGCACTTGAAGACCTTCAAACCCTATCAACCCACCCAAGCCCGATCAAATCCACTTGAGCCCAAGCCCATATATAGGACATATGATGTTGTTTGGTCAGAATACTATTTTTGGATGAATACTCAACTATGCTAGCCATAGCTCTTGCAAAGATCTAGCAGAGTTATTGTATTGAATCTGTTTTAAAATGGACTTTTTTAGTATAAACAACAAAATGGTGTGAACCCACTAATTCGCTAAATTCTAGGATTAATAGCCTTCCTAGAATTGTTCTGGTTCAAATCTTGAAACTTAAACCTTTTAAAACTACGCGTATCACTCCTTTGAATTGAATTGTATATATATTAGGCATATTAATACTTTCAACCTTGTTTTCATAAATCTCTATGGGATTTGTCTTAGCCATATGCACTTGTAACTTCTTTTTCTTTGTTTTGTGATTTGCATTCATAACTTATTTGCCTTCATGTTGCGTGGATTCATTTTATGTTAGAATAGCATTGATGTGTTTAAACAAGATTAGTTTTTACTATATGGAAGAAATACCCAACCATGGGATATTTGAGTGTTTGCATAGATCTAAGTAATCTTAAATCATTCTTCTTCTTCTTCCTACTCCTCCTCCTCCATTAATAGATCATTCTCCTCCCAGATCCCATTCAACCATTGGAATTGAAAGCAAAAATCCCTTATTGTCATACCCAGGGACTTAACCTTTTGCATTTATTTTTGCAAAAAGTAGTTGCTCTCAAATTCAAACCCACATTCTCATGCTTGTCAGCCCAACTTTCCATCCTCCAAAAGAAATCCTTGTCATGATTAAGAGTTCAAATCAACCCTCCATAAAACTGTGCCCCACAACGTCCCACAGCACATACTTGCCGTGTATTGATAACATCTTCAGATGATGATATCACCATTTCTGATATTATCATTGGGAGATGTTCCTAATACACGACGGAAATGTGCTGTGGGACATTATGTGGTGCAGTCTTGTGGGGGGCTGATTTGATCTCCATGATTAATATTCCATCTGCATATACCATTAACATGGACCCATGCCTAAAGGTTTACTCATTCATCTATTTTGCAGTGTTACATGAACTCTCCTAAGTGAATGATGTGTCTTTATTGAATAAAAATGATAAATGCCCATGTCAAATAATTAAACATGGGATTCTGACACTCCTTGGATTGTTAAAGACACTTGAACATAATTTTTTTTTTCCTTTATCTGCTTGCTTCTTTTACATAAGGCTGCGTTTGGAAATGATGCAAATGGAGTGTAAATCCCCGTTAAGGGTAAATTTGCATTTTGGTTCACTTTTGCTTGTGTTCAGATCAATGCATATTTACATTGATAATAAAGTGTAAAAGTACATCAATAAGAAAGAAGTAAATTTGCATTCAAGTGGACTTTTGATAAAAAAAAGCATATGCTTTATTGAAATTCATGTTTGCATCTATTACAACAAAAAAGTTTGTTTAGTAAGAAGGTGACCGCCCAGAGTTTGACTTTCTCCGGTCCTGAAAGGATATCAGTGCAAAATTAATCCAATTTTATAATTTATATGAACCATTTTACACTATATATTTGCATTATTTGCAAACGCAGCATAAATGAATGGCTGATATGCACAATCAATGACATTTTTTTTCTAGAAACCATTATCAAATTATTACAAAGATAAAAGTCGTAGACCTTTGCAATATATTTAAAAACCAAAGAAGAGCACCACCCCATGTGGTTTACCTTTAATCCTAGTCAACATTGATTCTTTTTGTCTTTTGAATAGGAATGTGTTTGTTTAGAAAAGTAAAAAGAATGGGAGGTGACTAATTACATCACATCAGTCCCTACCTTTAATTTCTTAAGGCCATGTTTGTTTGTTTTGATAGAAAATGAGAGACAAAAAGTTAAAGGAAAATTTCTTAACAAATGTTATGAAGCCAAAGAGTGTAAATACAAATAATGGAACTTAAGAAGTTTCCCTCAACTTTCTGTTTCTCTTGTATTTTTTATTACTCATAAGTTCTATCATACCATCTTTTAGCATGAAGACGTAAGATGTTGAAACCTTTTAATTTTACTTCTGCTTTTCAGATTCCTTGGTCAAGGAATTCTAATGAACTTGATTCTTAGCCAATTCTTTCTTCCGTGTGATGATGAAATACTAACAGGATGATCTGTCTGGTTCAGTGTGGTCTGACCATCCGAACGGTAAATGGGCTTTGAAATGGGTTGCGAGTTAATTTGCTGGTTCCATAATCCGGGCCAACTGATTCTAATAACATTTTGTGCCCCTTATCCTACACCCATACTTCTGAAATTAGCCAACATAAATGGTTGTACCATAAATTGATCCATACTGTTTTTTATGGCCAATGCAAATTAGAAATTATTTTTCTTGGAAAGAATACAAAAATACAAATAATACAAAATACAAGATTTTGTACTCTATATTTTTGTATTTGTATTCCTTCCAAACTGAGCCCAAACAATAATTCGAATTATCTAAATGGGATGGCTTTGAAGTGGGTTGGGAACCAATGATAACATCCCACTGTCAGTCATAACATGCTTGGGACTCCGTGAGAGGTTGGATGGTTGTGGATCCCATATATTTTATGACTAGTGTGAATCATTACCGTTGATTCTATAGCCCACTGAACAGCTATTGCATTCAGCTAGTTAATCCTATCTCTAAAGTAATTAGGATTAATTGAACACAATGGGTCAATATATGACCCGCATGGGGCATTATACCATAGGTTCCACCGCCCACTATGAAGCTATTGCATTCAGCTAATCCCATCTCATGTGGCTGCATTTGTAAGCTTTGGAAAAATCCAAATTTTCCTTCAATTTGTACAAATTTCCCTACCTTTCTCTTCCTTTCCATATCTTTTCTTTCAAATCAAACACAGCTTAAAAGATAGATGGTGAATGATTGTTCTATATGTTGGATCCCACGTCTTAAACCTTAGGGGTAGAGTTGCCAACGGGTTAGATTTGGCACGAGTCCAGCTCAATCCAAACTTGATCCAAAGTCATTCTTACCCAACATGATCATTGAATGGGATCGCTTGACCAGACCTATACCCCACCCTATTAATATTATTTCTCTTCTTGGTGAAGGTTATATTTATAATGCTTTTGACATCATTGTATCAATGGGCCGGTCAGTGTCGATCCGAACCCAATTAAAACTGACCCAAACCCAAAGATTAGGTCAAAGTGGGTTTCGGTTTGTCATTTAACCTGACCCGCTTTTATTTTTGGTAAGTTATAGGGCTGGCTTAATTCATTCATCTAGATACATCATCTACAAAGAGAGTAGAAAGAGAAAATAAGGATGAACAGAGTTAAAGACTTAAAGATGAGGGAAACAATTAAAGGTTTGTTTAAGTTGCATGCATATTTATGCCAAGGTGGATTGATAGAATCCGCTAACAGCAACTATTTACAATGGATTGAGCATCACCTTCAACAATTAAGGTTGTGTGTTTGGTACCTAATATTACATAATGTATGTCTTTAGTTCCAATCAGATTAATATATGGATAAATTTATTTTAAATAAATAAATGTATATTATTGTTTTATGTTAATAATGGTATGTTCTTATGTATTTACCCCTTAAACTGGACACATATGAGATTCATCTTAGTTTATAATATTTTTAGCCGTTGGATAGACTTGGGGAATTTATCTTACCAAATTTGATATTAATGTGCTATCAAAGTAGTTGGGGCAGCTTGTCTCAGCTACTAGGATTAGACCCAAAACACATGCAGTGTGTATTTGGATGAAACACTGAATCCAAACCATTTTCTAGTTATGCTCTGGACTATAAAGATTAATGGACAAAACTAGAAAGTTACATATAACCCCAAACTTGATTATGGTACTACACTATATGTTAGATTGAACTATTTTTTATATGTCAATCAATAAGATCCATCAAGGGTCAAAACCTAAATATATTGGAACAGTCTGAGAATTCACTTGAGTGAATGATCATAGTGATAGAATCAGCCCATTTGTCATACAAAGTGAATGATAAATTTGACTCTACCAAATTAGTGAATTCACTTTTCTGGTTGAAGTGTGGCTTTCATATGTAATGTTACAAGTGGCAACACATATTTCTCACCAATTTGTATGAATCAAGACAAAACTTTTAGATAAAAATAGCAATATACCAAACTCAAGCTTGGCTCCGCCCAACTCTAATTAGACAAATTAGTCCTTAAAATTCATACTAAACCAGCACCTGTAGATAACAATTCTCCGTGCATGTTTGCTTTAACATCTCCTAAGAGGGGGTCTAGAGTCTAGACTACCGGTGGATAGGTCTTAGTATCGTTATAGCCCTCTTCTCCTCAATCAAATCATTTTTTTTTAATTTTGAGCTTGCAAGGATCATTAATCAAACCAATTGCTGCTGCTGCTATCCATCTAATATCTACCTATATATATATAGTTTGGAAAGGATTAAAATCCACCCACATACTTAGCCAATCCCAAAATAATATATATAACTTATCAATTGTTCTCAAACCCAATTAAATTTGATCAAAACCGTACTGTTCGAGAAGTCTCTCTCTATGTTTCTCATGCTCAGTGCTGAGCTAGTAGGAACATCTCCCACGAGACATCTCCAAACAAATAAAAAGCTTCTTTAGGGTAAGTACTTTGTAGCCCAGAACTTCTTCCATGCTAATCCCTTACATATGTAAGTGATAGATGAAATACTAGGTTCAGCTTGACAGAAAGATCTGTATGCAGAATTGCATGCACTAGGGCTGCATTTGTTTTTAGTGTAAATTGTCATTGATGTTAAAGTACATCAATGGAGTTTAACATCAATAGGTTTAAAATGAATAAATCATTTGAATTTTTTAAAATGTGATCATTGATGTATGTAAATAATACATTAATAAAATCGATGTACGTAAATAATACATCAATAAAGTCGATGTAGTATTTACGTCAATTATCGATATAAAATTCAACCGATCGGAGAGGTTTACATCGTTTTTTTATGTAAAATTTACACCAAAAACAAATAAAACTTTACACCAGTCCGTATTTACACCGAAAACAAACACAGCCTACAGGAAAATTGATATTGAATGAAAAAGTTGTCCTAATCTCAACTTCCACCCGACATTTAGTGATTGGATTGCGCGCCATTCTATCACTGCCACCACTATCCATACAAGCTAAGATCATTAACTTTTATCCCTCTGATGATTCCTTCTACAGATTTAATGGCTATATACATCTTCCCACCATCCACTTCGTTGCAACCATCCACTCAGATTGAACTTTGTTTTCAAATGAGACCCTCTCAAGCTTCAATAATGGTGGGTCCTGGTTTTCTGTTAAATCTGTGGCTTAAGGCTTTTAGCTAGAACGATCTTTTTGCTAAGTTATTCTTTGCTTTTATCTAATTTGGTCGTCGTTGTCACTTCATGTTAGGCAGTAAGAGGTAACTCCATCAAATAATATGTGCTGGTCGCTTTTATGGGATGGACACTTTACTGGTTGACGTAATCGGAATCATCTGTCTCGAGTAGGAGTCAATGATCGGCGTGTCATTGGTTCTTGAACTGTTGTTAGTGTAATATTAATGGACATCGATCTAGTCATCCATGGCTGCTCTCTACCCATCTTTCCTCCTCCACCATCCTATTCCTGATTGAACTGAAGAACCAGTGACACAGTGAGCTTCCTGGGTCACCGTTTCTTTATGGTTTCCACGTCCTAAATGGTCTAACTATGAGCTTAATTTCTGATCTGGTTCTAATAATACCAGGCTGTTTTATAATAGTAGATGTTGTTCTCTTCATGAATTACCCAACTCTTGCTACCTAGAGAGATGATATAATGACTAATTAAGGTGCTCTTTTAAGAACATGACAATCTAGAACCAAACCACTTTGTGCTTTTGAGCTTTCTAAGCACAAAATCCAAAAGCAACCTAACTTTATGAGGTATTTAATTTCCCTACTGCTTTCCAACTGGAAGCATGCTCTCCAGAGCTGGAATGGTATTAAACAAAATGGAAGGAAGATATGTTATATATTATTGGATCTGAAGATATCAAGAGCTTGGAATACTTCAAAAGAAATGAATATTAATTAGGGATTAAATGTTAAATCTGTGGAAGGTTGAATCCCACCAGTTTTCTGAATCCTCTGTTTGGATCCAATTCTATATAAAACATTAATTGTTTCCCACCATCCAAATCCCCTTGTTTGGTGCAGGCCACCTGTGAGAGAATGTTTGCTCTTTCTGTCTCCCTGGCCTTCTCTGCATGTTTCCAGGAACTTGTGTCGTTATTTATGAAATCCATTATTTTATTTTATAGCAGAGATTCATCATTTCTATTAAATAATCAAAGCCAAAATTTTAGGGCCTGATACCTTGTTTTATGCTCCTTCCATCCATTATTATCATTCAATGGGCCTGGGTCCCATCAAGCAAATCCATTAGGCCAGCAATCAGCGTTGCTAGTTTTCTCTTCTGTGGGCCCTATGTTAGGTAGTAGAATTCACTTGCTTAGTTTTTTAGAATTCTACTGTAAATGGGCCTCCAAACCACAACTGGGCCCTTCTTCCTGAAGCCCAAGAAACCTTATTTAATAACAAAATCTCGTTCCACCTAACACCAAAAAGGAGGAATGTTCTAGGGAAGAAGGTTTCTCTGCGTGATCCACCCAGAAAATATTTTCCATAAAAAAAAATAAAACAAAAAATTGGATCACAATTAAAAGCTTCGTTTACTTAGAGACTGATGGCCCAAAGCAAAGGGCTTATCCTCTAGAGACAAAAAAAAATATGTTCTGTGGGCCCAATTAACCCACTACTCAATTGACGTGGACCTCCACCACCACGTGAATCCATTCGAGCGTCCACTGATACAATTTCCTCTGTGTAGGTCCCACCACTAGCTCTCATGATTCCGTGGTGGGAGAAAAAAAGTAAAAAGGCCCACATCCAACATCACACATGGGCCTGTTCCTAAATGATGTCCCACCCTTCAAACTTTTTTCAAATGCACAATGAGTTCAATCTGCACCATTGATTTTATTCAAAACGCACAATCTCGAGGCATCTTTATATTAAATCGAACGGCCTGGATTTGCATGAGCACCAGAATGAGGCCCACCATGTCTTGCATGGAATCCATGCCCATCTTTCCCTCTCTGTATAAATATATAGACAGGGGGAGGGGAAGAGACGCTCCTCACCATCTCTCCTGCTAGCTAGTCCTCCGAGGCTCTCTTGAGTTCTTGACTATGGAGAAGAGCAGAGCATTCCCGGAGTATAATTGCGGGTTCGGATTCGAGGAGGGATCCAATTCATACAGCTTCAACGGGCCGAGTGGCAAGGAAAACGGGTTTTCGGCATCAAGCGATCCGGAGCTTAAGAGGAAGAGGCGGGTAGCAGCGTACAACGTGTTCACGACGGAAGGTAAGATCAAATCATCAGTAAGGAACAGCTTCAAATGGATCAAGAACAAGTTCACTGATGTCCGCTACGGTATATGAAACTACCCCGGACACTTACCCGAGTCTTCTACCCGACTACCCGATCCTTCTTTTCTGTGTATACAAGCAGCAGCAGCAGGAGCAGCTTCTTTTGTCATGGTTTTTGTTTGATCATGGAGAGTCATCTCCCTGATTAGAGTTAAAAAACACATTAAGTGTGTTGTCTATCGGATAAACCTAGGCTGTATTGCATGGGAACATATGGAGTCAAGCAAGATGTATGATATGAAATGCTCAGTTTTGGAGATGATCTCAATGTGTCTCATGTTCATCTTCTTCCTTGGGTAGTTGGGTTACGAATTCCCTGATCAAGACCATCAGATTGGTGGGCCTGGGCCAACGCTTTTTCCATCCACCCTTCAAATTGGAGAGACAAAAATTAGGGTTTAGGGTTGTGATAACGAGGACTTTGGTAGATTGGTCTTTGGTTCAACATAGACTTTTTTGCATCACCATTTGTGATTTGTGAGTGAACTAAACTGTTTGTTTTTCAAACTTCATCCAAGAACAAATTTGCATTGGGTTGAGTTACAAAATACTCCAATACCCAAAGCAAAAAAAAAAAAAAAATAGAAGCAAGTATGCATTCATTCTCCTTTAAAATAGGGTTTGTTTGGTACCTTGATTCAATAAAGGATGAAGCATTTCAATTTATTGGGTCTCACTGTGGAGTGGTTGAAACCACACCACACTGTAAAGTACCATTATGTGGATGTTTTTGTCAAACAAAACATTCTATGAAGTACATTGGGAATTTATTGCAAGACTTGATTTAAATAATTGCATCTACTGTGGTATGAATTGATCCCATTTAAATATAGATGATAAATTGCAAGATGGCCCAGTTCAATCCATGCTAAAGTGTAGACCAAATTGAGCTACAACTCAAACAAACAAACAATTTTTTCACCATGATATCAGAATGAACTAAGGTAAAACACCATCCACAAAATTGGGGGCACTTATTCACCATCGGATTGGATAGAGGGTTCATCCATTGCCCTTTAATACATATAATAAATGCATTCTCAGTAATTAAAATGAAGGGCAGATTCCAATATGATGCCAGAGAATGCCCTTCCTATTGGTTCATTGGGTATCTTCTAGGGAATGAAAACAAAAAAACAAATATAGAAGAACTAGTGGAAGACAAATATAATTACATGAGACCGAATCTGCTCTTCACATAAGGCGCCTCACACGCTCATCCTATCATGCATGGGGAATAGTTATAAGTTATTTTTTACGGGAGATGTTCCCAATGCACGGTGGATGTGCATGTGAGGCGCTCGTTCCCAATTACATGCTAAAGAGGGGAACCCATGAAAAGCCCACTTTATCATTCAGTAGGCAAAGGGGGGAAATGCTCTAGTGTCGGTGTTTAGTGGGGTTTAATCTGAGTCCACTTTGTGGTACCAAAACCGAAGTGACTTGTTTAGGTCTAATCTAATAAGTGTAAATTGGAAGAAAAATATAATTACAAGCCAAAGAGGGGGAACCCATGAAAAGCCAACTTTATCTTTTAGTAGTCCAAGGGGGGGAAGTGGGCTCTTGTCTGTGTTTAGTGGGGTTTAATCTGAGCCCACTTTGTGGTACCATTTAGGTCTAATCTAAGTGTAATTGGAAGACAAACACAAATACTTGCCAAAGAGAGGGAACCCATGAAAAGCCCACTTTAAATGTAAGTAGACAAAGGGGGGAAAAGTGGGCTAATGACATTTTAGTGGGGTTGAATTTGAGCCCACTTTGTATTTGTTTAGGTCGAATCTAAGTCAAATTGGAAGACAATTATGAAGGAGAATGTCTCCCTCTTTGTCCACATCGCAATGGTGAACCATACTTGTGAGACAATACACAAATGCTTTATGGACTCCATAAAGCCCACTCTTTGCAAGCTTTGCAAGCAGCAGAGAAAGCAGCTCCTTTGGTTGCACCTATAAACCCATGGTTTCGAGCTTTTCATCAACTATTCATTCGTAGCTTTCAGGGTCCTGCAGATTTATGTGTGGGACGGTGAGGTGTTGTGACTTCAACTTGCCAAATCATTCCATGAACAAATGTCCAAATACAGTGTTTGGACAAAATAGGTTGGGAAGATTTCCAAATTCCGATACTGATTTCTAACATGGGAAAGCTGATACGGCAACCCTCTTTCCATTTATAAAAGAGGAAGGGAAGATTTTTTTTTCCCCTTCTCCATAAATAACAATGATTCGCATTGACAGTCAAAGACATAAGACTTTGTACTCCAGATGATTCTTTGTCGTATGCCATCATGCTTCCATGTGAAGGGAGTTTGTAAAGCTGACAATGAGAGAGAGCTTTTTCTTTTACATTTAGTCCCATATTATATGCAGTAAAGGGGGAGGAGGTGTCAAAGTTTTGAGCAGTGTGAGGTCCCTACACCTAATTATCTATTATCTACAGAGTTACTTAAACCCCTTTAGGTCTACTCCCAAAGCTTTTGGTTTCCAGTTTCCACTGATGAATTCAGCTTTTATTTTATTTCTATTCTTTTTCCCTAAACCTAATTTGAGAGTGAGAATCTTGCTCTTTAATAGGGATGAGAAAAAAAATCGAAAAACCAAAATGATTGAAAAAATCGATCGAAACTGAATTGAAAAATCGGTTAATTGAATTGGTCAGTTCGGTGTTTTTAAAAAATCGAAGGTATTGGTTCAGTTTTGATTAACCAATATAAAAAATCGACAATTAATCGAATCGACCAGTATACATATTTTTCTATATATTTTCTATTTATATATATATATATATATTATAAATTAATAAATATGCATTATATATATAAATATATATTTATAATTTTTATTATATAATTATATATTTTTATAATATATATTATAAAAACTAAAAAGCAGAAAAACCAGTGAACCGAACTGGCGGTTAATTGAACCAGTCAACCAGTTACCGACTGGTTTCAGTTCGATTCCAATTACCGGTTTTCCAAAAACCGTGAACACCCCTACAGTCTTTAACTACCCATATGTACATGATTTCACTTTCCACCCTCCTAGTCTCCTTTGAAATCCAAAGCAAAGTGTGATCAGGGATACGCTTGGGATGGTTTCTGCATGTGGGGCAAGTTTTCTTAACTTTGCCACTTTGCCACTTTGGTTGAGTACTGTGTCCGAATAAGCTATTTAAAATAGATTTATATTACAGTCACGATTTTGATGTTCAGAACATGGTTTTGGAAACCAGATCAGACCAGACAGTTGGCCCAATTGGCCAGGAATCGATCAGGCAATCGGTTTCATTTCACCCAAAAACCATTTTTAGGCTAAAAATCGTGACAACCTACTGACCTGAGTGGTTGAGCCATCAATCCGGACAATGATTTTTAGCTGTTTTTTATCTTAATTTATTATTTTTTAAATGGACTATTCATTTAAACCGGATGGTCAAACTGTTTGACCCAGAAATCAATGGCCAAAACGATTCCATATCGGATCTGATTTTTAAAGCCTTGGTTCATAATGCCTATAATGGAACCCAACTTGAAGAGTCAAAAGCCATGTCCCAACCTTCCAAACGGGCACGTAATTAATATGTGGATTTAGCTACGATTAAGCTTGACCCAGGCAAAAGCGAATTAATGTATTAATTAGTCTTTCATAGACCCAATAGTCATTTTAATGATGCATTTCAAAAAATAAAAAAGACTTCAAAAAAATAGGCATTTTAATGATGGCTAATGGCTTTTACATGAAATAGCAGCACACTCATATGGGTCTTAATTGTTAACTTAAATTCACTTTGTGGCCTATTAAGCGCATTAGTCCGTTATTTTTTAAAAATAATAAATAAAAATTGGGGAATACAGGAATAGCATTTTTTTATGCAATGTCATGCAAAACATTAAAACCACCATACAGGTCCCCAACCACAAGGGGACTCTAAATCTCCTACCCATGAAGCCAAAATATAGTAATTTTCTTAGGAAGCCAAATATTACTTAAGGACAGCTTGGTAATTTAATTGCAAGCAAAAACATTGTACACAGCCTCCAGTTGCACATTGGGAATATTAGGCCTGTTTAAGGGTCGGGTTGGATCGGCTTAAAACATTTTCTTCAATCGGCCCGACCTGGTCAGGTTACTAAATCATCAAATCAAAACCGTCTGACCACGAAGCAAAACCAACCCAAGCATGAAGGTTTGAGTCAGTTTATCGGTTTAAAATTGAAATATATATATATATATATATATATATATATATATATATATATATATATGATGTATTTTGGAATATATTTTCCAGGTATATATTTATTATTTAAAACTGAAATTTCTGCGCAAATATATATTTAAATTTATACAAAACTGAATTAAGTATTGTACCATTGTATTATATTTGTATTGATTTTACTTTTTTAGTTTTTATTATAAATAACCAGATTTTTTTTCAAAGCTCAAACAAAATACAAATAAAATATATCAACATTGAACATACATTAAAATTTAAAAATATTAAAGAAAAAATAAAATACTAACCTATGAATGTGATGCTTGAGTCTTGAGAAGTTGAGAGAATGAGAGTTGAGAAGAAGAGAGGAAAACGATAGCACTTGTAGTTGTAATGGTGGATGAAAGAAGCCTTGAGAGTTGCAAACTTGCAACTTGAGGCGGAACAAGCAGTAGAAGGATATAGATGAAGATTGGAAGAGCCAAAGAGAAATCAAGATTCAAGTCTTCAAAACTCCGAAACTCCTATTCGGTGTAAAGCATAGAACATCTCTTTGACTCTTCCCAAAAATGCAAGACTCCAAGTCTCCAACGTGTCAATTGTCCAAGACTCCATTGAGAAGAGCAATTTTCTAAGTTCAGCAAATCTAAAGGTGTAGAGATCTTGCTTGCAATGCTTTTTAATCCCAAAAAGGTTTTTGAAATTAACTCAAATTATGTCTCCCCCCCCCCAATATCCAATGTTTCCTATTTGGTGTTAAGTTTCCAACTTAAAAAGAAAAACAATCCCAACGACAAAACCAATTCCCATTTAGTTAATGATTTTTTATGTTAAAGCTAAGTAGCTAACTAGAAACCAACTAGGATAGGTACTATCGGATTAGGGAAAGACTACCTAGGGACTAATTACTTAAAGGATTACATGTTCAGTTTTGTTTGGTTTCGGTTTTCATACATGAAAATCGAAACCAAACCAAATTGTTAGTTTATTTACCTACAAAAACCGAAATTGACTAGTGGTATTGAAAAATTGACCAAATCGGGTTCGCCATCAAACATGAACACCCCTAGGGAATATCTCCCATACATGTATGTTAAATTCATGGGGACATGTTCCCAATGTGCGACTCAATTTCCATACTTGCAGATTATGTGCATAGATTTTTCTTGTAGGGAATCCTAACACCTTTCATTTAGACTATGTTTGGTTTGAAGGAAAATGCAAGAAAAGGAAGGGAAAGGTAGGGAAACATTTACAAACCTTGTATAGGTTTCCCTATCTTTCCCTTCCCTTCCCTACCTCTTCTTTCAAACCAAACATAGCCTTAAAGTTATGTTTGATTTGGAGAAAAAGGTAGGAACCCTACAAGAAGAACAAACCAAGTAGTAGAAATACATCAAGCCATTTCGGCCCTAATAATATGGGAAAGATGTGATTATGGTTTGCATAGTAGAGAGAGGGGATAGAAGTGGGAAAAAAAAACAAAATTCGTCAGCCTTTGCCAGATTTCCCCAATAAAGGTTCCATTTGTTTGTAGTTCAATTTTTATTTTCACTAGTAGAAATGCAACAAATAAGAATAATGTACATTCTGGTCACACTTTTGTTTTGGTGTTTTGGTTTTTATTTTACATTAACCGTTAGGGGTGTTCATAGTTCGGTTTGGAGGATACCTTAGACCAAATCAGTAAATTATGATTTGAGAAATTCTTAGGCCCAATCAAACCATTTAGTATAGAAAACTAGCGGGGACCTGTGCAATGCACGGGCTTTGTTAAGCGAAATCTTAATAGTAGAAGCACATAAGAGTAAACAATTGTTTTATATTTTAACATTTTAAACAATTAATAATTAATTATATTTTATATAATATTTTACAATACAAAAATAACAATAATTAATTTCATCTAGGGTTGTTCATCAAACCGCTGAAACTGACCAACCTGACCCAACTCGACCTGAGTTGGTCAGTTTTCTAGTATTTCTGGTGGGTTTCAGTTCTCAGTCTTTCATGTCTCTCTCTTTCTCTGCATCTCCCTTCTCTCACTTCATTAATTTCTCTATAATTTTTTGTATTTTTCTTGTATGTTGAAATGAAGTTGGAGGCTTCTATATAAAACATGGCTCGAGCTCTTTACAATAGGGAGGTAGGACTTGTGTAGTTGACCACAAATATCTCCCACAAGAATGCCCTCTACATTTTCTAGAAAGTAAAAACCCTAGAAGTTCATCATTGTCTCACAACTCTACATGTTGTTGTAGTCATGGAGACTACTAGAATGGTAAAGGATGTTTTGATTCATGAGTTCGTGAAGGTGTGCGCTGCTCATCTCAAATGATCGCAGAAGATGGAGCTTCCTCGCTCACTAGTGTAGGTGTGTACAACTACTCAAACCATCAAAGAGCACTCAAACACCAAAATTAACACCACAGAAACACTTATAAGCAGCCTACAGTCACCCCCCCACGCTACGATGAACTTACAGTTCATCGTCACCATCGCGATGAACCCACAACATGTTAAGTAGAACTGCAACAAACCGCCGGTCCACCACGTCCAGCCAATGCCTAAACCTAAACAAGTCTCAGAAAGACTTGCCTAAAAGACCCAAGCACATTCAAGTGTGCGATGAAGCCACACTCGCGGTGATGTGTGGGAAACTCACCACTTGTGAACCCGTACCGGGTAGCTGGTCGGAGAGGACAATGGGTCGAGTCCATGGTGAGACCCACATGTGCCAAAACACACGCAAGCTCATGTCATCGTCACCACACGGGATTAGTTATTACTCGCAGAAGGGTAATAGTACACGTGAGTAATGAGGGATCTCAAGGATAAGGAAAGCTAATCCTTGAGAATATCTTCATGAGACATGTGGCGATACGCTAGTAACGTATCCAATAATTGCCAGTGAGCCAAATACTCCCTCCCCCGATATGGAGCGAATATCCTTGTCTCCTACCATTTAGGATCTCGAGACTTTCTCCATAAATAGAGGGTCCTCCTTGTGTTAGACAATCATTGAATCTTGAGGATTTTGCTACTGATACTCCCACATTTCCTAATCCCTTACCAAAAGGATTTGAACTTCCTTGAAGGCTCTTCTTCATATTTTAAAGAGACCATTCCTCGACCTAGCCTTACACCTTAGTCTTATAGTAGAATCTCTGGTTGAATCTTTGATCACGAATGATGGCCTCAAGTTGGATCAACCTCACTACCATCCCCGAGGAATAGAGCAACGTTCAAGAAAACACCAACCCAGGAGTCGAGAATCAACCTGAGATGGAAACACCCATCCAGGCCGATATTGAGATCTTGTCAAACAAGGTCTATGGGTTTGAGGCTTCCCTTCTGCTTTTCGAGGAGCGTTTCAAGAAAATCGAACAAGGCATGGAGGAGACAAGGAGCGCCCACTAGATCATGCTTAACTGTTCGGCCAAGGCTGAACAAACACCTACCGCCACCATCCCCGGTGTCCCGAATTCCAATCCCAACCACCATACATCTGGTACCATACCCACCTTCCCTAGCGTCCCAGAGCAGCACCACAGGACCAACCCGACCCCACCTCAAGCAAGCTCTGTACCCGCCCACCAGTTTTGCACTTTCCCCGGTGTCGACCCAGTACTTAAAGTTCCCTTCAGCAGAGATGAATTAAAGGAGTATGTCCAAGGGCTAGTGGTTGAAAGTCGTAGTCAGGCCTAGGACTTGGTAGTCTTGTAGAAGCCCTATTCCGACCGTATCTTGTACAAACCCTATCCTACCGAGTACATCTCTCCCCAACAATGGCCATAGTATGACGAATAGAAGGGTAGCCCGCAGGAACATATTAGCAAGTTTGAAGATTCCCTCGATCCTTTCACTCTTGATGGGAACCTTAAAGTACAAGAGTTCTCGAAGTCATTGACCGGCCCAACATACACATGGTTTGTGAGTCTCACTCCCGAGAGTATTGACTCGTGGGGTGAGTTGGCCAATAGGTTCCTGTCGAAGTGGTTCACTCTAGAAAGGAATCTGACGATGGCCGACCTACGGAATGTAGAACAAGGGCCAGGGGAAGACCTTCTTATGTCATGAGATTCCAAAAGCTCACTCATTTCGTCTTCTTCGAGCATGCTACTGAAAAGAGTTTTGTTGAACAGTGTGTCCAGGGTATGCTCCTTGCGTACTAGATCGACATCGAAAACATTGAAGCAGAAACCATTAGCCAGCACTGGAAATGCGCGGAGAGGATAGCACGAACCGTCAAAAGCACAACCCCATACAACAGGGAAGAGGCGTATGCGGTTGATAGAAGGCCAAGAAACAATGGGGGAACAAGACAAAGGCCATACCAGTGAGGCAACACCCAAGGAAGAAGAGATGCACCAACACCTCCCCCCTTTTCTTGCACTAGGGAGGAGGTAATTATGATTATGAACAAGTTGGTTGAAGACAGAGTTATTAATTTGCCACCGCCACCTCCAAGAGTAGACCCAGAGAATGACAAGTGTGGCAGCAAGTGGTGTAACTATCACCAGACACAACATCATGAGTTGATGGATTGCTTCACCCTCAGGAGGATATTTGCATAGAAAGTGAAGCTAGATCAGTTTGTAACAAAGGAACCAGCTCATGTAAAAACTGATCCCCTACCGAAGCATGCTCGGAGAGGTAGCATCAATGTAGTCGGGGCAACTGGACAATACCAAACCGATGCCCTGATAGAAAGGCTAGAGCAGAGCGAAGAACTGCGCTAGTTTTTCACTAAGTAGGGAATCAACACAACAACACAAATATTGGCTACCAAGGTGCTAGCGGAAGTGTTCCAGTACACCTTGCAGCCATATATCCGCAATCATAGCAGAATGGAGTTCACAGCAGATGACATGCTAGCTGTTGATCCCCTTCACAACCAGCCCTTGTACATCATGGAAAAGATAGGAGGGTATGACATACGTAGATCAATGGTCAACCCCAGAAGTTCCGTAAACCTCACCCTAGTCCACACACTAGAGCTGATGAGTATCCGAAAGAGGACATCAAAGGGCTGCCGTTAGAAATAACGGATTTTAATGGTAACCCATCAACCACCGAAGGGTCTATAGAGGTACAAGTCGTGATTGGGCCATTCAGTATAATGCAAGAGTTCCAAGTAGTTCAAGGGAAGACTTCCTACCACACACTTCTAGGGTGACGACCGATACACGACCTAACTCTTGTTCCTTCAACATACCACCAATGCATCAAGGCCAGAGACCGAGGGAGGTTAATAAGGATCCCGGCCACAAAGGCCCCATTTGACAAATCCGAGACACACCTCCAAGATGTTGTCGATTTCACAGAGTTGGTAGAGGACAGAGAGAGAAAGATAACTAAAGTGGAGGGAACAAAGCTACCACATCCGCCTAGGAACGAACCCGTAGGAACGTCGGAATGATAATAGAGAAGCAGATGCATGCAGGTGATAGGGACAATGGGAAGGAGTATTACACCATCATCGATGACCACAAGAGTGACAGACCTCCCATGACTAAAAAGGCCATTCCCGAGCATTATTTCACCACGTCGTAAACCGATATTGCTACGATCATGCCATCAAGCAATGGCTCAACCGTTGAATTGGGCATAAAGGAACCGAAAGAAGGTGCAATAGAATATTGCGATGAAGTTAGGACACCCCTAAAGTGCATGACGGACTCCATCGACAGAGTTGAAGAACCATTGGAAGAAATCAACTTAGCAGTCGACGGATCTAACAAAAGACCCTTGTATATATCTGCCAAATTAGTAACCAAGGATAAGGAAAAATCCACCGCACATCTAAAAGAGTTTCAGGATGTATTCGCTTGGTCATACGACCAGATGCCAGGACTCGATCTAGAACTTGTCCGTCATTCTCTTTGTATAGATCCAAAATTCCGGCCAATGAAGTAGCCACAGAGGATTTTTAAGCCGGAGATAACGCTGAAGATTAAGGAGGAAGTGGAGCGGCTTCTGAAAGTAGGCTTCATCAAACCCATAGCACACCCCTAGTGGTTAGCTAATGTGGTTCCAGTGAAGAAGAATGGGCAGCTAAGATCTTGCGTCAACTTTAGGGACCTGAACAAGGTCTGTCCGAAGGACGAATTCCCTCTTCCTAATATGGAGGTGTTAATAGATTTGACGACGGGACATGAAATTTTCTCTTTCCTAGATGCTTACAGTGGGTACAACCAAATCTTCATGGACCCCACAGACGCACCCCACACGGCCTTCAGAATGCCTATAGGAAATTTCTATTATAAAATGGTGCCCTTTGGGTTGAAGAATGTTGGATCCACATATCAGAGAGCCATGACTAGTGTTTTCCACGACATGATCCACAAAGAAATAGAATGCTACGTGGATAACATAGTCGTCAAAGCCAAGAAGAAAGAGGAGTGCTCTGAAGTCTTATGGAAGATCTTTACCCAATGCAAGGAATTCAAATTGAGGCTGAATCCACTAAAATATACATTTGGAGTACAATCAAGCAAATTCTTAGGCTATAGAGTAGATCAGATGAAAGCAAGGTTAGAGCCATCTTAGATGATCTGCCATCACCAATAAACCAGTCCCAATTAAAGACATTCCTCGAAAAAGTTTCTTATCTGAGGAGGTTTGTTCCCAACCTTGCACACACAACCCTGCCATTGATGAAATTAGTCAAAAAAACTGTTGAGTTCAAATGGACCTAGGAGCATAAGGACACCTTCGAGCGGCTAAAGCAAGCATTGGCTAAGGCGCCTGCGATGTCACCGCCCAAAGATGGGCGAGAATTCAAGATGTACATCGCAACAGGGACGGAGCCATAGGGTGCCTACTGGCGCAAGAAGATGAGAGTAAGATAGAAAGCCGCATTTATTATGCCAATAGGACCCTTAAGGCGGTGGAGAAGAACCATTCACATGGAGCAACAATGTCTGGCTTTGGTCTATGCTACATAGAAATTTAGACACTATATCCTAGGGCAAAAGGTGTGGCTCATCGCACGGAGTGACCCGATCAAATTCTTCATGGATAGACCTCTCCTTTCTGGCAGACTTGTAAAATGGATGATGCAACTCAACGAATATGAGATAGATTATACACACCCTAAAGTCGTCAAGTGTAGGCATCCGCTGACCTACTGGCTACCATTCCATCAACTTCCGACTTCCCTATATCAGAGAAAGTCCCCAGAGGCATACCCATGGTCACCTTGGCAGAAAATAGAGAGTGGATCTTAACCTTTGATGGGAGTAGCACGAGCACCTCGGCCGGCGCTGGAGTGACCTTGACCTCCCTAGACGGACAGACCACTGCGTATTCATTTAAGCTCCAGTTCCCTTGTTCCCACAACATAGCAGAGTATGAAGCACTAGTGCTTGGTCTGATAAAAGCGATTGAGGTCGACGCAAAGAAGATAAAGGTGATTGGTGATGCAAAGCAAGTAATTGGGCAGCTTGACGGGAGGACGACGGTAAAGGAGCTCACCATCCTACCCTACAGGACCCTGATCCAAAAACTAGTCCACGACTTGGATGTAGGCTTCGAACATCAAAATAGAGCCAAGAATAGGTTCATTGACGCACTAGCTACCTTAGGGTCCAAGATACAAGCCGACCCAGAGCCGATAGAGATTACTATCTAGATGGGTAACAGACAATCAACTCCACCCTAAAAGACCGGGTGGAAGATGTGAGGCAAATAGCGGCTGACGATTGGAGATATGGAGTGATACAAAAACTAAAAGGTCAAGCCATAGGGACACAAGACATTAGGTTGATCGCAAAATTCCAGCTGGTGCATGGGGTGTTATATCATCGAGAGGCAGACGATGTGAGGACAAGGTGCTTGGGCAAGCAAGAAGCGGAAGCGGTGTTGGATAAAGTCAACAAAACCACTTGTGGAGATATCACGAGTACCCTATTCCATAAGCTACAATGGTTGGGATATTATTGGCCTACAACGAAGTGGGACTCCACTAAAATGCAAAGAGAGTGTGATAAATGTGTCCCGCAGACAGACAACAAGGAATGCTTGGTGATCTGTGATGAGGATTGGAGGAAGATGTACATAGAATACCTGCAGGAGTACACACTCCCCATCGACATCCAATTGAGGAGGAAGCTACTACCCAAAATCAAGAGATTCTACCTCCAAGACAAGGTGTTGTACAGGAAATCTCACACAAGCAAACCTCTACGATGCTTAGCCAGCCAGGACAATATATTAGAGATAGCCCATAGCTCTGAACCTGCAGCCCACCAAGGCCAGCTTGCCCTACACAACCACATCCTACATCTTGGTTTTTATTGGCCAACTATGATGGAAGACATGTAGTGGCATGTGCACCAGTGCCACAAGTGCCAACTCCATGGAGAAAGGATCTGCAAGCCTGCCAACGACCTCCACCCAGTCATCATACCCTTGCCCTTTCATACTTGGGGGTAGACCTTATAGGAAAGATACACCCACCCTCTAAGGGGTATTGCTTCATCATTGTCGCGACAGATTACTTCACTAAGTGGGCAGAAGATGTTCCCTTACGACAAATCTGTGCCACCAACATAGCAAACTTCCTGAGACAAAACATAGTCCACAGATTCAGGGTACCATTGCAAATTTTGACTGATAACGGCCTGTCCATCAAAACTCAAGAGGTCTATGACCTTTTAGGGCAATACAGGGTGAGATTAGGGACATCTACAACATATTACCCCCAGGGCAACATTCAGGTGGAGGCCACAAACAAGGCACTGCTAAGAATGTTGAGCAAGACGGTGGCCGATAATCAAAAGGATTGGGCAAAAAAACTATCGGAGACACTGTGGGCTTATCACACATCAATGAAGAAGAGTGCACAGGCGACCCCTTACTCCCTAGTCTATGGCCAAGAAGCAGTACTGCCAGTAGAAATCAAAGCTTTGTTCGCTAGGATAGCCTTCATAATGGGTAAGAAGATCAAATCGGAAAACCTGGATAACCTACTTGCAAACAAACTCGAGGTAGTGGATGAAGTTAGAGATAGAACTGCAGAAAAACAAAAAAACATACAAACAGGCCCTAGCCACCAATTTCAATAGGCACTTAAGGCCTAGACACTTCAAATAAGGGGATAAAGTATTGAAAACAACCCTCATTGTCAGGTAAGGCAAAACTGTAGACACAGGTGACGATTATGAAACCATAAATGGTTACTGGTTGAAGCCTTACTTTGATTAGTCATGTTTCCTTATAATCATACAAATGTGCATTTTTTTATGAATAAATCCATGATGAATTTCTTTAAAATTTTCTTCTGATGTGCGACATAGTTTCACATTATGACATTGATGTGGATGTCCTCTTTCTTTCAATTAAGAATACATACACTTGCCTCAATTACACACCTGCTTATATATACCTTGTTTCTTACGCTCTCAAAGCCCCGACACCCCAAGCACCCATACAAAGCCCTGGACACTCCAAGAAATCTGGCACCCCGGGCACACATACAAAGCCCTGGACACCCCGGGCATCTTAGTAAGCCTCGACACCCCACGCATCGATACAGAGCCCCGAACACCCCAGAAAATCTAGCACTCCGAGCACACATACAAAGCTCTGGACACCCCAAGCATCTCAGTAAGCCCCGACATCCCACACACCCATACAAAGCCCTGGACACCCTAGGAAATCTGGCACCCCGAGCACACCTACAAAGCCCTAAACACCCTAGGCATCTCAGTAAGCCTCGGCACCCTAGGCACCCATACAAAGCCTCGAACACCCCAGGAAATCTAGCACCCCGGGCATCTCAGTAAGCCCTGACACCCTAGGCACCAATACAAAGCCCTGGACACCCCTGTAAATCTGGCACCCTGGGCACACAGACAAAGCCTTGACACCCCGGGCAAACAAGTAAGCCCCGAAACCCCAGGCATAGATAAAGCCCTAGCAACCCCAGGCACAAATAAAAACCCTGGCAAACCCAAGCACAAATGAAGCCTTGGCAACCCCAGATGCAGTCACGACCTTAGGAACCCCAGGCACGTGCACAAACCCCATAGGCACAACTCCGTATATAACCATTGAGGGGCTTCACCAATATCACAACACTTTCATTATCCATTGCGATACACCAAGCGCCTATCATGCATATCATAAAGAGCCTCACCGCATTAAAGCATGGTAACGCGTAAAACTACTTTAGTATTCCTCAACATTCGACGAGTGGTTCCCACACAAACACAACCCCCCTCTTTGCCTAATCAGATAGCTACATAAAAGAGTAGTCATGCAATTCCCCACAATCGGCACTGCTCAACCCCTCTAAAACAACTTGCGATAAAGCGACGCTACATTTGCGTTCGGTTACAATAAAATGACCCTCCAATTGGCTTGGCATTTAATCACGATAACACGGCATCATAATTTTCATTCAATCAAACAAAGTGCCACTATTATTCATTTCCGATTACGACAAGACCCAACCCATGATTACCTACTCATTAACACGATTGAGCCCAGCTCATAATAGAACTATAGCTATAAAAGATACTTGTACGACCCCCAAATGGGGAGGGGACTCGTTGGTACAAACATTGGAGAGCAAGTTCCGTCAACAGAACACATAAACTTCTCCTACCAAAATTCCCAAACACATATACTCATTTTTCTAGAAAGGAGACCAAAATTTACCACGCAACATCAAAATTAATATGTCATTCACACTAATGACAGTGGCTGTTTGCGATGAAGCAACATTTGACATTGGAAAATTCGCTACCCTACTATGTCTCTATCGCATAATAAGAATAAGCGCTAGAGTTGTGTATCAGGTGGCCACATATCCGAACTACAGATAACCTACAAATGCACTACTACCCTCACCATAATCATAAAAACTAGACGCACACAACAAGAATGGGGACCAAAAAATACTGAGAGCTGATTATATTCTTACAGTTCATGTTAACAGCAAAACCAATCAAATTGTGCAACATACAACAAAGTATTGTACAATATTCGGGGCATCCCCTGCACTGTCAAGAGCAGATACAACACAAGGTGATCACTTGGCCCACTTCTCCCGGATTGCAACTATTGTCTCTATCACATGACTAGTTTCTTCAAATTGCTTCAAACTCTCCAATTCCGCCTTGTAGTCATCCAAAATCTGCTCCTGCCATGCACACTCTTCCTTCAAATCCTTGAGCTTGCCTGTTACCCTAGCAACACCTGCCTCGACAACCTTCCGACGCCCACGAACATCTTTCATGGAATGTAACAAGTCATTCCGCGATATGTCCCAGCTCAACTTTCAAAAGGCATGCGCTAATATCATGACTCGTTGCTCGACCTGATCAATGAAGAAATCCATCGAGGAAAATGCCCGACATGCTTCCAACCAGCAGGTGAAGTCGGCCCAAGATAGCTCCTCTGGTGGGTGACGCATCACGCGACTGATAAGAGTAGCAATGGTATTAAGGGCAGCATCCACAACGTCTGGACGCAGATTCCCCTCCGGCAACCATTCCGCACTAGAGACATTGTAATGCACTTCTCTACCTTGCACGCGCACAGGATCCACCACTAGGAAGTGCAATGGTGGGAGACATTGATTGTCGCAGTATCCCAATAACTCTTGCCATATTTGAGCTAGTTCCTCCTCGTAAGTTAACTCCTCCGGAGGGAAGACAAATTTTGGCACTGCCTCCTCATTCCTTGAACGACATTCCAAGTCCCTCGAGACTTCAGGCACCACAACCTCATCGCGATCAGGCTGTGGAGGGGCATCCCTGGTAGAATTGACAACCACAATGGAGGACCGGGACTCTACAGAGATTCTGACTCTGGCATCCCCAGATGCGTCCGCATCAGCAGCGAGTTCCTCATGTTGTGTCGCTGCCTCCGGCTCCGTTCTTGGTTGACCGGCCTGGCGCACCTCCTGGACATCGGAGCGCATCGCGCTGTCGCCACCTACATCAGCACCCCCAACCACCGCGGGTTCATCCGTGGGGGGCTGCTTTGCCCTCAATTCCTCCACTAGACGCCCGGAAAATGGTGTGTTTGGCACCCGACCAGAAACTCAGAGAAGAAAGCTTGCGATAAAGCCATACCCAAATAGTCAGAACACCGAGAGAAATCATGAGCCAAATAAAAAACAAATGAACAAATAATGAAATTTACCAATGACTCACCTTTGGATCTACCTCGTCCTCGTCTGACTGAGCTTCATTGCGATCAACCCGCTTTAGAATGAAAGACTGGTTTACAGTTAGTCTTTGCAATACACAATAGACATATCAAGCTACAATTACGACATAAGCCTAGATACTCACCAAACCAGTCCCGACTGAGGGTTCTACCGGAGCCTCCGTTGGCTATTCCAGAGGAATCACCATAACGCTTGTGATGTCCTAATAGACTTCATTCTCGATAGGTTGGACAGAAACAAAAGACAAAGAGAATTAGCACAGTCTTGCTTCATCATATCCCAGAATGAAACACAAAGCATAACTTACAAATGCTTACCGAATTGTCATCCCCGAAGCCTCGCTTCGAACGAGGGGGGCCTTCCTTTTCATCCGCCCGCTCGAAAACCAAACTATGGCACCCCTGAACGATGATGATGCAACCACTAACTTTATTGGCTTGACCAATGGAGCAGCGCCCTCCACTAGGGCTGCCGCTGGAACCCCCTGATCATCCGCAGGTACATGCGATGAGGCAACAGCTAGAGGTTCTGGCACAAGACTAAACGGTGGAGGACAAGGCACCCTCGTAGACCTTAATCTTTTTCACAACAAGGGGACGACTGCTATCCCCTTCTTCCAATACCAAAGGCCCCTTATTGCGTTTGGCCCCTAGCCTCTACGACAATTGCGGCATGACAGGGGTTAGACTAGCACCCCGATTTTCAGCGTGACCCTCAGGAGGGGCCAAGGAATGACAGAGTTCAGAGGTCTTCCTGATTACCTCTTGGAAGCCCGCAAACAAAGCACAAAGATAGGACAATTGCAGTGCTCCGCACCTCGGTACTCTGAATAAGCCTGCAACAGGCAAATGTGAGCACCCCGAAAAAGCACGGTTGTGTCGCCGAGTCCAAAAAACTTCCTCCCCGATGACTGCAGAAACTGGCCACTCAAATCATCATAGCCAAATTGATGCATCACCTGATCAGGGCGTAGACGGCCGGCTATGCCTCACCGTTGCGGCTGAGATAAGCCACCATGTCAGGTCACACGACTAATCACACTATACCCACAGCAGGACTATCGACATCTAAGGCACACTATTGGTCCTTATCGACAAGAACAGGCGCGCCAGCACAAAACGGGAGAGCATTACGAATTGGGTAAGCGTAGGGTCTCCACTCAAACCCATCCAGCGACACCAACCTCACACTGATTTCGGCCATCTTGAAGCTCTTATAATGAGCGGCTTGCAACCATCTTTTCCCCCTACACACCTAAAAAACCTGTCCTCAAATTCGTCCCCATCGCCACAGGGACCCGAAAATGGGCGAATGCGGGGTAACCGCAAGGTCAAAATGCTCACACAGATACATCCACAGAAATGGCGCACAAATATAATTGACATGCCTTTTGTAGCTCGGATCTACCAACTCCTACATAGTGCCATCCATCTACGCATAGAGATACCCAACGAACATCGAGGCCAGGGGAAGCTGATGCCTAGATGCGGCAAGCACAGCAAGTGACACGAAAGACGTTCATAGACCATAGTTCGGGGGACCGGAAAAGAGGAATCGAGAAGTGACGTAAAGAATAAAAGCCGCCAAATGGCATTGACTATCCGCGCTCCTCACTATTATGTCTCGATCGCCGCGTGATTCGAACCAAAACTCCATCCAATGGTCAAGTGACATCTTCCCACGCGAGATAGTCAGATCCTCTTATGCCTTAAACACTACAATATCACTAAGGAGTTCGTCACACAACTCCCTGTACTCCGCCGGAATAGATTCAACATGTTGGAAATGGTTGGCAGACACAACACCGCCAATGGGAAGGGCTAGCAGGGCAGCCACATCTTCAACTGTCACTGTGAACTCCTCGAACGTTCCGACGGACATATGGGTGCGACAGTACCAGTGCTCCAATAGACGCCCTACATACTTCACACCTTCCCTACCAGACAAACCCGTGTAGCAATCAACGAGCCTAAGTAGGCCGGAATCCTAAGCATCCGACAATACATGAGGTTTTCGAGAATGAATTCCCCCAATGCAATATAACTGTTGAGGGACCTCGAACTGTTGGTCCTATGTTCCGAACACTTATAGGACATGGATTGGTCAGAATGATCACAAAGGCACAACAATTCATTCCCCCGAATAGGATCAAATAAACCTTCTACACCTCTCGCTACCGGGACCAAAGGTCAAAAGCCCTGTTCCTCTGCAGTTGCCAAGGCGGCCTCTCACTCCAAGAGCATTTCCACCATATCGACTTCTCTAACGAAATCATGAAAAGGGCACTCAACCCTTTTTCTCAGACTTCTTCGTCCTCTGTTCCTTAGTGACCCTAACATCCTAGTGGCGACATGGAGCCATGGATAGAAATCAAAGCAAGATAAGGGAACGCATAGTAGATACCCCACAAGGAAACTAAAAGGGTGTAGAGCAAAAGGAACCTTAAGCACAAATCGAAGGTGAAAGGAACTTCTCGAATCCCTTTCTTTGGAGATTGTCCGACACGTGCATGCATAGCAGACCGAACAGCGGCAACACAGATGAACGGACACCTGCCCAATACCCGAAACATTACTTAGAGTAAAAGTAACTACATAAAATTACTCAAATACCCCTGGGAAGGCGAGACTGGCAAGGTGCATTAATTCAAACAACATGCCATGTTAATAACCGTCACCAAACCATATCGAGCATCGAATTTGCCCTACACGTGTGATTAAATCGTAACGATTTCTCAAGCGCCAATTAAACTGCCCTACCAACAGGTGCCAAGCGACCGAACCCAACCAATCATGGAGTCCCGATGGGAAAACGAATCGGATGGCCTTCACAGGATTGACACTAAGTTGATAAGGCTATTACTCAGGAAGGGTTCTCCCCCTACAAACTATTCCTCCCTCGAATTGCTGAGTAGTCGAGAGGGACTTACGGCGTGACCGCAACATCACTAACACCTAGGGAAATAATGTAGCCAAACCAGGAAACCGAATTAACCTTTTGCCCAAATTGGGATAAAACACCAACACACCATGGGTGACACCTAGATGCATACAATTAAACTCATCCAAAGCTTCACACAAGCCTTTCTCAAAAGCACAATACAATGCAAAATAACAGTAGATTAAGTACACTGTGATGTAGAGAGTCTCATTGATTTCATTCAAAAATTAGTTTACATAATTACAATCCCTATACAGTATTCATGGTGCAGTCCACTCATTTCTCATTGCTTCTATGTCCCCGAGCAGAGGTTCCCGAGCCGCATATGCTATGAGCTCAGCTATCTCCACCTCACACTCTACTACCATTCGGCGTTGGTGAGTACACTGCGCCTCGAGGGCCGCAAGGCCTCTTGTAGCTTCGGACAACCTTGCTTCCGCTGCCTCCACACAATGGCACACGTCTGCTAAAGATCGTCCATAAAACAACGACGAGTTCCCAAGCCCGGCCCTCCAAAATATGTGGGCCAATAAAATGACGCATTCCTCAACCTTTGCGACATAAACCCGACTGCAGATAAAATCTCGCAAGTCCTCAGCCACTGCACGAGGACCGGCTATGACATTTGGTCGTGAGGCAGATTCATAATCTCCAACATCACCGTTGCAAGCGTATTCAACGCCAGACCGATGATGACGGGGGGCAACTCGACTGGAGGCAACCAGCCAAATCGAATAGCTGCCTATGTGAAAGTTGCCACTTCCCTTGTTACTAAAAATTTGTCACCCGGACGAATGCCCTAGACAAGAACCCCGTTGATAGCTTCATACCCCAAGGGGGCTACAACATTCTCCTCACAATACTGCCTAAGAAACTGACGAACCATGGCGTACTCCAGAGACAACACCAACCCCACCAGAGACGGCGAGTTAGAACCCACAGATTCATTAATGGGCATCTGTGCATCATTTTGATTAAGAGCCATCCCCAAACATAAATAGAAAACGGAAAAGATCGACAAAAACAAGAAAGATAGATTAAACACAAATAGCGATACAAAATAAGACACCCTGCGCCCTTTTATAGGCAGCCTATGACCCAACGAAAAAAGAACTGAATAGGCGCATCCAGACGGATCATCACGAGGGACTATGTAGCATGACTCATTAGTACGCCCGCAAGAAGATGGGACACCACGGCACACTTAACCAGATGTAATGATACATCTAGCATCGTCACTCAACTAGCGGAGACCCAAACGACACTTGCAATGCTGTCACATCGACATAAGCGAAATGATGACCGCAGCCACAGCTCAATCACAAATCATCTCCCATGGACATAGTCAAATAGCCGCACCCACAACCATTGAGCCTGGTTATATTTTGGTGATTTCCTTCCTGACAACATTCAGGGGGGGAGCCAAAACACACGATTAGCGGACAATACTGACTGCTGCCAGAAAACAAATCACCAAAAGATAGGGGGCTAGTCCTTAGACCGTAATGAGCTACCAAGCACGAACATAGGGTACACACGATTCATACAAAACCACAAAGTAGGCAAAAACACCAAACCCAACGCACAAAGGCAAAACCACTACAAAACTAAAAAACAAAAGGGGCAATATGTTTATAGATAAGATTCCACTTACTGATAAGTAGGGGGCTAATGTAGGTGTGTACAGCTCACTCAGACCCTCAAAGAGCACTCAGACATCAAAATTAACACCACAGAAACACTTACAAGCAGCCTACAGTCAATCCCCCACGCTGCAATGAACTTACGGTTCATCGTCACTATCGCAATGAACCCACAATATGTTAAGCAGAACCACGATAAACCCGTGGCCCACCAAGTCTAGCCAACACCCAAACCTAAACAAGTCTCAAAGAGACTCGCCTAAAAGACCCAAGCACATTCGAGTGTGCAATGAAGCCACACTCACGGTTACATGCAAGAAACTCACCACCTGCAAACCCATTCCGGGTAGCGGATCAGGGAGTACAATGGGTCAGCCCATGGTGAGGCATGTGTGTGCCCAAACACACTCAAGCCCATGACAAAGAAACACTTTGCGAATTTCCACGAGGCATTAACAAAATACCGACTTTCAGATGATGACATCATCATCACCACACGGGATTAGTCATTGCGCACAAAAGGGTAGTAGTACATGTGAGTAATGAGGGATCTCGAGGATAAGGAAAGTTGATCCTTGAGAATATCTTCATAAGACATGTGGTGATACCCCAGTAGCGTATCCAGTAATTGCCAACGAGTCAAATATTCCCTACCCCGGTACGGAGCAAATATCCTCGTCTCCTACCTTTTAGGATCTCGGGACTTTCTCCATAAATAGAGGGTCCTCCTCGTGTTAGACATCATTGAATCTTGAGCATTTTGCAACCGATACTTCCACATTTCCTAATCCATTACCAAAAGGCTTTGGTCTTCCTTGAAGGCTCTTCTTTGTCTTTCAAAGAGACCACTCCTCGACCTAGCTTTACACCTCAATCCTACAACTGCACTAATATTTTGAAACACCATCCGACCTGTGTAATGTCGAATGGTTTCTAAATCTGTAAAACATCATCTGATCTCCACTATACCAGATGGTCTATACACTTATGAGAATCATACAAAACCTTGTGGTCTATTGGGTTCTATGTGCATTTAATGGTGTAACTAGACCATCTAGGGGATAGATGTTTGTGACTATAAATGATGTTTCAAATTTGTAAGCAATCATCCCATCTTTTCAATATCATATGGTTTTTAAGTACGTAGTACACTATCCGGTCTTCCCTATACTGGATGGTTTGTGCACCTATAAGAATCATATATAACCATGTGGTCTACTTGGTTTTAAAGGAATTTGAGTGTGTTAAATCACATGTGTAATTGATGATTGTAACAATAATTGATGACTCAAAATTGTAAGCAACCATCCAACCTGTGTAATGTCGAATGGTTTCTAAGTCTGTAAAACACCATCTAGTCTCCACTATACCTAGTGGTTTGTACAATTGTGAGAATCATATAAAACCTTGTGGATTGTTGAGTTTTAGATGAATTTGAGAGTGTAAATACTATTTTGTCACCTAAGTGATAGATATTTGCAACTGTAATTGATGATTCGAAACTACAAGCAACCATCCAATATTAGCTTGTAAAACACCATCTAGTCTGTTTGTTACTAGATGATGCCTAAATGTTTTTCCCTTTGAAGCACTGCTTGTTGTTAAGTTGTTAACTGAGTGCCTGAATTTTTTTCCACACAATAATGCATAAGTTAAGTGATTGCTTTTACCGAAGTTTTAGCGATTTGTTTGACCTGTATTGACACCATTTCCATGATTTTTGCAAAAATTTATGCTAGAAGTAGAATCTAACAAAGGTGAATTTTACCAATGAATTCATGTCAGATGAAACCTCTGTCAATACAAGGTGGTGTGGGATTTATATTCCATTAAGAAGTTAGAAACAACAAACACACAAATAGAAAGAAAGAACACCCTCAACAGCGAAACATATTATTTCAAAGAAAACGGTCCTTTGAGCATACAAAGACAAGCTAAGAACCATCTAAGGCATGGAAAAATGGCACAAACTCCCCTTTTGCTTTCGTTCTTTTAGACTGAGATGCCAACAGAGGCATGAAGTAGATTTGCTTATGGGAGAGATAGATCAGAGATTAGGGGAGAGGTGTAGGCTATCAGAGATTGAGGGCTTTTGCAATTTGGTCCTAGTAAAGACTTTTTTCTTCCCACTATATGTTTTTGCAATTTATTTTGAAATGTATTTGATTTTTCCAATTTAACAAATTTTGTTAATTTTATGTAAAAGTCCCTTCCAAATTTTTTCTTCATTTTTTAATAATACCACTATATTTTTTAAATTTAATTTTTTAAGTTTAAATCTTTTGAACCAACTAACCAAACCGATATAACCCGAATTCCTAGTTTTCACTAATGGTCAGTTGGTTTCGCATGACCAACTTCTCGACCCGACTAGGTCAATTTGGTTGGCCAAACAACCTACAACTAAACTAAACCATCCTGTGAACACTGCTAATTTCATCTTAACTAATAGTCTAATCTCTAATAAATAACAATAGTTTAATCTCCAATAATTATTGAAAATTTTATATTAAATAACAAAACAAAAATAGATTTATACATAACTATTAAAAATATATTTATCAAAAAGTAAAATAAACAATTACTAAAAATACAACAAATATAAATTTTAGTATATTTAAATATATAATAAATATAAACTAAGATTTTAAAATTATTATTAATAAATATCAAATTTTCTGAAAGTTATTTTCTATAGTTATTAATTGATGTAATTGCAATAATGTTTTTATTATTAGTACATTAATAACTTTAATTATTATTCTATTTTTTAATATCTATTAAAAACATTTTTTTGAAAATTATTACCTATTTTTGTTATTCGAAAGCTTCAATACCTCTAAATAATTTAATATATTTTCATTATTTCAATAATATTTAAAATTTTTAAATTATTTATATTTTATATTCTTATTATCAAATATTATTAAATCTATTACAATTATATTTTGTGTTTTAGATAAACTTTTTAAAGTTATTACATAATTTTGTTATTTTATCAATTTTACTTGTTCTTTAAATAATATTTAAAATATGATTTAGTTATTAATTTTTTTATATTTAAAAATTAGTTATTTACAATATTATTTAATTATTTAAGTAATATTATTATTTAGTTATTTAAACATTACTTATTGAATTTCATAATCCGTAAAATTAAAAATTATACTATTATTACATATTTCATTATTAATTCAAATATTATGAAATATATTATAATAATTTTTCTACTGGCAATAAAATTTTTAAGTTTATTATATAATTTCGTTATTTTAACTACTTAAAATTTAGTTATTTTAAATAAGAATTATAGATAATTTAGGAAAAAGTAGGGACTAGACCGGATAGTGGTGCTACTTGACTATATTAGATTAGATTTTGGTAGAAAGGGATTTTAGGAGCAGTTTTAGGAGTGGATATCCAAAGTGATAAACATTAAGGAAAGCATGCTAAGATGTTGAAATGAGGGAGGGAGAAGACACTGATGTCATGGCTTCGTGAGAGAACAAAAAAGACTATATGAAATGGGGGTTGAGAGTTCTCTCTTGGGGTAAGGGAGAAAGCAAAGGCCATATGACATGGCACCAACTACTTTAGTATATATATAGATTAGAACCAAACCGATTTGGCAACTTGATCCTATTTTTAATGCACTTTAAGCCTATTGAGCTTAAGCCAATTAAAAAGCCCAAATAACATGCATACCTACATAAATAACAAAAACAACTCAAATATCAAATTGAAATGTCAACAAGTGCCACCTATTGCTATTATATAAATTACATTGACATTTTCTCAAACAACACACACACAATAAATCAGAATTTGCACTCCCATACTTGCAACAGTTCAAATGAAATTGAACTGTAAGCAAACCAGTGAGCAAAAAAACTTAGATCTCTGCTTCTCTAACTCCTTTGAAGAGGGACTGAGGGAGACAGATTCATTCAGGTTGAAACAGTAACCAATTGAAATTTTAATTGTTTGAATTGTTGGTCATTGTGTATAATAATAACAGTGAAAAGTTAACAAATAGTGATTTTTTCCCTTGATTTATTGGACCGCCTGCAAATAATGTGCTACAAAAGCTTAATAATGTCTGAATGAAAAAATAACAATGTCATATGCTCTGTAAACACTTAACGCATCAGAATAATTGATTTTTCATGAGATAGCCTGTCTTGTTTCTTCTCAAGTGGGAGGAACCATTTCGTCTCTTAGAAAGAATGAACGGCTTTGAAATGCATCTAGACTGTTGGATAACAAACCACCAAGGCTAACACTATCTCCTTTAATAATCTGCCGGGACGATGACAAGCTTAGGTCTAGAGACCACAAAGAATCAGTCTGCATTAGGTTATTAAAAAGCAATCAGAAACTATTTGTTAAATATGAGTTGATTAGCTACTAAAAAAATGAAGGGAATATAAGGAAAAGGTTCAAATACCCGATTGATATCTGACATCCCAAGGCTGTTTTCACCATTATCTGCTCCTTGTGTCTGGGGCCGTGTATCTGCTTTAGGTTCTTGAGTCTGATCTTGTGTGTTTCCAGTTTTCACTCCCACCTGCAGAAGCATATCATCAAGCTCAGTGGTGCTCACCAATGTGATCATTCCCATTAGATAGTTTTCTCAAGAAATGTGTTTTCACTATTTTAAGAATGGTGGAAACCCATTCTTCTTTGTTGTCTGTTTTCATTTTCAAGTGTGAATTACACATATGTCAGAAATGGATAATAAAAATAAATAAAAAATGGGGGCCGCTGAGATGGTAACTTATTTCCAAATTTTGGAAGCTTATTTTTTCTAGTTTTCAAAATCAGTATCAAGGTTCAAAATATCGTTACATATCAGCACAGGCTGATACGTATCGTATCGTGGCCTTTCTGATATGCCCCTATCTTGAGTGTTTTGGGTCAGACCATGGTTCAGAGGGTGGATGGGCCTTAAACCAACCCCTCTGAACCAGATTCGAAAAAAAAAAAAAAACACAAAAAAAGCACCAATTCAGGCCGATACACCTTAAGTATCGATACTTTGAACCTTGATCAGTATCATAGCAACAGAAAATTTCCAATATGTGAAATTTTGCATTTTATGGTATGTGAAATCAGTATAATCTGAATACAAATGATAAAGATAAGGTACAAAGGTTAAGACATCGGATGACTAGGGACATTCACTCATTCCATTGTGTTGATATTCCCTTCTTAAAATCTACCAGGTCCAGACCAAAGTAGTGGTGAGTCCTGTACTCAATTTTCCGTTTATAACCTCTACCAAATATGTATCATACATTTAGGAGTTGTTTTGTATCAATGGCATTTATCCGATAAACATTTTGTACAAAGTTGCTTCGAAAAACAAGAAAAATTTGCCTTCAAATATTTACATACAACTCAACATCACTAGGCACCACACGTGTCAAACAGTAAAAAGATCGCCCATAGATCTGACATTTTTCTGATAAAAGGCTCTCATGTAACCCAACAGAAACGTTTATCAATTAAACAACTCAACCAAACAATAAATGGGCCACTTTTCTGTTAAATGCCTACTTGGCACTAAGCTGGCATTGTTGCTCTGGAAAAATTCCATCTTCATCTTCATTCAAGAACCAAAAGATTCTCCATAAAGATGTAGAGAAGAGAACAAAGTAAAATAAGCTGATTATCTTCTATATACTAAGGCTCCATTTGGTTCGTTGGAATAGGGGTCTAGAATCGGAATCAGAATGATCCTAGTGGAATCAGAACTGGAATCACATTCCCACTCCTAATGAGATGGCCATTCCTTAGCAAACCAAATACCATCTTAATCTTCATTCAAGGACCAAAAGATTCTCCATAAAGATGTAGTAGAGAAGAGAACAAAGTAAAATAAGCTGATCATCTTCTATACACTAAGGCTCTGTTTGGTTCTGGAATAGGGATCTAGAATCAGAATCAGAATGGTCCTAGTGGAATCAGAACCAGAATCCCATTCCCATTCCTAGTGGAATGGCCATTCCCTAGCCCTCCCTTAGGAATGAGAATCCATTCCAACTGATTCTGATTCAGATTCTGACTAAAAACCAAACAAACCCCAGAGTCAAACAACTTAATCATAACAAAATAAACAACCAAAATTTGAGTGACCAAAACTCAAGCAAAATCGGAATCTGAATTTTGGTCACTCAAAACAGAATTTTCTGTTTCATGGATAAACAGAATCTCTGTTGCAATTTAATACAATCGCTTGAAAGCAATTCAATTGAGCCTATACAATTATTCAAGTACAACTATTCCCTAGTTGCAATAATAGTAATATCAATAATAAATGAATCAACGAGAGAGCATACCTCAACAAAATTGGGAAATTTGAATGACTTGGAACATGCATCCTGACTGCAACCCCTGGAAGAACCACTTATAGATGAAGACACGATCTCTTTGCCAGACAACGAGAATTTTTGAAATGAAAATGCATGGCATGTTTCCTCTGCATCCAAAATTGATGAGTGTGATAGAAGGGAAGGTGGTGTTGGTCCTTGATGACGACTATATATATGAGCAGCTATAGCAGCATCAAATGAATCAGAGCTAAATGGAAGCTGCTGCAAGGATGATTGATTTGCAGTTGGCACTGGATCGCATTGATTAATATTCCCCTGCAGAGAGGCTTCTGACAGAAGACCTCCAATGCTTATATTAGTTAAACTGTCAGCCCAAGCTAGCGAGGATAGCATAGTCCCATTGCTTGTTCTCAAATTATCCTACATACAGAAAAAAGAGCATAAACCAAAAAGGTATCAATATATAAATAACAAAATAATAATTAAGTTCAGTTTCTGTATGCAATGGAGTACGCTCATTCATAGTCCTATTTAGTGGATTTCAGTGGATTACGGACAGGACATGGTTTTTGGTCTAAGCCACTTACCTCAGATGGTTGCTTATGTCTATTCATAGTACCAATTATTCCACTGCAATGTTTTTGTACATCTTCAGATTGCAAAACATCACTTGATGTAAAAGGTGTCTGAAGAGTTTTAGATTCTAGATCAGAGAACCATCCATATCTGTTTGAAAGAAAGGTCCTTGTTAGCAAATTAAGCTGAGTAAATTTTTAATGGCCAGAAATTGGAATTAAACTATGCTTCAGAGTTCAGACCTTAAACGGAAAATAGCAGGTCTTCCAATGGCTTCATATACATCTGCTGAACTTGTATCACCATCTTTCACTGTCCATCTTCTATAACCAGCAAGATTTTCCAACCGAACATTATAGGGAAAAAGCACAAGCTCACCCATCGCAACAGTTGAAGTGTCCCACTTGTTATGGAGATGCTTCAATACTGAACCTACCTTCTTTCTAGAGCTTAGAGTGAGCTCCAAGTATGGATTATGACCATCCTATGAAGCATATAAGAATAAAAGAATTATGCTTCATGAACCTATCATGAAAAATTAAAAATGTCTAGCTGATCAAATGCTTAGTTTCTTAACTATACCTTCTCCAATCCAATGCGAGTACCTTCATCTATGGGAAAAAGCTGTAGCTTCATCTTTCTAGAAGGTTGAAGCATTTGTCCAAGCTCAATCTGAACTGTAGTCATATTATCACTTGCTTTTGAATGACCTATTTCTTTCACTGGGAGCTGCTGAAAATTTTCTTGAGGTGTAGAAGGCACAGGATGCTCATCTTTTTCATGCAAGCTAGTATCAGTTTTCCCTAGAAGAAACACCATGCAAAATTAAGAAGTAAACTATGTAAGATTCAGTCAAACCAAGATATGGGCTAACTGAATGCATCCTATAAATTTTATACAAGCTCCTAAATGACTCTATAATTAAGCAAACAATACTCTGACTAGGACTGGGAGAACTATTATACATCAAAGAGAAAATTTCAAGGAAACCTTACCAAGTGACGAAAAATACAAAGAACAATAACAATTAGATGATACATATTACTTGTTGCTTTTTGCCACTGTCCAGTTCTCTTGGCAGATGTTTTAGTTCTCTTGCAACTAAGGTCTGCACTTGCTTTGCTCTTTGCAGAAGCCTCACCTGTTTTCTTTTGCTGCCTAGCAGTTTTCATGGTAGAGCCAAGCCTAGTGGGAAACAAAGCCACTGATTATTATCAACTCCTCTTCATCACAGCATTCCAAACCCCAGTCTCTAAAATCTTAGAGAGATGGAGGTTAAGAACCAGTAATTCTACTGAACTAGTACCATTATGCACAATCAATTTATGCTCCTATTTTCTTCCCAAGGAAAAGCTAAAAAGGACACTTTCTGCATTCTAACATAGTAGAAATTTCAAGACTATAACTTTCACCCATCATGTGTAACCAGGGAATATAGAGACTCTTTATAAAGAAAGACAAAAATGCCATAAGAAACTCAATTCTCATGCAAAATGCTGTATCAATTTGTTGGAAGGAGATTCAAATTTACAAGAACCTCTCTCCTCTCCCTCTTGTTTTTTGTCTTTTCCTCTTCCCACCCTTGAGTGCATGGGAAGACTCCTATGAGTATATTTGTAGCTTTGCTCTCTCTATGGATAGGGACCCATGGGAGGAGAGCACTATAGATATTCCATGCATGTGAGGGGGGTTTGGGGGTGCTTTTCACACGTGCACGCCGAGCCGGGCCGGGCCGGGGCAAGGATGTGGGTGTAGGTGCACGCATTGCACCGAATCATTTTATCCTTTTACTGAATTTGAATTTCGAACTTAATGTGTTTGCGTCTGCTCGAACAGGTGACTGTTCGAATTTCAAAATATATTTTTTTTTGTTTTCATGTCTCTTCTTCCTCCCTGTGCCTACCTGTTCGAAGAGTCTCCTATCTGTGTCCATTCAGGTCTGGGAGCACTCTAAGAGTGTTGGCCGACCCAGTTTTTTACGGAACAAGTTTTCCCTCCTTGTCTTCTTTGAAATCTGAGCATCAACTTCTATGGTTCGCGGAGGTCTGGTAAGTGAGTGCATGCCTACCAGTGGCCTGTTAGCTGTTTTATCTTGGCAACCGGTTTGCAATCACTCAGCTGCACCGTAAGGGGCAAATACGGTTTTAAGGAGAGTGACCAAGTGGCACGACTCAGCCCTCCATCTTCCTATAATTCTCAGTTTCGAGTTCCTACAACAATTTCACATCACTGCAACTTCAGTTTGGAAAGCGAGTACCGATAAGTTCCATCTGCTCTCTTTACTATTTTTACAACACAGTTTCTTAAGACTCTATAAATCCTTAGGATCCTAGTCCAACAGGAAGTAACTAAATTATAAAAAGGTTATCTAGTTGGTTCAGTCAATCTCTCGAAACCCAACCTACATTAAAAGGTTGGGCCACTTAGCTCAGGAGCCAGAGCCCACCTAAAGCCATATTTATGCCCAAACAAAGTAGACTATCACCTGTCACCTGAACATGTAAGCCATCCTGTTAGATCACTGCACACGGCACAACAGTTGATTCTTCTAATTTTACATATGTTACTACGTCAATCTCATTACCAATCTGCCTATGGATATGGGCTTGATTAGAATAGACCAATTAACTAAATATAAATTTCTAGAATTCCTGCTTCTACCCAAAACTTTCTGCCTCTATTCAACAAAGCTTATAAAGTGATAGGAGCACCAAACTTAACAATAATAATAATAAAGAAAAAAAGTGATTCTCTTTTGGTATTCCACTTCTTTGGATGTTAAGATTGATTAAATGAAGGCAACACTCACACCAGATTGGCACTTCCACAGTCACTCACAATTTAGCAAATTGTCTACCAGCTCCATCGTCCTTTCACATCTATATCCACACGCATCTGTTCGTAGTTTTGACATCATTTCATAACCGAATACTCAAATAGTTTGAGAAGTACCTCAAATGGGTCTTATAGAATTGCAGTCGAAATCGGTCAAGTGAGCGAAATTCAACGAAACAAATCCTAGAAAATGGTTAAAAATAAATAACGAACGCGTATCTCCCTCGTTCGTAGCGATCTGAACGTCGCAGAACAATCCCAGCGAGGTTTCGGATCTCTTTCTTCTCTTCCAAGTTTAGAGATTAAAAGACGAATTACAAAGGAGCTGCAGAGAACACACAGAAACCCGCGAAATATTTTGAGAATTGATTTGCCTTCTTTCAAATACAAAATTTCGCAGAAAAAAATCTGCCGCCTTTTCGAATCCAGAAGGGGTATGATAACCGGAAGAGAGAATTTCTTGACCTTTGTATCTTAAAAGTTAGGGTATAATTCAAAAACCTCCCCTGAATTTTTTGACAACCATAAAAACCACCCCTATAGTTTCATTTTAATAAATACCTCCCCTGAACTTTTGAGAAATTCAATAAAAACCTTCATTCCATCACTCTCCCAGGCTGAAAACGTTAGATTGATGCACTAGTTTTTTCCAAATATCTATTCTACCATTTTATAAATTATTTTATATACAAAATTACTGAAATAATCTCATTTTAACTCAACAAAAATACATATTTCAGTAATTTTATATGTAAAATTACTCAAATGATCATTAAAAGAGGTTTTTGTTGAGTTAAAATGGGATTACTTCAGTAATTTTGTATATAAAATAATTTATAAAAGGGTATAATGGGTATTTAGAAAAAACTGATGCATCAATCTAATGTTTTCTGTTCGGGACTATGACAAAAGGGAAGTTTTGTTGAGTTTTTCAAAAATTCAGGGAAGGTGTTTGTTAAAATGAAACTATAGAGGAGGTTTTTATGATTGTTAGAAACTTCAGGAGAGATTTTGTATTTTACCTTAAAAGTTAAAACATGAAGGACTAGTGGAGTTGGACTTGGGCCGTGGTATGGCGTATGGTTAGGGCCCAGACTCCAAACCCATGATAACCAACTCACTTACACCTAGATAGGGATTGCAAACGAAAAAATAGTAGCCCAGTTTAATCTACCCTACTTAGGCTCTATTGAAAATTAGGCTCTAATATAAGCCTCTGTTTGGGACTATTTTTAAGCATTTATTGGAAAAAGTATTTATTTTAGGCAAAATCACACCAATAAGTACTTGTTTGCATTTGGAAAATAAGGTTCAATCAACACTTTTTAAGGAAAAAAGGTCATTTTGAATAAGCTCCAAATTTTGACATTTTTTCAAAGTGCTTTTTGAAAAAAGGCCTTATTGCATTTTCTAAACACTGGTGGCTCACACTATAATTTTCAAAAGGACAAATTTTTCAAACTATCCTTACTATTTAGTTAATTGGCTAACTCTACCCTTACTATTTACATATTGTCTTAGAGTACCTCCTAAGTTTTTTGACAATTGACTAACTATACCCCTACCGTTAGCATCCGTTAATGTTCCATCAAAATCCATATACATATGACACCATATAAAGTATAAATTTTTTTTAAAACCCAATATTACCCTATTCGTGAGGATGTCGATGTTTCCGTTATCATTGCAGTTGCCAATGGTGCTACCTTTCGAAATCCCAAACTCAAGATAACGGTAGAAGCAATTCTGAACTCTACTCCCAATGACATGGCAACACTCATTCAATTCCACTTCCAGGTCGATGCGCATGGCAACCTCTGAGCCAATTGGACCACTGAAGACATGGCAACGCTTGTCCTCATAGAACTCAGGACATCGAGACCAAGAGCGGGACGGTGATGTTATTGTTGGGTAAATTACACTATAGTAGCAGAAATGAATGTAAAACCAATCCCAGGACAGCAAGAAACTTTCCCCCAAATTTGTGTGTCAAAATGGGTTTGCCAACAACAATAATAACAAGTAAACAATTCAGCCAAGTAACAGAAAAACATATAACAATCACCACACAATAGCACACCGGAATTTTTACGTGGAAAATCCCAAACTCGGGGAAAAACCACGGGACCTACGGTCCGTAAAAGTCTTTCACTAATTCAGAAATTAATGGGTACAATAGTCTTCTCTAGTTGCAACTAGAGGCTTACAAACATCAAAGAAATAATCATTGGCTCACAAGAACAACATTAACATCACCAAATGCAAGGTGGATACGACACAAACATAAGTTTAGATCTCACCAAGTTGCTATAAATCTGAACTGAGAAGTAGAGAAAAGGAAGAAGAATCATCAAATCTGAACTGGAGTGGGATTCTTAACTCCAGCACTTAATATCATCAAGAACGAGCTTGAAAGGCACCTCTGAACTTGATCTTGAATGGAACAAGAGCCACCTTTTTCCTCTTCTTCACAAAACTCAAAGAACCAAGAAAAAACTTTCCTTTTTTGGTTCTGTAATTTTTTTTCTTCTTCGTTATTCTCTATTTGGTGGTTACTAATTTGACGCCACCAAAAAAAAGCCATGACCGAATAATGTGGTAACCCACTATTTGGCTCCCTTTTCTTTAGGAAGTAAATGAAGGTGGGGTGGACCCCTCCATATGGGCTGGACCCACACTCAACAATTCTCCCCCTCTAGCTCATATGGGGGGCTTCATCAAGCCCGCAACTTCTTTGTAGAATTCAAATTTGTCTCCAGGCAAGGACTTTGTTAACATGTCTACACCATTCTCATTAATATGAATCTTCTCAATGTTCAAAAACTTTATATCCAACACATCCCGAATCCAGTGGTACCTTACATTAATATGTTTGGATCTTGAGTGGAAAGTTGGATTTTTAGAGAGATGGATAGCACTTTGACTGTCACAATAGAGAGTATACCTTTCTTGCTTCACGCCCAATTCTTGTAAGAACTTCTTCAACCATAGGATCTCCTTATAGGCTTCTGTAGCTGCAATGTATTCAGCCTCTATAGTAGACAATGCAACACACTTTTGAAGTTTGGATGGCCATGAAATTGCTCCCCTTGCAAAAGTCATTAAATATCCCAAAGTGGACTTTCGGGAATCAACATCACCAGCCATGTCTGCATCAATGTACCAATCTAGCATGGCTTTACCATTCCCGAAGCATAAGCATATCTGAGAAGTATTTCTAAGATACTTGAATATTCATTTTACTGTTGTCCAATGTTCTTTGGACTATACCAAAGCTGAAATCGAATAACTATACCAACAGCATGAGCAATATCTGGCCTCGTGCACACCATAGCATACATTAAACTGCCAACTGCCAAAGCATAAGGCACTTTCTTCATTTCAGCTTTGTCTTTCTCACTTGTAGAACATTGTTTAGTGTTGAGCTTGAAATGACCTGCCAGTGGAGTAGTCATTGGTTTTGCATTGTTCATGTTGAACCTCTCAAGAACCTTCTCAATATATTTTTCTTGAGATAACCATAACTTCCCATTCTGTCTATCTCGAGAGATCTTCATACCAAGAATCTGTCTAACTAGTCCCAAGTCCTTCATTGCAAAAGACTTGCTAAGCTCAATTTTCAACTTGTCAATCTTGTTAGAATCATGTCCAACTACCAACATATCATCAACATAAAGCAAGAAAATAGTAAAATCACCATCAGAAAATTTCTTTACAAATATACAATGATATGAAGTGGCCCTAGTATACCCATGATTAACCATGAAGGAGTCAAATTTGTTGTACCACTATCTTGGTACTTGTTTCAACCCATACAAGCTTTTCTTTAATCTGTACACCAAATGTTCTTTTCCTTTTTCTTTGAATCCCTCCAGTTGCTCCATATAGATTTCTTCTTCCAAATCACCACGAAGGAATGTAGTTTTCACATCAAGCTGTTCAACTTCCAAATTTAGACTTGTAACTAATCCAAGCACAACTCGAATAGAAGACATTTTCACCACAGGAGAGAATATTTCTTCAAAGTCAATACCCTTTTTCTCATTGAAACCCTTCACAACCAGCCTTGCCTTGTATTTTAGTTGTGAGCCACTCTCATCAGATTTCAATTTATAAACCCATTTGTTTTTGAGTGCCCTTTTCCCCTTTGGTAATTTCACCAAATCATAGGTGTGATTCTCATGCAAGGATTTTAATTCCTCTTGCATTGCTTTCAACCACTCATATTTCTTATCATGTGACATAGCCTCTTGATAAGTCTCTGGCTCTCCCCCATCTGTCAGCATCACATACTTATGCGGAGGATACCTAGTGGAAGGTCTTCTCTCTCTAGTTAATCTTCTAAGCTGAACCTGTGGTGAAGGAATTGGAGATACATGCTCATTTTGAACTTCCTCTATATTTTCATTTATAGGAGTGTCATCACTAACTGTATCGTCTTGTTCATTTGGTACAGCTCCCCCGTGATCACCATCAACTATAGGTGGGAAAACCAGATCTAAGTTAATTGGAACATCAACAGAGAATTTTGGCTTATCAATTTTCTCTATATCTTCAATTGTTTGATCCTCAAGAAATACAACATCTCTGCTTCTGATCACTTTCTTGTCCACTGGATCCCATAACCTATACCCAAACTCTTCGTGCCCATAGCCTAAGAAGATGCACTGTTTAGCCTTGTCATCAAACTTGAATCTTTCATCTCTAGGAATATGAACAAATGCCCTGCAGCCAAACACTTTCAAATGACTGTATGATACGATTTTCCCTGTCCAAATTCTTTCAGGAGTATCTCCATTCAAAGGAACTGAAGGAGAAAGGTTGATGAGGTCAACTGCAGTTCTCATAGCCTCACCCCAAAAGGATTTGGGTAACTTAGCATGAGAGAGCATGCATCTGATTCTATTAGTAATTGTTCTGTTCATTCTCTCTGCTACTCCATTTGTTGAGGAGTCTTAAGAACACTTTTCTCAAGCCTAATACCATGGATCCTATAATATTCTTCAAAAGGACCCCTATATTCACTACCATTATTAGCTCGGATGCATTTCAACTTATTCCTTGTTTCTCTCTCAACCTTGGCATGAAAATACTTGAAAACATCCAACACCTGATCCTTAGATTTCAAGGCAAATGTTCACACTTTTCTGGAGTGGTCATCAATAAATGTCACAAAATATAATGCACTACCAAGAGATCTATCTTTCATGTAACAAACATCAGTGTGAACTAAATCTAAAATATGAGGCTTTCTAAATGGAGGAAATTTATGAAATGCAACTCTACTTTGTTTGCCAGCTAAGCAATGTACACATGTTTCATGAGGCATACCTTTCACATCAAGAAGAAGATTTTCTCTAGAAAGTATCTGAATCCCTTTTTCACTCAAATGTCCAAGCCTTCGGTGCCAAAGCTCAATGAATGAATCATGAATTGCGTTCACCTCTCCTTTGCTCAACCTTGTTTGCATCACATAAAGGGTATTATGCTTCTTTCCCTTTGCCACAATGAGTGAACCCCGACTGAGCTTCCATTTTTCATCACTAGAGGTATTTGCATAACCCTCATCATCTAACCTGCAAGTGGAAATCAGATTTAGGCAAATATTAGGAACATGTCTAACATTCTTCAAAATTAATTTGCAACCAGTATTGCTATCTAGACAAATGTCTCACATACCAACACTCTTGGATGTAACAGCATTCCCCATACGAACATGTCCAAAATCATCTGTAGTGTAAGTTGTGAAAAATTCACCATGGGGAGTAACATGAAAAGAAGCACCCAAATCTATGACCCAATCACTATCTAGGCATGCACAGTTGACATAATTATCATCACAAACAATAACAACATCACCCTCGGCTGCAACAGCTGTAATATCTTTTTTTTCTTTCTTCCCTTCACCTTTTCCTTTGGCTTGTTCTCTTTTTTCTAGACTCTGCATTCATTTTTGTAATGTCCCGATTTATTACAGTGATGACAAATGATATTTTTCTTGGACATGGACCTTCCTCTGGATTTATCATATTTGTTACGGGGACCTCTGCACTTACTTCTTCCCTATCTTTCTTTCTTTTCTATCACAAGAGCTTGAGATTCTGAGTAAGTCCCTTGTTCTTTCCTCTTGGACTCTTCATTCATCAAAGCATCTTTGACTGTGTCAATGATTACTATACCATTAGAGGCTAAATTACTGACTGAAACCACTAAGGTTTCCCAACTATCAGACAAAAACTAAGTAATAACAAGGCCTGCACTTCATCATCCAAATTCAATTTCATAGTAGTCAATTGATTTATCAAAGCTTGAAAATCACTCAAATGTTCAGACATATTACTCCCATCTTTATACTTCAAGTGTGCTAGTTTTCTAATCAAGGCAGCCTTGTTTAAACTTGTTTTCCTTTCATACATAGACTCTAATTTTTTCCATAAAACATCAGCCCTAGTTTCTTGTGCAACATGGTAAAAATACTGTGGTCGATCCACTGTTGGATTTGGCCTACAGTTTTTCTATGCATGATTCTCCATTCATCACTTGACTTGTCACTTGGATTTACTTCATCACCTCTTATGGGTAGGTACATATCTTTGCAATAAAGAATGTCCTCCATTTTGGGTTTCCAAATGGCATAATTTGATGAAGTCAATTTTACCATAACACCCGAGGATTCCTCCATTTGTATCAACACAAACAATTATTTTCAGCCAACCTGACTCTGATACCATTGTTGGGTAAGTTACATTATAGTAGTAGAAATGAATGTAAAACCAATCCTATGACAGCAAGAAACTTTCCCCCAAATTTGTGTGTCAAAATGGGTTTGCCAACAACAATAATAACAAGTAAACAATTCAGCCAAGTAATAGAAAAACAGATAACAATCACCACACAATAGCACACCGGAATTTTTATGTGGAAAATCCCAAACTCGGGGAAAAACCACAGGACCTACGGTCTGTAAAAGTCTTTCACTAATTCAAAAATTAATGGGTACAATAGTCTTCTCTAGTTGCAACTAGAGGCTTACAAACATCAAGGAAATAATCATTGGCTCACAAGAGTAGCATTAATATCACCAAATGCAAGGTGGATACAACACAAACATAAGTTTAGATCTCACCAAGTTGCTGTAAATCTGAACTGAAAAGTAAAAAAAATGAAGAAGAATCACCAAATCTGAACTGGAGTGGGATTCTTAACTCCAGCACTTAATATCATTAAGAACGAGCTTGAAAGGCACCTCTGAACCTGATCTTGAATAAAACAGAAGCCAGCTTTTTCCTCTTCTTCACAAAACTTAAAGAACCAAGAAAAAACTTTCTTTTTTTGGTTCTGTAATTTTTTCTTCTTCTTCGTTCTTCACTATTTGGTGGTTACTAACTTGACGCCAAAAAACCAAAACCGAATAATGTGGTAACCCACTATTCGGCTCCCTTTTCTTTAGGGAGTAAATGAAGGTGGGGTGGGCCCCTCCATATGGGCTGGACCCACACCCAACAGTTATAGTGTTTCAAACCAAAGCGCACTAAGACCGGGGATAAGGTTTCTCTCTGTAAATGGACGGTGCCCTAGCTGTCTCGATCCTTGACCAATAGTGACAATAACCCCCTCCACCTTCAGCCTCTCTCTCCCCCCCCTTCTTCCCTTCTCCGGTTTTATCACCGCCATTGCAACTCATTGCAGCAGTGGAAAAGGCTCTGATGCCAAAGTCATCTTCCCATTTCCAATGGATCGAATCGGAAACCGTGTTGTGTCTGACAAATCTTGAAAAGAGAATGTTCATCTCTCCTGTAATTTTTTTCTTAAGATAAGGGCAAATACCTATACTACCCCCATTTGAAACAAGCAATTTTTCACTAAATAATCATAAGCACTTATTTATCCAATAAGCACTCCCAACTAACCACTTAGGACCTTGTATGCCCAATCTCTATTTATGAAGTCGCGGCCATTTTTTTATAATACAAGGAAAACTAGCACCAGCGGGGGAGGACCCTCCCAGTATAAAATCCCAAGGGGAAGAACTTTGGATAGTGCCTTCTAATTGATCACAGTGGTTGGCTAGCCAATCTGCAACAGCATTTCCTTTTCTATGATGCACCCATACGTGATGATTAAAGAAGAGACTTGCACCAAATTCCTACACTCTTGGAGAAGCAATGAACATTGCCGGGGGACTTTTGAGGTACCTTTGAGGATGTTTATCACCAGAAGGGAATATCCTTGGATGATGATGGAAAGATCTTGAAATTGGATATCTAACTTGTGGGCTTCTATGGCAGCCCGCATTTCAGCTACTAAAATAGTTGTAGAACCTATTTTGTCCCAACTTGTCTTTAGAACTCTACCTTCTACATCCCTCACCACAGGAGCTCCTCCCTTCGGATTTTTTTTAGGCATCAAAATTCAATTTTAGGCTATTTGAGGTCGATGGGACCCACCTAATCCAATTTAAAAGCTTTGTATGGTTTTCTCTTTGGAGAAATAGAAGATTGATTGATTCCATATACTCTTTTGCACAGGTCCAATCCTTTGTCACAATCTGAGGGGGACAGAAAGAATTATTTTTAAATATTTTTTCATTCTGACTTTCCCAAAGATATCAGAAAGTTGTAGCTATATTCTCTCCTAGAACCATTGCAATTGTCTGTCTATATTTCCAAGGGTTGTTCTTTCCCACCACTCAATAAGTTTTTAACTCCCCTAACCCAACAATTTATGTATCAGATTATCTACTAAGTTCCACACCTAATATGCTACTAAACTGTTAAATAGTTATGCCCTTAGCTCCAATCAGATTGATATATCTTTTGAAATTTATTGTAAATGAATAAAATACATAATTGATTCATGTCATTATGGTGTGTTTCTGTGTAATACCCTTAAACTGGACACTTATGAGACTCGTGTTAGTTTAAAATCTTCACAGCCATTGGATAGATCTGGGGAGATTTATCCTGCCAAGATTGACACTGTTGTACCGCCAAGTTGGTTGGGGTGGCTTGTCTCATCTGCTAGGGTGAGACCTAAGGTACATGTAGTGTGGATTTTCTTGAAACCCTAAACCGGACCAAAATTCTAGTATTGCCTTGGACCTTGGAGATAGATAGGCAAAACTGAAATGTTATACCTGACCCCTAGACTCGATTAAGGTACTACACTAGGTGTCGGATCAAGCTATCTTTGATATGCCAATAAGTGAGATCCTTAGAGAGGGTCAAAACCTGAGTATGTTGGGACAACTCGAGAATTCATCTGAGTGGGTGATCATAGTGACAGGATCAACCCCTTTGTCAAACAAAGTGAATGATGGGGGATGCACTCTCTCTGATGGAAACCTAAACTGCCGGTAGTTGATTTCAACCGTTGAAATTTGTTTTTGCAAAATATATTTATATAAAGATATGCATATATATTATGGTTTTAAAATGTTTGCAAAAAGGTTTTAATTCCCGGGATCCATGTGAGTAGAGAGTGCAACAATGTTCCTTGCAGCCGAGGGAGAGGTCATTTCTTGTTGGGTAGTGTTTGATCATTATGGGTTGAGAGGTTAAGTGTAAGACCATTGAGGGTAATACCTGATGGGCTAACCTTGCATCTGCCCACAGTCCTTGGGTTTTCATAAGGTGGTTGGACCCAATGACCATTTTGTGTAAATGTTGGACCCATTAAGAGCTCATAGTGATGGACTCAGGGGTTCACTGTCTCCTACAGTGAATTCAGCCAGGCCTTGTAACAAAGGCTGGGCTGAACCCATGTGACTAATGTGTAGATCAATGTTTGGGTCCCACGCCATACAAAGAGAGACAACTAGGCAACAAGTTAAGAGGTTAAGTGAGCACATAAACTTAATGGGCCTAAAGCCCAATTTTGAACTGGGTTAATTAGATTAATTAAATAGTGGTAGATCTGGATTTGGATCAACAGATAAGGATAAGATGATAAATCTTATCCACTTAAAGAGTTCAGATCCAAATAAAGATTTGGATCAGGAAACTCCTAATTTGATTAGGATTAAGCTGATCTTGAGCTGCAGATAAGATAAGGGATTATTCTTATCACTTAAAGAGCCCAGATCCAAATAAAGATTTGGATAAGGAAATTCCTAATCAAATTAGGAGGTTGCCTCTTTAAGGCTATAAATAAGACAACAAGGCGGACATGAAAACCACCATACAAGATATAGAGAACTACAGAGTTCTTCCCTGTTCTTGCCGCTCCTACCCAGTTCGATCTCCACTTGTGGGAGTGATCAAGAATTGTTCTTGATATTGTTTCTTAGTAGAAGAAGCAATCTGAAGTCATGCTCACTAGCCCTCTACTCCATTCTTGCTGAAGAGTCGTCATGCTGATCCTGCTTCACCTCACTATGTCATCTTCAATGGAAGCAAGTTTTGGTTTTCTCCTTGGGCGTGAACACCTTCATTGGGAGTTATTGCTACTCCGTATCAAGTATATCCCTCTCCTCCCTTTTGGTTTCAGATCTGGTCCAATTTGGTTCAAGATTGATCCTTGAAAATGAAGTTTTCTAAAATAGGGAATGCGATTCCCAAATGGGAGAGAGAGAAATTTTTGAAACTTTGCCCAACCTTCCTGTAGGGTTCGGCCATCCATATGATGGATCTCTCATCCCTTCATAAACATCTAGCCAGAATATGGTCTTTATCTTCTGGTTCTCCATAAAAGGGACAATCAATTTGAATGTTTAAACCTCTTTCAAGGAGCTTAATTTTGGTAGGCAATTTATTTTTTATTAATAGCCAGAGGAAAGTCTTAAGCTTTACTGAGTAGCATACCTTTCTTTGTTGCTTGATTTGTTTTAACTAGATTGGATCTACTAAAATGCTTTCACTAAGGTTGTGTTTGGTTTGAAGGAAAAGGTTGGAAAAGGAAGGGAAAGGTGGGGAAACCTTTACAAACCTTGTATAGGTTTCCTTGTCTTTCCCTACCTTTTCCTTCAAACCAAACATAGCCTTAAGGGAGTTGTAGGCTAATTTCATAGTGAGCGACCCCGATGTACCCAGACATGTGGATTGCCAAGATTTTTTCTAAAATTTGAGGAGGAATCATCCCAATTAATTTATCTTGATCCCATTTTTTTTGTCTCTAGGATTATGAAGTCCTTAACTTCTGAGCCAAGATTAATTTGGGATTCATTTTAATGTGTAGGATGTGCTAAATGGGTTAATTATCTATCCAATTATCCTTATAGAAATTGCAAGAAGCTTCATTTCCAATATTCAACCAAACCCCTTTTTTAATGCTTTCTATTTGTTTTGGAATCTGTTTCTAGGCCCATGAAATTGTTTTAGGAGGCTACATGGTCTAGGAAAGGGGTGTTTTTTAAATATTTCTCTTGGACCACTTGGACCTAAAAATTGTTCTTATCTTTTAGGACCTTCTAGCCAAGCTTCATTAGATTTGATTGGTTAAATTTTGTCATTTTTAAGGCTTAATCCCCCTTGGTATTTGTGTGTATAGATGGAGTTCCAGCTTGTTAGTGCAAAGGACTTGTTATTTTGTTTTTTCCTCCACAAGAATTTTTTTTTTATAACTTATCCATTTGTTTTGTTTTTTTATTTTTTTTTTCTTTTGGGAGCCCAAACATACACATTTGGTATTGGGCAAGGTGTCCCGGTACTACTTTGAACAAGGTAATTTTACCTCATAGAGATAGAATTTACTCTTCCAACTTTCTAATCTCCTTTCATATTTCTCTAAAAGACTTTTGAAAGTTTTAGTTGTTATTCTTTGGTTTGTTACTAGGGCCCCAGATAACTGTTTTCTTTATTTGAACATGGGATTCTGATAGCTCTTGTCAATAATTTTTGGAATCTCAAAGGCACTTTTTTTTAGAAGAGCATGGCCGGCTTTTCATAGTTAGGTGTTTGACCTGAGGCCCCAACAAAAAATTTTAAAGTGTCCTTACTATTGTAGTAGGCTCTAAGTTTGTTTTAGCAAAAATTAATCAATCATCTGCAAATTGGAGTAGAAGGATTTTGGGTCCACTTCATGAAATTTTATTTCCAATATTGGTTTTAGGGCCGATAGCTTGTTTTTGTAAGTGCATGGTAAAGGCTTCATAGCAGAGAACAAATAAATAGGGGAGAGAGGCTCTCCTATCTTAGGCCTCTAGTTAGCTTAAATGGCCTGGTCGGGGATTCGTTTATGAGCACTTGGTAGCTAATGTCAATTTTGTAGGATTTTTTCATGTCAATTTTGTAGGCCATTATGTCAAATTTGCCATTTTTCCTTTTGATGGAGTATCAAATTTCATATGTTATTTGCACATTATCAACTACCTTTTTGCCTAAGTGAAAGCTGATTGTAGTGGGGAGACTAGCTTTTACAGAACAAGCTTTAGCTTGTTTACTAGGATTTTCGAGGTTAATTTATAATTGATGTTGATGAGGGGTAATTTGGTCCTCCGAATGACATCACGACACATGGCTTTCAAGTGATACCTCAGCGCTAAGTAAACCGATCACCTTGGCAGGTCGGGTAGTAGCTACTCGCTAGGGCCGATCTAAAGTACCCTGGCTTGACTGACTTGAAAGACCTCCGAACAAGGAACGACCTACCTTAGGGACAGGCCAAGCCAAGAAAGGTACTATCGGTGGCCTACAAGGAATGCTCGCTAACTTGTCACATAGATCCGTTGCTAGACCAAGTTCTCTGGAGTATTAATGAGTTGACAGCTAGGCCGACCTACCCACATCACATGCATTAGAGTCAATCAGATGGATCTTAGCCCTCTGCACAGATTACGTAACTGACATCATTACTCTCCCGTGACTTAAGGAAAATGGCTCTACGAGAGTTAGGGACCCATTATAGGAGGTCTCTGGTGCGCCCGGGATGCATCGTCAAACACCTGGGACACCAGTTTAATAATTTATATTTTTCCAATCCTCAAAGCTAAATAAAGAACATAGTTTAGTGGTGAGAAAGGGGTCAAATCCTCAGGGAAGCAAGGTTAAAAATTATTATTTTGTTCCAAAGAAATAAGAAAAAGAAAACAGATTCGGGATTTGCAGAAAATAAGAAAATAAAATTTGTTAAAGATGAAATTAAATATTTAGAATTGAAAAAGACAAGAAATAAAATTCAAAAATTAAATAAAACTGAAATTAACAAGAAAATAAATAAAAATATGCTGAAATTCAAATCCAGTGGCGGTAGCTTTCTGAGAAGACAAACTACAAGTCGTTCCTCCTCCGTTCAGCCCTCAAACCCCTCGAGACACCTTAGCCTTGAAATAGGCGAATTTAGATCTACAAAAGACAAAGAAAAACAAAAATTAAATCAAACCAAAATAAAAAATTGCATAAACTAAATTTCTAGAAAAACTGAATAACAAAAAGAATGAAAATAAAACAAAATAAAATTAGTGGATCAGCTCTAATGGCAGCAGTTGCAGGTTGGACGAATTGCTTGCAGGAACCCCTCCTGACAAGAACTGGGCATCCTCCTTCCTGTAACCCTTGAACCACTCAAGAAGCCTTGGCCTTGTGAACTGGGCTAACCAACCCCTTCTCAAGGGCCCCTAGGGTCCTTTTTATAGAGAAGGGTGGACAAAACTGGGATTAGAGAGAAAGAGAGGGGCGGCTAGTGAGTTTATGCAGAAAATGGGCGCCCCTAGGGTTTAGGAATGGAGGGCTAGGATTAAACTAGAGGGATCCAATGGCTAGAGTGAAAAGGAGATGGCACCTATAAGTATGGAAGGCTGGGATTTAAGCTCCTAAGATTGAATGATGGAGATTAAAAGGAGTGGGTGGCGCCCTAGGGTGAGTGGCTGAGATAGAGAGTGAAATGGAGGGCTGAGATCTAGTGGCTAAAGGCTTAATGGTGGGGATTAGGAGTTAGGTGGCGCCCTAGGGTTAAAATGCTAAAGAGAGGGCGCCCTAGAATGGGCGGTAGAGATTGCAAGGTGAAGATCTAAGGGTATGAGAGGTTGCTAAGGCTTGGATGGTTGAGATTAGATGTTAGAGAGGAGTGGAAGGTGAAGATTTAGCAATTAGGGGCAGCTAGGGTTTGTTAGAGGTGAAAAGAATGAGTGGGGAGGCGCTCTAAGGTTTGCTAAGGAGAGGAGAGTATGTTAATACAGTAGGAGAAGTGTCTTTCTAGGTTTAGTAGATAGGAGGCACCTTCATGTGCTCAGTTTTTCACAAAAACACCCCCTCTCTCAGCTGAAATTCTCACCACCTTTCCAAAATCTACAAAAAAACTCTGTAAATTTCCTAATTTTTACCCAAAATTTGCACAGGGACCCTCAAAGGTCACAACGTTGAATTTAACTGGAAAAATGGTACATATTAGTCAGTCTAAGGTCTAAAATACCCCTAAAGTGATACCCTTAAGGCATCAAAATATAGAGTTATCAGTCTTAGACCACTCACACCTGTATAAGGATTTCATTTCCACTTGAAGAGGTATGCGTGATTAAGCTCTCGCACTCTCTAATCTCTCAAGAATTTCTAAGAACTCTTCGCTGACTTAAGCATCAGAGTGCCCACCCCCGGGTAAAAGCAACCCGAGCACTCTAACTCTCTCTCTCTCTTATAGAATCATATAGCTCGGCTAGACTTAGTTCAGCCAAACTCAGCTCAACCACCAACAGAAGGAATTTCTAATTTGACCCCCAAGTCATTTGGCACCTGAGAGCTAGCAGATCATGCACCATCAATTGGCACAGTCTACGAGAATACACTACGAAAAGCTAAGTTCTCATCTTTAAGCATTTTATACTAATATCCATGGCTTCATCAAGCAACCAACCCTCTAACAACAATAATAATAAGGTCACTGGAGGACACGAACAGCTTGGAATGATCCCAAAAGTACATTTAATGACTATCGAACAAATTAATGTACCTTTGACTTCACCAAGCATCTTTCCTGCTTTGAACTCGGTCGTACCACCACCTCAGGTGAAGCACCTTCTTCTGTAGTCGATCCCTCTATGGCTCCTGCTGGAGTTGATGTGCGCCAGTTCTATGACTTGGTGTAGTGTGTCCGTGGAATGAGCGATCAAATGAGGGCCTAGGAGAATAAGTTTGGCACCCTAATAGGGGGCAACAACAGTCACAACAACAGTAGGCTCAACATCAAAACCAGCGAACACAACAACCGCGACCACAGTAGCAACAAAATGCTAGGCTCAACCTTAACTTGGCTCCTGCTCGGGTTCCAAATTAGAATCTCAACCAGGTACCTGACCAAAACCAGAACCAGCTCCCAATGGAAAGCCGGGCTATTGCACCCAATGGAACAAAAGCCACTAGTTCATCTGAGGGGTCCAAAAGGAGGCACCACAGACGTACTCACCGCGCCTCAAAGAAAAGTCAGCTTGCTCCGTCTGTGAGCGTGATGGACAAGAAGAATGAAAACAAAGAAATCAGCTAGGCAGACACCTCATTTGGGCAGCCTATATCTTGCACCTCGCGATTGGCCCCCAAGATACTTATAGCTCCTCGGCCCAAAGACTTCAGGGCCCCCAGCCTCGAGTCCTACAATGGGACAACAGACCATGTGAACCATGTTGACACCTTTCAGAACTTAATGCAACTCCCTAGGTAAAAGCAACCCGGGCACTCTAACTCTCTCTCTCTCTCTCTCTCTCTCTCTCCTGCAGAATCATATAGCTCGGCTAGACTTAGTTCGGCCAAACTCAGCTCGGTCACCTACAGAAGAAACTTCCGATTCGGTGTCCGAGTCATCTGCCACCTGGGAGCTGCCAGATCACGCACCATCAGATGTTACACAAGCTAACTGGTCAGAAATGATCAGGCTTTTTAGGATTCTTAATTCCGGGGATAAGAGCCAAATAGTTCTATTTAGCTCTCTCATCATTCTTCTTAAATGAAAAAAAAGTTGTAATTGTTCTTACAATCAAATCTCCAATTATGTGCTGGTACTTTTTGAAGAACCCTACATTTAGCCCATCCAACATTGGGGCTTTTAAATCTCCCATTGAATGGAGAACCTCCAAAATCTCTTGTTCCCCAATTTCTCTAATCATGAGGGAATTTTCGTTATTTGATACTATAGGAGTTATGATATCTACATACTCCCTGTTCTTTGTTCCTTCACTAGTCATTCTACTAATGAAAGATGTTGTTAGAATTTCTTTGATTTGATTGACTATACTGATCCAATTTTGGTCAAATTCCTTGATGCTTGAAATATGATTTTTATTTCTCTTTATTAAGGTTGATGCATGAAAGAATTTGGTATTTTCTCCCCACATTTAAGCCAAGGATATTTGGATTTTCGGGCACAGAACATCTATTCTCTCTCCAAAAGTTTGTTTATCTATTTTTGCATGGCCTCTTTTTTGTTTTTAATTGACCTATTATTTTGGTCAAGAACTCTCTCTTGTTGGACTTCCTTGAGCTGATTAATAAGCTTTATCTTTTGCTGGAATATATTACCAAAAGAGGTTTTGTTTGATTGCTTAAGGCATTCAGCTATTTGCTTTGAATTTTTATGAATTTTGACTCCCATAGATCCATCAATATTTGTATTCTAGTTATCTCTGATGAGATGTTCTACATTCTAGTCAATGGTCCACTTTTTCTAAATTCTAAAGGGCTTAGGGCCCAGTTTATTTGCTTTTTTGTTTCTAGTAGTATGGTGGCGTGATCTAAGCTTAAAAATGGTAAGTTTTCGAGATTTGCTTGTGGGAATGTTTGCCTCCATAAGGACCCAATCAAGCTTTTCACTCATACCCCCTCTCTATGAAGGGATGAGAGATCCATCATACGGATGGCCAAATCCTGCAGGTAAGTTGGGAAAAATTTCAAAAATTTCTCTCTTTCCCAAGTGTGAATCACATTCCCTATTTTAGAAAACTGCATTTTCAAGGATCAATCTTGAGCCTAAACCAAAGCAGATCTGAAAACAAAAGGTAGGAGAGGAATGTACCTGATACGGAGTTACAGTAACTCCCAACAAATGTGTTCACGCCCAAGGAAATAACCAAAGACTGCTCCCACTGAAGATGACACAGCGTAGGGTGGAGTAGAATCAGTAGGATGGTTCTTCAACAAGAACCTGTTTCTTCACCAAGAATCAGATGGAGGGCAAGTGAGCACGACTTCAAATCACCTTTTCTGCCAAAAGGTGATATCAAGAACCCTTCTTGATCGCTCGTATAGGTGGAGATCAAACTGGCAATGGCGGCAATAGCAGGAGAAGACGAGCATATCCAAATAAGATTTGGATTAGGAAACTCATAATGGGATTAGGAGAAACTCTCTTTAAGGCTATAAATAGAGGAGGAAGGTGAACCCTAGTTCATTCTACAAGATTACAGATTCAAGAGAGAAGACAACTCCAATCAGACTGACGCCATCTTCTGCTCTTGCCTCCCTCTATTGCTACCGCCATAGCCAGTTCGTTCTCCACCTGTAGGAGTGATCAAGAAGTTTTCTTGATATCAGTTTTTGGTGAAAAACTGATCCGAAGTCGTGCTCACTCACCCACCATCGAATTCTTGCTGAAGAGTTTGATTCTTGCTGAAGAAGCACCTGTTGATTCTGCTCCACCCTACATTGTGTCATCTTTAGTGGGAGCAGTCTTTGGCATTTTCCTTGGGCGTGAACACCTTCGTTGGGAGTTATTGTTACTTCGTATCAGGTACACCCCTCTCCTACCTTTGGTTTCAGATTTGGTCCGGTTTAGGGTTCAAGATTGATCCTTAAAAATGCGGTTTTCTAAAATAGGGAATGTGATTCCCATATGGAAGAGAGAGAAATTTTTGAAATTCGCCCTCCCTACCTGCAAGGTTCGGCTATCCATATGATGGATCTCTCATCCCTTCACCCACTTCAAGGAATCTATGTTCAACATAGCTTCCGTATAAGTCATGGGATCTTCCTCACTGGTCATGGCTTCCACCAAGTAACTATCCTAGTCATAGCCAAAATGAACTGGAGGCCTGGAAACCCGGGTAGATCTTCTAGGTTGGTCATTACCTGGAGCTTGTGGGAAATCTCCCACTACCCTGAGCTCTCCTCATCAAGAACAACTTCTTGACGATGATTGTTCAGGATGTAATCATCTTCCAAGAAATGGGCATTTCGATTACAGAACACTTTTTGTTCTCCTGGGTCATAGAATAGGTAACCCACAGAGCCTTTGGGGTAACCTACGAATAGGAAACGACTGGTCTTGGATTCCAATTTGTCTGCACTCGTTCTTTTAACATGTGCTAAACAACCCCAAATCATCAAGTGTCTTACACTTGGTTTCTTAACGGTCCAAATCTCATAGGGAGTCTTCGGAACTGGTTTGATTGGAACCCGATTCAGCACGTATATCACAGTCTCTAATGCATAACCCCAAAAGGATGTGGGAAAATCTGGGTGTATGAGAAGTGATCGGACCATATCCAATAAATGTTTGTTCACAGTTTGTAGTTTCTAAAACTGCAAACCGCAGATAGTCGAACGCAAATCTGCGAAACTCCTTCCTTCTGCGCAATCAACTTCGAATTTGAATGGAATAAAATAAAAAACCCTAATTTCTATTAATATTACATCAAATCGAATTCCTATACATTCAGTCTAAAAATTAAAAAAAAAAATAATTACAGACAAGAATGTAAAAGATCTACAAAACGTAGATTTCTTGCGCCAATCAAGATTACGATATCCATCGTACGAACAACCCATAAATCAAGATAAATATAAAGAACAATTCTAAATATATATTAGATTTAAAAAGATTTAATTTCAGATCAATCGCCCTTAATCTGGGAACCGATTTCCCAGAAAATCAACAATCAGCCAAATCAGGTTGAACACCTTCTGCCCATTTGCGTAGTTTCAGATCTGGCCAATTTCAGTTCAAGATTTGAACCTGGCTCTGATACCACTGAAGGGATGAGAGATCCATCATATGGATGGCCAAATCCTGCAGGTAGGTTGGGCGAAATTTCAAAAATTTCTCTCTCTCCCATGTGGGAATCACATTCTCTATTTTAGAAAACTGCATTTTCAATGATCAATTTTGAACCAAAACCGAAGCAGATCTGAAACCAAAAGGTAGGAGAGAGATGTACCTGATACAAAGTAATAGTAACTCCCAACGAAGGTGTTCACGCCAACGAGATTACCAAAGACTACTCCAATTGAAGATGACATAGCGTAGGGTGGAGTAGAATCAGCAGGATAGTTCTTCAGCAAGAACCTGATTCTTCACCAAGAATCCGATGGAGGGCAAGTGAGCACGACTTCAGATCACCTTTTCTGCCAAAAGGAGATATCAAGAACCCTTCTTGATCGCTCCTATAGGTGGAGATCGAACTGGCAATGGCGGCAATAGCAGGAGAAGACAAGAGAAGAAGATGGTGTCAGTCCAACTGTATGCTATCTTCTCCTTGTATCAGTAATCTAATGGATGAATTGGGGTTTGCTCTCCTCCTCTATTTATAGCCTTAAAGAGAGGTTCTCCTAATCCCATTAGGAGTTTCCTAATCCAAATCTTGTATTTGGATCTGAATCTCTTTAAGAGATAAGGATAATCCCTTATCTTATCTACAGATAAAGATCTACCCTCCTAATCTAATTAGGAGTTTCCTAATCCAAATCTTTATTTGGATCTGGACTCTCTGAGTGGATAGGAACAATCCCTTATCCTATCTGCTGATCTAAATCCCAGAACCGCCCCTCTTTAATTAATCTAATTAAGCCAGTTCGAATTAAGCTTTAGGCCCATTAAGTCCATGTGCTCACTTATCCTCCAAACTGCTACTAAGTTGGATATCCTTGTATGGCATGGGACCCAAACATTGATTTACACATAAGCCACATGGGTTCAGCCCAACCTCTGTTACAAGGCCTGGCCGAATTCACTGTAGGTGACAATGAACCCCTGAGCCCATCACCAAGGGCTCTTAATGGACCCAACTATTACACTAAAAGGTCATTGGGTCAAGCCACCTTATAAAAACACAAGGACTGTGGGAAAATGTAAGATTAGTGAAGGGATGAGAGATCCATCCTATGGACGCCCAAAGATTGCGGAATAAGGGGCGAATTTCAAAAATTTTATCTCTCCCTTCAACTGGGAATCGTATTCCCCATTTAGAAAATCATATTTTCAATGATCAATCTTGAACCATAAACTGAACCAGATCTGAACCAAAAGGAGTGGGAGAGGATATACCTGATACGGAGAAATACTATCTCCCAATGGAGGTGTTCACGCCCAAGGAAGGATCCAAAATCTGCTCCCACTGAAGATGGCGCAGTGCAGGGTGGAGCAGAATCAGCAACGTTCTTCAAAAGAACTTGATCCTTCGTAAGGATCAACTGGACGACTTGAGTACAGCTCCAACCAATCTTTTCACAAAAGATTGAAATCAAGACCAATCTTGATTGCTCCCAAGAACTGGAGATCGAACTGAAGGAATGGCAATGGCAGGAAGGTGGCGGCAGGAGAGAATTCGCAGTATGCAGGAAATCTCTCAATCTCTCTTTCTTTAAGAGAAGAATGCTGTTGATGATGTTGTGTAGTAGGCTGCCGCCCCCTTCCCCTTTTATAATCTCAAAAGGGATCAGCTCCTAATCAGATTAGGAGCTGCTAATCCAAATCATATTTGGGTTAGAAGTCCCTTAGTGATAAGGGATAACCCTTATCTTATCTGCAGATAAGATCAGCTGTCTCCTAATCTAATTAGGAGGTTTCCAGATCTAAATCCCATTTAGATCTTGGACTCTCTGAGTGGATAGGGTCTAAGCCCAATCCTTTCAGCTGACCCTCTTTAGAATTCGCCCCCTTTAAATGACTGATCAAATCAGCCCAGTTCGAAATGGGCTTAAGGCCCATTTAAGGTTATGTACTCAAAAGGCTTCCAAATTGCTGCCCAGTTGGGCTTCCTTGTATGGCGTGGGACCGAAGCATTGATCTACACATCAGCCACATGGGTTCGGCCCAGCCTTTGTTACAAGGCCGGGCCGAATACACTGTTAATGACAGTGCACCCCCTGAAACCCATCAAATGGGCTCTATGGGCCCAACACTTACACTAAGTGGTCCCTGGGCCAAGCCACCTTGTAACACCCAGGGACTGTGGGCAGATGCAAGATTAGCCCATCAGGTATTATCCTCAATGGTCTTACACTTAACCTCTCAGCCCATAATGATCATACACTGCCCGACAAGAGAGGACCTCTCCCTCGGCTGTAAGGAACAGTGTTGCACTCTCCACTTATATGGATCCCGGGAATTAAAACCTTCTTGCAAACAATTTAGAAACCATACATATATACTTTTATATCTTATATAAAATATATTTTGCAAAACAAATCTCAACGGTTGAAATCGGCTGCCGGCAGTCTTGGTTTCCATCAGTGAGAGTGCATCCCCGATCATTACCTTTGTCCGACAAAGGGGCTGATCCTGTCACTATGATCACCCACTCAGATGAATTCTCGGACTGTCCCAACATACCCAGGTTTTGACCCCCTCTAAGGATCTCACTGATTGGTACATCAAAGACAGCCCAATCCGACACCTAGTGTAGTATCATAATCGAGTCTAGGGGTCGGGTGTAACTTTCCAGTTTTGCCCATCAATCTCCAAAGTCCAGGGCAATACTGGAAATCTGGTCCAGTTCAAAGATTCAATTAATCCTACACTGTATGTGCCTAGGGTCTCACCCTGGCAGCTGAGACAAGCCACCACAACCGACTTGGTGGCACTACAGTGTCAGCCTTGTCAGGATAGGTCTCCCCAGACCGACCCACTGGCTGTGAACATTCTAAACTAACACGAGTCTCATTAAGTGTCCAGTTTAAGGGTATTACACAGAAACATACCAAGGGAACATGAATCAAATATGTATCTTTATTCATTTACAATAAACTCATAAAGTACATCATTCTGATTGAAGCTAAGGGCATACAAAACTGTCTAACAATTAGCCCATCAGGTATTACCCTCAATGGTCTTACACTTAACCTCTCAGCCCATAATGATCAAACACTACTCGATAAGAGAGGACCTCTCCCTCGACTACAAGGTATAGTGATGTGCTCTCTACTCACATGGATCCCGGGAATTAAAACCTTTTGCAAACATTTGGAAACCATAATATATATATATATATGTATGTATATCTCTATATAAATATATTTTGCAAAACAAATTTCAACGGTTGAAATCGGCTGCCGGTAGCTTTGGTTTCAATCAGAGAGAGTGCATCCCCGATCATTCACTTTGTCCGACAAAGGGGTTGATCCTGTCACTATGATCACCAACTCAGATGAATTCTCGAACTGTCCCAACATAACCAGGTTTTGACCCCCTCTAAGGATCTCACTGATTAGCATTTCAAAGACAGCCCAATCCGACACCTAGTATCATAATCCAGTCTAGGGGTCAGGTGTAACATTCCAATTTTGCCCATCTGTTTCCAAGTTCCAGGGCAATACTGGAATTCTGGTATGGTTCAGGGTTTCAAGAAAACCCACACTACTTCTACCTCAAGTCTCACACTAGCAGTTGAGACAAGCCACCCCAACCAACTTGGCGGCACATCAGTGTCAGCTTTGGCAGGATAAATCTCCCCATAATAACATGAATCAAATATGTACTTTATTCATTTACATTAAATGTCATAAGGTACATCATTTTGATTGGAGCTAAGGGCATACACTGTCTAACACTCTAAGTGCCCTCGCACTTGGCCCACCCGGATTCGAATCGAATCAAATATTTGATTTGATAATTGAAATCAAGTTTGAATAGGGATTTTTGATATTCGTTGGATATTGAATTGAATCCGAATATTAGTATTACTGGCCTATCTTTATTTATTTGTCCAAAACTTACTCTCTTTCAAAAGGGAAGAGACTATTGATTGACCTTTGTAAGGACATCTGCTTGTTCATAGTTGATTATTCTCTGGTTTCTCTTGGATTATTGAGAATATATTTTGACTTGGCTTGTTATCTTGGAGCTAAGGGCATACATTGTCTAACACTCTAAGTGCCCTCGCACTTGGCCCACCCGGATCCGAATCAAATCAAATATTTGATTTGATAATTGAAATCAAGTTTGAATAGGGATTTTTGATATTCGTTGGATATTGAATCAAATCCAAATATTAGTATTACTGGCCTATCTTTATTTATTTGTCCAAAACTTACTCTCTTTCAAAAGGGAAGAGACTATTGATTGACCTTTGTAAGGACATTCGTTTGTTCATAGTTGATAATTCTCTGGTTTCTCTTGGATTCTTGAGAAGATATTCTGACTTGGCTTGTTATCATGGTATGCATTAGTTAGAGTCACCATGCCCTGCATAGAGGCTAGTCTAGTCTCCTCATGGTGGTAATGTCCCATTTATTTCCCTTAACATGCATGTTCCCCGTTTGGTGACTTTTCCTTTCCTAAGCTTCCTTCAAGTTACCCTTTAAGAATAAGGGCTTGTTCGTTTGCTCTATAGTTTGACATATGAAAGTGCAATAATTACATTAAGAGGTATATTGGTTAACTTTTCTTTCTTCTAAACTCTGAATGCAAAGAATATTGTTCTGAATTCTGAATTTTGAAAATTATCAAATATCCATTTTGATCCCATATATGAGAGTTTTTGTTTGTCTTTTTGGAGGTATCATTGGAAAACAAAAAGTTATATGATTGCATTTTAAGAGATAATAGATACGAGGAAATGAACAACCATTTTTCTCTTAAAGTTAAAAGATTCATCTTAAAAGATAAGAGTTAAGAGCAAGAAACGAACAAGCCCCAAGTTCGAATAGTTTATAGGTCCAGTTATGGCTATGCTTTTGGAGCTGTCATCATTTAGAACCATTGATCTCATTACTTTCCCTCTAGATTGTTCGGTTTCTATGAGGGGGTATTGACTACTAGCTGGACTTGCCTTGTAGCAACTCTGTATCTTCTAGGGATTTTAGGTATTACACTACTGGGAAAGATTGTAGCAATCCATTAACTGAGCCGTCTGATCCATCTTGTCAATTTTGTTGAGCTTTGATTCTTGGTTTTCATTTTGAAATTTTGTCATTGTAATATTTAGAGGGGTACTGTTACAGACTGGGCGTTCAGTAACACAATTGGTTATTCTGTTTCCCTTTGATCTTCTAAAGACTATTATCGCTTTCTTCATGGCCTTTCTCAAATTTGGTATCATTATCGTTTTTCCCCACTTCCTTGGTCTACGTATATGAGGGGCCTGATTGGTTACTCTAGGTTTTTTCCATCATTAACACAGGGCTAACTGATGAGTGAATGGCTTGACATCATATCGTCTTCCCTCCTGGTTGAATGTTCATCAACTCCTGAGGCTAAGATTAATCCATTCCATTTTCCAATAATAATTTTTTCTTGCTTTTTAAATTCATATTTCCATTGTTAACATGGAGCTTCGCAGTTTTACTTTCATGGCTCATGGGATCTGTTGATCCCCTTGTCATTCTTCGTGCATGATCCATGAGGCCCCATGCATGCTTTACGTATATATGTATCCTCGTGTCTGCATTGTACCCCTTTTTTGGTTTAGGGTTTTCAGGGATAATTCATAATTGTCCTTTATACGAATTTCCATGGTCGCTAAGTCTCAACCCTTCTAAAGATTTGGTGAGATCCTAGGTCGAGCGTTTCCTATGGAATGTTATCAGTTTATCACCATTGCCGACGATTTACTTCTCTTGTTATTTTTTTTGTTTTGCCAATTTGTTCTCCTTTAGGTTCTTAGTTAGGTCGACTGAGTGAAAGAATTTCTTTTTTTTTTGGTCAAAAAATAAGAAAAATTATATTAATTTCTCAAAAAGATTTACATATACCCCTCTTACATACTTCATAAGCTATTTTATGGGCTAATTTATTTACATCCATACTTATATGGCAAATATTACATATTTCAAACCCCTTTATAAGTAAGTTCTGCACCTCAGTCCTACAACTTCTCTTTCCATGTGCAATTTGTGTTATATGAGGTAAATATTTACTATTCTTTTGGCATCACATAACACACTTAGTTGAAGCAATCCTAAGTATTCCCTTAAGGACTCAGCAACAGCCTAATAGGCTCCTCTGGAAGAACACAAGCAATGGGGAATTCACTGTAAATTCAGTTTACCGTTCACTCTTAGAAACCCCACCTCAAACACGATCAAGTATAGTGAATTGGTCCAGAATTTGGAAAAGCTCATGCTCTCATAGATGTCAAATCTTCATGTAAAAGTTCATCCATAAAGCTATTCGAACAAAAACTGAAATATGGATCTATAGAAGAAGATAAGACACTTGGTGCACATTCTGTAAGGAATCTCCAAAGACCCAAGAGCACCTCTTCTTGGAATGCCCTCTCTCAAGGGTTATTTGGATGCAGACCCATGTGGGTCTTGTTCCGGAGATTTTTCTAAACTCTGGACAAAAAGATCTGATCCAATGGTGGTGGCAACATATTTCTCACTTGCAGAACAAAATTCAAAAGTATAACTATATTGCAAAGATATGTGTTACTTTCAAAAGTTTGTGGGATGCAAGAAACGATCAAATTTTTAATAAAGTGAACTTAGACCCTCTTCAAATTCTAAGAAAGGCTGAAAGTTACTACAACTATAAAGAAACTGAGCTCAAAATCTCCAATTCATCACATATGCAATCAGATTGGGATTTGCAACAAGCTCTCCTCACAAACCTCCCAATCATTTTAGTGGATGGTTTTTGGTTTGCCACCACACAAACTGTATCCATTGGCATATATATGTTTTCTCACATGTCTCCTCTTATCATTGCAGAAGGACAACCATACTTGGCAAGATCACCAGCAGCAACTGAGCTCTGAGCAGTGATTAGAGGCTTACGCAAGTTTTTTTGTATGGGTGTTAAAGCAGGTTTTTTGCTATCGGATGCCAGGGAGGTTTTAATAAAGTTAAAAGGAACAAACAAGCACATTACGTGAGATCTACCGGCCTTATATGATCATTTATCTGAACTTCTCTTACTTTTTGATAATATTACAATTCTGTATATAAACAGGGACTTAGTAACGCCAGCACATGAATTAGCAAAACGAGCTAGGCATAGAAACTCTTTTGTGAGTAGTACTGCCAGTTCGGTGAACCTAGTTCATCGTTTTTTGGAATCTTATAAAAAAGGGGCCCAAATGTTCCCTTGATTTCCTTTAATGAATCTTTTAAGGAGAAAAAAAAAAACACACTTAGTTGGGTGATTTCCCTGCACTGTGCTTGTTGCAATCTTAGGATAAGTGCTTGCCGTTCGGCTTCTGTTGGTTCCTGGGCCTGGCACCTACTTCCTGCTGCTGCAGTCACCCTGGAACCATCTCTCTTATGACAACTTTTGGCAGCTCTTTGTATATTCAACATATATGAACCATCCACGTACAAGCATGTTGATAAAGTACAGTCAGGAGTTGATGATTTGTTGTCCCTCTGGTTTTCAAGTGGGTCCATTTCACCATAAACTAAGTAATTTTGTACTGCTTGTGCAACAGCTAGAGAATTTGAGTTTTTATTCTCATGGAGCTTCTTGTTTCAAGCCTCCAAAATCAATCGGATGGCTATGGCAGCCTTAGCCATTAGTTCCTGCTTGTGAGGCCTTGGAATTGCTGAAAGTGTTTGTTTCTTGGAACTATTGAAATATACCAGCTTTTCATATTTTATATCTGGCCTAGTAGCCCGAGGCTGGAATCTGTTGGCTTGAGTGTTCACACTTGTTTTTCCGGGCCAATGACCTTTCCTGCCGAGTTGCAAAGAGTATTCAACAATTTATTCTGCTTGAGGCGTCTTTTCTTTTTCCTAATTCCTTTGATTCCCATAATGTATCCTGTGGTCCGAACCCTGGTAATGTAAGTCTGAATTAGTGGAGGGCTTCGAAAGAAACTTAGAGTATTGCATATGAGCCTCCAGACTTCCAAAAGGAAACGAGGGAGTTTTATGAGCTTCAAAGACAGTGAATGAAGAAAACTAAGAAACTACCCAGGAAACAAAAGGCTGTTAGCAGTGAGAGGAAGAGGGAGGCTAAGAACAGAAAATAAACAAGGCTGAAGAAGGAAAAACAAACCACGCCACAGTAAAAGAACAAGACTCAGATTATTTACCTTTCATCACCCTTCCATCTAGAAGTTGGGATGTAACATGAGGACTTCCCAGGAGGTTATCCATCCTAAGTACTATTCTCGCCCAAACACACTTAACTTCAAAGTTTTGATGGAATCCGGTGCATTAGTGCTGGTATAATTGCAGACCATAACCCCATCTCAATTTCACCAGCTGGGGGATCTTGTAGTTGTTGTCTGCACTACAACGGCTTAGTGTATATGGTTGTCTGCGTGGCATGGTGGTAAAGAGAAAGGTAAGATTTAGAGTTAGCCGTAGTCCAATTTAATCTCTTTGAACATATCCATAAAATGGTGTGTCTTAGGCCCAAGAATCAAAAAAGAATGAAATCTGGATTGGGTGGCTTTTAACAATCAATCACTCTTTCTACCAAGTGTTATCAAAGTTGGGTCCCAGATGATCGGATCGCTCAGACCGGGAACAGCAAAGAAAACCATTATTGTGTTACAGAGAATCAGAGATCCGCTTAAATCCTTCCTAAATTTTCTTTCTTTTTCGCTTCTGTCTTACACCCCGTAAAACTTTTCGCTTCAATTTCTTTGCAGTGTGAAATTCATTATACTGGTGTAAATGCACGAGAGTGCAAACATGCTGAATGCAAATCCTGGTTCACTTTCACTTTAGATTTGACTTGTTATTTGTTTATGAGAAGTAAAACAAGTATATGATATAATCCTAACCTTGTATGAAAAAGAATGGAGGTAGGAGGGTTATTTCTTTGGAAGTGATGCAAAGAAGCAAGACGATGTGGTCCCTACTTTATCTTAGAGAGAACTGAGGTAGGAGGAAGGTACTGCAATGCAAAACTGGCATGGAAAATGAATGCAAATGAGATAAAAAATACAAATAAGTGAAATCACAGTCCTGGTGCAAATTTTGTATCTGGTGCAGATTTCCTCTGCAAACAAACAGAGCCATAAAAACAGGTCAGGGAAGAAATGTGAATACTCCATTTGAATTGCAGAGAAATTTGCCATGTGTAAGATTCCTTGGTCATTTCGTGAAGCTCACTAAATGGCCTGATTAGCACAGCTGCTCCCTACATATTTGTTACGTACAGTAGCAAAAAGACCTTGGTGTAGCAGCAAATTTGTGATAACAGATGTCACGGTTGACAATTCATTTCCATCAGGCCCCAAACTGAAATAGTAGCTGAGATTCCATAAAAGAGAAACCCAACTGATATCCAAAAGGACTTGGTGAAGTAAAATATGGAGCTTATACTTTCTTACAGTTAAAATGAATAGTGAAGACACAATTTATGACATTGAATTTGTTAAAGACAGCATGGTAATTCACTCAAATGTTACAAAAGAAACATTGGATATGACTATAACAATAGCAGACAAAAAATTATTCCAGGTCTACTATCCCAAAATTGGAGAGAAGGATCTTTACTTGATCAACAAAGTCTGAGCCAGTTGCGTACTCCGTTAGCAGCCCAACAGCAAAACCAAACATTGCCCATCTGCATAACCATCATCAATGAACAGCAACAGAATTTCAACAGTCTTAAATAAACTCCAAATATAATTAAAATAATCAATTTATACAAAATAAAAAGTAAACAGAACACATCAATTAAACATTCTTCTTTCTGTAATCAAGTTGGATATAAATTACACAACCTATCTATTATCAAGAAACAAAAAAAAAGTATAAAAGCTCCAAGTGTAATTAAAATAATCAATTTATACAAAACAAAAAGTAAATAGAGCACATCAATTAAACATTCTTCTTTCTGTAATCAAGTTGGATATAAATTGCACAACAATCTATTATCAAGAAACAAAAAAGAAAAAAAGCCGGAATTCACTGAATTTGAATTTGAGCCCAATGGAATACAGATATAAGTTTTAGGATCCTAGATGACTTAAGAAGTAGAAAGAAGATGATCCATTAAATTGAAGCCTATCTATTATCATGTCAAAAGAGTAACTAATAATAAAAGTATGTCACTTTTTTCTTTTTTGTCAATAATATCGTATGAACAAAAAGCAGCAAAGTGTCCTTGTTTCTCCATTTAGAAGCTGAATTAAACAGGAATCCTCATGTATCCAAAAGAAAATTTTGCAGGCAAAGATTATGAATCTGAAATTTTATTTTGTCAGTTATTTATCTCAAGTTAAATTGTAAAGTTCTCCAGATATGACTAACAAAGCCTGTCAAATTTCTTCTGTACCATATAATCCTCAGTAAGCATTCCACAGTCCATTTAGATAACATTGCCCAAGTTCACAAGCTTCTCTTTGCTGTCTAATATTTGGCAGAGAGTGGAAATGGAGTGGTGAAGTATTATTGAAACTTTGTATCCTTAACTCATATCCTAGTTAAAGATTTCAATTTCTAATCATTTTCAAAACATTGGGAATAATCAATTCTCCTAACAATAACAGAGTTTATTTAGACATCTCTTTTGATAAGTTCCTTGGAATGAATCATGTGAATGCCAGACCTAGCCTGATGCCTTCCTTACAGACTCTATTGTGTGAAAGAGAA